>NC_142669.1:13351289-14584289 GCF_026168435.1 Sesamum indicum | reverse complement strand
TGTGTGTTCTGTGTGCGTGTGTGGTGTGTGTGTGTGTGCGCGCGCGGTGTGTGTGTGTGTGTGTGTGTGTGTGCGTGTGCGGTGTGTGTGTATGTTGTGTGTGTGTATGTGCATGTGCGGGGTGTGTTTGTGTATGTGTGTGTGTGCGGTGTGTGTGTGTGTGTGTGTGGTTGTGTGCGTGTGCGGTGTGTGTGTGTGTTACGGTAGAACATGTTTTACTTTCATTATAAAAAATGAAGAAGTGAGGTGTTGCTTTTATCTTCTGCGCCAACGAATGCCATCTGCATCTTGTTATATTTGTCATTCTTCTTCAATTTCTAAGTCTTCATTTTTATCTTCACAACCCTTTTTTTCGTGCAGGATATCACCATAGTTTCGTAATATTTTATGCTCATTATGTGTATTGTGTGTCTTTGTGGTCTATTTATATCCTTTATAATGTTTTTCTGTGCTTGCATAGATGTCTATTCTCATTTTTGTTTACCTGATATGAAAGAGTATTTATTGAAATGAAGAGCAATAATAGGACAGGAGAAAGTGCATTGTCCCTCTTCTTTCTCCTTTCAATATATCTCGTTAGCAAGAGTGGTTTCGGATTGATTTACTTTACTAGATGGGATATAGTGAGAGAAAAAGAGTGGGGGATTGATAAAATCTGATAAATGCCTTGCGTGGTTATGATCTGCTAACCAATTCTTGAATTGGTTGCCAGCGACCAGTACAAAATATTGTAGTTTTGAACCTCGACTTTGGTGTGTTTAGCCATTTTGATTTCACCCTTGAATCACATGGTAGTTTCTGTAGCATCACCTTGATTTTTAGTACTCGCATCGAAGAGGGAGAATGGTCCTTTTGCTCAGAAACAATTAATTAGTTATATATGTTGTAGTTGATGCTTGACTCATGCTTGTACTTACATGTGGCTTATTGTTTATCAGGTAAAGAACTAATCATTCACCTACCCAAGTTTCTGTTATTTTTCTGCCTTCAGGTACTTATGGGCAGTTTCATACATATTTGAGTGGTAACAGTTTTCTAATAATGTGGTTTTGGTATTGCAGAAACCAAGATATTAGTCCTATAAGTTGTTGAATCTGTGGTGTTGCTTGATAAATGGCACAGCTGTTCCTGTGGCTCTTCTTTAGAAAGTGAATGATTCCTTTACTGGAATGAGACACTAGCTTGAACTTTTTGGAAGAGAGGTAAGTTTCATGAAGTAATCAAAATCCATTACTAGTTTTTATGCTAATTTTGTTAAAGGTTGAGGCGTCTTGTGTGATTTATGTTTCTTATCGCTTGGGCTTTTACTGAAATGCCTTAGTAAATACAAAGCTAACTAAGTGCTAATTGCTTCTGTTAACCATCCCATGTATTCATCGCATTTTGGCTTTTGGTTTACTTTTTGATCTCATGTTGCTTTTGAGCAGTATGGGTAGTTGGATTACTTTAAAGGTACTTTTCTATTTCTTTTTTAATTATTTTTTTTAAGGAATTGAATGCAATTTTCTGAATCAGGTAAATTGCAGCGAATTGAAGCGCAGGCGAAGAAAGAGGAAGAGTAGGAAGGAGAAGAGGAGGAGGAGGAGTCACCACCATTCAGATGATGATTCTTCTCATGATTCTGCTGATCTACGGCATAAAAGGAGGAGCATGAAGGCATATTCGGACTCTGATTCCGAGGTCAGTGCTTCAGATGATTCTCGAGTGGGTAGTGGCAAGAAGCGGTCTGAGAAGAAGAGCAGGAAACATCGCCATGAAGAGGACTACCTTCTACAGTGGGTGATATGTCTTTTGCTTTTAAGGTTCCTCTAAACTGCTGCTAAGTGTGCCCTATTCAATCTTAAATTTGGTGGTTGATGAGCTTCTTGATGAAAACCACTTTAGCTTAGTGGACAATACATTAGTTTGGTGCCTTTGTTGTTTTCCAGTTTGATGTAATGTATCATTTTAATTGCTTTGTTCTTCTGGTTGTAAGAATTCTGATATTTACTGAATATGCTATGTGTGATTCCGGCATGTGATCGGTCCTGTTAGTTGAAATATTGCAGTAATAGTTTGGAATTTTATTGAGTATAAAGTTGTTTTACTTATTGGTTGTTATTCGATTGTTTGGGGAAAGCCTGCCTGTGGACATCAAGAAGAGCTTAACTATTGCTTCTCTTTTGAACCCAGTGCTATTATTGGAGCAAAGAAGGTTGTAGCATTTCCCAGTGTGTTTTATATATGTAATTGTATTAGGGCAATGATTTTGTGATTAATATTATCTAGTTTCTGGATCAACCTCTCTGAAAATCATGATCTGGTGTAGCAGGTTTCTGTTGGGATCCCCCGGGCTAGTAAGAACCAAATGACGTTACGAGAAGCTACAGGGAGTACCTCTGCCTATTTTAAATTCAGATACTTTCTATTAACAATTTTGATATTGTTCTCTCATAACTAGGTACAAAAGCAGCAGCGATAGCAGTCATAACAGCGACACAAAAACTGCAAGCTTTTATTTATTAACCTGTTCGGTTCTTCTCATTAAGTGGTCATTTGAGGGGGTGAATTGCAGTGAAGAGAAGGAGAGAAACAGAGCAGCTGCAACAGTAGAGAAGCTTCAGACACAGGTGCTTCAAGTTCGTTGTCATTTTGATCAAATATATGGGATCTCCAAGCTATTGCATATAAATAATACCCGTGATGTGTCCATGTAGTTCAACCCCCCAAAAAACTTTGGCTGATTTGGTTGTGCAAGCGAGGCCAAATGATATGCCGCCATATTTCCTTCCCTATAAATATGAGTAATCCGAAACTCCACTCGCTTTAGGAAGAGGTTGATATGGGAAAGCATGTGATGTAATGTCTAGTGACCTTTAGAGGGTTCCTTAATCAGCCGAATTATATTGACGGCATCCACCTAAATCCAAATGCGATTAAAATTTTCCGTTTGACAAATTTGGAGTGCTTTAAAAAGTTCGTACACCTCTACATACACATTAGTTGCTTCTCCAATGAACTCATAGAAGGCGAAAATTGTTGCTCCTCTCTCATCCCTAGCAATTCCTCCCGCACCAGCCGGCCCCGGGTTACCTTTGGTTGCTCCATCAGTATTAATTTTGATCCATCCTCTATCCGGTTTATTCCACTTGACTTTCATCAATGTTGTCCTCCTTTTAACGTACGTAAGGAGTCCCATGGTGGATGCAATGTTGGCGTCTCCTTTCCAGTTAAGCAAGGTGTCCAGTTTTGTACGACTGATCGTGTTAATGAATTGATGAACCTTCCGGATGATACGATCAGAATTGAATTTCTGTTCCCGATGCTTAGCATCATTTCTTTCAAGCCAATAGAACCACAGAATGAGCATCGAAATTAGAGTTCTGATGTGAATCTTACCAATTGAAGAAAATCTCCAATAACTGAGGAACAAGGTGATGTTGTTTTTCGACGGGGGTGTGGTATTGAATTTCCTAGCAAAGAATTCCCACACCTTCGAGATTTCAGGGCCCTCTAGGAACACGTAACTAAGACTTTCAATATTACTGCAACAAGTGCATTTGGAGGCAAGTTGGATACCTTTGGACTGAATCCTTTGATCCACCGGGATTTTATTCCCAAGATTCTCCAGAAAAATATGGACATGGTTGGTGTGATGAAGGGGCACCAAATTTCCTTAAACAGCTGTTGGGTCGTTCATACCTGCCTAATGAAGTTCCAAGTTGATTTGATGGTGAAAGTGCTGTCTCCACTAAGTTTCCAGTGAGGGATGTCAACTCAGTCGTCATCAAAAGGCACGTGGCTGATTTCGTGAGCCAGTTGGTGTGGGAGGAACTCCAGGAGTTTGTCCATGTCCTAAACTTTGTCTTTCCAGCAGTGGTTGACCGAAGATGAGGGGTGGTTCTGTACACCTAGAAGGAGCCAAAGTGCTATCTCCCCCATCCAATTGTCAAACCAGAATGAGATTTTCCCTTTTCCGATGCTCCAGAAAACGTGAGGTTCTACTTTTTTCCGAGAATGAGAGAGACGTTTCCAATTGACAGAGGCAATGTAGGAAGGTTTAGCCAAAGCTGGGTGGGTCCCTTTGCAATACTTGTCGAGAAGAAAATGAGACTACAGTGACTGTTGGATTCTGAATATCCATCAGTGTTTATGTTGGAAGACATTCTGCTGCAAGCACAAAGAGGGTTGGAGAGAGGGGGTCCCCTTGACGAAGTCCTCTTGTTGATTTAAAAAAACCTACGCCTTCGCCATTAAGGAGGATGTTGAACAACAGTTTTCAATTAACATTCAAACTTTAGCAATCCACTGCATAGGGAAGGTCGACTGGCAAGCTAGTTGTACGCCATGTGGAGACTACCAAGTGTGGGCCATTGGGCTGGTCACCTTTACTGGGTCACATTCATAGGTTGAGTCGAAGGGGTGCCTTGGGCTTTCAACTTCCATCCAGGGCTAGCGGGCCTTCAAAGATATTGAGGCAAACATATTAGATGGCCCCAAGCCTTATTGTTCTTTTCTGAACTGGGCCTTCTTAGGCCATATGCATCATATATAAAATTAAAATTTTATATAGGACAACTTATTTTCTTAGTCCGTTAAATATACTCATTACTAATTTTAGTTCGATAATTATGCCTAACTTTTATAAGCCCATTTTCAAATCAATGAAATTCAGTCCTTTAGTTGCCGAAATTTAGATTTTTGACAAAAAAAATGACATGACATGTCAATTGAATACTTTTTTAGAGGTCTAGTCCTACATTTGGATGACATATTGGATATAATTATATTATATGTATTATCATATATTTTAAGAAAAAAAATCACCCCATCCCCACCCCCACCCCACCACCGCCTCCCCCGCTTCCCCATCCCCCCTAGGCACCGCCCGTAGAGGCGTCGTCCAGAGGAAAAGGCCGACACGGTCGCTTAAATGCACAAATGTCGAGGGCAAGGCCTGTCGCCCTGCAGCAAGTGAGGGAAGCGCCCTCCTCTGCAATTTTTTTTATTTAATTTTAATTAATTTAATTATATAATTAAAAGAATATTATATTAAAATATTAATATAATTATATAATTATAGATTTACATATTATTTTAAAATTTATCAAATTAGATATATATATATATTATATAATATTATATATATTAGATTGGGTGCATACATGCCATAAAACGAGTGAGGGAGAGAGAGAGTGAGAGAGAGAGTGGAGGGTGGGGAAATTGCCAAAAAAAAAACTTTTTAGACCAATATTCGAAGTAATGTGCGTGTTCCATCAATTCTGCTCTCAGGGAATTTTTTGATTTTTTTCATATTACAGGGATGTAATTGATACTTTTCCCTGTAATTGATACTTTATTTATTATAGCGATTTTATTGAACATTTCCTATATCAAAGGGCTCTTGTATTTTTCTCCTTTATTTGATATCTACAATTTTTAGACCATCTTAACTTCTATTAAATATTTAATCGAGAAAACTTTTATAGCTGAATAATATAAAAATACTTAAATTTTAATTAACATTTTTTATATAAAGAAAACCAAACATATATAAATATATATATATATATTATTTTTTATACATTTTTTATACCTACAAACCCCTAACAACAATTAAAATATGAGGTTGTGTGTCATATATTACTCAGCGATGATAGTTCTCAAAAATATATATTTTATAAAACGAATTTTATTTCGAAAGGTTTCAAAAGAAAAATAAATTAAAGCATATACAGTCAATCATAGTGGTTTTCAGAAGCATTTTATTCTAATAAATTAATTCTACCGCCACTTCAGATCTGATCGAGCGAAATCAATCAAACCCAGCAGAATCCCATTACTCGTGTAAGATAATACAATATGAACGTATAAAGGGTTTCTAAAATTTAAGTATAGTTCACGTTTTATTATATACATCATATAATTTTTATTTGATTAAACATTTGTAAATAAATTCTATTTTAATTATTAGAGGATTCTTGCCAGGTAAAAATATCAGTGTCTCTAATTGCTTCACAAATTAAAGAAGCATGCGGCCTATCTAAAGTTCACTTATTTCTAGTTGTTTTCTTTTTAGTTATGGTAAATTACACATAGGGACGGGCGTTCGAATCGTGTAATTTGCGATTCGATTTTCATAATATATAATAAAAATAAAAATAAAATTATAATAATAATAAATAAAAACAAAAAAATTAAAAAAAAAAAATTGTTTGAGCTCGAGCTCGTGCTCAAACTGGTGAGCTCGTCGAGCTCGAGCTCGACTCGTTGCCGCCCCTACCTCTGAATGAAATGTGCTTCTTACAGTGATTTAACGATTTTGATTTTAAAACAACATTAAAAAAAATTAGATATCCGATGTACTCGACTATCGAGTATGAGTATCCATTTAAATTGGATAACAAAAGTTTTAGATATTCATAAACTTCGACTGGAATCCGGTAGCTGTTTTAGCTACATGAAATTTCGAATACTTGACCCAAACTTTTTAACTTGATACCCAACCCTAATGACAAATATGTTTTTAGATTTATTATATTTATATATATTTTTTCGTTGTTTGAAAAATTACAAATATATTATTGATTTTTAACGTCCATCTAACAGTGAGTCAATTCCTTTAGCCTTCATTATATTTTCATCCATTGTGTGGTAAACTGTCCAAAAAATTCTTTTGTATTACAAATAATTTTATATATTTTTTAAAATATTTTTACTGACTAATATACTCTATGAATTATTTACTTCACCCACTTTTAAATTTGTATTTTTTATGTTTATTCAAATGCTTTTTCTAGGGAAAAAAATCAGCAATTATAAAATAGATTTCCACCTCAACGTTTAGGAGTTACATAATTATTTTTGTTTAAGCGGAATATTTATAATTTTTTAATAGTAAAAAAATATTCGTAATTATGTCAAATCAGATTTTAACTGAGACCAAAATGAATTTTTGAGATATTTAAATAAAGTTGATGATATAATTTATATATATATATAATGAAATACAAAATGGTAACATGAATTATTATAATTGAAAATCCAATTCGTATTGTCGTCGGCAACAGCTCAGTGAATGCAGAGAATTACAGGTTGGTGGGCTGTGATGGGACTGCATTTGGAAGCAAGAAATGGGCCACATTTTGCCGTCTTTCAGAAACAAAATTAACTAAGTACGTTCGACACTGTACCCAGCTGTTTATTTACCTCAAAATTAAAACAAACAGAAGAATAAAACAAAAGTATCAAAGAAAAGAATTATATATCTATATATATATAGAGCAAGGGGTGTAAATGAGTCGAGCTCGACCATTTTTTGTGAAATCGAGCTCGACGTGCTCTCAAGGTTCGAGCTCGAGCTAAGCTCCGCCACATATATAGTTATGTTGTGCCAACTAAAATATTATTTTAATTATCAATTAATTTACTTAATTGTATGTATTTGACTGAATGGAAGCTACAAAGTTTAACGGATAAATTTTTTGTTAACATTAGCATTTTTTGTTTAAAATCTTAACGAAAGGGTGTTAGATGTAAATAAAGATTTTTTAGAGGGAATATGTGTAATTTCAAATTTTTGTTTGGAGAAAGTATAATTTCATATTTTTAGAGGGAGTCTAAGTGTGATAAAATCAAACACAACATTAAGGAAAAGAGCCCTAAGTAGGTTAATAAGCCTTAAAATGGACTCAATTTCAAACTAATCTAGTTTGAAACTCGACCTAAATATATTCTAACATACTAGAAATAACGGGGTAAAATATTAAAGCCGAACGAAAGTTAAAAAAATATAAAAAATTAAACAAAGTATGCAGGAAAAAAGAAAAGTGCTCGACTAGTAATAGTTGAAACGATGGAATTTTATGAAAAATAATGGTCGCTCACGATAATAGTGCCAACAAAAATACTATTGCGTTTACCAACTTTCATTTAATTGAATGTATTTAGTAAGTTACTATGATTAAATTAAGGGGAAATGAAATCAGAAAAATATAGTTAAAGGATGAACTAACAATATCTTGCTTCTCAAAATAATTTCTATTTATGTGAAATATCACAAAAATTAAAGCATATAGCTAATATTCATTCAATATAACGAATATTTAAATTTAAATTGTGGAAGAGAATTGAAAATATTAATTTTTTGTCGGGAATATTTAAGCATTATGAATTGTATGTACGGCGGCCGTTTAATTTTTTTTTTTAAGTGGGACAAACAGTAGATCGATCTACTGGATAAAATGTGGAATATAATAAATTAATAATTTTATTAGTGTTTACTTATTG
This sequence comes from Sesamum indicum, assembly GCF_026168435.1. NCBI lineage: Eukaryota > Viridiplantae > Streptophyta > Magnoliopsida > Lamiales > Pedaliaceae > Sesamum > Sesamum indicum. The sequence continues at coordinate 14,576,021 of NC_142669.1, read as the reverse complement.
AATTAAATGTGAAATAGAGTCGGATTATACTGTCACAACACCAACGCCGAACAAGTTACTAAGCCTAACTCATTACGATGAACTACTAACAGCCGTTATTCTTGCAGTAAACCATAAATAAGCGTCAGTTTGACGCTCAATCCACTCTTAATTTTCTTTTATAAGATTCATTTTATTACTGTATCATTCAATACATTCAAATTTAAATATAAATTCAATACATTGATATTTTTAAATCAATAAATATATTTTAAATATATAAATAAATAAAATACTCTTATAAAAAAAAGCAAACTGTGTACCCATATTTATAAAATTTGAATTTACGACCTCTTAATTATGAGACGTATCAGATCATGTAAACAGTCCCGTAGCATACGAGTTGAGAAGAACGCAAGCAGGCAGTCCCTTTTTTGAAATTCAAACTTCATTACACGTTAAAGGCAGCAAAAAAGTCAATAGGACGGAGCAATCCAACATACGTAGGGTGCAAATCCAAGTGAACAAGATTATCCGTGCATGCACTTGTCTTTTCTTGCACGATAAATTAGACATTTTTTAAATTTGTTATAATTATAAAAAAGAATTATATTTTTATTTCTTAAAATTTGATGTAATTGTAAGTAAATTTGTTATGATTTGAAAAATTACATCCAGCACTCATGAAATTTGCTTACATCTAATCAATATGTTCCTTCATTAGTTAAAATTAATTGAATTTATTGATATTAACAAAAAAAACTTAATTCAAAATAGATATTTATCATTAATTGATTAATTACTGACTGATTACAGGTCAAATAATTTTTTTCCGACTAAACTACCTTTATAACGGTGAAGATATGTCTCTCTATATGCATTAATGAGTGAAGACATATGAATGTAATTTGGTCATAGAATGATTTATTTGACCTGTAATAAGTCAATAATAAATCAGTCGAGAGTCAATATAGATTTTTTTTTTCTGATTCTTTTTATTAATACCAACAAATTCGGTGAATTTGGACTAACAAATGGACTTATTTGTTGAAGTGAAGCAAATCTCAGAGGTGCTAGATGTAATTTTCCAAACAATAGGAGATCCACATGTAATTACACCAAACCTCAGTGGAGAGGAGTGTAATTGTTCCTAATTATAAATACTTTCTCGTTATTTGAAAAATTATAAATACCTCTCTAAAATTACAAATACTTTACCAAATACCTTTTATAAAAGGTTTTCATAAAAAGGTATTTATTTATGTATTTATTATTTTTCAAACAACGAAAATGTAATTATAATTATGATAAATCTTAGAGAAGTACGTCTGTATATTATCCATACTTGCAAAAGCCCCCTTTACCGAAATTTTTAACTACTAGTAAATATAAATAGTATTTGAATGATAATTAACAATAATGAGAGAATGTTTGCTGATAAAATAACTTATGCTTGTAACTATTATATATCAAAAGACCAAAATATCCAGTTCACAACCTCAATGAAATACTGCAACTATTTCACTATAACAGCTTAATCCCACAATGAGTATCATCTCGTATATATTACTGAAATAGCAAACCCACCGACAACGTTTGTAGTCTCATCTCGCACGCTACCAAAATATGAGAGGATCGTCCGTGTAATAATTTATGTAAAAATTATTGATATTACTTGACTAACAATTTATGTAAAAATTAACTAGAATATATGAAAATTATTATTTTATTTGAGTGACTAATTGGATTACAATCACCGATATATAACAGATGATCTTCGTAATCTAGAGCTCCTAACAAAGAAGAATCTTGCCTTGAACAATAAATTTTTTCCAAAAAAAATAGTGATCTCCCCTTATGCTCGATCGGGAGAGAACTCCTTTTTATACTAATCAAGTAATGTAAGTGATGGATATATACTACTCTTTCACCCCCGTCTCTTAGGATGTGTATATAGATGGAAATTCTGTGAGGGGTAAAATGGTCTTTTTGTGGGCTTTTCATAAATGTCTTAATCCCCTTAATATGGCCATAGTCTCATTCATCGTGCTATATAATTGCTTGGATTAGTCTTTGATTTTTCAAATATTAAGCTCCTCATTGATGGGTGACATTAAATGTAATTAACTTTCTAATCTTTCCATATCAGTATGTGCATAAATGACATTATTCAGATGTAAAACAATTTCTAAGAAGAAAAAAGTATCAAATCAATTTTACAAAACATAAATACTTTGTGTATCAAAATTTAGTTCATGTAAGCAATCAAAATGTGCCTTAAATGCACTTCTAGCAAGTCAACTCATATTGCTATTAGATATAAATGGAATTACCTATATCTCATAATTCAATCATGTCTCAAGTATAATTGGAAAGAATGTCTATTCAATAAAATCGGGCACTAATATCAAGTCAATACACATTGTACTTTATCAAAAGACACTATCAATCTCATGATAATCAACCAATTTATATATTCCGAAACTAAAAAAGTAGGTTATGTTCATGAAGTGAAATATTAATGTAAATCTTCATTTCAATTTTAAAATGTCTGCATTACAACTTATTCATGCATACTACTATTGGACACGGCTTCATACGAGTAATCCCACTATTTTTGACAATCTTTTGGTTGGGTTACTAAATTGTATACTTTTGTAGAAAGAAAAATTGTGAAGTCTCTTTTTGTATAACTTAAACAATGGGAGATCCTTTATTATTTTGCCAATTTTTGGAAATTCTATCTTAGAAATTTTAAATTTATTTTTTTCTTTCAACCAAAACACCAACCGATATTATAAATGGTAGAAAATCAACATAATCCACATAACAATAGCGCATGTGAATTAAACCTCAGCAAAAGCACAAATAAAGCTCAAGTAGAGGTCCTACAAACTCTACACGTTCGACCAACTAGCCCCATCAAAGCCCCCCTCTATCCTTATCAAATAAGCATCTGTTGCGGTTGCCCTAAAGTGCCCAACACACTGTAAGGAAGATTGTGAACTCATCCTTGTCCAAACCCGCATGGATTCACCTCATCCACACAAAAAAGAGGACCTTCGGGACTGTCTTCGCACGCCAAAGGAAGCTTTAGGTGGTGAGACTAGCAGGCTCACTAATGCTCGTTGGGTCAGCTAAGGTACTGGCGATGCGAGAAGCACTCTTGACCATAAAATGCGCATTGTTCTCAAAATACCAACACAACCATAAGCAAGAAAGACTAAGATACAGTTTGAAACATACGGCATAATTAAGTCCACAAATTTCGAGTCTAAGGAGAACTTATTCAAGGAAAATCCACTCCACACGATCATATGAATTACTAAACTCTAACTTCAATGATAGATTAACTAGATTAACCCAATACGTATGGGCTAGCAAGTGGTTTAGTTCATGTTCAACAAGAACATTATTAGAAATGAGGCGATCCGAAATGAAGCTGACAGATGTTCACAAATAATGTTCCCAAAAAAGGTTTCCCACTTTTAGCTAAGACTTTATACACTAGTTTATAAACAATTTTACATAAGCTGGTAGGCCTAATGTTTTTAACAGTTTTCATGTTAGCATATTTTGGTAGTAAAAGAATTAGTAGCGTTAAGAGCAGGGTCAAGGACGCCTTTATTCAGAACATATAACACATATCTAACCGTATCATCTCCAATAACATGCCAGAACTTTTGGTCTGACCCAGGAGACTTTAAGAGGTGCATCTGCTTGAGGGCGTGCTCAACCTCCTCTAGGGAATACGAGCATACAAGTCCCACATTCATGTCGCTGGACACAATTGGAGTCAAGCACCTAAAGCACTCATCAATCCTGCGGATATTCGGGTGAGTAGATCGAGATATGTGCAAGAAGTAGTCCAACACCAGTGATTGAATCTCGGAATCCCTTGTAAAGATCCACCCATGCTTGTCCTTGAGCCTCTTGATTGTATTACACCTACATGGTCCCTTCTCCTGGCTATGGGAAAAAGTCGTATTGCAATCCCCTTCCGCCAGCCACAAAGCCTTCCCCTCTGTTTCCACCAGATCTCTTCTCTTTCCAACAGCTCCTCGAATTCCTGCTTACACTGATACAATCTACCCTTCACTATGGTGGCCAACTTTCCTTCCTTCACTTTTGGTATTTTCTCAGTCAACTCCTTGACTCTTTTCTTAATGTTTCTAAAAGAGGCTCAGTCCCATGAACTCAGTGCTTGCACACACTGTTTGATTATTTCCCATAAGGCCACCCAAGGGTCTCCGTCGACTCCTATCTGCCACCCCTGCTACCACTACATCACAGTCACTAAAATGGATCCATGCGACCTCAAAGCGAAACCTTTGTTGTCGATGCTATGCTCTCACATCCCTAGTGGCCCGAAGTGAAGCATGACAACTAATCGAAACAGGCCACCAGCGCTGGTCACCATGACGCCCACTCCAGCCTCTCCCACACGGTATCTGGATACTATCGGTTATTGCACCAAGTGCAAGGGCCCACATCAAAACCTAGATCCTGCAGGTAACAATCCTCTAGACATCTCCTAAATCCCTCCATCTGCCACTGCGCCTACTAAGGCCCCCTTCCTTCTCGTGTGGAAATAATATTTCATTGAAGTCCCCTATACAGAGCTATGGGCAAACCAAAGCTTTTCAAAGTTGTCTGAGTAACCCCTACGACTCCTTCCGTTTGCCTTCGCACGCCAAAGGAAGCTTTAGGTGGTGAGACTAGCAGGCTCACTAATGCTCGTTGGGTCAGCTAAGGTACTGGCGATGCGAGAAGCACTCTTGACCATATTGTTCTCAAAATACCAACACAACCATAAGCAAGAAAGACTAAGACACGGTCGAAACATACTGCATAATTAAGTCTACAAATTTCATATGAAAACCTAGTCTAAGGAGCACTTATTCAAGGAAAATCCACTCCACACGATCATATGAGTTACTAATCTCTAACTTCAATGATAGATTAACTAGATTAACCCAATATGTATGGGCTAGCAAGTGGTTCAGTTCATGTTCAACAAGAACATTATTAGAAATGAGGCGATCCGAAATGAAGCTGACAGATGATCACAAATAATGCTCCCAAAAAAGGTTTCCTACTTTTAGCTAAACTTTATTCACTAGTTCATAAACAATTTTACATAAGCTGGTAGGCCTAATGTTTTTAACAGTTTTCATGTTACCATATTTTGGTAGTAAAAAAATTAGTAGCATTAAGAGCAGGTCAAGGACTCCTTTATTCAGAACATATAACGCATATCTAACCGTATCATCTCCAATAACATGCCAGAACTTTTGGAAAAAGATAAGGGACATATTGTCTGACCCAGGAGACTTTTAAGAGGTGCATCTGCTTGAGGGCGTGCTCAACCTCCTCTAGGGAATACGAGCATACAAGTCCCACATTCATGTCGCTGGACACGATTGGAGTCAAACACCTAAAGCACTCATCAATCCTGCGGATATTCGGGTGAGTAGATCGAGATATGTGCAAGAAGTAGTCCAACACCAGTGATTGAATCTCGGAATCCCTTGTAAAGATCCACCCATGCTTGTCCTTGAGCCTCTTGATTGTTACACCTACATGGTCCCTTCTCCTGGCTATGGGAAAAAGTCGTATTGCATTCCCCTTCCGCCAGCCACAAAGTCTCTTTCCAACAGCTCCTCGAATTCCTGCTTACACTGATACAATCTACCCTGCACTATGGTGGCCAACTTTCCTTCCTTCACCTTTGGTATTTTCTCAGTCAACTCTTTGACTCTTTTCTTAATGTTTCTAAAAGAGGCTCAGTCCCACGAACTCAGGGCTTGCACACACTGTTTCATTATTTCCCATAAGGCCACCCAAGGGTCTCCGTCGACTCCTATCTGCCACCCCTGCTACCACTACATCACAGTCACTAAAAAATGGATCCATGCGATCTCAAAGCGAAACCTTCGTTGTCGATGCTATGCTCTCACATCCCTAGTGGCTCGAAGTGAAGTATGACAACTAAATGATCGAAACAGGCCACCAGCGCTGGTCACCATGACGCCCACTCCAGTCTCTCCCACACGGTATCTGGATACTATCGGTTATTGCACCAAGTGCAAGGGCCCACATCAAAACCTAGATCCTCAGGTAACAATCCTCTAGACATCTCCTAAATCCCTCCATCTGCCACTGCGCCTACTAAGGCCCCCTTCCTTCTCGTGTGGAAATAATATTTCATTGAAGTCCCCTATACACTATGGGCAAACCAAAGCTTTTCAAAGCTGTCTGAGTAACCCCTACGACTCCTTCCGTTTGCCTGTATCAGGATGTCCATAGAAACTAGTGAAGTGCCATCTATCCCACTCATTTAAATGCAATTATTGTACCAGCAAATCAGATTAAGATCTTTAAGAATTGAATTTAGTTAAATGCAAACTTCAATAAGCAAGATACGATCAATTCTCTTAACAATGAAGCGTAGAACCCCAATTATAAGTATCTGATGCTTAAGCTAGGTAGGTCAAAAGAAGAATATAAATGAAAGCCGTAAGAATGTTAAGGTTTCAAAAGTTGTCCCTGAAGCATGGGGGCGGCTTTTTATGAATTTTCGTTAATTGCATAATTTTACATAAACCATAGATATCAAAATAATCGAATAACCACAATGAATCCATATATATTAATTATGATTTAAAATGCACCAACACCAAATCTTATAGACCTTGAATTAATAAAACATATAAAAAAATTATATAATTATCTAAAGATCGAAAATATATGGTAAGAAGGTTTTGACACAACCTTCATGATATGTTCCCTCACATCAACAACAATCCAAAAGATAAAGAAGCTAATCAACACTATTAATATGTTTAACTTCTTTTTGTTTTTTTCTATATACAATCAAAGTCCATTATTCGCAAGTCGGACAGCATCTTACATAAAGAACTCGTGAAAACAAAAGAATCCAAATCATACGTACTCCAATATGTCTGAAACTCTGCGAGCACATGTAGCACGAAGTTGTCGACAGACGAAACACATAAGATTATATCGTCAAAAAGGGACAAGAAAAGACATCAAATTTTTGTGTCATTAGTTTCTAAAAACTTTGTGCTAGAATCACACATATATGTATTGCATTCTAATTCTTCAACCACTGCTAGTTATATAAGATATCTATCATGTCGACGACGACGTCTTTCTATTGGTTTTTGACGTCAATTCTTCTTGTTCATCTCTGTTGAGGAGTCAGTGGCGGATGAAACTGAACGGTTACGCCCATACTCATTGCTTGTGGCTCCATATTCGCTGTTGCTGAAATCTTGGCTCGACATCACCATCTTCCTGAACTTCAACATGTCGGCATTGTAGGCGGAGGTGTCGTAGGCTTCTCCATTGCCGTTGGGGTTGTAAAGCGTGCTTTGCCCAGGCTTCACACCTTCATTCAAGTCCTCCAGCGACGAGTCTCCTTGTAAAGAACGTACAATCTAGTAGTCGTTTCTCATGTATTAGATAGATATCCGATTTGCTTTGACCACTCAAAGCTGCGTATTTAACTCAAAATCTTGTCTCAAGAAAATGAGGGTCGATTGCATTTTACTCTAACGTGATAATATTCATAGATTAAAGATTAAAAAAAATAATAATAAAAGTCATTGAGTCCCTCCTCATTTATAGTCTATTTATATAAATCACTTTTATCTTTTAAAAAAGAACATATAAATCCATCATATACCTTAACATCATTTACATAAACCGTCCCTTTTTCTGAAACATTAGGTAAACACTTACCAAAAACGTCAACATCATTATACAAACTACTCCTGATTTTTTGTTGCTAAAGGTATTTCTTGTAATCACGCAAAAGACAACAATAGTTTCTATAAATAGATTAAGATCAATAGTGTAAAGGATTAAAGGCAATTTTTGTCCAACAACTTCAAGTCATTCTCGTTTTAGTCCTCCAAGTTACTAGAGTTCTATTTTTGTCCCGTAAAACTGAAAAAATCTCAATTTTGGTACAAATTTGATCGGAAAGTTGAGTCACTCGTCGGAAAAAGTCACATGCCATGCATGTGACTTTTTAAATTGGGACTTGCATTGTGATTGGCTAAAAATGAAAGGTTTAAAGGCAATTTTCATCCCCTAACTTCAGGCTATTTTCGTTTTAATCCCCTAACTTCAGGCCATGTCTTCACCACATCATTTTTTTTAGCCAATCACACTGCAAGCCCCAATTAAAAAGTCGCATGCCTGACATGTGACTTTTTCTGGATAGTAACTCAACTTTCCAACCAAATTTGTACCAAAATTGAGATTTTTTTCAATTTTACGGGACCAAAATGGAACCCTAGTAACTTAGGGAACTAAAACGAGAATGGCCTGAAATTAGGGGACGAAAATTGCCTTTAAATCTAGTGTAAATATAATTTTTCTTTATTATTATAAATATATTATTAATTATTTATAATGATAATTTTATGCACAATTATGAATAGTTAATGATGATTATATTGAAGGAGATAGGTAGTTTGTACCTGGCTCATCTTAGGGCGCCTTCTTGCAGAATGACGTATACTGGCAGCAGCACAGGCAGCCATGCGAGCTACCTCATGGGCGACATAGTTTTCCCCAAGCCGACGATCCACCAGTTCCGCGTAGTTCCCATCTTCCAATGCTTTTGATAGAAGAGGCCTCGCCTGTTTCCAAACCAATAAATAAATTATAATCAGTTTCATACTTAATTCTTGATTAAAGTATCCCAAATATGTTTATTTTCCACCATTTCCTCAATATTATTTTTCTATCGATAATTATTTGCTTGTGCATATCATTGATTAATTTTTTTTATTAGATAAATATAATGAAAGAACTAATTTATGCAGACACATTTAATATACTTTGATTATTGGAAAGTTATAGTCCGAATTAAGTTCGGCAGAATCAAATCAATCGCAGAATATGTGTGATACACTTTCTATGTGAAAGGTCACTTTCCTCTAACTGTACACCAATCACACTACAAATGTATTGAACTTGTTATATAATTAGTTCAGGTTTGGCCCAATCAGGTCCAAACTATAATTTCCCTTGATTATTACTATTATATATTAGGGTTCATAGTCCTAGAGAATCTGATTTTGGTAGATAAAATATGGATCGACTAAAATGTCCTTGTACCAATTTTCTCAATAAATAACTATCTCCCATTGAGTGAAGTAGTGCGTTTTATTTTTTATCTTTATCTCATTTGATTAAATAAGTATAATGAATAATATAAAATAAACACAAACATCAAATGTATTTGGACTGCTAAGTATACATGAAAATTTGAAAAGATGAATGGATAACAAACCCAGTCTACTAAGCTATCTTCAGTCATGTTAGAAGAGTCTATAGGTCGACGGCCAGTGATGAGTTCCAAGAGCATCACTCCAAATGAGAAAACATCTGATTTTTCTGTCAGCTTCCCGCTTGATGCGTACTCAGGCGCTAGGTACCTGCAATCATTCCCTAATCAGCAAACACTACAAAATAAATTAATTATTTTCTAAATAATAAATCACTATATTTTAAAAAAATTATAACAAATCAATCCTAAAATCTATTCGAAAATTTAAGTTTGACTTTGGTTAATCAATTTAATTCGCTATGATTGTACATATTATCAAAAGATTTGCATAGTAGTCGTTGCAAATTTGCAGTTAATTAATATTTGTCATAATTTTTTATTTTTAACCATAATACTAACCGTAGTGGAAAGTCGTATTTTTTCCGGTTAAATATCTATTTCATGAGGGATTAATTCTCCCACCATAAAAGACAAAGACAGAAGTTGAAATTTCTTTACAAATGCAGGAAATATTGTGGAATTAAATAATTGAATTAATGGCCTGCATGTTAAGATATTAATATTAAATGATTCTCTTTTCTAACAACTTATATTTTGACATGATATGGTCATTCAACATGGTATCCGAATCAAGCCAAATAAAAGGTTCTAGATTCAAATTTAAATGACGCCTTTTAAATTTATAAAAGAAAAATTTCACGTATAGGGTTTGCATTGAACATGAGCAAGGCATGTTCAAGTATTAATATTAAATGATTTCTCTGCTCTAATAATTATAAATGAGATAAATCGTTTAATAATGTATCGAATGGTACGACTTACCCAAAAGTTCCCATGACACGTGTGGAGACATGAGTGTAATTATCTGAAGTGAGTTTAGCCAAACCAAAATCAGCCACCTAAATAAAATAAGTAAAAGAATCATAATATCAACATAAGCGTACAACCAATTGAAATTGAATTTTCTATTACAAATCATATTATATTCTTTATTCCACTTAATAAACATGTCCCATATATATAAAAATCACCTAATTATTTTATATACATAACATGTATATATAGTAAATGAAAGAAAAAAATTGTAATTTTAGTCTTTTAACAATAATTTTATCTTTTTTATAAAAAAATTTACACAATGAAATAAAAATGGTTGGATTTACAAAAATGACCCAAAAAGTGACTTGACTAGTTTAATTGGGTGCACGTTTTCGGCCATTTTTATTCTTAATATGTAAAATTTTTAAAATTATGGATGAAATTTGTCAAAAAAAAATTGCATGGTTAATATTGCCGATCTTCATATATATAAAGTTACAATAGCAATTTTTTTTAAATAGAATAAGAAATGTAATGAAATTCAAAATAGAAAATTCAATCCACAACTAATCATCATTCTTTACCACAAATGTGGTAAATATATATATATTACCATAGCTTCAAAGTTGTAGTCAAGAAGAATGTTTGCAGCTTTGATATCACGATGGATAATTCGAGGGTGGCCTGATTTCACATACCAAAATTCATCAGGAAGAAATATATATATATATATATATGTATATTTATATATAACACACATATATAGGTTTAATTGAAGTGGATGAGGAAACTTGAAACAGCATATATCTTACAATCTTCATGCAAGTAAGCAAGCCCCTTTGCTGATCCCACTGCAATACGGAGCCTAGTTGACCAATCCATCACTGGCTGACCTTTTCCTGCAATTATATAATTTTTTTTATAATATTGCGAGTGATATGCACGAGGTGTGGTTTTTTATATTAAGATGTTCTTTTGATATTTTTTTTTAAATTAATAGGTTTTTTATCGATTTCAATATCATACATTTATCTTGGATTTAGCCCACTAATTAATATATATAATTACTGATAATATTAAAATTATAATATAATATTTTAATTTTTTATTTTCTCTTAATATGTCTAGATTAGAAATGAAGTCAGTAGAATATAATTATGTATCAACTCTTCGAAAATAAAAACATAAATTAAAATGATAGCTTCTGAGACGAGGTCTAATTACACAAATGCTCTATATATACGCAAATGCTCCATACGTGTCTTTAGTGCAATGCATGTTTATGCTAAAATTTTATTACTGAATGGGTGGTGTATTTGTAATTACAGTTACAATCTTAATAGTGTAATTAATTATAAATTTGTAAAAAGCAAAGGTATTTGTATAATTAATGAAAGTTAAGGGGTGGTAAACGTAATAAGAAGAAAACTAGAGAACTTACCATGAAGATGGAACTCCAAAGTCTTATTGGGAACAAAGTCATAGACAAGCATTCTCCGGCCATTAGCAATGCAATAGCCAACGAGGGACACAAGGTGGCGATGATGCACCCGGCTAATGATTTCAACCTCAGCCTGGAACTCCCGCTCTCCTTGTCCACTCCCCGACTTCAGGCTCTTCACCGCCACCTCCTTCTTATCAGCCAACACACCCTTATGCACCAACCCAAACCCGCCCTGCCCCAACAGATTCGACTGAGAGAATCCGCCTGTCGCCGCTGCTAACTCTTCATAACAAAACTGAATGATCGCCCCAATGTTGGGCGACAGAGGCGGCATCTGAATATGGTGGTTCCCCGAACAACCTGAGCTGAAATCACTGCTCGTGTTTCCTGCTCCTGGTGGTGGTGCTCCCCCCCACCCGCCGTTGCTGCCGGGCGTCCACACGTAGCCACCCCCCGGAGTTTGGGGACTCTGCCACTGTGTTGGATCATTGTAGTATTGATTAGTACCACCTGAACCCAGAAACCACTACTTAAACATGTAGACCTAATTATATATACATGATGACTACCTTCAGTTTTTATGAATGGAAATCATGTGGTCTTGAGAAAGTGAGGGTAAAACAGGGAATAATGATTTTTTCATTCTTGTGATCGTGGTGGTAGGTTGTCACCTTTGCTCTACTTCCATTCAATTTTGCAATTTCATGTTCTTTTAAAAAACGAAATTGCAAATTTGATCCATTTTTTGTTTGAAAATACCAATTTCACCTTAAATAGACAAATGATTCGTACGTGACAACCTTCTTCTACAGTGCATTTGGCAGTTTTCAATAGGAATCATATCAAATATCTAATTTTTTAAAATTATTGTCCTTAATTATAAAATTAATATCAAAGCCAAAAATGTATTTTTCGTGGTGTGTGAATAAGTCGAAGCTAAAATTGAGCATCTGAAATTAAAATTTAAGCTCAAGTTCAAACTTATTACGAAATATTCAATTCGAGTTCCAGTTGAAATTCAAATACGAACTTTTCTACATAAAATAAATAAATAAATAAATATGCTACTTAGTGATTGAATACAATTATGAATCATTTTTTCTTATAATATTGTAATCGTGCAACTACCAATAAAATCATGTTTATACATAAGATTATTGAGTTAAATATATGCAATCTTAGCATTACATATCATTAAGCTCGACCCCACTTGCACCGCTAAGGGGAAATAACATTTTTCATTTCATAATGTAGAATTTTTACACTTTTGATCTCATTGATTACGAAACTCTCAATTTTGGTCCTGTAACTTGTAAAAAGTAGCACTTTTGGTCCCATGACACATTTTCTTTATATATGTCACGTACTTTACACATGACAGTTAGAGTCTATACACTTTTGGTCCCATATGTTACAGGATTCTCAATTTTAGTCTCATAACTTTAAAAAAGTAACACTTTTGGTCCCCAAACACTTAACGACCACGTAGCCTTTTCCATTAAATATCTATCGAAAAGGTATCATGGAACCAAAACTACTACTTTTTTAAAATTATGGGATCAAAAATAAAAATTCCTTAATCAATAGAATCAAAAATTAAAAAACCTTAAATTACGAAATGCAATTTCCCCCAACACTACACTAGATTGATGTATTATAGACAAGCACTGTAGTATTTGATTCAGCAATGATTTATGTTCACGTCAATGGAAACTATAAATTGAAATTTAAATTGACAATCATATTAATATTCAAATAGGGAAGAATTAAAGTAGTTGATGTAATATGGGGGGAATTCTAGCTTGGACAAAATTCGGTCAAGCCCAAACTACTGGTATACTTGGTGCATTTTGCATTATCTAAATAGTTTATTGTTTAAAAAGAAGGGAAAAGTATTATTTTAGTTCGTTAAATATGTTTAATTTTAATTTTAGTTCGACAATTATGTCCATTTTTGTTTAGGTCCAGTAACTTACAAAATTGCTTACTTTTAGTCCTCTGGCAAATTTTCGGATAATTTTACCCCTATGAGTGCATATGAACTAAAACTGTCTTTCAAAAGTTGCATAGTGGTAAAATTGTCCAAAAATCTGCCAAAAGACTAAAAGTAAGCAATTTTGTAAGTTACTGAATCTAAACAAAAATGGACATAGTTATCGGACTAAAATTAAAATTAGGCATACTTAGCAGACCAAAATAATACTTTTTCCTAAAAAGAATGATCAATTTCATGATTAGTGTCATAACTCTCATAATATGATTCGATATAATGTGACCAAATGTAGTTGGAAAAAATATATCTTTCATTTGATAATTGTAGTGGGGTGACATTTTGGGTTTACTTTGATTTCAATTTTGAAATTGAGAATAAATTTTTTATTTTAAAAAAAAAAAGCAAATTTAGTTTAATTTCTATTGAAAAAAATATCAATTTCATCGGAAAAAGGCATATATTTGGCACGTACAACAATTCACCTTTTCCAGCAAAAATTGGATCAAATGTGTTATTTTTTTCTTAAATTACAATTTTCAATTACAAAATTTAAATCAGAGTGGATTAAAAGTGTCACCTCTTTATATGTACAGGATGAAAAAAGCATTTTAATTTCAAGAAAAAAGTTTTTTCTCATTGCATGTCTAATAAATATCTAAGCCATTTCCATATCATGTTTATATTCAAAAAGTATGTGACGCTGCACAAGACAACCTTTCTAAAGGGATTTTGTAATAACTTTTGTTTTGTTGTGTTTTTGTTGTAAGAATAAGTTGTCGAAAAAAGTGGTAAGTGTAAATGTAATAAAAGTTGTGCATATTTGAAAGTAAAAGTGAAAAATAAAATAAAAATAACCAGAATGTTAACATTTAGGTATAATTACACTTTCCTCTCCTGAAGTTTGGTATAGTTACACGTAGATTTCCTGAAGTTTAAAAAATTATATCTAGCACCCCTAAAGTTTGTTTTTACTTAACAAATAAGTTCCTTCTTCAGTAAAAATTCACTAAATTTGTTGATATTAACAACAAAAAACCTGAATAAAATTGATATTTATCCTCATTTGACTTATTACTGACTTATTATTTACTAATATAGGGACTTATTTGTTAGACGAAAACAAATCTCAGGGGTGTTAGATGTAATTTTTCAAACTATAGGGTATTTATGTGTAATTATATCAAATTTCAGGAAAGAAGAGTGTAAATATCCCTAACATTTACAGTTTTATGAATAATTAATCATAGAAATCGATAATAAATTACTTATAATTTTTTATATAAATTAATTTAATTTAAATAGTTCAAGAACAAAAATTTATAAATAAATAAAATAATATTTTCACCTAATTTTTAGCAAAAAAGTTCCAGAAGCTAAGTACTTAATTATGATGAATTTTTCTGTTAAAATTAAGTTGAAAAAAATGTTGTTAATTTACATTTGACAACTTATTCAGAACACTTCCTACATCAAGAATGATGCAACTTATTTTGTGATAGGTGATGATTAAGCAAAACTGCGTATATATATATAATGATTGAGAAAGTAAAGTTAAATCTGCAAACCTTTAGGCCGGTGTCCAGGATCCATATAGTATTGTGGCTTCTTCCGCTTCCTCATACATACGAGGCAGACAATGATAAATGCAAGAATCGCTAATCCCCCACCAGCAATTCCAGTAATAATAGCTAATGATTGCGGCGGCAAATCAGTAGGGTCACCTGACGTCGTCGTCGTGTTACCTGATGATGCTGAGATTGGAGGATGCGGAGGAGAGTGGACGGAGGCCGGATGTTTATGTGAAGCAATTGAGGTTGGTGGGGGCGGAGAAAAGACCCCTGCCTGGGAAACTGTTGCGGAGGAAGAATGATTTGCTGGAGCAGGATTTGCAGGAGCTGGCACTGACGGCGTAGCCGGCGGCGGAGGCGAGTATCCGGGAGAAGTTGTCGACACCCAAGCAACTGGAGGTGGAGAAGAATGAGACTGTTCATGTGTTGAAGATGGGGGCGGAGGCGAATGTGAATGTGAATGTGAATGTGACCTTGGTGGAGGCGGAGGCGAAGAAACAGGCGGTGGGGACGAGTCTGGAGGCGAAGAAGTTGGTGGTGCGGGTGCCGGGGGCGGCGGGGTAGAAGTTGATGGTTCTGATGCTGGTGGGGGCGGTGATGATTTATCTGGCGGCGGTGGGGATGATTTTGATGGTGATGAAGATTTTTCTCGCTCCGGCGGTGGAGATTCAGACGGCGGAGGAGGAGGAGAGGGTGGGGGTGGGGCTGGAGCTGGCGGTGTGTCGTCGCCGTCGTCTGATGACAAACTAGTTTTATAAGAAGAAGGATCTCTATTTATATCATACTGTATAAATACCGGAGTCGTCTTAGGCGATGAAGCCATCGATCACATGCATGCACACCGGCCGCCCGGAAGAAGCTCCTCCTTTGACTCTCCCGCAAAAACTGCTCTTCACAAAATTCCACCACACCTGAACTGATTGATGTATTCATTCATTACCGGAACAACGACGAAGAAGAAGAAGATGATGACACATGCATGCAAACATAGCATTTCGGGTCAATTATTAACCATAGAAAACCAAAGGTTTGAAGCCAAGAAACACACCAACACGCACAAGCACACATGGGATGGCACATTGGGGAAACAAGAAACCCTGGAAATGCACGTACGTTTCTTGCAAACAATTGTTAATTTCATGCACACCAACATTGTTTGACTTAATGAATTTGTGAAAGAATGAGTATATGAACGATGAAGACATGATGATTTTGCTGTGTAGTGTTTGTGGTGTTTTGGAGAATAAAAATTTTACCTGAATTCAGAAGATTGATCGTCTTCAAAAGGTAAGATAGGGAAATTATTGCAATGCGTTTCTTGCCATCTTACAAGGGGCCAACCCAGCCTTTGCCTTCCTATAAAAAAGGTCTTCTTTCTCCTCTCTCTCTCTCTCTCTCTCTACAATTTACCCTTTTCCAACACCTCCAATTTGGTAGGAGGTTAGTTATTTATTTCTCCTCTTTAACAGTCCTATTTTGGCTTTCTCATGTCCCCTTTATTTAATTTCTTTATTCCTACTTTTTTTCTAAATGGCACCAAACTATACTATCATAATTCTTTTTATTAATTTGTTTTAATTTTCAAGATTACTTCCGTTAGAAAAAATATGATGGCTTTCAACTATAAGTAATTATTATGATTAAAGTAAAGAATCGTAGTTGGTTTTAATTAACTATGGCTACACAACAGTTGTTAGACATTATTTTTGTAAGTGAGGTTAAAATATTTACTATAACTAAATATTATGATAAATATTTTGATCATAAATAAAATTATTGTAGCGAATATTTAATTAACTATGATGAAAACTTAAGTCTTTCAATGATTTGTTGATCAATAATAAATAATATATATTAATTTATTATAATTTTAAATCATGTGATTTATAATGTTGGGAATAATTATTATATAGTTTTCAAATATAAGATATACAGAGGAGTTGGAGAAGTATAGTTCTATTTTAGATGTGTCAACCCATTTCAAGATTTAATCTTCTATATTAATTTCTTATATACACAATAGAGGAAAAGATATTTTAGGGGCAAAAACTCAAGTAACGTGTTATATTATATCATCATTAATTCATAGTAATATTTATTTAATCTTTGCATTTATTTTAGGAAAAAATAATCTTTATTTATTAGTTATAATCACTGAGGTCAGTATAAATTGCTACCACTACACAAAGAAGATTACAAATTTATCACTATTGATGTGTCCAAAAAGACTCAAGTCTGACCAATAAATGAAGTAGGATATTTTGGATTTTGCAAGCTTCAAGAACTAGAACTTGCAAAACTGATAGTAGCATATGGATGTGAGGGTGCATGAACACATCAGGAGTCGAACGTTCATGATGCGCGCGGCATTAATGTGGATCTTGAATGATTTTTCTAGATGAATTGTGTAGATGAAACACGAGCATTCTATCTATAACACGAAAAGAAAGTGTGCTACTTTTATTGTCATGAACAGTTCCTTCCCATGACTATTCATATTGGAGGAATAAGCAACCATTGATTAGAAATTGATAGGAGAGGAAGAATGCAAGGCTGAAGCTTACAAGAGATGAAAGTCATCGTGTGGGTCGGTATAGTATGGTGGTTATAGATTTGCTGACACACCCACCAGGATACTGCATCGAGCACAAATCGAAGAAGAAAAACATCTCCTAGTATCTTCCACACTACAAGACACACTTGATACAACGACCTTGATATCATGCACATTGGAAAGAATGTACATGTGTTCGATAATATTTCATCACCATCATAGACATTAAGGACAAAATAAAGGACAATCTAAATGCACAAAAGAATTTGAAAAATATATATGCAATCGCCCAACGCTTGAGCTGGACAAAATGTGGACTGGACGCTATGCCGAAAGCACCATATACTCCCACTAAGGACCAGAAGAGGAGAACATATGATTGGGTGAGGTATTTGAGTGGTTACACCTCTAAACCTTATCAAATGCATCAACATGTCTGAGTTGAAGCTACATGACATGAAGAGCCACGACAGTTGTGTTTTTATGCAAAAATTGATCTCAGTTACCCTCCGATAGATGCTTCATATTCCAGGTCTGTGCTCGACAATGCCAGATGTCATGAAGGTGCATAAAGGTAGTGTCAATGTCACCATGTGCAACATTGAGAAAAATTGCCCTCCAACTTTCTTTGACTCGATGGTGAACATCATTGTTCACCTGCTACACTAGTCTTGTGTTGGAGGCCCCATGTAGTGTAGGTGGATGTACCCATTTGAAAGGTAAACCATTACTACCGAATATAGTTAATTCATATTATGCTTAGTTAAAAATGTGATAAAGTAATTATTGTCTTTAGTTATTTGAATTAAAGAAGAAGATGAATAACAACACACATGTGGAGGCTTTGATTTGCAAAACATACATTGTGAGGAAATAGATTTATTCACTTTCCCCTACTTTGAATCCCACCTTACTTGCAAGACATTGGGTTGGGGGAAAACATGATCTCAGGTAACAATGACATAATGCAATGGTATATATATTTTCAACCATCTTGACCAATCAAGTGGTGCTTTGAAAACGATATACTTAATTAGTCGAGCATGATATATAATTGAGACAATTCTCAAAAAAGAAGGTTTTGATGGTAAGACCAAATTTGATAAAAATCCATCAACTCGAACAAAATAATTGTTGGACGTGACTTCTCAAGCATGCATGCATACTTAGTAGCGACTTCTTCCAACTTCTATAGGCGAGATTCAAGCTTTCCTGCAGTCCAAGTAGATGCGAGCAAAACAGGTTGCTCCCGTTCCAACAAAAGAAGGAATGATTTTTCGCATCTATGATGGCTGGAGCCATGAGCGTTGTTTTGGGGGGTATGATAGTTGGCACCAAATTGAAAGGATTAGCGCCCCCTTCAAACCAACATAACAGGGCTCCTTTGCTGAAAAAAAGAAAGAAAGAAAAACAATCCATTCAAGTGGAAAACCAGAGATTTCACCAAAAAAAATTATTTAATTCTCTACTTTCAAACAGTGGTTAAAAGAGTTTTCGCCAATGAGATTCGAACTCGTGTCAACTAAAATTACAAAAATACTCTTTTTGCCACTTGAACTAAAACCAACATACATCTTTTATAATTAGTCCATATACAATGCATAAAAAAAAGCGCAACTGACGTTAGTTTTGTAAGTCTCCCCATTTTTGGAAATACATTTTCTGTAATAAATTTATAAATAAGACTAATATTTATCCTATAACTTCCATCAAATAAAGTGAACAACATACAAAATCATGTTTATTTTGAGTGATTGGGCTGATGGGACTCATGATAAAATAACGGGCTCATAAACGAAACCCTGTGGAGGTGGGAGAATCTAAATTATCCATAATTAATATTTATGGCTCCTTTATATCAAATTACTAAAATATCCTTCCTTTATATAAGATAAGATTATAAGTCATACTTGACCATATTCTATTTAATCCCAATCTATTATCACCCAAATATCACATCTTGTAAAGTATTTGGAGTGATCAATAGTCAAATGCTCTCAAGTGCTACATTTTTCTTCAAGTTTATATGTCTTTTGTAATTAATCAAGTACCAAAATGATATCAATGCCAAATTAAAATACTAATTAAGTTATTCGTAATTATTCAATTATCAAAATAAGATTAATGGCAAAATCGGATACCCAATAATGTTTAAACTTAAAAGTTCCTATGCAACTTCTATTTTCTTTAGGTATCGTTTAGGGGCGTTTGCGGACGTTTATTTTAAGGTTTTATTATCTTATTGTTGAAAATAAATTGAAAAGAGTGTTTTTATAATATTTTATTTTATTTTTGAACTGTATAAAATTAAGTTAATTTAAACAAAAAAATATGAGCATCTTCTTGCCAACTTCAGCAACTATTAATAAAATTATAAATACTAAATTATTTATTTACACTTAAAAAGAATTTTTATTAAAAGAAAAAAAAAGACAAAGGTTTTACAAACACAACCTTGAACTTTGTCGAAAATCACAAATAATATTATACTACTATGTGATATATAGGCGCACAAATTATAAAAGGGATGATTACATTGACACCCACTAAATTATGATTTATTTACATAAATTATTATTATCGTTTGCATAATTACATAAACTACACTTAAAGATTAAAATAGGAATAGTTTGTGTAATAATACTAAAATTTTTAGGAGAGTGTGTAATTTTTTAAAAAAATAAAAAATAATTTATGTAAGTAATATAAATATTTTGGTGTATTGTATGTATAATTATTTAAAAATATAAATAATTTATTTAAATAAATCATAAATTAAAGAGTGTAAATGTAATTATCCCATTATAAATTTTTTTGGGAACTTACAACGAATGTCAACCAAAGCATTGTTCGCTAGGAAGCGGGCCGGGAATTGATCCCTGCTCAAAGTACTGCAGCCCGAACACAACAACAATGGCGAGCAACGACAAGTACGAGAGGCCCTCAACAGCTCCCAACAGGCCAAATGGCCCGTTGGGCAGGCCCGAACCCGTTTTCGTCTTGGTGTACAGCGACCAAGCCACAATGCCTACCACTGCCAGGTAGCTCACTCCTTCCAGTGCACCTATAGACCCACCGGGGCCGGGCGGCAGCCCGCAACCGGTAGTCTTGAGAGTGTAAAGCGACCACCCGATGACCGGAGTAGCAACTAATCCGGAGACGACAGCGGCCGTCTCAGCGGCGGTGGTGGTGACGCTTTCATCACCGCTTTGCTTGGCCATGGCGTGGAGATTGATCGGAGGCCGCCGCTGCCTGAGTTTCGCCCTATAGTGAGTGAAAGGGCGGTGGTTTCGAGGCGGCAGCAGCGGCGTGGGAGATGGGGACAGGAGTAGTAACATCTTTGAAGCGTGCATCGATACGGTGTCGGATTGAGTGTTGTGTGTGTGTTTACAGATGGAAGATTTCGAGTGGAGAATCCACCTTATCCACTGCCTCTTGGAAGAAGAGAGTGTTTTTTTGTGATATGATGCTCAACCACATGTGTAGCTACTATTTTTTTAATTTTTCCTTTCCCGATTACAAGGAGCTCTTTTAAATTTTATAAAATTATAAATATATTTTTATTATTTAAAAAATTATTAATATTTATAATTTTAATCACCGTCTAACAATTAACTCAATCCGTTAGTTTTCATTAGACGTTCATTTTTTTTTTGCAGTGAATTAATAAAAATTACATTATGAACTATGAACTATAATTTACTTATTTTGTAAAATTTTTTAAAATTTTGTTATGGACTAAGTTGATAATTTTTTAATTTTTTTCATTGGCCTCGTTCGAAATTTCTATATTTTTTATTTTTTTAAAAGGAAAAAGGATACAGTATACACAAAATTAACAATTTTATACGCCCAATCTAAAAATTACAAAATTTTATTAAATATCAAGAAGTATTTGTAATTTTTAAGTAAGGATGATGATTGTATTAAATCTAAATCTTTAAATACATTTTGCACTGTGGATTTTTATCATTAATTATTTTTACCTATTATCTATTTTAATTTTCTTCCCATATATATATATAAATTAGCATAGAACTCGTGCTATGCAAGATTTTACTTGTTTTCTGTGTTAAAAATAAATAATTTTTTTAATATATTGCGTTACAGAGGAATCTTTTTATGTAAAATAAATTTTTTTATTTTTAATAGATAAAGAATAATACCTTTAAATTTTAATCTATTTTATTTTTGTTGTATAATCTTATTTTTTTTCTTATAAACTTCTTTATACTTCAATTCTATCTTATATTGATTACTTTTTATATATATCCAACTCTATCTAAAAATTAAAAAAAATAGGTAAATTAATTATTTGTATTCTATGATTTACGTTCGCTCAAATATTATGTTAAAGTATATAAGTTTAAATAATATTACTTATTAAAAAGCTAAAGTAAGGATAAAAGTTTACATTGAACGGATTATAAGAAAGACAATTGAAAGATTAAAAAAGAAAGCAATAATTGCACTCACTACCCCTGAAATTTGGTGTAAATAGATTTTTTGTGATTTGAATAATTATATTTAGCACCCGTTTGTTCCATCTAACAAATAAGTTTCTCTATTAGTCAAATTCACTGAATTTGTTGATATTAACAAAAAAAATTGAATGAAAATTGATATTTACATTTGCTTGACTTAAAACTAACTTGTTACAGATCAAATAATTCTTGTCAAACTAAACTACCCTCATAACGATAAAAATATACCTCTTACGTGCATCAACGTGTGAAGATGTGAGGGTAATTTATTCATAAAAGATTTACTTGACCTGCTATAAGTCAGTAATAAGTCAAACAGGGTAAATATAAAAAAAAAATTCTAATTTTTTTGTTAATATCAGCAAATTCGGTGAAATTTGACTATTGGAGAACTTATTTATTAGATGGAAACAAATCTCAAGAGTTTTAGATGTAATTTTGTAAACCACAAGAAATCTAAGTGTAATTACACCAAATATCAAGGGCGGAGAATGTAGTTATCCCAAAAAAAAATTTACGCATGGCGCTTTCGTTAATCATTAAGGTTAATTATATTTTGTCATCTTAACTATGACCGTTTTTACACTGGCATCTAAACTTTATTTTGTATCAATTAATCATCTCAACTTTATGAAATTTTGCACTTTGTCATTTATAACTATTTTTCAATCAAGTTTTTTAAGTATGTACATGTGATATTTAAGCGTTATGTAATGTGATAATTTTCACATATACACAATACGTAATGGTTTTTTGGTAGAAAAATCAACCAAAAAAAAATGATTGTAGATAATAAAGTGTAAATTTTACAAAATTAAAATGATAAATTGACACAAAATAAAAGTCTCAATGGTTAAATATAAAAATCCGGGTAGTTGAAATGAAAAAATATGTAGCCAAATTGGCTTCTTTATATTAATTAATTACTCAAAAAAAAAAAATGCAAGACTACCCCACCTTTTGGGAGTCTTTCAAAATTAGAGTTAATACAACCAGCTAACAACTTCTAGTCATTAGTCTTCTAACGACTCAATATTATTTTTTAAATAAATTTATTATAATAAATAATTAAGATTATTGTTTTTAATTATAATATATGAATTTTTAATTTAATATTTATATATTTAAAACTTATTTTAAATAAAAAATTATTAAATATTTAATTAATTTTTTACGACTAAGTAATTAAAAATTATACATACAAATAAAATATCTATATATATATAAATAAAAAAAATTCATAGTTACAAATTTTAATAATATTTATCTGTCAAACAAATACATGGTTGAGGTGGGTAATAACTAGAATTGATGATTGATTATAATACCACTCCCACTTCCTGGGCTGGCATTGTAATCACAAGAAGCCCAACTCTCCATAATTACAAATTTATCCACAATGCCCTCATTTTTTACTGAAAATTACTTAAATATCCCCGTGAATAATATAAATTGGGGTTAATTATACTCAAAGGGGGATTCCATTTTAGGAGTGGGGTAGGCAACCAGTTAATGAGATAAATGGCTGCTATGATAGACTCCCCCTAAAATTTCTTTGCTTGGGATGACTAAAACATTAGTGCATTGGCTATATCAAGAATGTGCCTATGTTTTCTTTGAATGATGTCATTTTGTTGGGTGTAAGGAGTGAATTTTTGGTGTATAATTCCCAAGAAAGAGAAAGGATTTTCTCGTTGGAGGTTGAAAAATTATGTGTCATTTTCTATTTTTACTGTCTTAACTTTTACATGAAATTGGATATGAAATATTTTTAGAAAGGTATCTAAAAGATTAGGGATCTGTGTTTTGTGTCTGAATAAGAATGTTTGAATTCTATTGTAATCATCCATTATAGTAAGAAAGAAATGATAACCACTTACGGAATTTTGTACGATCCCCATCCATATAAGTGTATAAGTTCAAAACAATGTGATTGAGTTATTAAACCAATGTCCATAGTGGCGCTTTGTAATGATCAAAGTGGACTGTTCAAACTAATTGTATCTCGTGGCAGCATGCTCACTTTTTTCAGACCACCATTTGGACGACTTATATGCATTATTTTTCCAATCAATGGATACAGTCCTTTCTATTAAGTTGTCTCCTAAACCACACAATACCGAATGTCTACTAGTACAGCTGAACATAATTATATAGTGGTGGATATAGTTGGTCTTTCTACAGTATATACATATCAAGATTGTTGTGTACCTCAATTGCCACAACAAGATGATTGATTTCAATCAACTTTATATATGTCAAACCATGTAAAAGCTTATTCTACACATGTTAATCTTGATTTTGGCATTGGCCTTAACTTTAATCAACCATATGCACCAGAATATAATGTTTCATCAATTCTATTTTTATTATTAGTGCATATCATAATTATGTGCAATCTAGTTCTACAGTATCATCAAGTTAGTTGCATTTAATGCCTATAATGATGATATGAACAAAACAAGCCACCATTGAATGTGGGTTAGGAAGAAAGAACCAAGGCCACCGACATAATTGTGAGATGAACCAT
This sequence comes from Sesamum indicum, assembly GCF_026168435.1. Lineage (NCBI taxonomy): Eukaryota > Viridiplantae > Streptophyta > Magnoliopsida > Lamiales > Pedaliaceae > Sesamum > Sesamum indicum. The sequence goes on along the minus strand of NC_142669.1, from coordinate 14,551,322 downwards.
CATTTTTAACATCTGCAATTATCATAATAATTATCATAATATTTGTAATAGTTGACATACTTTTTAATTAATATATTTTTAAATTTATTATTAATTATAATTAATAGAATATTTAAATTTATAATTATTAATCAATTATTATATAAATAATATAATTTTTAAGGTAAAAAAAAAAAAACAGAAGCCATAGTCGTGGATGACATCAACAACTTTAATAATTTCATGACTCAAAGTTGTGGATACTATTCACTACTCTGATTAAAATTAAAAAATAAAAATGAAAGTCCAAAATTAATTAATTAAAAATAATAATGTGTAGGAAGGATGAGAGTAATACAGATCTCATAATGAAATAATCATATGGTTACAATTAAACCTAAAATAGCAGCAGCTTATACACCACCTGCCTACCCTTTTAATAATGAAAAACAAAACTCACATCCCCACAGTTACTCACAACCACATTTATATATATAATTACAAGTCCGAGAAAGGTTGTGCTTTCTTATATTGACACTATCGCCGCTGCACTGTCGTAATGCCTATTTTTTAATTTTTTTTCTTCTTTTCTTTAATGTAGAGAATCTTTTACTAGCGCAACCAACAAAGAGGCAATTCATTGCGCGTGCTCCGGACGGAATGAACAGAGAGTCAATGTCACGAGACCGGAAGCCTACAAGGCTTCGTCCATTAAGCACGCGCCCACATGCGTCCGCCCCCAACTCCCTCTTCAATTGTGCGATTTTGGTTACAATCATAAAAGCGGACAAATGATGACGACGACTTTAGCCTTTTACTTGGAAAGTGGCGGGAGGGAGCCCCAGACGCAAAAATCATTAATTATACTCTTCTACTACATATAAATATATAGTAGAAATTTGAATAACCAAACAAGGCACCTAATATTCCGAATCAAAATTCCGAGGTTCGTTTGCTACAACTGGGGCTGGGGCTGGGGCTGGGGCTGGGGCTGGGCCGGGGGCCAATTTGTGAAGCCAGCTCATCATGCATCAGGGCTCGTATATTTCCACAAACCACGACTTTGTATCATTCTTCCACCGAGCCCATGGCTTGGCCTAATACACACCTGCAAAGTCGCAAATCCAGAATATTATTATTAGTTAGTAATAAGGGTTTGCCCACACCCACATCATGCATGCACGTGCAAGCAAATTGACAACTTCAACCAAAACGACGCCGAGTTTGGATTCTGATTCAGTAGAACATACCAAGTTCCCAGCTATCTCTACAAGCGGTTTTTTTACAAATCCAGTTTCAAATATTTTTACCAAAAAGAAAAAGAAAAGAAAATTTAAAGAGAGTTGCTTCCATTTCTTCCCTTTACCGCCATCACCACTACTGAGTTCTAGTGCGAGTTGAACCCGTAACTGCCATTTGAATCACAAAGCAACGGCTACTGATTTGGAACCCATAGCGGGAAATAAGATAACCACAACCAAAGCGGGAAACAAGATAACCACTTTTTAAACATTTTATCCTGTCCACCATGACACAAATTTCCCTCCAAACATTGTCCAGGGACATGGCCAGACTGCACACCAAACTAATTTGAAGGTTTTTCCACCATTGTTTGAGGGACGATGGAACTTTACCATGTCAGCCATTTCTATCGGTGCTTCGACGACTTGCTGTACTGCACAATGTTATCATCTTCCTCATCCTCATCACCATCGTCATCATCATCGTCATTTCTCTTCCTCTTGTGGGAAGAAGATGGTGGCAACTCCTGTACCTCACCATCTTGGTCATCTTCATCCTCAATATCTTCCTCCATTTCAGGATCTTCACCTTCACCCATGTCGCTGCCTCCAGCATCTACTTCCACCCGCCCGACTGGTTGAACCAGATAACCAGAGCCATAATCGTCTTCCTGCAATTAAAGAAACAGAATCAACTTATTGAAAGAAGAATGCCACAAAACTCAACCTAACTTCAGAGAATACTCTAGCTCAGTTTTCAGAAGATACAAAAATACAGGAAAACCCTAGCTCATTATTTTTAAGAAAAGAAAAGCAATGAATACAATAAACTCTACTTCAGTTTTAAAAAACAGCATCAGCACTTACAAAGGAAATAGACTCCCCAGTAGTTGAAATCACAACAGATCACAGACAGAAGCTCTTGACAGAGTAAAACACACGCAAAACAAAGATCCTTCAACTTCAACTTAGAGACGCAAACCAATAATATTTCAGTTATATAATATTTCAGTCATTCCAGAAAATTACTTATAAATTGAGATTTGAAATGAAAAAAAAATCTAAAAAATTGAGGCTTCCGCAACAGGTAACAGCAAGCATTCATGTCACACGCTTTTCCAAGCAGTCCAGTCTATATGACAGACAACCCTTACAAGAAAGGATCATGGACAGACTTAAAGAAAATGTCCACAAATACATCAAAACACCAACACACACAGTAAATAATATAAGCACCATACTAGCTAAATCAACGACCACAATTGGCACAAGCTCCCTATCAAAAGAGCTGATCGTGGCAGAAGCAAGGGTAGGTCTAATATAAAAGCCAGGCATTCAGCTAGCCAGGTTTAATGACCAAAAATAATCCCTAAAGTTAAAGAAGACACTAACTGCATCAACAACATCCCATTACTTCTTACATGTAAAGCACCAATTTTCACACAGGAACTACACATGAAGATTTTCCAGTAAGCTTCGAACCAATTACTTTAAAGCCAAATGTTCTTTACAATAAACTTGAAATAATTTCAAAACATTCTCAAGGAATCAAAGTTCCATAATAACACCGTCACCAATATTTACATCTTATTCAAGGGGGGAAAACTCAAACACAAACAGAAGCTCATAAAACACCTCAAAGGATTACATAACACCATTATGTTCCTATTTCAAGACTGACACAGTGGCTCAGACAGGTTGAAGCTTTGCATAACGAGCATTAAAGGTAAAACGGATCAAATGACGAAAAGTTGACTACCAGATTTAAAAAAAAAAAAAAAAGGGGGGAATCATCCTAAGAGGAATATGACGCCCAGATGCATAAGACGAAGCAAATGCAATGCAGATTATCCCACACCCCTCAAATGTGACACTGTGCCCCATTTTAGCAATTTTTCAAAGGCATATTTACCACCACAAACAAGGCAATCCAACTTAAAAGCATAAGAGCATGCACAAACGCTTGTAAAACCTGAACCATGAAAATCTTCACAAACAACCAGAGTACAGAGAAAAAGAAAAATGTATCCAAACACTTTAGTGGCTATTCACAGTTCTCAGCGCACAGAAAAACAAATCGAGATAGATATTAAAATGATTAGCCTCAAACAGAGTCTAGAATTCAATTATCAGGAACAAAACCATGTCAACTTCATGTTCATAACCAAAATTAATCGACCATGGCTAAAGGACTTTGAGGCTTCAAAGACAAAGAGATTATCACCTCATCCTCAGCCTCTTCTTCATCCTCAAACTCTCCATCCTCCTCAACGGCCTGCTCTTCCTCCCCCGTCTCCCCATCATCATCCTCATCCGCGTCATCCTCTCCCTGCTCATGCCCATCGATTTCACCCTCTGTACCCGTCAACCTCCTGGAACTCTCGGGCTCCCCAAAATCCCTCTCATCATTATCTACTTCTTCTTCATCCTCGTCTTCATCATCCTCCTCGTCCTCATCGTCTTCCACGCCATCTTCTCCATCATCACTGTCATCTATCTCATGAACTTCCACCACATCTTCGTCCTCACCTTCATCATCCTCATATACTTCCTCCACCGAGTCATCTTCTTCTTCTCCTTCCTCCTCATCCTCCTCTCCATCTATAGCCTCCACTCTAAACCCATTAGAATGATGATGGGAACCGCCACCATGACTTGACCCATTAACCCCCCTAGAGGTCTCCGTTTCCTCCTCGTCTGCATCACTCTCCTCGTCCTCATCAACATCCACAACCCCCTCGCTCCCCGCTCGCTGCCCATTATTCAGCCTATACGAGGTATCCTCACCGTCAATTTCTCCACTCCCCGGATCATCCTCCTCATCCTCTTCATCCTCCTCCTCATCGTCAGACTCTGGCCTCTCATTCTCTTCGGCATCCATTTTATCCAAATATTTCAATGACCTAATCAAACCAAAAACACGAGATCGGTAGTCCTTAACCCGCGTAACTGGACACTCGTAAAGATCCAACGAAACCAACCTCAGCTCTGCCAGGGGTCTCAAGTCGTTAATATCTGAAATCCGATTATTTGACAAATCAAGGTCTCGTAGAGATTCAAGCCCCGCTTCCATGAGGAATTCGAGTCCTCCGGCAATCCGATTGTCAGACAGGATAAGCTTCTGCAAGTTTCGTAGACGAGGGAACTGCTCCAGCGACGAGACCCCGATGTTGGCCATGGAAAGGTGCTGCAGGTTGTGAAACTTCTCGAAAAGCGACGGCGGGGGCAACCGGCCATGAACGCACTTAACCGCTCCGTCAAGGGTTAATGTCCTGACCAAATCAACGTCGGTTTGGCCGTCCAAAGCTGTCTCCACCGCCCTCTCCCAGATCTCATCCATTACTGTACCAACTCCTCTTTCTCTTCTATATAAATACACATATAACAACCTGTAATCAATCAATCTACTTCAAAATGAATTTCTGAGGGTGGGGAAAATCTTAAAACCCTAAAATCTGGTTTTTACTCTGTCTCTCTCTCTAGAAAGCTCTCTCTCTGTCTCTCTGTCTCTGTCTTTCTATCTCTCTCTCGTGTTCCCTCTGAGACTGGCTCGCTATAGATATTGGAGGTGAGTCACGTCCGAGTTAAATGAGTTAGGGTTGGTTAAGGTTGAGTTACGTTTGACCGCGGTAGGGTTAGATGTAGAGATAAAGTAGCGTTTGACGAGCAAGTGAAGCTTAGCCGTTGGATTAATAAGACGAGGATCGATGACGTGGATGAAGAACGAACGGCAAGGATAGGCGGATGGTGTGTTTGTTTAAAACGAAGGAAGGACAGAAAGGAAAGGCAGAGACGAAGAGAGAGTCACGCGCTCGGCAAGTCTGATACGTCTTCTTGGGTGGTGTAAATGTAAATATCCATGTAGGAATATGCCCCTCAGATTCCCTCCATATTACGACCGTGCCATTTCCTTCCTACTCGCTCTCCTTCCAATTGCCAGCTAATTCAAATCGGGAGCCCATGCATACGAACAAAATGACAAAATTACACCATTTTTCATTCATTTTTTAGTTTTCTTTTTTGAAATAATAATTAAAATTATGTATATTTGTGTATACACATTCTTATTCAACCATATCGATTTGATATAACCATTTAATATAAAATATAATTTTATTAATTAATACAAACATATTTTTATTTCATATGAAAATTTATACAGAATCGAAAACATATATTTTTCACTAAAAATTAAAAATAAAAACATAAACAAACAGGTTGTAAATTTCCCTCAAATATAAAAATGACACAAGATTCTTAAAATATTTTAAGTAAACTATTTAAAAATTTTAATCATGTTAAAAAAAGTATTAAAATATTAAATTACGTCAACACTTCCTAAGTTAAGTTTAATTATTATTATTCATCTTGAAATTACAATTATATTTTTCATGGATACCCCATTTATAGGGAAAAAAATATATACAGATATCCCTTAAATTACATTTATTGACACATTCTCAAGGAATGCACTTATAATTTTCTTAAGGGAATGGGGTGTCCCCTTGAAGTACATTATGTCGAAACTCCAAAGAGGATGCATTTATAATTTTATAAAAGAAATAAAATATTTTTAGAATGTACTTATAATTTTACAAAGAGAATGAGATACTTTTAGGATGTACTTATAATTTTACAAAGGGAATAAGCTACTTGTGTACCTAGACCCATGACCTTATTGGTAGTCTCAAATCCAATATTGCCAGACCTCTTATTTGGAAGGCTCACCCACTTGTTCCACAATCAGCCCACTCACCCGACCCACTCGCCCAACCCGATTTATATTATATTTATAGCTGAAAATCCTAACCCTAATTCATCTTGCCCCCTCGTTTCTTCCACATATTTTCTCTCTGGTTTCTTCTCTCTCTTCCTCCTCGTTTTCTCTCGTCCGTCGTCTCCTTCTCTCTCTCCGTCTTCAATGTCAGTCTCTCATAAATCAATTTCCTACCTCTATAAAAGGCTCTCCGTAGGCTTATTAGAACAAAACCAAGAGAAAAATCTTCTTCTCCGATTAAACATTCTTTAGGAATCATCTCATTCGTGGAAAATCTTTGTGATTTTTCGAGTGGATCTTTGTGATTTAAGTTTTTCTGATTATTGTTGTTTGGTACTGAGCAACCATGAGAGGTTGTCAGCTTTAGCAGCTGTGGGCTTTCTCTCCAGATTTAGCTCCTTGACCTAAGCCATTGATTCTATTTCTGCATTATATATATCTATAGTTTATTACTTAAAATATGTTGTTATAGATCTGTATGAATTCATTAATATTTCTGTAATTGTGGGTTGTAATATTAAGGAGTTTTGTAACCCACGATTCATTGTAATAGTTGTTTAGAATTTTTTCTTGGGCTCACTACTGAAGGGGTTTCCACTCAATAATCTTAAAGAACTTCAATATAATTTGCTTACATATAATATTTTAGAAAATATATAATAAATTTTAAATTAAAATATCAAAAGCTTATACGCTCTTTTATACACGAACTTAATAACGAAATCATCGTTCATAATATTTTTATAAGTTTTATCAATTTATTTTACTCAAATATGTTAAAATTTTATTTTTGAAATAAAATTCAATATTTTATAAACTTGAAAAATAATTATAAAATATTTGGAATAAGTTGTAATGCTTAAAATATTACAAAACCTTTTATATTATGATTTTGTGTGGGTGAGAAATATTTTAAGAGGAAGGTGATAACTTGAGCTCGAAACAATTTAAATCCACTGGAAATGCAGACATATTCAACTTATATCAGTATTTGGTGGGGGGTGGGCGGGGGATGTTCCTCATATATAATCTATGAATTAAATATATTTTACACCCTTAAAATATGTTGTCCTCGTCAATTATTCTTTAAATTAAATAATTTTTTATTTATCCCAATATTTTTGGATAATTCTTTATCCAAAAATACTTTTGACTATTAATAATATGATAAATTCATAAAAATACTTTTGACTATTAATAATATGATATATTCACATAAATACCCTCTATTGTTAAATGTATCAATGAATTTAAAAAGTTTATTCAACTTCAATGTTTATAAATTAATACTAGATTTATATAAATTAATTAAGTACAAAGTAATTATTTTGAATTTCAGTATATAAAATCGTATTGATAATTAGCAAGAGTTTATAAATTCAGTAATTTTAAATTATCGAATAAAGAAGCACTTTTGCATATTAAAATTTGACCCACTAGTATTTTAGAGTGTAGGCTCTATCCAAATTAAAAAACTTATTACCATATATATATGTGTCCAAGTCTGGATCTAATATAAAATATTAGGTACAGAAACATGTCATAATAAAAATGGGTCTAGGTCTAGGTATTGCACACTAAATGTCAGGCCTAACACGTTGGACGTAACATTAGGTCAACGGGTAAAATAGAGTTTTTACATGGAAAGACAAAATAAAAATTAAAAAAAAATTACCTCACTTGACATTTGGGTGTCAAAACAATAGGCTGGACGGCCACTTGCAATATTTTTTATTTTTATAATTATATCTAGTGTAATACACAGACACAAGCTTATAAATTTAGTTTAATTTAAAAGTACTAACATTGGTCTTATCAATATGTGACTAATTCAGTATTAATTTATTAAATCATAAATGAATAGAAATTGAAATCGCATTGATTGATATATTTAACTATAGAGGACATTAAAGCGAATATAGCATATTATTAATAGTGTACTTTGTCCATTTCATTTAGTTTAAAATTATCACAAAGATAGGGGGTAATTGAAGGTTTCTTTAGTTTAGGGGTGTAATTGAAGGTTTTTTAGTTTAGGGGGGGTAATTAATGAATTTGGTATACTTTAGGGGTGCAAAATATTTTTAACCCTTTATGAATTGTATATTTTTTTAAGTAGATATATATATACGGATATATAAATTTATTTTCAATTTGGGTCCACCAATAGTGAAACTAAAAAATTGTGAGCTTCTTTATGATTACGATAATAAAAAGAGTTTTATGAATAAGTAAAACTAGAACTAGAAATTTTTTTGAGAAAGGATGATTTGTCATTTTAGAAATCTCTTTAATTTGTTTTCATAAAGCAACTTTTGTAAAGGTAAAATGGACTTTTCAAACTTAAAAATAAAAGGTCGGGGTGGTTTTTTTACGTTTTAATACTTTAGGGGGTGATTGGTGTGGGGTGGATACTTTAAGGGTGATAACTGTATTTAACCCATAATTTATTTACAAAAACTACTCATATTTTTTGTATAAGGTTAAATAGAAGTAGCCGTGATTCATTTTTGGAAACACAGAGGGTAACTTGGTATTTTTTTTTCATAGGAATTTATTTGCTCATTTCACATATCACAGATGGTTGGTAAATTGATTTTTTTTCTTTTTGTATAATTACATAAAAACAAAAAACTACCCGAATTAATGATAATTATTGGGTAAATTGCAATCTACCTTCATTTGTTATAGAAAATAGACAAACAACCCCCTTATAAAAAATAAAATAATAATTTATCTTCCTATATTTTTCAAAATATAGCAATTTAATTCTTTAAAACACAGGTAAGGAGGTAAATTGCTTCATTCTTTAAAATACAGGTAAGGAGGTAAATTGCTTCATTCTTTAAAACACAAGGGGTAAATTATTATTTATTTTTTATAAAGGAATAATTTGCTGATTTTCAATATCACAGAAGGATAAATTGTTATTCACCTGATAATTATTTATACGTTGGTTGTTGGGAATAATGCATGTGATTTAAATTAAATGTAATTTTAAAATTAGAGCAGGATGACTTTTTTTATTATATTCAAGATAAAATACCATGCATTGGTGTTAAGATTTGACGATAGACACCAATTCGTTTGAACATTCGTAGCGCAAATATTCGGACACGATCGATTAGAATAGCGCACTCAAGTCAACAACTCGGCTCGCTCAATCACATGCAAAATCAGTTAAGTAATTAAGTTATATATGGCTCAATTTGCTCACTCGGTCAAGTAATCAAGTGATCTAATACAGTCACTGCAGTTAGTGACCATATCAATTGATCCGGGTTGCCATTTAGGCCGGTTTTTCTAGTGTTGTTCAGTTTGGATATGTGAAAAAACAATTATAATTTTATTGAGTAGTTCCTAATAAAAAATTTTCGATAACCAATCAATTGGTGGGGTTCGAACTGAAAGGGTAAATGAGGGATCTGGATGTCATAAGGGAGGCACAAGGTCTTATGGGAGCATTCATTCGATCGAATAATCTCTACCCAAAGTTTCGATTTTACTAGTTTGTATAGAACTTTTATATTTGATGGGCTTTTAAAGGGAGGAAGTACTCGTTGTTTATTGCTTATAGCTTCGTGTAGGAACTCGAATTTTTTGAAATTAACAAACCAGTAGGATTCCTATCAAACCTCCCACATAAACACTGGCGGCTTTAATAAAATAAAAAATAAATAAATAAATGAGGGTGCAAAAGTAATAATTAACGTATCGTGACACAAATTAGTTGTGGGGTATCTATAAAGTCAAATGTTCATACTTGTATGATCCACATGGTATAATCTCCGAGGACTTAAGTACAGAATAATTGACTGTCCGAATTTCAGACACTCGAGTTAGATCAGTTCAGCTAGGACCCGTCTCGAATTAAAACACATGGATTATTGTTATAAGAATATTTTACCTATTTAGGAGGTATTTTAGTCTTTTAACCTCTTACTATGATATATTCCGATCATCGCTAAGATCATATTGTATGTCGAGCAAGATTGTTTTTTCTATCTTAAAAATAGGTTAAAAATTTAATAACTGGAGAATGAAAGAGGAAAAAAAGAAAAAAGCTTAAGAATCAAAAACAATGATATTTTTTTCCAAAAGAGGTGACTTGGACTTTTTCAAGTCCATTGTATTGCTTGTCCAGAACATTCAAGTATATATGCAATAGTCAATTTTTTAAGCTCCCATTTCTGACCTTGTGATTGAGCAGTTTAAATTTATTAATTTTTTATAAATAAATTCTTTAAATTGTTCTAATTTTCTTCTAATAATTATGTTTATGATTAAATTTCATTCAAAAAAACATATATATCTTTATAAAGTCACAAATTAGTTTGGTTTATAATCAAATATAAAATAATTAATTATAATATAACTAATTTTGGAATAATTAATTTTAGACGAAAAATATTTACAGTAGGATCAATGGACCGTTACAAATGATAATTTTTACTGACTATTTAAAAGGAGCCAAACGACAGAACAAAAAAAATTGTATTTTCACTCGAAATACAGATTTGATCAGCTCAATCACAGCGAATAAACACTTAAATCCTTATGCGATTATTCTTTACCTAATTACTCATTATCCCTATTAAATAATAAAATTAATTTCTTTATTAACCTTAAATAGGTTAGTTTCAAAAAATTAACTATAATTTACATAATTAATTACAAAATTACAAATCCAAACATCGTAAATTACTTTTTCTAAAATTAATAACTCTAAATTAATTCATTTATAATAAATAATCTCAAAATCAATTATACCGTCATAGAGCAAACTGAGCCTAAGTCTCTTGGAAGTTCTTTGAAAAACCAAGGAAGGATTCAAACTTTCCAAATTTTTAGATCCTAAAATTGGTATTTGACATAAATCTTTTGAAACTGAGTTTTAGGGAAAAGTATTATTTTAGTTCGCTAAGTATGTCTAATTTTAATTTTAGTCCGATAACTATGTTCATTTTTATTTAGGTCTAGTAACTTACGAAATTGCTTACTTTAAGTCATCTGGCAGATTTTCGGACAATTTTACCCCTATGAGTGGATATGGATTAAAATTGTCTTTCAAAGTTGCATAGGGATAAAATTGTTCGAAAATCTGTCAGATGACTAAAAGTAAGCAATTTCGTAAGTTACTGGACCTAAACAAAAATGAACATAGTTATCGAACTAAAATTAAAATTAGACATACTTAGCAGAATAAAATAATACTTTTCCCCAGAGTTTTATTAAAAAAGGTGACTTTGACTTGAAACGATGCCCCACTTCATTGAACATAATCAACAAAGAATCTTACTTTCTTTATACAAAGACTTCAAATTTATGTTAATATGGAAACAATGAAATTTACATAAACCACTCAAATTTGATGAAATAGTTCAACCAACAAATATTTGACATTTAAAGCATGCAAAATTAGGATGAATTCAAAATTGGCACTCTTGCCCAACAGCTTGGATGGGTTCGTTTTTAGTTTTTTTTCGATAATGATAAATTTTATTAAGTAATTTTTCAAACAAAAATGAGGTATTTGTATTATGCAAAACCTCATGAGAAATCGTTGTAATTTATTCTTTGTATAAAATATACATTTAGTCCTTTAATTTATTAAATTTAACATTTTTAGTGTTGGACCTATCCGAGGATTGAGAATGCTGGCCGAAGAGTTTCCGACTTTCGCTCTTTCTCTCAAATCCTAATTTTTACTCAAATTCATTAAAAGACCTAATTCCTTTTCTTGATTCATGAATTGAAGCCTAAGTTGTGTAATTCATTTCTACCTGACCGTTAATCCGTCGTGAAGCCTCTGTATAGTTGGGGTTTATTCTTATTTTATATTAACAAAAATATACAAAAAAAAAAAGCGTGAAAACGCACTATATTATATTCCGATCGCAAATGGTATTTATATTATGAATTTTTGTTTCATTTATTTATATAATAATACATACAATACATTTGAGAGAGAGAAAAAAACATATAAAGAATTTTAAGAAAAAGTAAAAAAAAAAATATTGTCGGATCGACCAAAATATTTGAGACACCAAGGCAATGTCTGGATTCATGTTTTCGTATTTTTTGAGATAAAATAAAATACATTCAGTGTTTGTTTTTGTATTATTACACCTTATCTGTGTGTTTTTTTATTTTTTTATTTTTTATATATAATATATATACACATTTATATATATATAATATAAAATAAATATGATTTGACAATAAATAGTAATTTTAATTTTTCAAAATATAATATTAAATATAAAATATTTATATTAAAAGAGATGATTTGAAAATGAACAGTGATTTTTGTCTCCCAATTTACAATATGAAACCTACACCATTTATTTTAAAATATTTTAAATTACCTCAAAATACAAAGTCAAACCTATTATTTATTTTCAACACATATTTATTTATTTCTATTTTTTCTTTCTATTTTCAAAATACAAAACAAAACACTCAAAATACAAATTAAGGCAAAACTCTTTCACTTAATATAAAAAAGTATAGATAGATTGAAGAGCAAGTTGTCGGGGGCCCGTTACCACCAGATGGGTCACTGCTTGAAAGTCCAAAAGGTTTATATTGGGCTTTGAGGTATCGCTGCTGGTGCACTCCACACTTTGCTGTCTCTCTCTCTCCCCCCCTCCCTCCCACTCTCTCTGTCGTCCCCTCGTCGGTCTGCGCGCCAGCAATTGGAACTTCGAACCCGAGGTGAGCTTCTTGCTTTTGTTATTGCCTTTAGATTTTGCATTCTGTTTGTGTTTTTTTCCTATTTTTCGAGACACGGCAGTTCCGTTCAGCGAATTGAAATTCCAATTTAGTTTTGATTTCCCTCTGTGTTTTTGTGTTCGCGCGCGTGTGGATGTGTAATTGTTTTTTCCCTAATGGTGCTTATATGTTCTCGTTGTTAGTTTCATGTTGTTTTCTGCTTGTTCTAATGGAATAGTAATTGGCTGTGGGTAGGTTTCTAGGGCTTCTAGTGAAGAAAATAAATAGCACAGAGAGGTAGGAAATTTGAAAAGCAAGTAGTAGAAGGGAAAGTGGAAGTATCTTGATTAATTCGACTTTAGAATAGACAGGTACATGCTGTTATTGAAGATAAAGTTTCTGTTTTAGCATCTGTGTAATTTGAGCTCGTCCACCAAGGCTACTTTAGGATATCGTAATGCTGTCCTTATTTTCCATCTTGTGCATAGCTCTCACTTTGATTATCTTCAGATTGAAATATCTGAAATTGATTCTTGAAACTTACTGTGTTTGCATATGGGATTTTAGGATATTAAGATGACAAAAACTAGTTCATCTAAGAAGAAGCCCAAAGCGTCCCTTGAGGGTCCTGTCCTAGAAAAGGAGAAGCCTTTAAAGCCGAAAAAGATGGGCAGTGAGATTGATGAAATTTTTGCCGGGAAGAAAAGAAAGAGACCTGAGAGAGAGAAAAATTTAACCACTGAGAAGCCAGCCAAAGTATCTGCTGCAAATGCGAAATCGCATGACAAGATGAGGATAGTCAAGAATGGTAAGGGCAAAGTCTCTAAAGAGAATCAATTTACTGACACCCCTTCTCGATCAAGGAAAAAAACTGCAGATGGGCTAGCTATTTATACGGAGGATGAGTTGGGTATTGGCAACCCAGAGGCTGGAGGTACCTCTCTGTGTCCATTTGATTGTAATTGCTGTTTCTGATACAACCACCGATAATTTAGTTAGATGTTAGTTGCTACCATCCGAATGATTTTTGTTAGCCCCAACCTGAGAAACTGTTCCCTTGTTGTGAGTTGTAATAGGTGAATTGAATGGTTTCTTTACATATTATAATATTCTGTAATATATGAAGCTTTATATTTGTCGATGCGGAATGGCATTAAGGCCAAATCTTCTGGAGTAGTTCAATAAGCTTCATTTGAATTGCTCTCTGATAGCACAAATAGAAGCCGAAATGATGTTTTGTTGCTTTGGCAGTTGTATTACTAACTTTACAACTAACTGGAAGTAAGTGAGGAGAGATCTACTTTGGGATGATCAGTGTTCCATTTGACAATTTTTACGTTTTGGAGAACATGTTATTATTGTGGTTTTTATTTTCTCTACAACACCCCCCCACCCCGCGCGCGCTTGTTCTTGCAGTTTCAGGAATACTTCTGTAGTTAATTTCATGGCAATTATGCGAACGCTTCCTCCTTTAGGGGTTGTTACAATAGTTTTCCTCTTTTTAGATAGTTTCTAAGGATAAGTTAACAAATGTTAATTGTACTGATGTTAGATCTGAAAAGAGTTATCTTAAGCCCTAAAGGAATTGATGTTGGAAAGAATCTTTATGCATGTGAAGGAACCTTAATTTCCAGTTAGAGCTGAAGCCAGGTTCTGAATGACTTCACTGTCTTTGTTGTGTATTCTTGCTTTTCTCCTCAGCCAAGAGATTTGTCTTTGTTCTCTCTCGTTTAAGTGGTTTGCAGTGTTGGAAAAGAGATGCTTCCGGAAATTCCTCCTTCCTCAAACATTAATGGATTTTCACTCAAATTGTGGTCTAGGTGCTTGGCTTCCTCAACATTGTTTTTCAATAATTCCTCTCTCATGTTTGAATATGGTAGGCATTAGGCAGGTTAGACTGCTCCCAGCTCTGCAACACGTAACATCTTTGATCTCCCGTCTTGGTTAGATGAAAGATGTTCTTATCAATGAAGTGCATCTCATCTCAGAAAACAGAACTTCACATTCGGGTTTAAGGTAGAGGGAGCATAGGAAGTCAGTCCAGTAGTCTAGAACAATGCTTGCTCCGTCTCTGCTATGAGCCCATAATCTTCATCCAAGCCGTTACCTCCTGTATAATTTTAGTGTTTGAATTTAGGATTCAATTCAAGAAGTTTGGTGGGGTAAATGTACGTTTTGATTTAGCGCTGATTTCTAGGTCAGCTATAGAAATCCTTGTTTTGTCGGGGTGCAAGGTTTAGGTGCAATTCTCCTTTGAAATTTGGTATAATTACAAATATCTCATTGTCGTTTGAAACATTACAAATATCCCGGATTTTAACGGAGATCTAACAATTAGCCAAATTCTTTAGATTTTCATTCATTTTTTATGGGAACTGTCAAATGTTCTTATGGATTAAAAATTATAATTTTATTTATTTTTTAAATTTTTTTATGGATTAATTGGATAATTTTTTTTTATAATTTTTAAAATTTTTTCATCTATCCAGATCGATTTTTTCTTAGTTTTTAATTTTTTTAAAAAAAAATACAATAAGGACAAAGTTCATAATTTTATACTTCCATTCAAGAATTACATAATTTTATCAAACATTAGGGGGTAATTTGTAATTTTTCAAATAATGGGTATTTGTTATTATGTTAAACTTTAGGAAAGATTGTTGTAATTTACCCTATAATTATAATATACAATGATGAACAAGAATTACGGTTGTAATCTCTATTGAGAAAGACGTACATATAAAAATTAAGTGAACCAATTAATAGTAGTAATTATTCCACATAAGTTTTTGGTAATAACCGTACAATGTTTCGGATGCTACCTATTAGTGCAGATAGGTAGAGATTATGCCCGCATTTGGACCGAAAGATCTAGACATGAGGGAATGATTCTAGAATGTGATTGGTTGGGATGAAAAGTGGAAGTATAAGAAAAATGAAAATTAAAATGAATGTATAAGAGATAAGTCGGTGTTTGGTTAAGGGAAAGATATGGAGGTGAAGTAAAATTCGATGTATATGAAACCTCTCGAAAGCTCAATTTTGTTTCTGTCTAAAATTGGATGGAAAAATAGAAATATAAGGCCAAAAAGCAAAAAAGTACAGTTTTTAGTTTTATTTACTCTATTACCCATATATATTTTTAAAAGAAATAAAAAAAACTCATGTTGATGAATATTTTTATTAATAAAAAAATATTCTTATTCTTATTTGAAATATTTTTATTAATAAAGTTTTTATATTTTTGATATACTAAAATTATTTTAGTGTAATATTAATTTATTCATTCTGTAATACCAAATAAAGAGAAGGGTTATTTAGTAAAATTACAAAAATTAGTCTTTTCATCTCAATGTCTTTCTTCGATCCAAAAAGTATTTGAGGTTTACTCTCCTTCCAATTATACCAAATAATTTAAAGAAAAATTATTATTCTTTTTCTTCCCTTTTCCTCTCACCAAGCGAACCTTAGAGAAATGATTTTAATTAATTCTACGCTTACAAATTTTAAAATCCACTAACCATAAACATAGTTTAAAATAAACGTTGAAATCCTTAATATAAAATTATCCAAAAGAATCTAATGCTACGTTTGGATGGGGATTTAGATTTGAGAGAAGGATTTCAATAAAATTTCAATTTGGATGGGGATTTAGATTTGAGAGAAGGATTTCAATAAAATTTCAAATTACGTAAACTCAACATTTATATCTCTATGGTACCAATTTGTTATTAATTTTTTCACTTTGAGGTACTTTTGGTTGTTTAGAGTGATTATGAAACACTGACACTCATACTAACTCTTGTGCAAATGTATTCCAAATATTTTACAACTTTATACTCTTCGTCTTTATTTGGTCTTGCAATTGAGCAGCTTAAATCCATTTTGTTTTTACGGGATATTTCTTGTCTTGTTTTTCAACAGTTACTTGGGGGTAAGAGTGTTAATGAGTAGGCTAAGATTATACTCAGATCCATCCCTATGAAAGGCCCATCCTATCAAATAATACCATACCCTACCCAACCCCCTCAAAACTCTATGGGTCTCTAAACCCAATGTCATTGTTTTAGACCTAATGTTTTGGGTCTGGGTATGG
Source organism: Sesamum indicum (assembly GCF_026168435.1). NCBI lineage: Eukaryota > Viridiplantae > Streptophyta > Magnoliopsida > Lamiales > Pedaliaceae > Sesamum > Sesamum indicum. The sequence goes on along the minus strand of NC_142669.1, from coordinate 14,534,515 downwards.
TTCATTTTTTTCCTTATAACGTTGTTGGATATTTTGATTTAAGATAAAATAATTTAAAAAAAGACTAGATATTAAATTAAATTTCTCATCTTTTTATTTTTTATTTTAAAATAATATATCGTTTATAATACCATTTACAAAATAATCTAATAAAATCATTAAATCTACATATTTAATAGCAATTGAATTTAATATTATTAAACTTTCAAATTCAATTTTATCACTTCAAGTTTTCAAGCAAGTATTATTGCAATGAAGGCATTGAAAAGATAAATTATTTGTTTAGTCCTTTAAGTTTGCCTGCTATTAATTTTAGTCCTTTAAATTTATTTGTTTTAATTTTAGTCCTTTAAATTTACTTGTTTTAATTTCAGTCCAGCCCTGTACATTCTATAATAGAGGTACACCTCGTACTAGAATTATATTTCTATCATTATAAATACGGGAAGGTTCTAAATAAGTTAGAGGAAGCACGCATGCCTCCACGATGTTCTAGAGTTGAAATGATATACTTTCCTAGTCCTTATTCTTCTTTTCACAATGATCTTCTTCACCTGTTCAAGACTAGCAAACTTCACAACTATGGCCATCTTCTTTTAAGCGTCAGCCTACGTTAAAGTAATTGCATTAAGGGATTAAGACTTGTAAAACAAATCTCATTAGTTGACCTAATTCTGCTTTCAAGTAGGGAGTGAATGAGAGTCGATACAAAAATCCTAGGCTCAAAAGCCACATTTTTCGATACTGAAGTTTGACATAAAGAAGCTCATTCCAACCTAGCAGTCCTTTCAGACTTTCAGAAGAGCTACAATTGCTAAAACAACTTGATTGGGGCAAGAATTGACCATAGCCTTTATACATTTATTTTACAGCCAAAGATACACAGAGAAAAATCGGCGTTTAAACTTGTTCTTTCAACCTTTTAAGATAGTTGCCATTAGGCTCTACTTTTAATCAAACTTTTGACGATCTTGGGGACTAAAAAAGCCTTGCAAGAGGAGGCGGGAGCTTCTCCAAATAAGAAGCTCGAAGCTGACATCTTAAGAAGAAAAAGGAGCTAGTGGCTGCTTCAAGTCTAGAAAACTAACTGACCTGCCTATTCCGACGATAACTCCTCCCAAGACAAGTATTACTGATTTAAAAAAACCTTGGTTGGGTGAGCTGCTTTTTCAATGATGAGGAATTTTACTTTATTTTTTTATTATTAATTTTTTTAAGGGAGTATACAATATTTTATTAATTTGAGACGGCTGAAAAAGTTCTTTTGGAGGCCCATTTTTCAAAGGATTTGGATCGAGTTTTTCCTCATGTATCACCGTCTTTTCATATATTTTCAATACCTTATAACTCCTATTTATAATAACTATTAAGTAACAATGTATTAATGGATTACTACTTTACATCTACTAACATCAAAATATATGAATGGTCATTCATTATCTCTTTTAGGTTTATAACTTATATTATTTCGTTAGTTGAATTTTGTTATTTTTTTATACTTAAATGGATGAATGCAATTATAAATATAGTTTAGGAGTACGTACAAAATATATCCAACACTAAAAAAACTCTCACACACGTTTTTGTTTACAAGGGAACCACGTTTATTGGGCTTTTCAACACTTCTCTCTCCTTAAGCCCACCCTTGCAAATATATAATATATTTCTGGAGAATCCAATCCAATAAATGTAGAGCCCCCGCCGGCTGTGGTGCCCCACAATTTACATAATCCCACTCCCCCACCTCCTTCCTCCCCCGGAAAATCACCACCACCGCTCCATGGTTCAGATCGATGTTTCCATTAATCTGAAAGTTTCAGTTTCAATCTCCGGTTATTCTTGTTTTTCTCGGTAATTGTTTGAATAGATATGAGGGATGATGACGTCCTACCCGTTTCTACGCCCACATCTTCATCACTTGTATCGTCGTCATCGTCCTCGGGGATTCCCAGGAAGGACAGTTCGTCGGATCAGTTAAACATTTTCCGCCGCGGACGCTACAAGTTTTGGGCTCTCGCCGCTATATTGTTGCTCGCGTTCTGGTCGATGCTCACTGGAACGGTCACCCTCCGCTGGTCCGCTGGAGATCTCAAAAACCGGTTCGCTGACGATTACAACTCCCACGCAGCTGAGGATCTCGACGTCCTCGTAATTTTTTTTTTCCGAATTCTTGTATTTATGTGATTAACGTGCTTATGTATTGCAATGGAGTGTTTGAATTTGGAATGTTTTTTTTTTTTTTTGATTTTTTCATTAGGATTTGGAGGAGAGGGAGAAACTGGTGAAGCACATGTGGGATGTGTATACCAACAGCCCGCGGTTCAGATTTGGGGGTTTTTGGCAGGAGGCTTTTGTGGCGGCGTACGAGGATTTGACGAGCGAGGTGCCTGAGGTTAGGGAGGCCGCTATTTCGGAGATCGCCAGGATGTCCGCTCGTTACCTTAAGCTCGATCCACCTCCTGTACATTCATCGTTGTCATTGGTAAGTTCGTTGCTACCTATTTTTGCGTTAGCTGTTGGTGTTTTAAGGATTTGATTAACATAAATTGAGCCAGGGTAGCTTGAGAGGCCAATTAGTTATGAAGTAGTTTATCTGGAAATGTGGGTATGGTTTCTTGAAAAAGATTGCCGAAGAAGAATCAGTTACCTGGTGTTTGGTATCGAGAAAGATTTTGGCTAAAATATCCTAATTCATATGCGACATGGAGCATTAGCCAGGTCCTCGGGGCTAGATTTTTACAATAATGAAAAGCAAACAACTTGTATTTGTCAATACATAGCCTAAGCTTGTTACCAGATCTTTACTTGAAGGAACAATGAGTTGCTGATGGCATGTTAACAATCATTTGAATGGTTTAGCTCATAAATATGGTTGATTGGCGAAGCAGTGAATGAGTGTAGCAATTGATATCCTGCTTTCTGCAGTTGTGAGTGCGACTATAAATTGAGGGAAACAATCAGCGCCTTCAGTTTGACTGTGGCTTAAGAAGACATGTTGATCATAAATCAAGAGACCTAGAATGTATGTGCACAGTAGCTGGTAGGCATTGAAAATATTGTACAGTTTAGTCTCAATGTATCTTTAAGGATGAGTTATGATTTATTAACGTTGATCACTCTCCTGTTAGCTTCAAAGTGCAAAACAATGAGTGGCAATTATCTAGCATCTTTACAAAAGTGTGGTTTTTACTGTCAGTTTGCTTTTCATAGCTAGCTCAAGTAGATTTAATAGTTTCCTTCATTTTGTATGAATTGTTTATGTATAAGTTGGATTTCTATTTCTTTTCCTAGTAGGGAGTTGGAATTTTCTGGGAGAAGCTTATATTTTTCGCACTTTACCTTCTCATTTTAGCTACTTATTAGTAAACTGAAAAGAACTAGCCATATATCCCATAATCACAACTCAATAGCAGTCTCACTGATTGATCTCATTAGCCAGATCATCAATTCTGGTAAGCCGACCAACTTAGGCACGAATCTCCAATACCATGTAACTTTGATGTTGGCTGAAAAAGAAAAAAGGTACGGCAGAAAAGAGAAGAACAGAACCTGTGACTCGAATCCTTGGGTTAGCCTTCTTGCATCAGTATTGCCCTTAAGATCTCGTCCCATTTCATGTCTGCCATTGTTTCCATGATTATCACGCCCTGCTGGTCCTCAAATAACCTAACCCCCACCAATCAGGTTGTAGAACTCACCGACACCAAGCCTTGAATCCACTCTCAACCTCAATAAAAGATGCTAAGATGAATTGAAGGTTGACTGCACTGCAGGTGTAGAGTAAAGCTTTTGACCTGGTGGTTCAAATATCCATTTACTGTTTTGTGTTTGCTTTCTTTCTGGGACAGAAATGCTGTAAGATGATTGTTATTTCCTAAAGGAGTACTATAGTGTTGTAATGGACTTTACTTAGGGAAATAAAGGTTTACATGACCATTATTTGATATTCTTAGAGGAAAGTTACAAGCACAAAACTTAGCATTAGACATACATTTTAGTTCTCTTTGAGCTTTGTAATGCTTGGGTTTCACTTCTGATTACTGCTTAAGGTTGGAATGCACTTTATAACATAAATACGAATATTGAAGATGTCACCTAGCTGGTAATGGCTATTATGTACCCTCACCAAAAAAGAGTGACTGTTAGAAGTTGTATCAGTATGTAGGGGTCTTTAATTTCAAGTTGTTGAGTTACCTTGTCCTGTATAAGCTACCAAACTATTCACATGCATGTACGTTGGGAACCCGCACTGGTCGACAAATACTTTTCTGCTTTTTTTATGACAAAACTGCCCTTATGTGTTTAACTTGCTGAACAGCAATAACCCTCTCATTCTGTGTCTACCCTCTGTCTTCCAAGAAAGACGCACAAGTACTGATCATATAGTGCATATTACAATAACTGGAGACTTAAGACGTCCTTGCCAAAATGGGTTATCCAGCCAGCATTTGGCAAGTGGTTTGATCCATAGCTCATTTAGTTATTAGCTACTAACTTGAGATGATGCTAGATAAATATTACCAAATTTATTGATTTCCTGATCTGGTGATCTATAATTATGCGGGTATATTTCGTGTTGCTGCCCTTCTTCCCATGGATAGGAAAAAGTTTCTGGAGATATGCTGGCTTGTATTTTCATTGAATATGCTTCTTCAGTCATGCATCTTCTACGGATCCTTAAATCGAATATGTTTATATATACTTTCAGAGCATAAGAAGCTTGAATTTGAAGCAAGTGGAGCACAGGGAAATGACCTCAGCAGGAAGAAAATTATGACTTGGGAGAAATGGTGCATTGGAGCCTGCAAGTTTATTTTTTCTGTATGCATTCAGCCACATGGAAAGGATGCGTGCTGCTTATTATATGAGAAAGGTGTCATTGAGGAGATTATACTTAGTTCTCATGTTTTTTGGAACACATAATTTTGTATCTAGTTAGGTTTTGTCTTTTTTCTCTCCAAAACTTGTCGTGATACCATGTTGCTATATGGTTGAGTAAAACAATTTTTAATTCTTTTGATTCATGTGAAAATTTAGTTTTCTTTTCTCTTGCTTTGTCCTGGTATGAAGAAACGCACTAGTATTCAAGTGAAGGTAGGACTCCTACTTGGAACATTTTCCTAAGATTGCTCATCCCAGGTGTTTTTTTTGGAGAAGTATTGTAGTTGCATGAAAATTGCACAAATGGATATTGTTTTGAACTAAGACGGCATATCTGTTTTAGTAATTTGCTTGTGCAATTTTCAGGTCTTTGTGGTAGATGTAGTTTGCAAGATAAGACATTTATATGCTGCATAGCAGCACCTTCAGTGCCTCTTTTGTCGAGATTTCTGTTTTTTTGGTTTTCTCTGCTGCTTGTGTACAAACTGGGAGTATGCTATTATCTCTGAAGTTGTTTTCTATATAGGCTTTGGAAGAATTTGGAAAATCAGTTTCGTGTTTGGAAAGTTTGAAGTTTTGCATTGGGAACGCAACGAGTGGTTTGGTAATATGTTTATGGAGAAGTTCAAAAATTGTTGATAATAAACGATAATATGTTCGGGATTAAATTAAAATGGGACGAAATATACTTCTTGGTTGAATATTATTTATTTTCTGAGGAAATATAAGTTACTACAGATGTCAATTCATTTAGTGGATCTGTTTTTTTTACATAAATAATATAAGAAAAGGCAGCAGGATATGTTTAGTATTCTTTGTTGTGTGAGTTTTGTGCTGGTCTTAAATCAGCCAAAACTTTAGTACACCATGTTTGGGTTATTTTTTTTAATACTTCTAAATTTGCTTGGTGTAATTTAAGATTAGGAATTCTTCTATTTCTAAAAATATGGGATTAGAGTGTGCTTCTCTTATCGAAGGGCTGTTTTATTCTTATATTGCTAAAATAATGTTTAGTAAATTTTATATTTTACAAAAGCTATGGTCATATTGTTTTAAATGCATAAAATATATAAAAATTTATATGAATCATATAACACAAAAATAATATGCATGTGTATATACATATATATACTTAACCTCTGTATAATACTTTGTTTTATTTTTTTTAATGATATTAATATCTATATTAAATGTGTGTGACATACTCATATATATGCACATTATGTTATTACTTAACGTAATTTACTACTGTGCTCATAAGTTTGATAAGCATCACACAAAAATATTATATTATATTTTATGTGCGTTATATTTATACAGTGCGTATCCATATGCTTTCACAACACACACGCACATATTTGTATACTTCATAGAAGATTGCATATATTTTTATATTCAAACAAAATTAACATAATATATCGATGTATATATGTACATAGATTTTTCTATATTTATTTATTTTACAAAAAAAATCAATGTGAAATATTTAAGTATGTGTTATCTAAGTATAAAGACAATAATGTATAATTTAAATTTATTTCATACAGTATAAGATAAAGCTAGTTGTATAGTTATATATTTTCTGTCAATTATTTACTACAACTGTATTTCCCAATATGCATGCCATCTTTTTTAAATGATAAGTATTGATTAGATATCTATATATAGAATAAAACAGAAAAATATATTATAAATTTATGTTAATTTAATGATCCAAATTAAATTTTTTTATTGATGCCAGTAAAAAGTTGCTTATTTGATAACTCTTAGACTTGAGTCTTCTGGGGTGAATTTTCGACAAGCCTCAAAAGCAAACCTCCAAAAAATACATTCGCACACCAATGCTTAAGCCAACAAATAGTTGTGAAAAGATGAAATTAAAAAAAATAGAGCATTGATGAGTTGTAAAATGACAAGAGAGTTTTCATAATAGAGAGCTTTATTGCCAAAATTCACGTTACCTTGATCTAGGAGGAGAAGGCTAGCTTTATAGCCATATCCGCTCATTGGGTGAAGAATCATGACATTTAGGGACTTAGGTTGATGGTTGCTGGGGATAAGCTTCCTCAAATTTAGACGGTTACAGGCCTAGGAAACCTTGGCCGGTTAGGTCTGTTAAAAGATAGGTTCTACATTTCTAGGGAGTTGTTGGGGTGTTGGGGAAATTCGTTCAAAATTTTTAGCCTAGTCACAACCTAAGTGGTTATTTGGCAAAGACGTGGGTGGGTGTAGCCCTTGGCACCTTCTCCCTTCCTTATTGCAGGCTTATCCCTTCCTTTTCTTCTTTTCCCCCATGATCTGGAGAGAGAGAAATTTTAGAGCTCTTGCATTTTTCCTTCCTGTTTTTTCATTCTTGTAAGTATTTTTTAGTTTATCTTTGCCTTCTTCTTGTTTGTGCTTCCTACTCCTCTTCCTTTTTTGGGTTTTTTGTTTTGAGTTTGCAATTTTCTCTTTGAGCCTTCCATGGCGTCTTCCAACGAGTCAGTGCGGTTTGTGGGAGAATGTTTGCCCGACGATGAACCATTACTGGGCTGCCCTGGCAAAGGTAGTGTGATGAATACCCAACATTTGATCTCGTTAGTGTAGTGATATAGCAGGGTTGCGTTTTAGAGTACTTTAGTGTGAATGCCAATGCCCAAAAAGATTTAAAACCTTAGTGTTCAAGATTATTGCACTGATTCAAGTATCTCGAATATTTCATTTTCTTATTCTAGAATTACTACAAGAAAATAGATCAATAGCAACAAACAAAAAAGCTAGCTAATCAACAATTAAAATTCTTGTTGCTACTTGCTAATGAATTTAGCAACAAAAGTTACTTGCTAACAAATTTAGCAATGAATGGTTTAAAATATATCTTAAATAATATAGATTAACGTGAAAGTTTTACTTGCTAATTAGTTCGATACTGATTTTTAGCTTCAAATTTATTTATAGTTATTGAGCCATTTTCTAGAAGTGTTTCATCATGAACCGTCCAATTTTTAGTATCTCTTCATACTTATGATTCAAGTTATTTGATAGAGTTGCATCCATCTTCTTTCTGTAAGAACAAAAAATGAATAGAACATATGTAAAATTAAGAAGTATAAAGAGCATAACATAATAAGAAGAAACATATATTAAATCCAATTAAACCATCAAGTGAATTTTCTTTCTGGAGCGTTCGTGGTCATGCTATTCAAAAGTGGTCCACGTTTCCAACATCTACAATTCAATCTAGAAAACTTACTCTAGTAATGATGTGGATGACAACAAGAATAGCAATAAATATGAATTTATTGAATCATTTTCCACTTTTTGAAAAATAAAGTGAAAGAAAATCGTTATGTCGAGTAGGGGTTTCATCATGTTTTGTACTCAACAAAGTATGATTAGCAAGATTCAAGCTGCTTGATTCACTTCTTTAGCCCCCCGAAAAAATCGCCCATGCATGTCCACTTGCAACATCAATTTGATATCTCCCACAGTTGGAGAAACAAGCCAGTGGAATAAAGCATCACCGGGAATTGGAACTTTACACTTGGAAATTCCCTGCGATTTCTACAACAAAACGTGCTGCCATTGCCTCAGTAGAATCCTTTATGAGACATTAGGACACCACAATGCCCTCTAGCAAACACAATTCCGTATGCAATCACCAACAACCACTCCCACCGCGGCACTTCTCCTATCTTGACATGTTTGTTTCGCCAACGATATTGAAGAAATACAATTGATATTATCCTCACAGAAATGCGCTGGCAAGACATCCATATTCCACTCTCTCCCTCTAGTAATAACAGCTCACTAACTCGAGAATCAACTAGCATTCCAATTGGGGGAGAGATCGGTTTAAACAATAAGGGACGCGATATCCAATTATGAACCCAAATCCACATATATTTCCTGTCACCCACCTTTCATTGACATCCTGCTTTCATAAGAAATTGTGCTGACATAATCTCCCGCCATGTAACCTAAGGATTATAACTATCTTAGTTGCAAAAAATCCATAGAGAGAAATATCATGCCTTAAGCACATGACCAAGCATACTACTTGGTGCTGAAATCACCCCCCATGCCTGCTTAGCCATCATTCCCAAGTTAAAGCCAAGGAGACCTCCAAACCCAAAAACACCTATCTTCTTACTTTGAAACAATCGACCCCAAGCCACCTAATGCAATTTGCCTTCCTTTGAAGAACTCCAGCAGAACCAGAAAAAAAGACCATCACATCTGTAGGAATAGATTGGAGAGCTGATTTGATCAACACTTGTTTACCTGCTTTTAAACATGTGCTTCTTGGCCCAATAGAAAATAGATGGTAATCCCAGATATTTCTCCAGACTTGGAACAATTCTAACACGTGTAGAATCCTAGTAATATCTCTTCTATTCACCCCTGGTACGTTCTAACTAAACACCATCTTGGATTTTTCATAATTCACTACTTGGCCCGATGCACATGCATATTCATAAATGCGAAGAATCCCCTTCATCATATAATATCTTTTGGTCTTGCATGACAAAAAGCAAGAGAGTCGTCTGCAAAAAGCAAATGAGAAATACGTGGGCCCCTTGAGCGACTACTATTCTCGAAAGTCACCCTACTTTCCCATCTTAGTAAAGCACTAAACACCTCGAATAAAAAATAAAATAGATATAAGAAAAAGAATTGATTAAGTTCCAACTCTAACACTAAATTTTGAACAACTTCTTCAATTAAAAAGACCATTTTCAAGGTCTCAAATCAAAGAATGAAAAAGGAGAAAGGTCCATGGGACTAGTTAATACATGCACGTTAAAATGAGAATGATGGAGAGTCAATTATTCATTTTAAATTTTTATTTGTTTTGCATATATATGAAACTCTTCAAATGGAGCCATAAAGGGAAAGAAAATCTACCATAATGTAAAAAATTACATGCAAAAAAAATCAAACAACTGTTTTGTCCTCAATTTGTAGCAAAACTTCCAAACGCCTAAAGAAACGACAAAGAGAAGGATAATAGAATATACAAATTCTTCAGATTACAACACAATACAGTAGCTTCTGCTTCACAATTCATCCTATGGATTTTCAACTAACAACGTCTGCTGCATTTACATGCAGGCGGAAACCCTCGACATTTACCACCACTATTTCCCTGAATCCTGCAAAGCAAGGCACAATTTTCGTGGCGTATACAAATACCCTTGAAATCATGGCTCTTTGACCAACAACGTTTTGCTTCCACTTGAGGGATGTTCATCTCTGTATTTTACATCACAAATATATATATAACTCATTGTACCAATTTTTTCAAAACCAATACAACTCACGAAAAATTCTAAAAAGTGATCAATCACATAACAAGTGTTTACACTTGCTCTGTGATTGATTTGGTTCTACCAAACTTAATCCGAACAAGAATTTTTCCATAACTCAGAATAGGATAACATCATATTTAAAATTTTAAATAAAAATACATCACAACATTGGGGAAGATAATGATAGCTAGTGTTTCACTTTAGGCTTATGGAGCTATCTAGTGGGCCTTGCTACACAAACACAATAGAAGACACCGAAAATGTCCTAGAAAGAAAAGATTACATGTTTTTAGAAATGTAACTATCACAAATTCTACTAGCTATTAAATAATTTTAGGTAAATTACAATTTGTCATTCGAACTATATATGGTTTTATAATTTGCTAATTATTTTTTTTTTTGTCTCAGCTTACCATATCAATTTTGATAAAAATTTGCACTTTTCTATATATGACTGTTTTTCAATCAATTTTTCTGCCGAAAAATTATTATTACATTACTTTTAACCATCACATGTGGACTGCATGTAATGTTTTTTCGGCAGAAAAATTCACTAAAAAATGGTCATGTTGGCTAGTGCAAATTTTACAAAGTTGAGATGGTAAATTGATACAGAAAAAAGAAGATTAGATGACAGTGTAAAACCATATATAGTTAAACTGGCAAAATATAATCTACCCAATAACTTAATCCTTTATCTCATCAAACATTAACCGCTACAACATAACATCGAATATATTAAAGCTGAGCTTGGAGACTTAAAAGAGATGCTCAGCAAATATACCATCAAATGTACATTATGCATATCTTTATACGTATACAGTGCAACTTTCCAATTGAATACAACAATTACAAAAAACATAAATGATAGAATATGAACTTTGATATGATCTGACATTATTAAAGTCGACATTATACATGGCATGTATTGTAGTGTGATAAAAGGGTCCAAGGGCTTTCTTCTTAGACATGTAATGAACATTGAATGCTTTACCACATGTGTATGTAATATTTAAACATTTATGTGTGTAATTAGATACAAATAATTAGACAAAATCTGGTAAAAAAAATTTATAAAATTAAAAGACATACGAGCAAACGTGAAAACCAATAGCAAAAATAAGATCCCAAATGTCTTTCTGGCCTCCATAAAAGTGAATACTAACAACTAGCTAGATTATTTGTTCGGGCACTTAACTTTTTGAAAATTGTTAGTGATTAGTCATGTTGTAATAAATAGGCGAAAGGAAAGAAATGAAGTGAAAAATAATCACCATACAATAATTTTCAAGACGATTTGTTATCAAGTGTCTTCGAAAAATGTGCCAATCCAATATATTTTGAAAGTATGTGTTTTAGTTACATACACCCTATAAGAGTGTGGATAAACATTATTTCAGGCTATTTTCTATTTTTCAAATTTAAGAAGTTGAATACTTTTTAACAATATCTCAAACGCAAGTATAAAGTTGATATGTTAGAACTATGTTGAAACTCATAAAATATAAAGTAAAATAATACTTATGGTATCCCTTCAAGTTTATTCCCCTCGGAAATGTAGTATAAATTATTAAGTTTAAATTACATTTAAACTTTCTTTAGAAATATAAAATTATAAATTTTTTTAAAAAAGTTTTTAAATTATACTTACGCCCTCTCAGAAAATTGTTTATTTATACCTCATTGTCTTATGTTAGAATTTAAATGGGAAATGCATACGTCAGCAAAAACATTGCATTAATTTTTAGTTTTACTTCTCATTTAACATTCTTATATATTTATTTTTTTATTTATAAAGAGATAAATATAATATATATCTATGCAGTGAGGTTAACATCGTTACTTTTTCCACTTATAGGTACAAAATTATTATATAAAAATATTAAATGAGGGGTAAAATCATAAATTAATAATTTTTTTTGTACTAACGTCAATATTTTTTTATTTAAATCTTAATAAAAAAAATCCGTCAAGTGAAAACAGTGATACTTTTAGGGGTATAAGTGCAATTTTAAAATTTTTCAGAAAGAAAGTATAACTTTTTATTTTTAAAGGGGTTTAAGTGTATTAAACCCAACTATTAGTTAAGAATTACATCACATAATACTTTTACATTAGAATCTTGTCATTGTAACTAACAATAACGAATGTATATTGAAAGTGTAAATATTTATTTTTTAATGACGTATATATAAAATAATAAATTAATATTAAATCTATTAAAAATATAGTAAAAAAAATAAAAAAATAATTATTGAAAGATAATGAGGTAGCAAAAAGTTATATGGGTGCGTGGGAAGTTAATAAATTAAGTAAAATATTAAATTGACAGACGAAAATAATTGAGACATCATGTCACCCTTTTTTAACTATACATAGTATAGATATAGAGATGGTGGTGCATTCTATGCAGTGTACATGATTTTTATAAAATATTTCGGATAAAACATTTTCTAGAATTATATTATTTACTTTTTATAAAGTTTAGAATTAATTAAAAATATATAAAAGATAAAAATAATAAGAAAAAAACTACCAAAAGGTACTTACGAAAAAATATGATGAGTGAAAAAATTACAAGAAAGATTTAATTTAAAAAAAATAATATATCAATAAGATGCTTTTTCAATTAAATGTGGTATAAATAGATAATATTCCCAAAAATATTGTCACAACCAAACACCACCTTAAACTTGTTTGGGGTCTTGGGACGGAGTGAGATTTCAAAATAGGAATGGAGTGGCTTTTTCTGAAATAATCTGAAACTTTTAGGGCAAACATGAAATATCTGATTTCCCGCTCGTTGCCTCCCCGACAGAATGGCAATTAAATTAAAATAATCAACTCTCTCTGTTCCGAGACATACAGCATTGTATCACTCTCTCCATTTATTCTCAGTTCTTCCATTCTTGCTGGCCTCTTGCCTCCAGTACACACACACACACACATAGAGAGAGAGTAAGTAGGGGAAAAGGCTCACCTGTTTGCAAATTTGGACATTTTTGGGATATCAAGTAAGTACGTTAACTACTTTCTACACGGTTTGTAATTACTTTTTTAAAAATTTTTGTATTGAGTTTGCTTTATTTTGTCTTGCGCAACTTGAAAATGAGTTCTGGAGAAGGCATTTTCTTTTCCTTGCTTTGTTTTGTGGGTTTTGATTTGATTTCGGGTTGGACTGTTTTCATGGCCTAGGGTTTGGGGGGATATGATGGCGGAGAACGAAGTGAAGAGCGAGCCTGCCGCAGATTCTCCGACCTCTGTTCTTGAAGACGAGGTATAACGATTAACTACTCGGCAGTTCTTGCTTTTTCATGTTTTTAAATAGATTTCATGCCGCCTTCATTCTTGAGCGCTATTTCAAATTGTTTCAAGTGATTTTTTTTTAAATTTTGGAGGGAGAGGAGGGGGGGGGGGGGAGGGTTGCTGTTTACTCTATGTTAGAGAATAAAACCTTTGTTTTGTCAAGTGAGCATTTGTCCTTTGTTTTTTTGTTCTATTTTTTATTTGGAGGAACGTAGTTCTAAGAGCTACTCCAATCGGGGACAGCTGCATTTTACCTTTTGGTTACACACGACATTGAAGAAGATTATTGGATATTTTGTAGATGGCATGGTTGCAGTAACACATAAGCGGATCTTTTCCTCAATTTGTTTAAGTTTTGGCCCTCCACAGTATCTAATATTTGTGGTACTGAATAAGCTTTTAATTACAGTGAGAAAGTTTCTATACTTCTTCTAGCTTGAGCTCTTAATTCTTTGACCAGTTTGTTTGCCGTGTACATCTGAAATGGTTTTTTAATAATGTAGGATTAGTGTATTCCTTGAATTTACTATGTGTTAGGATCTCATTCAACTAAGTTTGTGGTTTATGCATTGATCTTATTCTTTTCTTAGCTATTGATTTTTTGCTTGGCTATCTGGTTCTTGATGTTATTTTGAGCTGAAGGACTGCAAGGAGAACCTTGTTAAATTGGAAGCAGATGTTGAAGCAGAAAATAGAAATTATTCTCTTGTTTCCAGAACCATGGAAGAGGAAGAAGAAAAACTGCTGAAAGATCGGTTGAAAGAAGAAGAAGAGGAGAAGGCAAATGAGCCTAGAGAAGAACCTCACTTGAATGACATCCAGTTCACTAAATTGGATGAGCTTTTATCACAAACCCAACTTTACTCTGAGTTTCTGCTGGAGAAAATGGACGATATTACAAAGGTTTCTTTCTTCTGATGCAATAATAATGTGATTCGTAATGACTCTGCTAATGTAATTGGTTTTTCAATATGTTAGAATGGATTTGAGGATGATGGGGAAACTGTTAAAGAAAGCAAGAGAGGCCGTGGTACCAAAAGAAAGGCTGGTGCAAGTTATAATAATGTAAATGATTTTTAGTCTTTCCCTGCTTTTGTTGGTTACACTCTAATTAAGAAATTCTGCTATGAACTTGTAGTGTCAATTTCAGCGTTTGTGTTGATCAGTTTCAATGTCCAAGTTTATGTTTGTAAGATTAACGTTTATCATTTTCGACTACCACTTATGAGCAATATGTCCAAACAATTCCTGTACATCTGTAGAAGAAAGCCAAGAGAGCTGTTGCAGCCATGCTTACAAGAACTAAAGATGGTGATTCCGCTGAAGATTCAACCATTACAGATGAAGAGAGAGCTGAGAAAGAGCAGGCAGAACTGGTACCCTTGTTGACTGGTGGAAAGTTGAAGCCTTATCAAATTAAAGGCGTAAAATGGATGATTTCATTGTGGCAAAATGGACTGAATGGGATCCTTGCTGATCAAATGGGCCTCGGGAAAACAATTCAAACTATTGCTTTTCTTGCACACCTCAAAGGAAATGGAATGCATGGGCCTTTCATGATTATTGCTCCTCTCTCCACTCTCTCAAATTGGATGAATGAAATACAGAGGTTTTGCTTTCTACTTGTTATGACTCAAGATACTCTTTTCTTTTTTCACATAGCATATGAGTGTAATTTGAGATGACATTTTGGTTGCAATTTGGTAGGTTTGTGCCCTCGGTGGAGGCAATCATTTACCATGGTAGTAAGAAAGACAGGGATGAAATTATAAGAAAGCACATGCCTCGGACAGTAGGTCCCAGATTTCCTATTGTAATTACTTCTTATGAAATTGCAATGAGTGATGCAAGACGACACTTCAGGCATTACAGCTGGAAGTACCTGGTTGTTGATGAGGTATGTAGTGTAAATAGTGTTTCCTTCCTGAATTTTGTGTAAGTGCCTGAGTTTAAGAATCACTCATGTACTACTGTTGCTTTAATTAAAAATATTATACTTTCTGAAGGGACACAGGTTGAAGAACTCGAAATGTAAATTGGTGAAGCAACTGAAATACTTATCTGTTGAGAATAAGCTTCTCTTAACTGGCACCCCTCTACAAAACAACTTAGCTGAGCTCTGGTCACTGTTGAATTTCATTCTTCCTGATATTTTTTCATCTCACGAAGAGTTCGAGTCATGGTATGAACTTTTCATTGTTACATATTTATCAACCAGCAGTATTCCTTTAAAAGTCTGTGGTTCTTGTATTTGTGTTAAATTCTGCAATGGATTATTCTTCTTTTATATTGATATTTATTCTTTTGACTACAGTATGTGAAGCGTTATATCTACCATTTGCCATCTCGTGCATTTACAACTTTTGTAGTTGACTGCTCTTTTGAGTAGTTACGGATTTCAGTTTGTGTTCATTATAGATTATCCTATTGTCAGAAGATATACTTGCACAACCATGAACCAACTTTTATGAGATTAATATGCTCTACCTATTTTGATAAATACATTAGTTCTGACAATTTTTATGCTTAAACAGGTGAGATAGTAAATAGAAAAAAATGTCTTTGTTGGATCCTTGTTTTAGGAATTTTCTAGTTTCTGACAAAGACACCAGGGTTTTGCTTGCACTATCCCTATGGATTATGGGAATGCTTTTCTTCTAACTTTCCTTTTCCCCCTTTAAGGTTATTCCTGGACGATTTAGCTGTTTTCCTTCAGGTACTCAGTTATGAAGCAGTAGAATTTGGAGTTTATGATTTTGCTGAAAATTTGAGTATGGTGGATAAATTGAGGCTGGCAAGATCCAAAAAGTGTTACCAAACTTTAAGTTAAATATCTAGGGAACTTCTGGAAACCATATTAGCGTCCATGCCAGAAATCTTTTGGGATTAATTCCCATGATCTTCTGAAGCCTTTTCATCCCTGATTTTAGATCTCCATATAGCCAAAATATATTGAGGTTATCCATGAAGTGTACCCATGTCGGTTGAATTGAGGCTTTACTTCATTCCTGACTGCTTATTTGTTTTGTGGACCTTTCAGGTTTGACTTTTCGGGGAAGTGTGCTAATGAAGGCCTCAGGGAAGAAATGGAAGAGAAAAGAAGGGCACAGGTGCGCTCATTTTGGTGGATTGAGCTTCCAAGGAAGATTAAGTTGATGCTTATTCTCATAATTGTCTCCTCATATATCTTTAGGTGGTGGCCAAACTTCATGCTATATTGCGTCCCTTTCTGCTACGCAGAATGAAAGCAGATGTGGAACAACTGCTCCCTAGGAAGAAAGAGATTATCTTGTATGCCTCAATGACTCCACATCAGAAGAACTTCCAGGAGCATCTCATTAATGCAAAGCTGGAAGATCACCTGAGAGAGAAAACAGATTTCGGTATGGCTAGTACGGGTTGCTGAATAGTTCTGAACATATATCTGTTAGTCTTTGTGCATCTTCAAAGGAACATCTAAGTCATTTTGAAGTAGTCTTTGACCGCTATGGTTTTATTTGTCACGTATTATCTCTACTCTCTTTTTTGGGGTGCTGATTATCTTCAAAATAAGCTGAATTGACTTTTGTCTTAACATTATATTGTGATTTACATTTCTCTTTTGGTTTCTTCCGAAGCCAGTACTGGTTTTTCAATCTGACACATTTCTTTTTGGATGGTTCATATGTTAAACTTCCTTCCTGCTCTATTCTAAAAACTAATAGTTTTGGATCGATGGTTTACTTTAATCAAAATGATATCTGGATAATCAACCTGACTGACTTTGTGAGCGTGCAGCTTATGGTATGAAAGGAAAGCTGAATAATTTGATGATTCAACTCCGGAAGAACTGCAACCATCCAGACCTTTTGGAGTCTGCATTTGATGGTTCACGTATGTATCTGCCAGCCATCGTTTTAATTAAATTGAATCAATTAAATCCTCTCTAACCTTTTACTTTCCTGTATTCTGTGGCAGACTGTTATCCACCTGTTGAACAGATAGTTGAGCAGTGTGGCAAATTTCAATTATTGGACAGATTATTGGCTAAACTGTTTGCTCGCAAGCACAAAGTACTTGAGAGCTTCTTCTTTTATATTGAGATGATTGTGAAGATGCAAATTGTTATTTCCTGTTTGCTTTTAACTCTCTTTTTCCTTTTCTGACTTAGTTTTTTCTGCGATATAACAGGTCTTGATATTTTCTCAATGGACCAAGATCTTAGACATAATGGATTACTATTTCAGTGAAAAGGGATTTGAAGTCTGCAGAATTGATGGCCGTGTTAAATTGGCAGAAAGAAGAAGACAGGTTTTGCTATCTTACTGGATTTTTCTTTTTGCTTTCATTTGTTCTTTACTGTTCTAAGTTTCCATATTTTCTCCTTTTTGGAGAACATCTGATGCCAGTTGTTTCTTTTGTTGGCACTCTCTATGTACCTTGTATGCCCATACTTGAAGAATATCCTCTAGGACCTTATGTTTCACGAACTAGTTGTTTGCTTTTTCTGCTTAACATTGGAAACTTATTTGAACTTACATTTGGTGAATCACAAACAGATTAAGGAATTCAATGATGTGGACAGTAATTACAGAATCTTTCTTCTTAGCACCCGGGCTGGTGGTCTGGGTATTAATCTTACTGCAGCTGATACCTGCATTTTATATGACAGTGATTGGGTACCTTCTTCAACTCATGTTTTAATCTCTCTCAAACACACTGCACACAAGCTCACCTTTCATGCACACTATGCTATTTTACCTGGCTGTATCTGCTACTTTTCTATTCTGGGAATTGATGAAGTTTAATTTGCATTCCAGAATCCTCAGATGGATTTACAGGCAATGGACCGGTGTCACAGAATTGGTCAAACAAAACCTGTTCATGTTTACAGGCTAGCTACTGCTCAATCTGTTGAGGTGCCTCCTAAGAGACATTCCTGTCACTCTCTCACTTACATACACATGTTTTTGCGTTTCTTCCCCCCTTGTTCAATATCAGGAGAATATTACATGGTTTCAGGGTAGGATTCTGAAAAGAGCTTTTAGCAAGTTGAAACTTGAACATGTGGTGATTGGAAAGGGTCAGTTTAAGCTGGAAAGATCCAAGCCTGATGGAACAGACATTATGACGGTTAGTTGAAATTTTGTGCATAACTAGAGAGACTATTCTGGAGCCTTTTGATGTCTTCTTTTAGTATTTGTTCCAGAAGTCTTTGTTTCTTCAGCACATTTTATAGTGAGGACTGAGGCGTAATTGACTGGTTAAGAAGGCATAATTATGTTATCTTGTATGCTTCTTCATCATTGGGTATAAAATAAATCATGCTGGCATTCGTTATTTACATATGAAGAATGTTTTCATTCCTTCAACTTCTGTTGCATCTGACATATAAACTGCTGATGTGCTCCACAGCACACCATATACTGTATTCTTGGTTTCAAGACCTTACTTCCATTGACGTAGTTATATTGGTTCTAGGAAGAAGAATTGCTAGCTCTTCTTCATGATAAAGACGATGAAGAGGACAAATGGATCCAGACTGATATTAGTGATGAAGATCTGGAGAGAGTTTTGGACCGTAGCGATTTGGTTGCTAATTTATCAGAGGAAGATGAGAAGGTCGAGTCAAAACGGGATGTTCTTCCTCTTAAAGGACCTGGTTGGGAGGTGGTCATCCCCACTACAACTGGAGGCATGCTCTCTACTCTCAACAGCTAATCTGTTATCGTTATCTTACAGGTGCTGCCTTGTCACTGCTTCCATGCCCATTTTAAAGAGAGCTGAATGTTTTTGCCAACTCTCATATATCCTCTTGTTTTTTGTCAATATCTGGAGAGGAATGCATTTTCGATGTCCGGATAGACAATTATAGTTAATTTCATAGTTAGTGGAAGTAGGCTGGCAGGATTTACCTCGTCCCACCCATATCCCATGTAAAAGGGTGTGACAATGGGATGTTGACATTATTTGTTACATGAATTCTCCAGGAATCTAGTGTGAGAACAGTCATGCTCATTGTTCTCTTCCTTTTGAGTGATGCCGTAAAAGAAATTTGTAGTGATACATTCACCTTTTCTTTTTGCTCACAACAGCTAATTTTGGTATCAATTGCTATTTTTAGTATTTATTTCCATAGTTAGAATTGAATTTTGTTTTTTTTCAAATATAGCTCATAACAGTCACTGCTGTCTAATATCAGAAAGCTCGAGGTCGAGGCAGCAAATTCGGATTATATTTGGATGGAATGATTTGAATTTAAAGGAAGGATTCAAGGAAGCTTTTCAACATCAAAAGAACACAAAATTTATTAATATTATGGAATTATTTTATTATCTGCACCTATTAAAATCAATCACAAGAGTTTATTTTTATAAATTTCGAATTTTTATTTTCAAATTTATTAATTCGAACACAATGTCAGCTTTTCTTCAAGCAGACTTGATTCTATTGAGAGAACAAGTTGGGAATAATTGTATTATTCGTGAATCAAGTTTAAAAATTGACAAAATACAATAAATCAAAGCATGCATCGATCATTATTTAACTCTTGCTGATGAGTTCAGGTTATCAAAATGTCCCCAAATTTGAATTTTTGTGCTTTTTTCCTTGTAGAGAAATTATTACATTAAAATATAAAAGTAATTAGGACACATTATGAAGTAATCTAAAATTATGATGTGAAGAGGAGGAATAAAATGGATAATTTCCGTTGCCGGGAATCGAACCCGGGTCTCCTGGGTGAAAGCCAGGCATCCTAACCGCTGGACGACAACGGAATTGTTGATTTATTAGTAGTAACTAAATATTTTTTAAACGTGCAAATAAAACCCTCATGCTTTATTTTTTATGTTTTTTTTTTATATTTTTAATTATAAATATTTATGCGTTTTAATTAAAAACTATTTATTACATTTGGACTCATTTTTTCAAGTGTTTTTGTTTTATTTTGTGAAGATAGAGATAGAAATAAAATAATAAATATGTTTTAAAAATAGTATATATATATATATATTTGAATTTGTATTTGGAGACAATTTAAAATAGTTTAAAATGGGTACTTGTATGTTTGGACTTGGTTTTATTTTTTGGAAAACAGAATTCAATATTTATTGTCAAATTATGTCTTCTCTATACGTATTTATATTTGTATATATGATTTTATTTGTGGGTGGGTTAAATTATATATATTATTGTAATTATAATTGTCCGGCAAACCATTTATTTACTAAGCTTTTGTCTTTATTTTTCAAAATAATAATGATATATTTAATAAATAATTAATTGTTTATAATTAAAATCTTGAAATTCATATTTTGGAATAGGAGAAAATCAAATTTGTGTAGTATATTAATACATATATATATATATATATATTAAATTTTCAATCATATATGTAAATTCGACTTAATGAGACAACAATAATAATTCCAATGAAAATTTAACAAGAAACACACAAATTAGATTTTCAATAATTTATAAAATAAATACAATTTAATTAACAATATATTTATGTTTTGCAATTTATGAAAAGAATAAGTTAAAAATTTAACTATGTTGAAAAAAACTCTATTAATAAATAAAAAAAAATTAGTCTTTTTTTGGGTCTTAACTGTTTTGGGCAATGTTGAAGATGACCCAAAATGAATCTAAACATAATGATTGGATTTTTATTAATATAAATTGATCTTATCAATAATAGCCTAAGTTTCATATTTGATCTTTTAATCTATGATCTAAATCGCATCCCTTCAACTAATGGTCTACATTCACTTTCATTTATTTTGAAAATATGCAAATTTAAATTTATTTAAAATTTAGTTCTAATGTTTAAAAAAAATAAAAATAAACCACAAAAATAATTTTAAAATTTAAATAAAAAAAATATGACAAATTACGACATAATATTACAAACCAAAATTTTTATCATATCAAGAATAAAAAAAAATTGGTCACAATAGCGCTTAAGAAACTAATACATAAAAATACACAAAATCCTATTACATAATTGCTTATACTTTAATTAAGCAAAATTATTCATGCTATTACATAATTCCTCTATGCTCTCTGCTCACTCCTCTTCCAACCTTTTCACTCCTAAGCCATGTCATAGAGGTTTTGAAATGTACCTATTTGATATTGGAACATGATAAGGTTAATATCAAATTAGTCCTATAAAATATCAGTTCCAAAATTTTCTTGTGGAATGCTACTTAGTCCTACACATGCAAAAGCAAAGGTCTAAAACTGTATGAAAAAAAATTATGTTTTTATTTCTTTAAACAATTAAATCATTACATAATATTTACTCCGAAATAATTATCAGTGATATTATTGTACTTAGGTAATAATATCATCGCATTTGATGATAATTTGATCATAAAAAGATTCATTTAACCTATAATAAGTGAGTAATAAGTCAATCAAGGGTTAATATAATTTTTTTTTTCTGATTTTTTTGTTAATATTAGTAAAATCAATGAATTTTGACTAAGAGAGAGACTTATTTGTTAGACGAAAGCAAATACCAGGAGTGCTAGATATAATCTTTCAAATCACAGGGAGTTTAGATGTAACTACACCAAACCTTATGGGAGTGTAATTATCCCTATTTTAATACATAGGAGAAGTTCATTTGTATTTCTTCCTTTTACAAGGGAGCTTTCTCACATTTCCTATGTAATAGGATGCGCTTGGAATATTCCTAATAAGCTTCGAATCAAGAAAATCGAACAAATAAGGAATGTGTCGCAGATGAGATATTAAATTCTACTCGAACTCACCAAAGATGAAAACGAAAAGCAAAGATGTCTTAACATGACATGAATTAGAAATTTTAGAATGAAGAAAGAGTTCTAGACAAAACACTGATGTCGCATCATATGTTTTCACATAGGGTCAAAATGTATTTGAGAGTATTGCGAAATGCCTTACCAGTCAAGGGTGAAAGCTCTCAAGTATTATCACATTACAGAAAAGAAGAGCATGGATAGCTAGCTACTCAACTGGGAACCTTTCAACTATGCTTTAGCATTCTACAGTGGTTCGATAGAGAGAGAGAGAGAGAGAGACAAATATGTCTCTATGATATCCACATTGTCAGATCAAGGGCCTTTCTTCTACACAACTTGAGATGCATCAGGGCGGTCTCTGTAATCTAAATCTAATCTAAATAGAGCGACCGGGGTAGTTCTAGCCTACAAAAGTTCAAAAATCCCCATTGAGCTTCTCTTTGTGGAGATTACAAATTAAATTCTGAATCTATAGTAGTCAATAGCTTTGGTATAGACATTCCTCCAGATATGACAATTTCTGCACCATAAGCGAAAGAGAAAACATCAGGATCAGTGGCCCCTAAATATCATTGCAAGTCTAAGTTATGACAGTCTCTTCAAGATTTTACCTATGCCCTCTCTCACAGAAAGGTTAGGCCTCAAAACATCCTTTGAATTGATAAGAAGGATATCTCCAAGATAAAGGTGGTTGGTGGGGACATATACACAACAAAGCTCCTCTGAACCTGTACTTTTACGGAGAATGATAGATGATGTAATAAAACCGAATGCATACTCCCCAATATGGGGATGCCTTATAATAGCCACTTCCTTGAAGGCTTTAGATGACTGATCTGAACAAGTAATATCTAATTCAATACCTGAAGCACGTGTAGTTCTTGGTAAGCATATTAGAGTTACCTGGAGAAATAGCTGCACTAATTTGTTTTGAGGCAGCATATATATAGCTCATAAGGGGCATCTTTATAATGAACCATTCTCCCAGTGCAAGAAGTGAGGTGCCCACCCATGAGGACATGAACACTCCAACCAGGAAAATGAAAATAAGTGATGTTACAAATCCAAGACCTGTCCATTATTAGTTAAAACTAGAAATATAAGCTAATTATATTTAATATGGCCAAAACACCATTTATGTTGTTTGAACAGTGGCTAATTCAGTTATTTCCTTGATAAACTTGGCAGAAAGCTAGGAAGTGAAAATCACATTGGATTTATGATAGTACAGTTTCTTAAAGAGCTTGTATGTCAAGCAATTTATCAAGTGCCATGAACGAGATTATTTTTGCATTTCATAATAATGCAGGCAAAGCAGCATGTTGTAGAACAAATTGGAATAAGTCTATGCAGTTTACATTTTTTTGGAATTAAACATTTTTATATGATCAAAAAGTGACTACCGTGTTCGTTGAGATGTCCAAAGGGATGAAATTTAGCTTACTATGAAATGGCCAATGTAAAAGAATTTAAAAAACAAAAGGTACTACTTATCTTAACTGAATTTAACATCAATGTCAAAGCCACATCTATACCAGGTGAACCTTATTATATTTTGATCTGAGGATTGTGTATTATATCACTCTGTAGTGTGAATTCTATTTAGATGCAGCATGAAATAAGCATCTTTAGTATAATTATGTATACATGTTAAATAACTGATTAGATGAAGCATCAAATAAGTATCTTTTGCATAATTATGCATGCAGGCTACATGAGTAATAAACAATTTCTAATATGCATACCAAATATATTGATGCCCAGATGATCATAGATGGGTGAGAAGATTCCATCCACGAAATGAATGAACCACCATGTAATATAGAATGTGATGATCAAGGGAGATAAGATAACACTGCAAATAATATCAAAATTAATATTAGTGGAAAAAATTACGAGAACAAAAAATGCAGTCTAATCTTGAAATAGAAGACATCATCGCAGGAAATAAATGATTGCCAATTAGATGTTGATGAAGAATGATCAATGTTGTGCTGGAGAATATTAATGTTCAAAATGCAAGCCAGAAAAAAAAACAAACAAAGCACATAATTTCGTAAAGATCTCCTAATTGTCTACTTAGTTAAGTAGCACATAATTTCATGATGACCTCCTAACTGCCTGTTCGAGTTAAGTTTCCACATCTGTACACTTCCCTCCTAAAGATGTCTTAACATTCATATAACAGGAAACAACTTCAGAAGTACATAAATAAATAAGAAATTAATTTGAATATCGCAAAAACTTGCAAGTGATTTATTTATCCAACACTAGCAGTGATTTGGCTCAAGTTTTCATCTATTGAGTCGAATAATTTATATGTAAGGAGGGTACGTGGAAGTGAGAATAGAACGTATACCACTGCGTCACTGTAAATGTCGTCATCCTCCGAATATTAAGAGGTTGCAAGGTGAAAATGCAGTTGCATTAGCTATCTGTGAGAAACGGAAAGTTCGGACACCCCCTATCTTTATACTAATACATCACTGTTAATGAGTAGCGGCCAAAAGGGAGTAAAAGTATATTTCTGATTTCAGGTATTCTTTCTTGGAAAATCATTAGATCGTTGTGACTCCATAGAATAAGTCGTTGATCATATAGGAGTACTCAGTCAAGGTGTCTTAGCAAGGTTCCCATTTTAACTCAAGGAAAGTTAATGTAACAGTTTTTATAAGCTTTTGTTTTGTTGTAGAGCATATAAAAACCACATTCTGAAAGCAAGACCAGAAAGTAAAACAGAGCCAGATCAGATTCAGCAGCAAACATAATTTTAACGAGGAACACGAAATGATACAGAAAATGTGGATTATGCATCAGTTCGAGGCATAATCAAACTAACCATCCTGTCATAAACTTTTTCCATGCCCAACCACGAACAGCAATACGGAACGCCTACAAAAGACAAAAAATTAGGACGTTTCTACGTACTAATCTTTCGACCAAATCTTAGTCTTCTTTCCAACATTAACAAAAATTGTTCTCATGATAACCATGACATTGAATTAAAACAAGAACCAAAAACCAATTCTTTGCCAAATTAGTTGAACTCTGTAGAGGCATACATTCACTAGAGCATAACCATAAATTATTAAAACACATAAGTTACCCACGAAATCAACCTACAGCACAATACAATCAGTAAACCATAACTTAATTTTCTAATCGATGGAATAATAAACATCGCCCTATAAATTCAATTAACCTCCTCTTCTTTTGTTTCAATTCATGCAATTCAACCGAGAGATGCTCGCAGTTGAATTGAGATCAGAAAACATGTAAATGGGAGAAGAGAAGAAAAAGAACAAACCTCCTTCTTAAAGGTGGCGGAGGCGGAGGTGGAGGCATTCGGTGAATCAGCGGGAAATGAGGATTTGGAGGCAACATTGTCGTCGTTTGATACGCCTCCAATCGACAAGGGTATAAGGCGTTCGAGCTCTCTGTCCTTCTCTCTCGCTCCCATCTCTATGTGCCGATGGACGGATGGAGGTATCAGCTGAGCAACCCTAAGCCAGTGAACTCTCGTACATTACATGTGTGTTCCATATGCATGCATTCTTCTCTTATATGTAATTGCATTTTTTAATTACTATTTATTTTATTTATAAAAAAAAAGGAGCCCACAAGAAAACTATATATTATAGCACACGCATGTATATAATTTAAAGGGTAAATTAAATATGAAATTTTATTTTTAAATCAAAAGAATTTTGAAACAATCTCTTACAGATTTTTCCTAAAATTTTTCGTTTATAATTAACCTAGTTTTGTTAGAATTTGGACAACAAATATTGATGTTAATAAAGAAAGCCCCGAATTTAACATTGTCATGTATATTTTTGTTCTTATAAAGGGATAAATGTAATATATATATGGATGAGGTTAATATTATTAAATTTTTCTCTTTGTAAGTACAAAATTCTTATATGGGAATATTAAATAAGGGATAATTGGATATATTTGTTTTGTTAATATCACCATTTTATGTCTAAAGATTAACGAAAGAGATCGGGTATAAACAACGAATTTTGGAGAAGGTGTAAATGCAATTTTAAACTTTTTTTTAGAGGAAAATATAATTTTACAGTTAACAGAGGGCTAAGTGTAATTAATCCTAACTTAAAATAAAGAGGAGGAAATATTAAATTAAATAATTGATTAAACTTAATAAAATAAATTAACTTTAAATGAATAGGATTCATGCAAAAAACACACAGGTCCAATGGATATGGACTATGTTCAAAGCTTGAGTGGAAGCGAATGAAAATCCTAAAGGAAGACCTGTAAAAAAAGTGTTAGTGGTCCGACGCCCAAATTAGTATTGGATTCAAAATGAAATACAACAAAAAGTAAGTAAATATGATTGAAAATGGTGATATGGTGAAAAGTATAAGAATATGTGATAATATGCTTAGTAGAGCTCAAGAGATAGTTTAGAGAGTAAGAGAGGTGTTTAGAGAGTGAGAGGGGCATTCGAGGAGTGTCTAGAGACTGAGAAATGTGTCTAGAGAGTGAGAGGGGTGTCCCTCTTGTGGAGGAGTATACATGTATTTATAGAGGGAGTGTCTCCGTTTGCTGGGATTGAATCTCACTCCCGAGATTCTTGCGGAAGTTGGTTGGAATGGTTGGGATAAGGGGTAGGTCGTCCTTATTCACAGTTGGATGTGCATTAATAAGAGTCTCCTTCAGTCTAGGGAGATCCTTCACCTACAAGGAGTTCTAGCGGCCAGAGAGCCCCTCCTTGCTTATGCAGGCTTCTTTGTCTTGAAAGACCCCTCGCCTGTAAGGTGTCCCAACTGTTAGGGAGGTTCTCCTAGAGCTGATGTGGTCTAAGATGGTTGCTGAACTTGGGTTGATAGGTGCCACGTGGGAGAGTGGCTGTCATGTGTGTGGGTCTTTTCGGCCGAATGTTTTGGAGGGTTTTGATTATAGTCCGAGTTGGGGGACATCCCCAGTCTTCCAATGGGGGAATGTTCTAGGTCTCCTCCCTTCCTCTTGGGCTTCTTAGATTGTCTTTTCCTTTCTTCTTTTTTGAACTACTTAGGCATATTTGAACCAGCCTATTTTTATGTACATCAAATAGGAATGAACGAAAAATTATTAATTAAATTTTTTGTATTTTGAGAAATTACACTTAATACCATTAACGTTTATTTTTATCCAACAAATAGATCCATTTGTTAAAATTCATGAAATGTGTTGAAATAGAAAAAAAAATGAATAAAAATTTATATTTACCCATGATTAACTTATTGTCACAAAAACAAATATTTTCTTGCCACAATACCCTTATAAGGGTGATGATGGCCCTCCTCACATGCATTAGCATGTGAAAATATTTAAGAATATGTTAGTAATAAGTTAATCAGGTGATAAATATGAATTTTTATTCATTTTTTTTCTGATTTAATAAATTTCATAAATTTTGCTAATGGATGACTCTATTTATTAGATGAAAACAAATGTCAGAGGTACTAGCGTAGTAATTTTTCTAGCTATATGAGGTTTATGTATAATTACACCAAATTTAAAGAAAAAATATGTAATCATCCTTGTAAAAAACTATGGAGTATATATATTACTAATACAATCATATTTTTCACATTAACTTTAAATATGGATTCGAGAAGCGGTTCAACTTTTTTCTCCTATTAGAATAATGAAAGTACGAGAATAGCAAAGTACAACAAAATATCGAAAGAGATTAACTATGACACTCGAGCAACGAGAATCATATTTTCAGGATATATACCTATTGAAGGCGTTGAGCTGAATCAACTAATCCTTATTGTAGAATAGTAATTACAGTTCAAAAAAAGATACAGAATATTTTTAGGCTGAGGCATAGATATTTCGCTCTCTTTGAGGAGATTCAAGCACATCACAGTAAAATATTTTCAGTAGTCCAGCAGTATCAGTCTCGACTATCCCTTCCAGGATACAACAACCCAATAATGTCGTGACTCTAACTCACTCTGGATAAGTTATAGAGTCCAAAACTCCACAAATGAGCACCTTCCTACAACTAATATAACTCTCTCTTATCGAAAATTGCATGTAGAAATCTTGTGCATATGTGTGATGCTGTCCTCTTTTATAGGTGTTGAAATCATCTACTATTTTAATGTGAATTAGTCAACAATAATGTGATTAGTTACAAGAGATAAAGCTAGAAAATGGGAATAATATTTTGTACGAATATGGTGAAGTGGGAAGATGGTATTGAAGAGAGACGATTACAAATATTAAAGTCATAATCATCCACCAACAACACTAACCTTAGTGGACACTCCAGTGATTTCGAACTCAACATTTCATTGTAGAGATGTTGGATTCAAACCCATTGGCAACATGTGTGCGTGGATTAAAAAAACATTAATGGAGAAAAATGAAGGGACATAGGCTATACTTGAAATATTAAAATGCAATTATACTAACAATCATCCACTCATTTTAATCTTAAAAAGAAAGAGAGTTTACTAGTTGAAGCGAGATTGTTTTGCATAATGAAGGTGTACACAATATTGAACCTCCACTTAGTGAAACAGTAACTGCTACTCTAGCCAATAATGGTCTCAAACTTGACCTATGAATGTTTAGAAAAAATAAAGTATCACTGTACATACATAACAATCAATGTGTTAATACAAATTGTATTAGCTATTACATTACGACCTTTTGCTATCAAAATTTTCATGAGCATTTTTTAGAATAAGCCCAGTTCTCATAGAAAGTGGGCTGCTCCACCTTCATAGAGGTGAAATCTATCAAGGGTTCTTATAACTCTTAACATCCCACTAATTTGAGTTACATATTCTCATGAAGAGTTAGTAAACTCAACCTCATAGTTGATTACATGACTATACACTTACATCATTGGGATGAAAAATCAATTAAAATAAGATAGTGCATTTCAAAATAAGTCATTATATGATTTGTTTTCTCCATTGAACCTAGTTACAGGATCTCTAGTTCCTAGGTTGGGTTTTTTGATACACGACTTATGATTGTATGTGCTTTAACCCCGTCCCCATCGATGTGTTACTAAAGGTCTGAATTTACCGTTATAACAATGATTTTGTAATCAATTTCAGCAGTGCTGTCATAATTATTAAAATTTGAGCAGTTGATTTTTCAAATTATGGTATATGGAATGTGCGCAATACCCTTTGTGATATATGAAATGTGCAAAATACCTCCTTCAGAAAAACAAAGAGTAATTTACCCCCCTATATTTTTGAAATAGAGCACGCCCCTTAAGGCCCCCAATTGTGACACACGGACGCTGGTTACAACTTGTTCACTCATTTTACACTATTTTTTTAAAACAATTTTACCCTTTCTTGTCCAATTAAAATTGCAACAACACTTCCTTTTTGTTTCACGCATTCTTTCCTCAAAAAGGAGGAAACAAAAATGTCTACCTTGCTCTGTAAGGGTGGAGCACGACAAGCAATGGCTCGATCTAAGGTTTGTAACTACACAATTTCTATGGGTGTAATTCCAAGGCTGAAATTAAAGTGGTGGGATCTTATTGCAAGTCTAACAAATCTTTTTGTAATGATATATAAGAGTATTTTGATTTAAAAAAATTGATATAAAGTCAGTAAATATTTTTATTAATATTAATAAATTTTGTGAATTTTGATCAATAAAATAATATATATATTATTAAAAAATAAATGATAAATACAATAAATATAATTTTTTAAATTACAAAAGATATACACTTAAATGAGGGCGATGAGATTACCAGATGTAAATAAGTAGGACTACTAAATTAAGTAGAGTCCGGTATTTCTTAATTTTGGGCTAAAGTAAATTAATTGGAAAAGCAGACTCCGGTCTTCTCCACGCTATCCGCTGATGATTGAGAGCTCCACTTCCTCTTCTCTAGCGGAAAGATTTCCAAAAAGATCCCCAAATTTTGTGTGGAATTCAATGCTAATACAACTTGCAGAAAGAAATCGGATTGGAATTTCAGGGGCAATAGAAGTTAAATCTAAGGTTCACGTATAGAATCTTCGATGTTTGGATTCGATTAATCCAGTTCATTTCAATTCTGAGGTGGGGTAGGAATCGGTTCTGTTTGGGGCAGTAATTCGATGATAACCCGGTCGAAACTCGTGGAGCAATTGAGAGATTACCAGATCCGATCGCAGCACAAGTTGCCCACCCTCACCATCTTCTCTCCGAAACCCTTTCTCTCTACCTGGTATAGCGTTCTTCTACTTCTCTTTTCCTCAAGTTAGTTAACCTTGACCGCTGACTAGATAATTTGGTTGTTTGCATTTGAAGTTGTGTGTTTTTCTATAAGGATAACTGAATATGATATTTTACAGATTTCGAGAAAGGTTTTTTGAGCTTGTGTGGGAAATAATTACGACATTCCTGTATTTTAAGGAATAATGATGCTTCGGTTGCAAAACAAATCGTTTTTAGGATTCCTAGGAAACGAATTAGAATATATTTACTACCGGACACAGGGCATTTAGTGTGTTAGAGTCAAAACTTTGAGTTGCCATAAATTGAAAGTATGAGAGTTTTAAGAACTAGTAGTATCAACTTAAGAAGAAGTAAAGAAACGGAAGACTAAATGAGCATCCGGTGCCCAAAAGATATAATAGTGGGGTTGGGGTGTGCTATGCAGTTGTGTTACTTGTGTAACATCCGTACCTACTGTGTAACATGTGTGTTCCTAAGGTTTGTAAATAGTTTTCATTTTTGTAACCACATTTGAAGGACTGCATTATTTTAATGCTTACTTATATCTCAAATCTCAATACCAGACTTTTGAACTTGATTCCTTTTGGTGAAGTTCAAGAACATACATCTGGAGTCTGGACTCATGGATAATAAAGTGGTTTAGTAGGAAGGAGGAGATGTATTTCTATTAGCTCTGGCAAAGTAAATCATTCATGATCATGTTAGTTCCCAATTCAAAAGGGCGATGTTGCTTATTTTACTGTGCATCGGAAAATCCGCGTCTCTTGCTGATCCTTTGCTATCCGTGAGGGTTTCAATGTCGATTTATCAGTATAGATTTTGTCAAAATGTTTCCTTTTCAGCTGTGGAAAAGTAGTTGTTGAGTAAATAATCAGAATATATTCCCGAAGTTGCTTGTTCTGGTCCCTTCATAATTAGTTTCCAGTTTCCTCAAGAGGTTTACTTAATGTGCTTCATTTTTTCCATTAACTAGATGTTTTAGTCATGAAGTTGCTTCTCTCTGGTCACTTGTGGAAATAAATTGCTTCATGTAAATATTTAACTAGGTTTATTCAAATGCTCAGGCATTCGTTCTTCAAACTATTTCCCTATCCTTTATAAAGCAGAGAATTGTCGACTAGTTCTCATTTGACAGATATTGGGTGCTAATGTTTTACTAGCTAGAATACCTTTCATCATATGTATAGCTATTTTGTAAATGTTGTTTTGTTAGCAGTTAATATGTCTTAACATATCGGTATCTGGAAAACAGGCAAGCATGAAATGCAAAATCAAGGATGTTTATAAGGAAATGCCCTTTTAAGCTAGAGTGCCGGCTCTACATATACGGTCTTACTTCAAATGCTAATTAGGCGTCCAACTCCAGATATAGTGAGCCAACATCACTGGTTCATGTAAACTTTCAAGTTGATAAATGATAGAACTACATATCCTGCCCTCAATGTCATCAAAACGAGACATCTGGTCTAATGCAAGATAATTTCTCACAGACTTGCTCAGTTAAAAATTTTTCGGCCTATTTCTCTGTTCTTGTAGGGGAAATAAAAAATAACGCAACCAGATGATTGTGACATTTATTTGAAAAATTGACAAAATCATGAGTGATTTTCAAAATATCTCCAATGGTAAAGATGAATTTGAAAAGTCATAAATGCATAAGAAGCATCTTTTCTAGTGTATCCCCCATGTTTGAAAGAATCACATTCCTTTATGGTACTTTGAAGAACCAGATAACAACACTACCAACTTTTATTAAGTTCTTAGTAGAAGCAATATT
Source organism: Sesamum indicum (assembly GCF_026168435.1). Classification (NCBI taxonomy): domain Eukaryota; kingdom Viridiplantae; phylum Streptophyta; class Magnoliopsida; order Lamiales; family Pedaliaceae; genus Sesamum; species Sesamum indicum. The sequence continues at coordinate 14,502,266 of NC_142669.1, read as the reverse complement.
TGAGTTGTGTCGAGCATCATTAGCTTGTAGCAAAATACCAAACTGATTATGTCGAGTATCAATTTTAAAACACATTGGCATTATTAAAAATTGAGCATCCTTATGCATCAATTGTTATTGTGAAAAAGAATAAAATCTTGACTTGGATGAATACACTTTGTTGTGGAGCGTACAGGGAGAGAGTAAGTTAGTAATCTAGACATTTTTGTTGATGGATGTTGAGATTTCATCTACTGACATATCTTTTCTGTCATCTCTAATGTATTTAGTTCTAGTTAAAATATTACCACATGCTGAAAATGTAGAAAATAATTTGATCTTTTGCATTATTTTATTCTGCCCTCCTTTTTTTTTCATTATGTCAAACAACTAATTTTTTTCTCTAATTGATGTTCTCTTTTTCTTTTGTAGGAGGGATGTTGTAGTTGCTATTTTTTTGGCCTTGATCTTTATTGTGCTTCTAGTTTCATCATATGTTACACTTCACCTAAGACATTACTGGATCTCCCTCATTCTTGTATGTCTTGGCATCCTTCTCCCTGTACGATTGAGAATTTCGCGGCAATCGCTTGCAAGGAAAAGGGATAGAAGATTGTTACTACCTCTATCCATGTGAATATCATCAACTATGGCTAGACAATAGACAATGTCCACATGCATTAAAATGGGATTTCGAGTTACACCTCTGGAAACTCAAGGCTGCAACATCACTAATGCACACTTGGCAACCTGTTGCAAGAATAGGGCATGGCTCCCGTAACTATTCTTCCCTCATCCTAAAGCATATTGAGAATTCGCCCGGAGTAATTCAGAATTATTCGAGAAAAAGTTACTCCACTAACTTCAAATTTTGCAGCTTTTAGACTGTATTTATGAAAGATCTTGGCCACCAAATTTGGGTTACTAGATCTTACTCTTAACATTTTAGTTATTCAATGTGCTTTTGCAATTCATTATTTAAACCAATTACTTGAGATAGCAACCAAGAAATGGAATGCTTCGGATGGTAGAAACTACCTTTGGGGGAATAATTAATAGTATTAACTCTTAATTCCTCCTTGTTGGACTATAGTTTGTTCTCCTGGTTTATGAAGTAACTGAATCTGCCTTTTTCTTATGCTGTTTGATCTCACCCGCCATTTATGAAACTACTGAACTCATCTATTAAACAAGAGGGTTTGGGCACTCCATTCTTGGCATTTTGCAGAAGTAAATTTATCGGACCTGTTTGACAGACAATCCAAAAAAACTAAGCACATTACTGGTGATATTTTACTTTTGTAGAATGTAGAGCATGAAATATCAGAAGTCCATACATTTCACTACATATATTTCTGAGTAATTGGGTGGATTATATAGATACTACCCATAGTCTACGAATCATTCTATATGTTTTACCATTTTCATCTTTGCTGAATTTGTTATATTACTAACTCCAGTACGCTTATAGCTTTATTTGATTAACAATATATTCTTTCTTGGGAATTAGTGGATACTGTTGTCCAAGATTACGGAGGTGATGAGTGCTAACTTTTGTTTGTGCTTCTTTGTAGTCTGATGTCAAGTGCTGGACGCAATTTAATCTGTTGAGTATTGGCATCATGCATGTGTATATTGGTCTTCTTGGTTTCAACATTAACTAATCTTGTGTTCTTGTGAGGCTGAGATTCAAGAAGAATGTGCATGAGAGTGTTCATTTGATGGGGTGAATCATAGGCTTTCGCAGTATAAAATGTAATAATATAGGCCTTCCCAGTTGGTAGAACTAGCATACAGGGAATCTGGCTTTGCTAGAATTTCACTATGATTTTCGCTGAAATTTTAAAGAGTCAAAATATCATCATCTTTATGTTGTGATTCACATCTTTTGAGACCCCTCTTTGAAGAGCACGAGATGTTGCTCTAATGTTATGATACTTTCCTACAATATAATTGAATCCAGAGCCTTCATTATTAAGCTTTGGGTATCAGTTCAGCTCGTGGATTGCAACATAGTATTTGAGACTAGAGGGTGTTTGGCTAAGCTTATTTAAATAATCTTATAAGTTTATACATCTTACAAGATGTTTTTAGAGCTTGTAAGATGTCAGATTTTATTTTAAAAAATAAGTTTATTAAGTGTATAGATAAAAATAAGATTATGGGGCTTATAAGATGTCAGTAATAGCAAATTTGTGATTAATTTAAAGGAATTTGTTAAGATTTTTTTTTTAGCAACTCATTCTTTTTAAATAGCTTATAAGTTTCTAACATATTTATTTTATAACTTATAAGCTCTTTAAAAGTGTTTAAAAAACTCATCTTAGTTTTAGAGCTTATTAGCTTTTTAAAGATATTTAAAGAGTGTATCACCTCACCCCAAACACCCTAACAAGAGTTGGAAAAATTTATTCTCAACTACCAAATCTTCTTCTTCTATTAGAAATCTATAAAGCACAACCTTCAATGTAAAATGCTAATAAACCACAACATCGATCTCCTATTTTAAAACGGTCAATACTTAAGTAAATTGGCTCTTAGATCCATTTTTTTTTTGTTTTTCCGAACAGAAGATAAAATATTCATTGCTACAAAAGTGTTTACAGTTCGGGGGAAGCAATGCATTTCAAAAAAGTTTGACGTAAATCATCCTCGTACAAAAAATGTCATGACAAACTAAGTTTATTAATACAACTCTTTTTACTAAAGTATCAACTACCCTATTCACTTTCCGATAGACAAACAAGAAATTAGTGGAGGGGCCGTAGGCGACGTAGAGGGGTTCCGTGGTGTCTGCAAATTGTGAGCGCGTCCATTCTTCCACCCATCAAATTTGTCTGGTCAGTTCCCCTTCCTTTATTCTCCCAACCTCTCAACTTCAATTGCCCTCTTCCCCAAACTACCTATTTTTCTAGAACATTTCTTTGGATAATTTTATTTTTTTTTCATTTTTCATATTTTCATCAAAATTCACTTTCACCCTTTTTGGTATCCCCTGTTTCTGATTTTTAGATATTTATTGAAGATATATATATATATATATATATATATATAAACTTTTTTTCTTGTTTCACATAATTATGTAATATTGAGAATATGTAAACGTATATATATTTTTTAGCGACGAGGCTGAGACCTTGCGATCATGAGATTGCGCGTTCAAATATGCAGTCTACTTTTAATAGTAGTGTATTATTGATTATTTATTTGTGTACTTTGAATATGTTGGTTGATTTTAAAATATTGATATGTTGCATTAGTATTCGAGTTTATATGCACTGATGTAATAATGAACAGTATAAAAATAAATAAAAAATTGCAAACATGAGCATATGTGCTTTTGAGTCAATCGATTGAGATTATATTATTAATAGTTTCAATTTTTTACTGTTATACCAATATATATACCATTATCACCGGATAATAATATATGTAATAATCAACAATGAGTTATTATTATAATCAATAAATAATTATTAATAAACTAAACTAATACCCATATACAGATGCGATTGAAACTCATGACTATATAGTTATGGAGTTTCAAATTATAAGTATCGTCTTGACAATCTAGAAATTAAATGGATACAAATTATTTGAACAAGTACAATTAATTAGGTTAGTTGAATTTATTATTCTTTTTGAGGTTTTAACTTTTTGTAATCAATTTTTTTTTAATATTTTTATGTTATTTCATTCCATCGATGATTAGCATATAATTGTCCGTAGTTTTATATCGACCAAGTATGAGAATTTAAAAATCATAAAACCAATATTAATTTGATTAATCTATTTTTTGCACTGCAAAAGTTTCGGGGATACAACTAGGTTTATTTACGTACCAGATACGTGTGCTTAATTTTAAAATTTAAAATTAAAATTTATTAAAATTATTTGTTTTGAATTAGCTAAGTGTTTATGGATTTAATATAAGAATAAATGAAAATAAATGACATATGAATTGGAAATTAAAAAATAAATAAAAAAATTAAATAAATAAGAGGTTAGTGCAAATAAAAAAATAATTTATAATTATATTTTAAATATGATTAATTTTGATATTATAAAACAAAGTATGATAGTTTTTAAGCTTTTTCTTTATAAATTATATATAATTAGTGATCAAAGCACACTCGTTGCATGTTCATAATATTAATTTTTATTACATTTGTGTTATGAAATAAAAGAAAAGGAAGATAAAACTAATAATTGGTCAAAATTTAAGATAAATGAAATTTTAAATTCACATATAGAAAATTATTAAATAAAATAAATTAATTAAAGAGATAAATATCGTATAAGCAATAAATATATCCCCACATTTATAATTAATTAGCCTTAGTAACTAATATATAAATAAAAAAATGCTAATTTAATAATTAACCTCATTTTCTTAGAATACCAACTTCTGTATTTAAGCTGATAATCACTTTTCACCACTCCCAATAAAAACACACACACACACACACACACACACACACACACTCTCTCTCTCTCTCTCCCAATTTCTTCTTTGCTGCATCTTTTCTCTGATTCTGCATTCGCCATTCATTACTGCCACTCCATTTCCCTCTACGACATCATTCTCACACAAAACACACACTAGATCAAACGTATAGTTATATCTGACAGAGATGTGGCGGTGCGTGTCCCGTGGTCTCCGCATTCCCTCTAAGAAATCTACCTCCGCCGCCCCCATCAGCCGTTTCTTCTCAGCTCAATCTGTAAGATTCCTGCTTCTTTCACTTTTTGTTTTTTTTTTCAATTTTTTTTCCTTGATTGGTCAGATATTAGCTTCATATTTATATATGTATGTGGATATATGTTGTAATTTGCTTCCAATCAGGAATCTTGGGTCTTTCTTTCAAGTGCAATTTTAGTTGTTTGCCTTATCGGTGGATTTGGTTTTCAGCTTGATGGATGTATTAGCTGGGAGTTCGAAATGAAACGTGTTTCGTGTTTGATTTAAGAAAATTGGTGACTTTTTAAGTGTTCGATTAATTTTATTCTCTCTCTCTCCCTTTTTTTTTTCCTTTCTGTTATTGCCTATTGGTGGAATCGGGTTTTTAACTTGTCGAGTTAGCTGGATGTTTGAAATATATTTGATGTCCTCTCAGAGCTGTATTTAATCCTTTATTTACTGGTGTTGGATAGAATGGGGCAACGCCATCCTATACAGTGGTGGATCACACCTATGATGCAGTGGTAGTTGGAGCAGGAGGTGCGGGGCTGAGGGCCGCCATAGGGTTATCAGAGCATGGATTCAACACAGCTTGCATTACCAAGCTTTTTCCCACTCGCTCCCATACTGTTGCAGCACAGGTAATGTAGTTCTGTGTCTCTCTTTGTTCATCTAATTGTTGTGTTTTTTTGCTAAGGCAAGTGCATGATTCCAGGATATGAACTTGTTTTTTCCCCCATAGTTTAGTTTGTGTATATTTCCACTGATTGACTTTTACTTTATGCATTTGATGGAGCAATAAAAAGGAGTATCAGATATAGGTGTTGAAATAGTTTAGAGTTAAGAATGTTATCAGTTTCTGTGTGCTGGAGGTGTATTTTCTAAACGTTTATTTCGTCTTCTCGTCTTCCGCCTGACTTGCTTATTGTCTTTTTAATTAAGATTTTACTTTTTGTTTCTGTTTAGCTTTGGCTTTCGGGTTTGCTTGAACACTCTTATTGTGGGAGTGGTTATTTTCCCTAGTGATATGTGTTATATAGAAACTGATGACCTGGAGGCATTTTGTACTTCGAGGAGAAAATTCAATTTTTTCAGAGGCAGTTTTGCTTGAAATTTTGTTGCATCCAGTAATTGTTTAATTATCTTTAAGCGGCCTCTTTTATTTGCATTGGTTAAATGTTTACTTGTTTAACTAATGTACTTGCAGTAAAGATATAGGTTCTTGGAACAGTTTTCTATGATTGTAAGAATTTATTAATTTCCAGACCACTCCTTGTTGGGGGGAATCACTAAATATTTTTGGTATGCATAATTTAAACCTCAGCCATAACAAGATCATTAGCATGTTGCATGAGGTACTTTTTACATTAGGATTATGGATTTGAGTCATTTGACATTATCCGAATGTTAAGAGTCATTTAAACCCTTCCATTCCCTACTATTATTCTTTTACAATCGTGCATTTCAAATCGTCTTGCTTTCCTAAATGATAGAGATCTTAAAGTAATTTCTTTAAAATCCAAATCCGAAGCTTTGAAATATCTGAATGTCTTACAGGATCAACGGGATTTGACTTTCAAATTCTTCATTGGAAAATGATCTATGGACTTGTTGACATCCGTTTTATGTTTTGCTGTCTTTGTGTCTATATGTTGCCTGTTTATCCAGGCAGTATCAGTTGAGGTGTTTTCTTATTGGCTATTGTCTCCAGCCAAGAGATTGGGGTATCAGCGATAATTGGAAATATTCTTTGTGCTTATTGTTATGGCAATAATTTGCTCTTTGAAGTTCAATGTATTACAAATGGATTAATCTATGAGCGTCTAATAGCTATCACTGGACATCTTTTGCAGGGTGGAATAAATGCCGCATTGGGGAATATGACAGAGGATGATTGGAGGTGGCACATGTATGACACAGTAAAGGGAAGTGATTGGCTAGGTACACTAGCTCTCCAGATAAACACTGATATCAAGTTTCTATCCTATAAGACAATTGCTATATTATAAGTCATTGTCTTCAGCAAAGAATGTGTTTTTGTATAATCAAGTTATACTGTTTTAGGGAGAATTGCCTTTTCTTTTTCTTTGTTTTTCCTTCTATGGCCTGGTAAACCCAGGTAGAGGATTAAAACATAATCTAATTCCAGCAATTAAGTCACACATAATAACCACAAATTAGGTATCCCATTTAGAAGAAATGTATTTTATATTTCTAATTCAATGTGTCCAATATTAGTTCAGTTGCATTATTTCTGTGCTTGCATGCGTGTATATTTTCGTGCGTTAGAATGAGAACGGCTAGTTTTTCTTATTTATATCTTTTTATTGGATTGTACTACAGAATCTACGTTTCCTTGAAACGATCTCCTTAGATTTTGAGTTAAACTGGGTGCTTCTCACTTTTGTATGTCCTGGCTGTAGAATCCTCTGAAAGTATCAACTATTACTGCTCTTACTGCATTGGGTCTGAATCTGTATAATATGAAAGGCTTGCTTTTCTTCTTGTATCATATGATTGTTTCATTTGAAGTTGAGAAGGCTTTGGGCAGTTTTATAGTAAGAAACAATAATGTATATGTAACCTTGTTGTGGTTTTGATTCCAATACAGTACTGTTTGTGTATTATTTAATGTTTAACATTATTCACGAAAGTCCGAAGATGGTCCATGATAGACTAAATTTACGTAATACCAGTACTAGATGATTGTTATCTTGGTGTTGTGTTCCACAGGGGACCAGGATGCCATCCAGTACATGTGTAGGGAAGCACCAAAAGCAGTTATAGAACTTGAAAACTATGGGCTACCGTTCTCCAGAACCGAAGATGGGAAGATATATCAACGTGCATTTGGTGGTCAAAGCTTGAATTTTGGAAAAGGTACGGTGACAATTTTCACTGGAAATACAGTTCCCTATTTTTTTTTTTTTTGTTCAAACTCTCTTTAATCTGTCAATCCCTACTCTTCATAGGTGGACAAGCATATCGTTGTGCATGTGCTGCTGATCGAACTGGACATGCTTTACTGCACACATTATATGGGCAGGCTATGAAACATAACACACAATTTTTTGTGGAATACTTTGCCCTTGATTTACTTGTAGGCAGTGATGGTAGGTTTCCCCAATTCATTTCTGCATGCATTTTTAATATTTTCTTTGGTGTTTCCATTTTATCCATGGTTTTGCCTGCACCTGAAATGAGTAATGGCTATCACCAATACTTTTCCTGCATCTGTGAAAATCTTATTATGTTTTTCCATACACCCTCAATCCGTTGATAAAAGAAAAACGAACGTCTCGAATTCCTCGCCTGGACAATTGCATAAATAAATGGAAGTTCTTGATATCTGGATTAAACTTCATGCAAATATATATTTGTATTCCTGACTCTCTAGGTTGTGTTTGATGGTTGATATCAGGTAGCTGCCAAGGTGTAATTGCCTTGAATATGGAGGATGGCACCTTACATCGGTTCCGTGCTGCCTCAACAATTCTTGCTACTGGGGTAACCATCTATTTTTCAACCATATTTTAGGCTTATATAAGTGATGTTGAAAATGCTCGTTCTAATATTTATCAGTTTCACCTGAAGAAATGTTGTTTTTTGTGATGTATCTTCAGGGTTACGGTAGAGCATACTTTTCTGCAACCTCTGCTCACACTTGCACTGGAGATGGCAATGCTATGGTAGCACGTGCTGGGTTGCCGCTACAGGTTTGTATAATGTTATTATTCCCTTAATTGTGGAGGGTATTTCGAAGGGAATACTAATTTCCTAAATGAACTAAATATGTAGTGAATTTTCTCCAACTACTTGTTATGTGAATTTCATTTTGTAGGATCTTGAGTTTGTTCAGTTCCATCCAACGGGCATATATGGTGCTGGGTGTCTCATTACTGAAGGTTTTGTGCCTTCATATGCATGTTCCAGTTTTATTATTCTTGTTTCACTTATTAGCTTTATTTAAGTTCCTTTACTTTTTCGCCATTCTCAGGGTCCCGTGGTGAAGGTGGTATTCTTAGGAATAGTGAGGGTGAAAGATTCATGGAACGATATGCCCCAACAGCTAAGGATCTTGCATCAAGAGATGTTGTATCAAGATCTATGACCATGGAGATTCGAGAAGGGCGTGGCGTTGGTATGTAATCATCAACTCACTGGACATGTAATGTTTACAAATTGAATACACATTGTTCCTCTGTGTTTGCCCACTTCTTCAATAGTTCCAAGGTTACCTCATGTTTCGTGTTTGAGTTTCGAGTCTCCTGATGATGATTGATTGCTTCTTTTTGATTTATAATAGCAGAGCTCAAAACCAATGCCCATCATTTTGAGATTCCCCATCCTACTTGTGTTGTGAGCAAAACCACTTGATCTTCTGTTGACAATCCGATCTCCTCCCTGAAATTGCCCATATATTATGCTATCACTTCTACAGTATAAAAGTACCAACTGATTCTACACATTTGGTTGGCTAGTGCGTAAGCTTGCTTGATAGCCCAGTTCCTTGGTTCTGGAAGGCTGTCCCTTGGAGCATGTAGTGACTTTATCTAAGTTGTAGTTTGCATGCTTCTATCATTTTCAGGGTGATTGTGATAGTGATCTTTTTCTTCTGCCCTTTTTGACCCCCTAAGTTCTTTTTACTTGATTTTAGTTATTTTGGGTGGAGGGCTGAGTGGAAGGTAGCATGGAGAGAACTACATTTGTTTTTTAGTCTAGCTATCCCAATCACAAGAATGCATATTATGTAACAGAACCTGACATTGTTTCATGGCATTATCATGCGACTCTTTAGTCTGAGGCGTGTCAAGTGCTTGCTTTGTTCTGTTTAGACATGGAATTCAGGAAAAATGTACTTATTCTTCATGGGATGTCCATTAAAGAAGTGCCTCTTGAGATCCTAACTGTTACCTCTGGTATATGACCAGAGTCTTGACATATTATTCTTGGTATTCAACAGGACCCTTGAAAGATCATATTTACCTTCACTTGAATCATTTGCCTCCTGAGGTCCTCAAGGAGAGACTTCCTGGTATCTCTGAAACTGCAGCCATTTTCGCCGGTGTTGATGTTACAAAGGAACCAATCCCTGTTTTACCAACTGTGCATTATAACATGGGTGGAATTCCCACAAATCACCATGGAGAGGTAGGATTGATGGCGTGATATTGAGTAAATATCACGAAACAACATGGATCTGATGTATTTAACTTCTTCATTCTTTTTAAGGTGGTTACCATCAAAGGTGATGATCCTGATGCTGTGGTTCCTGGACTATTTGCTGCTGGAGAAGCTGCCTGTGCATCTGTTCATGGTGCCAATCGACTTGGAGCCAATTCACTTCTTGACATTGTTGTCTTTGGTCGGGCTTGTGCAAACAGGGTGGCGGAGATCCAGAGGCCAGGTAGCCAAAAGTTTTTTTGATATTGTGATCCGATGCCTTATGGTCCGTGTAATACAACTTTGAGATACATTCACTTGTACTGTTGCAGGAGAGAAACAAAAGCCACTAGAAAAGGATGCTGGAGAGAGGACCGTCGCATGGTTGGACAAGCTTCGGAATTCAAATGGTTCCCTTCCCACCTCTAAAATCCGGCTGAACATGCAACGGGTAATGCAAAATAATGCTGCTGTATTTCGGACACAAGAAACACTGGAAGAAGGTATGCAACATGACCTACTTTTTTAGTGTTTTCACTTGCATTTCAGCTCAACTGACATTTAACTCATGTTTTTATGCTTGGTCTTTTGTGCCTCTAAGGCTGTCAGTTGATTGATAAAGCCTGGGAGAGTTTTCATGATGTCAAGTTGAAGGACAGAAGCTTGATATGGTACCTTTGCCTACCTACTGAAAGTTGTGCACGAACATTAATGTGGTCTCTTTGCTTATCTTCTGTTTTAACTTTCTAGGAATTCGGACTTGATAGAGACTATTGAGTTGGAAAACCTTTTAATTAATGCATGCATCACCATGCACTCTGCTGAAGCCAGGAAAGAAAGTAGAGGAGCTCATGCACGTGAAGATTTTACTGTGAGTTCTAAATCCTTCACTGCAATTTCTTTGTTTGGTTTTGGGTATTCTGTATTGAATCATCTTTCTGTATAACTGAATGTAATGGTCTGTGATTGCAGAAAAGAGATGATGAACACTGGATGAAACATACATTAGGGTAAGCTTTCCCCTCTGAGTTTCCTCTCTGTTTTTTATTTTGCTATCCAGTTGATTAACTACTCTCTGTAGGATCAACAGAAAAACTGTATGCTATTCTTGATAAATTGTATAATTTATATCTGGGTTGTGTGTGAGATAATAATAAAATGATTTAAGATAGCCCGCTGGAAATAGAAGCAGGAGTTGACCTAGGGCCACATGCTAGTGCTTATTATGTGTTTTCATTATGATATCGTACTGTACATGGCCCACATGTTGCTCTGCTCAATAGCATTCTAAACATTCACAAGCACTAGTTAAAGTCTGATGCAGTGCAATTAACTCACTATAATGCTGAGCCCTAATTTGCTGGATATGATGCATATCTATGTGTTTAATTTGCCGATCACTTACTGAACCATTGAATTTCCAAACCTACATTTCCTTTTTGCTCCATATAAGTTTTGAGTTTTCTCAAGACTAGGGGACTTTGAGTATAAGCGGTTGAGTTGACGTAAATGTGTAAGCATTCAGCATTTGGCCAACTCCTGAGTGGACTCATAGTTTACTAAGGGAGGCAAGAGAAGTGGGAGGTACTTGAGGACATCTAGTGAATGGGGATTATATTTTTTATAATTTGATGGGTGCTAGCATTCTCTGATCTACAGTTGCTTTTGCCAAAGCCTTGTTTTGTTCATAAAAGCTCATTCTGTGGTCTACAGATACTGGGAAAATGAGAAAGTACGACTGGACTACCGGCCTGTTCACATGAATACACTTGATGATGAAGTTGAATCCTTCCCTCCCAAGGCTCGAGTATACTAGTTACGCTTGCTAATTCGTGAAAATTTGGTGGCTTGCACAATAGATTTCTCTGCTAAGGCTGAAGTTGCAATAAATTAATAAAAGGGAAAAATTTTGGCAATAAACATAGCTTTCATCCTTTCAGGCTGCTGCTTATAGATTGCAACCTGAATCACAATGTAGAATGTAGCTTCCCTTATCATCATTGGTGATTTGTTCATACAATATCATGCTGTGCCTCGTCCTGGTACGTATTGAGTGATTGCTTATGTATGGATATTTATCCCATGAATTTAAACATCTCTGTCAAGTTGCTAGTGATGTATATGCTCAGTCAAGATCTTTTCTGTTTCATGGGGAACTAGTTGCAACTGTGCTTAAATTGATTGCTTTATAAAAATGAATTTCGCTGCTTCCCTGCTGCTTATGAAACTTCTCGTCTTCGTTTTAACATATTATTTGGTAAACTTTTACGTAAAAACTCAAGTATCAATTGGGGCATTTTAATTCATGTATTAATAACTCGTGTATCAATTTAACAATAACACTGAAACTGGTATGGAAACTGCAAATCCATTAGTTCAAATATAGCTTAAAAGAACGGTTCCAGAAAATAAAATTCAGCACTGCATTAGTATATGTAGAAGATGGGCATCATTAGTTTCCCTCGTCTATACTATTACAAAGGGAAGAGGATTTTTAGATTTAAATGTTATAATATTGAAAACACCTTTCAACTTTTCAACTCATGTTAAATTAACTATTTGATCAAATTCGTTTAGAAAATTAATTCCACACAATTACATGTACTCAAAAATTAAATTTACTCTCATTTTGTTTAAACTGTTAATTGAAATTAAAATAATATATTAGTATTTGTTTTTGCATATATACAAAATCATCGTTATCAATACAATATATACTGTATAAAGTGTTAAAATTCTTAATTTAATTTAAATAAAATATTTATTGATAATTAATGCATTAAAAAAAGTTATCAAAACAATTTTTGCTTGTGAGGTTGTAAGGTAATGACAAATTTCAAAATAAATAAACAGTATGAGCTTTAATAAAATAAAAATATTAAAAATTATACATGCAGATACTGAACGCCAGCATATTTGGTAATATTTTAAGAAAACAATGTTAAGTTCCAATAATAATAAAACAAGAATGTGCCTCTTATTCTAGTAATTTCAAAATGTACCCTCGTTTGAGTATAATTTTGCATATTGAATCAGTAAAAGAGTTGAGCTTGAGCCTAATTCGATCAAATTTTCTGGCTCAAACTCAAACTCAACCTTGTCAGCACATATACTACAATATTTTAATTAATGTTATGAATATACGATTTCATTATCTTTATTGTATATACAATATTAGATTAGTAGTAACATAGTTAGTAAAAGTATAGAAAATACGCATTAAATTATCTGAATGTTTGCACATATATAATTTTCTATAGTTATATAGTTACCAAATTAAAAAATTATATTCGTCCAAATAATTTTTCAATTAAATTATACAATATATTGATTTTAGCAAAACAAATAAATATAAGCTAATTATAAACAAACGTAAATGAGAATGGTCATGATGAGCATACATTTTAAAAATATGATGATGACAAGTTAAATATTTATATCTTTCAATTATACAAAAATAGAAAGAAGAATGTTTTAAACAAAACGGTGATTGATCTTATCAAATATAATGTAATAATGATGACAATAATTAAAAATTCTCAACCATCATAATTATTATTAGGGTTAATTATATTTTGTCATCCGAATTATGACTATTTTCACATTAGCTTATAAATTGTTCTTTTGTGTCAACTTACCATCTTAGCTTTATAAAACTTTGCAATTTGTCATTTACAAATATTTTTCAACTAAATTTTTTATCGAAAAAGCATCACATGCAGTGGACATGTAATATTTAAGGGTTATGTGATGTGATATTTTTCACATATGCACAGCATGTGATGTTTTTTCAAGCAAAAAAATCAACAAAAAGATGGTCACATATGGCAAGGTGCAAATTTCGCAAAGTTGAGATGGTAAATTGATAAAAAAAAAAAAATTCAATGTCAAAGTGTAAAACAGACATAGTTCGGAAGGTAAATATAATTTATCCTTATTATTATTATCTTTAGATTTAATTCATGAAAATCTCAAATTTTAACATATGTTTATAAGCAGTAAAATAGATTGCATATTATGTGTCTTGGGTACATATACTCACAAAGAAATTTTAAGGGCTCTTTTACTTTGTATGATGGGATAAAGATGGATAATTTCATGATTTCAATTGTGCCTTTATCGCAATTAATGACGGGCCAACCACATTAAAATCGAGCTTGGGATAAATGAAGTAAACAGAAAATAGACCTTGACTGCTAGGAACATCAAGTCCAATCCTTCTAAGTAAAAGAGGCCTAAAATTTAAAGGTAATCGTTAGAACTTATTAATTTACAATAACACAAGAGAGTATAAATTAATATTGAAGTACAACAATAAAATTTATATGCATTATATTAAAGAATTATTTAATTATATATAATTAAATTCTTCGCAACCAATATGTACCATCTTTATTTGAAGGGACAATTGCACTTTCCTTCTTGAAATTTGGTAGAATTATATATAAATTTTATGTGGTTGGAAAATTATATTTAGGACTCTTAAGGTTTACTTCCGTCTAATAAATAAGTTAATGCGTTATTCAAAATTCACTAAATTTACTGACATTAACAAAAAATGGAATAAAAGTTCATATCACCCCAACTGACTTACTACTGATTTATTGCATTTCAATAAATCTTTTTATAATCAAATTATCATGATTCATCTTCACGTGTTAATGCACGTGAGGTGGGTTTATCTTCACTATATAATGGTAGTTTAATTAGAAAAACTATTTGACTTGTAATAAGTCAATTAAGGGTAAATATCAATTTTTTTTTTGTTATTTCAAAAAATTTAATAAATTTTGAATAACGGGTAGACCTATTTATTATACGGATGCAACTAAATATGATTTTTTAAATTGCAACAAATTATATGTAAATTATAACAAATCTCAGAGGATGGAACATTAATAATCTCTTATATATATATGTACAATTCTGTGGACATACTTCTTGATATGAGTTGAGATCAATATTGCTACAAATTTCCACTTTTCATAATTCCACGTTCCCTTTCAATTTGTCTCTTATTTGCTGCAGATTCCTATACACAATATCTTTATTCCCAACGGGCTTTCATTGTCGGGGTATGGGAAAATAGCCATGAGCATCCTTACGTGTTGCTATGAGTGGGGTGTAATGCTTTTTATTTGGATTGAGAGGGTTAAACCATCCTCTGGGTTCCTCTTTACTTCGACGGGAGGAGGGTCTTTCTTGTACCTCCTTCTATTGTGCTGATTATCTTTCTTTATAGCTGAGCACCCTCTAAATTTATATACATGTTCGCCCGAGCTAGTAGGTCGTAGAAGTCGGAAACATGCTTCTTGGCTAGGGATCCGAAGAGAGGTCCACCTCGAGGTCCTTGCGCGATGGCATTGATTAGTACTTTCGGGTGTGTGGTTGGGACTTCCAAGATAACCATGTTGAAACACTCAATATATGCCCTCAATGTCTCATTTCTCCTCCTGCTTCACTCCGAAGAGGTTGATGGCTGATATTCGACACTTCTTGCTATTAGCAAACTGGTCTAGAAACCGAGAGCTAATTTCTGCAAAAGATCTTATTGATCCAGTTAGAAGCTGGTCCAGTCATCGTTTAGCAGAATCAATTAGTGTAGTAAGAAATACGCGACATTTAATATTATTAGTATACTTGTGTAACAGTGCTGCTTTTCAAACTTAGGGATGTCCTCAGCAGGGTTGGTGGTGCCATTGTAAGCGGCCAGGTGTGAAGACACCTTGAAATGAGCAAGAAACTCCTTTGCTATGATGTCAGTGCCGTAAGGAATACCATGCTCCAAATGTGGGATCTCCTTCATTACCTCTTGATCCAATTCCATCATTCTTTCATGAGAGAGTGTTAGCTTTTGAGAGGTCCTTGGGGAACCACCTCCTTGTTGGTAGGCTCAACAAGTACAGGACCACCCTGTTGGAGATCAGTAGGGACTTGCTCGTTAGTTCCTTGCTCATTCGGTGCTCTGCTTCCTGCTTGGAGGATTGTCCCACTCCACTAGCTTGGGAGCCTCAGGGAGTTGCATTGATTGTCTCCACTATGAACTACCGTAGTTTCTCACCGAGCAATGGGTTGACACAACAGGTATAACTGTCGGATAAAAAGCTGGATCGGGGGCATCCTCTCCCGACGACCTGCTCTAGAGGTGGGATAATAGAAACTTGTCACCGCCAGCCAATCAGGACATGCGTGGCCCTCACTATCTACCGCGCAGTTTGGCTTATCCTAACGCAGTTGACAGTTATCACCTATCACCTTTTAAAATTTGTGCAGATTTCTTACATTCTTGCACGTAAAATAGCACACCTAGACACATGCTCACAGCTTAGCATGACTTTACCACATTAGCCCAATAGGCACACATAGGCAACTCACTTGGAGTTTTCCTCCTGAACAAGCACTAACGGAGAAAATTTTTTCAGGTAGATCTTTGGTGGGAATAATTTCTCTTACTTCAACATTCCAACACTAAGTCTTGCACTGCTAGAGTTAGAGGGGGGGGGGGTTGATGATGCCTCGTTAAATATTTTTTTCTCAAGACCAAAAATTAAGGAGGCGGGCCCCTATCGAATAGCCCAGCAGGGTAGTCCCGCTGGTCCACGAGCAATGATCAAGCATATAGCCCATCTAATTTTACTAACTTTGCAGGCAGTAAGATGAATCAACCTACAAAGGATGACAAGTCATATACATTTTTGACATCATAAGACACATCATATAAAAATAATCTCCAACAAACTTCTTATAGGTTGATGACAGTCGACTTGAAAGCAACAGGTAAAACAAAATTGGCAGAAATGGGGTTGACTGACAAAGCTCATTTACACTATCATATCTTCTTCAAGGTAAGTCCAAATTACAATCCCTTTGTTTTTATTATTTAGCTAACTCACACACACTTTGTAATAGTATATTACAAGCTGCAATCACTTTCGAGATTCAGCCATAATGATAACCAAATTCACTCGCTCTTACTCTCATTTCTCTTGATTTACAACAAACTTCTCTCGTATTTTTGCACTGCACATAATTATTATTTTATCAAGTCACTTAATTATTTCAAAATTATTCTTATATTATTCTAAAGTTTTTAATTATTATTTTAATAAATCAATTACTGACTTAAGAATTGAAATGCTAACTTCAATTTTGCAGGGTAGTCCTCTTTTAATCTTAAAAGTTTTATAGAAATCAATCAAATATTATAGTACGACTGAATTTTGGTATAAATCAAGTGTTAAATAAAATAACTTGTATGATTTTATACTAACAATAAATTTTATCTCCTTAAAAACAAAATTAAATAACATACTGATTATCCTACTTTATTCTTAAAAACAAACTTAAACTACAATATAGTCACCCAAATTTCACTTTTTCTCTCTACAAAATAAACTGAATTTGATAAAAGACAAAAACAATATTTTAAAGTTTCAAACCTCCTCCAAGTGAAATGAGTATAGGGGACAGTAAGGACGTGGCAGCTTTCAACCTGCATGGAACACACGTGTAGGATTCAAGACCAACTCCACTCTCCACGTCCGCCACATTTCTCTATATAAAATGTAACAGATGCGGGGATGCCGATTCAGAATTTCATCTACATATTACTGAACTGCAAGGAGAAAAAGACTGCATATCTCAAGCAAGTGCAGAAATGGCGTCAAATCTGAGCCCCGTGTATGCATACACGGTTGTGTACGTCAAAGATGTCGCGAAATCTGTTGCCTTCTACGCCAAGGCCTTTGGGCATCAGGTTCGCCGCCTCGACGACTCTCGCAGGTACCTTCAGATCCCAAATTCTTCGTGCAAGTAGGAATGTTGTTGGAGTAATTAATTAGTTGAGAGCGAGTGAAGAAATAGGTGAGTTTTGCGCAGATGGGGCGAGCTGGAGAGTGGGCAGACGACGATAGCCTTTACGCCGGCAAGGCAACACGAGACAGACGATTTGACCGGAGAGGTGCAGATCCCTCGTTCCACCCACCAGAGGAACCCTATCGAGGTCTGCTTTGATTATTCAGACGTCGATGCTGCATACAAGGTGTGTCCATATGCCTGATATAAGGCTTTGTTTGTTTGTTTGTTTGTTTCTTTTTTTTCTTCCATATAAAAATTAAAATCCACTTCAAAATACCGAAATTGAAAATTGACAAAGTAACAAAATAAAAAAAGAGTCGGATCTCTCATGTGATTCTGTTGTTGATCTGTGGGATTACGCATGGCTGGCGGAGCAGAGAGCGGTAGAGAATGGGGCGGAGGCAGTAAGCGCGCCGGAGGAAAAGGAGTGGGGGCAGAAAGTAGGGTACGTGCGAGATATTGACGGGATCGTGGTGAGGATGGGAAGCCACGTCCGGTAATCTCTGAGGACTTGATATAAGGTAATGTGCTCGTCACATGATGTGTCGCACTCATAAATAAGGCGCTCACCTTGCTTAACTGTGTTGTGTAGCGAGTGTTTGTGAATTTTATCTTTCTGAAAAGTTATGAAAATCACGTCAGCTATAATATTTAACTATCTTAGTTACTGTCCTGAAATATCCTATGCTTCGAGCATCATACTTTCCTATGAGTCTTCCACGAGAGGTCTTGGTTTGTTGTGTATGTGCGTGTGAATTTTTCTTTAAAAAACACTATCCTAGTTCAGACACCTTGTCGCCTAGAATGTTACAGAAAAATTACCTTCAAAGTTTGTTTGATTTGGTGAAGTGAAAAGAGATGCATAATGTCTTGTTAGCGAAAACAAATGAAGGAAAAGTTAAAATGGACGCATATGATCCCCACAAATTGAATAAAAGATCAAATTTATTTTGATATATTACCCTTAGACAAATTGCAGCAGCTACTCCCCACCTCTTTTTCGCCTGATACACCATCCCCGACCACTCCACTGTTACTAGACTCCCCACCTGAAACCTAGACACCATTGCCACAGCCACGGTGCCCCCTTGCGGATTTCGGCTCTCAGCAACAGCAACAACAACACACGCACAATATTCACGACAGAGTTAATTAATTTTTTATTATTAAATAAAAAAAAAAATTATATTATTATAATTTTTTTAAAATATTTAATAAAAATCAAATCGCGATTCGTCAATAAAATATTAGAAAAAACAAAATTATTGGCAGAAGTCGGGAATTCAAATCCCAACTTGGAGTCGGGATTTCAAATCCCGACTCCAAGTGCCTCACTTTAAAAGTGGGGCACATTATATATGTAAATATATATTATATGTATATATATTTAAATATGATATGATATATATATGTAAATATATATAAAGTGGGGCACTTTATATATGTAAATATATATTATATGTATATATATTTAAGTATGATATGATATATATGTAAATATATATGTAAAAATCTTTGATTGACCTATCGTATTAAATTTATTAATATAATTTTTTTAAAAAAAATCTTTCACGTCGAATTTTTTTGCATTTTGGTGGTGAATTATGAAGTTTTTGTGTATTTTGAGAGTGTCTATATTATTTGAATATTCTGTACTCTTGATATTACGAAATCCGGGTAGTCAGGATTAATTGCATACTTTTTGTGTTTTACAATTGTACAAAAATGTACACTTTTATATTTATATATTTAATATAATTTTTTACAATTGTACAAAATAAGTAACTATTATATTTGTATCCTTAATTGTAATTTTTTAAGTTAATGCAATGCTAATTTTATTATTTTTTGAATTTTAGTATGTTGTTAAAATTAATTATATATAAATTAAATTATATAAATTTATTTAAAAGAAAAAAATTTGGACCAAGTGGGGATTTAATTTTTAGATATATGTTATATATATAATAAATATACAAATATAATATATATATATATATCATATCATAGTTAAATATATATACGTATAATATATATTTACATAGTGAAAGTGGGGCACTTGGAGTCGGGATTTGAAATCCCGACTTCAAGTCGGGATTTGAATTCCCGATTTCTGTCAATTTTATTATTTGTTTAATATTTTATTGAAATCGCGATTTTTATTATATATTATAATAATATAATTTTTTTTATTTAATAATAAAAAATTAATTAACTCTGAATTAATTAGTCCACGATATGAAGTTGATTGGGATAGCGACGTGATCAATTCTTAAAAAAATATTTTTTTTAATTTCACGTCTTGTTATATTTATATTATATAATTTATTTGTTTTTTAATAATAAAAAAATAATTAATCCTATACCTAAGTTATTCATCATAATGAAAATGCAAGAAAAATCTCAGCAAAATATAGTGTCTGTTTCATTAAAATAGGAAAATCAACTATCTTTAATGTTTTTTGTTATTATTATTTTATTTAATGTGTATTTTCATTGATAGATTGTTAGGTTTAATTTTTAGTTTTATTAATAGTGTTTGAATTGTTTTAATATTAATTTATTTATTTTAATACATAATAAAGATAACGTGTTTGCTTCTCTCTCATAAAGTCAAATAGAGTCGAGTATTTAGAGAGTGCAGTTGTAGGTGTATTAGGGTTATTTATTTTTTTATTATTAAAAATTTAATTATATTAATATAATTAATTGAATATATTAATATTATTATGAAGAGTCGTGATTATAAATCACGACTCGAATTAAAAAATATATTCTTTCTAAAATAAATTACCAAGTTGCAATTTAAAATCGATCGTGAATTGGAATTAAGACAGCAAGTGGTGATTATAAATCACGATTTGATGTCGTGATTCCAAATTACTATAGCAAGTTGAGCATTTTTTCTTTAATTTTGTTTAATTGAATATTGTGTAAATTAATTATATAAAATTTATTTTTAATAATATATTAAAATTTAAAAAATTATAATACTAAAATTGTATTAATTTAAACAATTATAATTAAGTATACAAATGTAATATCGTATATTTTTTTGTATAATTGTAAAACATATAATGATGTATATAGTTATTTTTGACAACCCAATATCGGCACACATATGATTATGTACAAGAATCTGTTTGTTGGGATTATTGCCTTGCACTTTGGTAGGCAGAGAATACTTAGAGGCGTGAGACAACTCTTTCTAAGGAACTCGGCAAAATGGCCCCGTAACTTCGGGAGAAGGGGTGCCTCCTCATAAAGGGGGTCCCAGTGACCAGGCCCGGGCGACTGTTTACCAAAAACACAGGTCTCCACAAAGTCGTAAGACCATGTATGGGGGCTGACGCCTGCCCAGTGCCGGAAGGTCAAGGAAGTTGGTGACCTGATGACAGGGGAGCCGGCGACCGAAGCCTTTGGCACTGAACCCATCTCATTGTGAATAATGTGATGATTGATTTCGACCCGGGCGCGAAAAAATTTGAATAGTAATGTTGTAGACCAACTCAAATTTCGGTACATCACGTATTCACGACAATACTATTCGCATATCTTCGTGCCTTGGTTGAAATCAAACATCACGTATTCACAATTTTAATATATTGTTAAAAATTAATTTTATATTATTAATTTGTAAAATATTTAATTAATAAAAAAAAATGCTCTCAACTTGCTGTTCTGATTTGGAATCACGACTTGCTGCCATGATTTCAATTCATGACATTAAATCGTGATTTTAAATTGCGATTTGGTATTTTATTTTTTAAAAACTATTTTTTTAATTCGAGGTGTGATTTATAATCACGACTCCTTATAGTAATATTGTATATTAAATTATATTAATATAATTTTTTTATTTTTTAGTAATAAGAAAATAATTAATCTAAGTTTAGCATCATCACTGAGTAAAACAGTCTTGAGAGTTGCATGGTCGTTATTTTTGGCTTGTTTATATTTAATAATGAAAAGAAATAGTAAAATTGTTGTGAGATTAGAAGTCTTGCAAAAATAGGGGATTAATTATTTTAGTATTATGAAAAGAATAAAAATATAATTAAAATAAAAGGTATAATAAAAATATGTCGATTTTGATTTGAAGTTTTTTTTTTTTTTTTTAAAATGTCCGAACATCCATGATTTCGGGTTGTGGGTGCTATCCGCGATTCAAAGTTATTTTTATTTTTTTGGTCACATTGTAGTGTGCCAGCTTTGACTTGTCAAGGTAAACATGTCAGCATTGGCTGGTGTGTCAGTCTCAATTTTATTTTATTTTTGTAAGTGTTATATATTATCATTATTATTATTGAATTATTTAATTAAAAATTTAATATTTTTTTAATTACAGTCAACATTACAAATTTATGAATTAAAATACTAAATGATAATTAAATTATCGTAATTTATATAAAATGAGATAAAAATCAACATAATCTATGAGATTTGAACAGTGACTTTGAACTTGTATTTTAAAATTTAAATCTCTGTAGACACATTTATCTTTATATTTATGTATATAATAAGTGGGATTATAAAATTTTATATATCCTTCCTCAATTCTTGAATTATATTCCTTTGTTAAGTGGAAAGTCAGTTAAAAGATTATGACAATTATAAATTAATACCTAAGCAATCTAAAGATCAATTACTTTCGACTGTTTTGTAATACCTCATGGATTATTAGCGAATATTCTAAGCTATTTTGGTGAATTAGTTAATATAATTCATAAATGTAAGTTATAAGGACCATATTTTTTGGTAGGCCCATGTGTAGCTCGACCCACCACCAGGATGGCCCAAACCTAAACCCGACCCTTGAGCCGGTTTCTTAAAGGCTCTAGCTCTAATTTCATTTCTCCTTCCCCCTCATTTATTGAGTCAGTCGCACTGTCTCTTCTCTTTCTCATGTCTTCTTGTTTTTCATGTCTTTTCCCTCGGTTTCTTGCAAATCGTCGTCTGCCTCCCTGTCGTCTTCAATTCTTCTTTGCTATTTATATTGTCACTCCCTTTGGTAAAAAAGGAAGAGAAAAAACAAATCTTCTTCCTAAGTTCTTTATGAACTGATAAATACCTGCATGGTGGGTCTGTGTGATTTTGAGCCTTGGTGGTTGTGGTTTCTTGGTGCAATCGATAGTGGATTGCCAGCGTTGAGGCCATGTGCTTCCTCCTCCTGATCTCGGCCCCCTGAGCTGTCTACCATTTGTATTTCTGTTATTTTGTAATATTTATTGAAAATCAATTTTGAATTATTAAGGGTTGTAAAAATCCATGATTATTGTAATAGTTGAGTTAGATTGAAATTTTGGGCTCGTCATTATGGGGTGAAAACTCAACAGAGTGTGTGTATGTGTGTGTGTGTGTGTGAAAGAGAGATGGGTGAGAATAGTGTGTGTGGTGAAAGAGAAGAGTGGGTTGTGAGTTCTTTTAACGCATTAAGAACCATATAAAACCCATTAACAACTCATATTAAATCCATCTTCAATCCATATAAAATATAATTTTATTTAACTTAAACTCATATCAACCCATTTTAATTTATAACTAATCCAACCCAATTCAAAATTAGTAGGGTTGCATTGAACCCATGGGTTTAAATCTATATTGACACCCCTAAGGAGGAGGCTCTTAGACGAGAGAACGGAGAACTCTCATGCAGACAAGACAACATAATAATTATCTTTTATTATTTAGATAGCAAAATTTGAATACCAATATAAATTTTACTCTCAATAATTATTCTTGGGCTTTCTAGGATTATAAATAAATTTACCCCTTGGAACATTCGTTAATGTGTCATTCATCTATCTCATGACTACAAATCTTCTTTTCACAAGATGTAGAGAACTTGAAGTATACTAGACATGATTTTTCCCAACCACAACAAATTTTATGTATAATTATATCAAAATTTTGGGAATGACGGTGCAATTATTCCATACAAATAATATGGAGAAGAAGGTTTGTTCTTGTTTTGACATTGTGATTGAATGGATTATTTTGCTTGGGAAGACCCTCAAATGCATATAAAGACCAAAAATTTAATTTCTTATTTGAATTTAATTTAATTATTAAAATAATCAAGATCTACATACTTTAGATGAGCCAAAGAGAGTCATGCTTGATTGACTTTCATCTATGACAAAATTGACCATTTAGTTGAGTTGAGCGCAAATAAAACTTCAAATCGCATAGAATGAAGAAAGATGCTTAAGCTAAAATACGCATACTTAACCAATTAATCTCAAACTAACAACTGAACTCTGAAGAACTTTTGACACTCAATCTTAAGTTAAAAATAGCTGAGTAATTTGATTTGTTTTTGGACTTCAGTTAATCCATAACTAACAAATTCTGAATCTAAAAATCTGAGTTTATTCTTCTAATTTTCTGCATATACTGGTCAGAACTAATGTGCTCCATCCCTGTGAATACTTGGAAATACAAAATAATCGTCTATCGGAGTTTCTTCAGCATGGAAGACGATCTTAACTGAATCGCAGAAGTCAAGTCTATTTTCAAAAGATGCCGATAGTGCAGTGTGCTCTTATTTGGATCTCTTTCCCTCTTTTTTCTTTATGACTTCATCAATGTACATTATGCCTTTGCCTTTGTAAACTTCGGGAGGTTTACAACTCCGAACAGCGGCAGCAAATTGATGCACCCTGCCCTTGTCAATCCCAGTGCAGCATACAATGTTGTTCTTGAAGCAAAATACACGAACTGCTGGAGGCACAGTCAGTTCAACCTCATGGCTGTAACCAAGTTTCAGGTACAAGAGACGGCCTTCTGCTTCTGCTCTTGCTTTGAAACCAACTCCAACAATCTTAAGAAAGCGAAAGAACTTGGCTTCCATTACACGGAGAATATCAATGACCTGACATCAGCGAGTATGCTACCGCATCAAGAGCATGAATGAATAATTAGACGTATGTTACAGAAATATAATTCAACAAAATTGTAATTGCTGTAAGGGCAAGAGGTGTTGAGAATTATGAGAACTGGGTTTTACAAGATTCACTTGCTTTGAATGAAAGACCTCTTAATAATAAGCTGGTGCATATATAATTTAACGGAAATGTCGACATTTAATAGTCTTTACCTTTTTTTGGGTACACGCATGGTACACATATAATGTGATGAATTATTGTTAATGTAGACAAAAAGTAAACACATGTCCATGGTCCATAAAATCTCGCTAAGGTACGCCTGGAACTTAAATCTAGAATTTGGTTCCTAGGCTTCACCTAATCTTTTTTCTAGCCTCTGACAAACAAGGCAAGTAAGCTATCATCTTTTATGCCCCTTCTCCTCAAACACTTCCCTTCACCTTGAACTGAAAGATACCAAAGGAAAAAAATCAAGGAATCCATAAGATGGAAATGTCAATTAGATGAGTGGCCTCCTCTCCCATACCATGAGGAACAGGAGAATCCCTCTACAAACCTAATGTAGTGAAATTTGTCATTTTGAATAATCAATCATTCAGATGATTTAAATTTTCTTTAAGTGTTTATGCACCTAAAACCACAAAGTAATTAATTCTTTTAAGTTGTTTCAGCAACCACCAACAGAATCAGAAATAGATAGCACAGTAATCAAGAATTGAAGATTAGCAATGAAGAATTTAGTGAGGAAAACAAAGGCCAGTTTCACTGGAACTCTACCCATTCATGCCGAACTAGCCCAAGCTTTCCATGTAGATCTTAAAGGAAACATGGGCTTGTAGCACAGACTTCTGATGCAAGAACAGCTGCGCAAGCCTGCTAAAGCCACCAGAGTCTGCGCCTTCTATAAGAAGATCCTAACAGGATCCATTTACACCCTTCCAGCTTATTTAAGTGCCAAAACAACTAATTAAGAAATTTAAAAATTTTATAAATTTGGACCCATAAAAGATTTAAAAAGTTTGGACCATTTATCTTGTAAGTTATAAATGTCACTAAATACGGTATAGTGGAACTTCTCCACTGCACTTTGGTAATGGAGAGGAGTCTTTTCCCATTAACATGGTACATATAGAGAAGATGTTGTCTACAATATGCAGCAACCCTGAATTGACAAGGGTACTGTTTCATTGGTAAAATGTTTCTATTTATCCAGTTAGATATTTTGTTGTTGTCAACGGCATAATGAGAGCAGTGACAGGGGTGAAAACGAGCCCAGCTCGGCCGAAAATCTGAGCTGGAGCTCGGGCTCGAGCTCACGAACGAGCGGAAGAGGCTTTAAAGGATCCATTGGTTTCTATAATCAGAGAGGAAAGAACAAAAAATCATCACTAAACCAAAGGATTGTGTAAAAAATATAGATAGTCACAAGAGCGACAACAAAAATCCAGCAAAGTCCAAGCACAACCAAACAAAGTCAATAAAAATTCAATCAGACATTTCCTCAAACACCTTGAAAGCATAGTTACTCACTCAGAAAATTTCATCTACAAACTGTAAAAGAAATTTACCAAAAACAAAAATCACCTGTTAATGGTGGATTCGGAGGGAAGGTGTGCTGTGTGCTGTGTGCCGATCGATTCGTGGACGTGAAGCTAGAGTTATGGAGTTCTGCAATTTTTTCTTCACTTCGCGCGACAGAGAGAGTGAGAGAGAAAAAGAGTTCTCACTACTCCATAGTGAATAAGCAATTCTCAATTTCTCACGTTACATGTTTACTACTCTTTTAGCTTTTCTTTTTTATTTCTAATTTTAATTTTAATGAATTATTTAATTGATTATTTATTTAATAAATATAGAGATAATTAATATATTTATTTATATATATTAAATAAATATAGGGTTAATATAACTAATAAAAATATATTTTATTGTAGTGGATATTAAATATAATAATATGTACATATATATTATATTAAATATCTATTTACAAAAAAAATATCAAAACGTACTAAATTATTGATTGAACTTGTTTTTGGATAATACAAACAGAAATACCATATCTTAATATCATATGAAACTAAAATATGAGATATTGACTAACAATTCTAAGTTATGGTAAATATTAAATACAACATTTTATTTTAGTGGATATTGAAATTATAACGATAAAATACATATGCATTATATTAAATATTTATTTACAAAAAACTATTAAGATGTACTAAATTATTGATTAAACTTGTTTTAGATAATATAAACTAAAATATCATAACTTATTATCATCTAAAACAAAAATATGAAATATGGACTAATAATTCTCATATATAGTGAATAAATGCTTTTTGTTGTGATGGATGGAAATTGTAATGATAAAATTCATATGCATTATATAAAATATTTATTTACAAAAAATTTATTAAAACGTACAAATTGTTGATTAAGCTTGTTTTTAGATAATATAAATCAAAATACTAGATTTTAATATCATTTAAAATTAAAATATAAGTATTTATTAACAATTCAAATATATGGTGATTTAGAAATGAATGCATTTTATTTTAGTGGATATTGAAATTATAACGATAAAATTCATATGCATTATATTAAATATTTATTTATATAAAATTATAAAAATATAATAAATCATTAATTAAGCTTGATTTTTAAATAATATAATTTAAAATACCATATTTAATATCTTCTAAAACTAAAATATGATGTTTAACAAACAATTCTAATTTATAGTGAATCTTAAATATTTATCTACAAAAATGAACCAAAACTTATTAAATTGTTGCTTAAGCTTGTTTTTAAATAATATAAATAAAAATATCATATTTTATTATTATATAAAATTAAAATTAAGTGATATATTGACTAGTGATTCTAATACATGGTGGATATTGAATATAAAATTGAGATAATATTAAATATGTACTTAATAATATTTATAAAAAAAAAAAAAGGTGTGATGTTGGGAGCCGGCTCGACTCAACTTAAACCCCTAGAGAGCACACTAAGATATTAAAAAGTATGACTTCGTATTATAGCAAAACATTTTGGGACAAAGAAAATATTATTTTTCCGTAATACAATAAATCTTTTGATTTAGGTTGTAAATAATTATGTTTTAAATAACTGAAATTACAACAAGCTCCCTTGAGGTTTAATGATCCAGTCGAAATCCATGAGACCTCCCTAGTTAGATGAAATGATCTTCTAGACTGTTCGAGATCACTACCTCTCCAAACTAATGTAAGGGTCCTGAGAAAAGAGAAACAGATTGTTAAGTTTGTTGGGATGGCCCCCAACTATGACCCTACGATACTTAAGTCAGTATTTGGTATCAAGGTTGCTAACGAGCCAGCAAACCAAAGTGATCTAAAATAGAGTATTGAACGTAATTAATGTCTTACCATAAATGCATTGACTAAGAAGTACTTATAGTGTATAAGGGGGTCCAGTTGTCCAATTGCAACCCGAGCAGCGACCCTAACCCGTCAAAACGATGCGGATCTCTTGGGTAAAGTTGCAATTCTGAAGTTCAGGGCAAAATAATCTTTTTCAAAATCAGTCTAATTTTCATTTCACTTGTTCATCGAGCTCTTTGTATTTTGTAATCCTAAAGTAATTTTGGTCATT
Organism: Sesamum indicum; assembly: GCF_026168435.1. Lineage (NCBI taxonomy): Eukaryota > Viridiplantae > Streptophyta > Magnoliopsida > Lamiales > Pedaliaceae > Sesamum > Sesamum indicum. The sequence goes on along the minus strand of NC_142669.1, from coordinate 14,474,057 downwards.
TTATTTTAATTTTACTTATTTATCAAATCAAGTTAAAAATAAATTTATACATGCACAAAATTACCTCATTTATATAATTATCATATGTATAAATGTATACTAATTCTATAAACTTTTTTTAGTTCATCATTCTTTTGATTTTATTAATTGGATATTTACTTATGTAAATATATAACCATATATGCATGTATAAATTTATTTTTAATTTTATTTTACAAGCTACTAAAACTAAAATAAAATATATTCCAAGTATTTTAGAATTGCAAAAATAAAAAGAGCTTGATGAACAAGCGAAATTGTAAATAAAAAAAAATTAAAAAGAATTTCTAAAATACCAAAACTACCCTTTGTCGAAAAGATCTTTTTATTTTTGCAATTCTAAAATACTTGGAGCTCATTGTAGTTTAATTTCACTTTCTTGTAATTATCAAAGCAAAAATAAATCTATACATGCATATGTATTTATATATTTACCTAAATAAATATACAATTAATAAAATTAAAAGTTGATGAACTAAAAAAAATATAGAATTAATATGTATATTTATATATTATATAAATATGGTAATTTTATGCATGTATAAATTTATTTTTAACTTAGTTTGAGAAACGAGTAAAACTAAAATAAAACAAGTCATAAGTACTTTAGAATTATAAAATAAAAAGAAATCGATGAATAAGTGAAATTAGAATTAAACAAATAGTGATTTTGGTATTCTAAAAAATCTTTTTATTTTTATTTTTTCACAAAGCAAGTTTTTAAGGGTAAAATGTTCTTTTCAAACTTAAAAAGTAAAGGCTATGAATTTTTGTAAGGTTTTAATACTTTAACGCAGTAATTGATGTAGAGTAGACACTTCATGGATGATAATTATATTTAACCCTTAATTAAATTCATTTGTTTTGACTTGCAGTTAACCAGTTAATAGAATTAATTAATTTTGAATTTGCTAATTAAATTAATAGAGATCAATACTTAAGTTAGTCAAGTATAAAATAAAAAATATATCTCAAATAAAATTATGTACCCCGAACTTAAAAACGGTTCATGAGGTTTGTAGCAAAGGTTCATACTCATCGGATTCAGGTGTCGTAATCTTAGCTTTTCAATTGGTAATCGATATTGGTGGTTCATGATTACCAAATCCGTTCAAATTTGAAGTGATAGAAATATGTGCAAAAGTGCACGTATTCTTATCTTATTTGGACATTTTCAAATCCTATTAAAAGTATTTATGTCGAGGCTCCTCTTATTAGACCCCTATTAAGTAGAATCTACTTGTCTAGTCAATATTAAATGTTTGGTGATTTTAATGCTAACTAATAAATATAAATCGGATGTTGATAATTATTAATAGTAATTATCAATTTAGTTGTTAAAATTATTTATCATTTTGTTTAATGAAAATTGATGATTGATTGACTTAATTATTCTGCATCTTTGCTTGGGAAGAGAGTTAAGCTGAGCAGCTCCATGAGTTGGCTGAACATAATGATATAAATTGCTCAAACTCAACCTATTTCTTGAAATGTGACATAAAAATCAAATTTATAACACAGAAAAAGTGTAGAACAAAAGGTCCCACCGAGATTTGAACTCGGGTTACTGGATTCAGAGTCCAATGTCCTGACCACTAGACCATGGGACCTTTGACATTCATGACATACGCTAACTAACTACTCGTACTTTGCTGAAGAAGCCCATATCTTTGGTAACCGCCCCTACTAAGGAACAGTTACCAAGCGCATGGAGAAGAGGCCAGCGTATGTGCATATTGCAGTTACATCAAGGATGCGCCTTTCTCGCTATCATTGCAGCCGTTAGATCAACCTGTCAAAAGCTGCTGCTTCATTTCCCAATAAGGCGAAGTTGCAGTAGCTGAGCAGATGGACAAACACCAGACAGGAAGGGAAGGTCCTCCCTTCTCAAATACTAGAGCCTTCCCTTCAAGGAACAAGGGGATACCCTCCTCCCTCACGACTGAAAACGAGTCCTCCCTCTCGATGAAGTGAAATTTCTTACTCTAAGGATTTAGGACACATCATTCCTCCTTAGAGTGGGGGGACTTAATGAAGGTACGGCCCAAAATAGATTGACCCAAGAAGAATTGCTAGACCAAAATATAGGCCCACCAACCCAAGGGAGAGGCAGTCCACCCAAGTCACCATGCTTGGCTAAGAAGGGGACCTCCTACAATTTGGTTCGGCCTAAAGGGGAGACCTACTAGGCTATGCCCAAAAGGGCGCCCTCCGCACCTCAGTCCAGTCAAGGAAGGGAGCCTACTTTGTCAAATATGGCTCAAAGAGGAAGCCCAGTCCAGAGACCCCCAAAGCTAGCTTGTAGGAAGGAAGGTGTCCTCAAAAAGTTGTACTTTTTAGCTTAAAATGACTCCTCACCTGATAGAAGTCTGCACGAAGAAAGAGTCCCTCTTCATCTGGAGATTCGTTGCTTGAGGAACGGATAAGGAGGAGCCTTATCCGCAAATCCCACCTTTCTTGCTGGCCACATGTATTCTCTTCAGCAAGATCGTGTTACAAAGGAACTCCTCCTCTAGAAATAGGGAAGGTACCCCTCGGCAAGCATCTCTTTTTCCACACTCGGGAACTCCTCTTGCTGCTACTTTACCACTCTAATTTCGTACTCTTACATATGAAATTCTCACTTTTATCATAATTTCTCGTCGTAATTTATTTTTACATTCATCTACTCTTAAATCTGGAACTAATTTAAGCATCAAAGTGCTAATATTTTGTTTTGCGGGTTCTCTTTTTCAAAAGCTTTCATTCAATTAGCCCAAATCCAATATCGAGATCCAAGAACTTTGGACCCATACTAAAATCGCGCGCATCATATAGAAAGTATAAAGTAGTTATAGCTCAACTGATATATATACAATATGTAAAAGAATTTGAATTTGATTTGCAAAAATATATTTAAAAGAAAGTTGAATGCAAGTTTAAATAAATAAATAAAAATATAATCCCAAATTAAAATATGTTTTTCATTCTTTTTGAGCCCATTCTTCAGTTTTCATTCCTGTTGAATCTATTCTAATTGCTTTTAATCGATTAATAATGGTCTATTTTTTTTCAACAAAGCCAAGATTATTATCTATAAGTGAACAATGTTCAATTTGCACAGCAAAAAGTTTGAATAGTTTTTAACTTTATCGATCAAAGTTCGTGACATATCTTAAATAAATTAATTTAATAATATGTTTCGGTGATATCATTACAAAAACGAAATATGTATATTGCTTCATTCATTTTAAGAAAATTTGTTGTTTTATGTTAATGTAAACTTAAAATTTGAGAAATTTTATTTTTTAAAATTTATTAATTATAAAAAAAAGTAACACAAATTATAATGTGTAAGAGGCAAATCAGATCCAATTATTTTGATATATCATGGACAAGACCCAAGAGGTACTCCATGGGTAGGGCCTGCATATGTTACATGCATATATATATATATTAAAGGAAGTTGAGAGGATTAATTATGGTCTTTTTCTTAATAAATAATTCAAAAACTTAGGTAATTATATATTATGATATAATGAGAGTGTTTATATATACTAGTCTTCGTCAACGAACCTCCACAAAGTCCAAACCAGGTGAAGCGGGTCGGGTTTTCCCGGATCTGGGACCATTTTGTCCATAGCCAACCAATCAAAATCTTCAGCGAAAAATATATATTAATAGCAAGTTGCAAGTGTTAATATCCATAATTATTATTTTTCCTTCACCAGGGTTTCCTAAATCCAAGAAACATCAAAATGCCCAAACCCTGATCCGCCGCCCGTCAACCCATTTCCACAATGCTTCAACCAACGCCGCCATTGGAGGAAACCGTTGATGAACACCAAGAAAACCATGTAGATGAACAGCAAGAACAAAGCTATCACCTTCACTCCATCAATTCCACAATAGCAATCCGCCTGCTCCCCTCTCAAGGCCTCTCCTTCCAGCTCTGGCCGGCCGCCTCCGCTCTCGTCACCCTCCTCGACAACCACCGCCGCGGCCAAACCACCGCTCTCTCTGCCTTGCTCCCCAACGAGCGCCGCCTCCGCCTTCTCGAGCTAGGCTCCGGCACCGGGCTTGTTGGGATCGCGGCTGCTGCGTTACTTGGTGCCAGAGTCACGCTCACGGACTTGCCCCACGTGCTGCCCAACCTGCAGTTCAACGTGGACTCGAACGCCGGAATCTTGGAGCTCCACTGGGGGGCAGTCGAGGTGGCGGCGCTGCCGTGGGGAGACATACAGCAGATGGAAGCTGTTGGGAGAGATGAGTATGATGTGATACTGGGGTCTGACGTGGTGTACCACGATCATCTCTACGAGCCGCTGCTGGAAACGCTGAAGTTTTTCCTGTTGGGAAGTGAGAAGAAATCGGTGTTCTTGATGGCCCATTTGAAGAGATGGAAGAAGGAATCGGCATTTTTCAAGAAGGCTAAGAGGTTGTTTGATGTTGAGATTATACATAGGGATAGCCCCATTGATGGGTCTAGAGTTGGAGTCGCTGTCTACAAATTTGTGAAGAGGGGTAGTCCTATTGAACTCTGAGTTGAGCTTAACAAAGTGGATTGGGTGTATACATCAAAGATCTGTTGCAAGATTTTGTGATGCAAAAGTGATGGTTCATGTTCTGGTCAATCACTATTCTTGGCTATAATGGGAACTAATAGTTAGTGTCTTTTAAAATTGAGGGAAATTCTCATTAGAATGATCAAGAAATTAGAGAATTAGAATGATCAAGTTTGTTCAGGGTAATTATGATTTTGGTTCCCAAGCCTAATTATATATGTGCTTTTTGTCACACTCCAAGGCTTGGACAACACACATCTTCCTAACTTGGTGGCAACGACATGTGCGGTTTAATTAGATTCATCCCAAAACGCTTTTGAGCCCATCTAAATTTAGAGTGGAATCTAAATTCAAGACTCAGATTTTTTGAAAAGTTTTCATAATAATTACACAGCAAAAATAAATACAAAAGTTGGTTAATTATATATACGTATATGCAAAACAAGTGTTTTTACAAAACTTTTTTTGGGAGTCATGCGCTCACCACTAGTGTGACTCGAAGCAAAATTAGGTGGGTCCCACTGACAGCATAAGATAATTACCCTCGTTTTTCGCATCCACCTGGTTGATAGACGAAGAGGTACAAGAAACCTGTGAAGAATCAGATCAAATAAATACCATCCTTTTATCTTTCAAAAGACCTTCTGCTAGCTTATCATTTTAACAGGGGCCGATCCTATAATCGCTTAGAAATGCCATACCTAGGTACATAGTTGGGCCAATCATAGCAATAGACAACGTCCAACCTGTCTTGGTAGAACACCCATACTGGAACTAGACAATCAAGCCTCTATTAGCACCTTTATACTATTCCCACGAATCGTTTAGCCAAGGGCTCGATACTGTATTATATAGAAGATAAATAATCTCATCATGTAGTAGAACAAATAACCTATCGTGATACACGTTACTTAAAAATAAACTTTAGTACTTGCAAACAGTATAGAACACCGTAAAAACTAACAAAAGCTATCCAAACGTAATTGAATCATGTAAAGCAAAATCAATCTTTCTATAGAATCTCGTTTCACTTTTTCAGAAATAATGATGGAGATAATTAAGGGTATGATCACGTTCAAAACAAGTAAAATTATAATTATAATAACTTAATTATACTCCTCCAATTTTCTCAAATACTAGTATAATTGTTTAGTGACACTTACAACAGCTCTGATGATCATAATTGCTTCGATATGCAAAAATCACCTATCCAAATACTATTAAATATTTAAATAATTAAATTTTAAATTAGGATAAAACAACTAAACTTAAGTTGTCAATTAAATATTATCATAAAACTCAATTATTTATATTCTTCTAGCTAAATAATTGCTAATAATTTTCTCGACTTTTAAAGGATTACAAGATTAACCCTTAAAATCTAGTATTAGTTTTTATTATTCCAATCATCATTAATGTACATAAATATTTGAATAAGTCAATTAAATCATTTTATCAATGGAAATATTTTGTCAATTTAATCAATTCAGCAGCTTAGCTATTGGCTAATATTAATTATAATCGATTAACTAAGTAATAAAACCTAATACAAAATTAAACAATTGCAAAGGTTTTGGAATAAATAATATAGTCCGTTAAAGTTAATATACATATTTGTATATATACATATATCTATATGCATATAAATGAATGATAACAACTCCCATACAAATAAAAGAAAATGAATTAAATATTATTAATTTTAGTTTAAGATATATAACGAAAGGATTTAACAAAATTTAGCAATAAATTTAAAAAATCATTCACGGGAGAAATTGGGCTTTGCTTATTGCAAAAGAGAGATGGGTCAAAAGATGGACAATGTTTGTCTTGATTTGTTTTGGAAGTTTTGGTGGTATTTTGAAATGTTTTGAAACAGTACTCAATTTGTTTTTTGTCAAAACAAGTCTACACTAATTATAGGTCTCATAACTAAAAAAATTATATACATACTCATACATGTATATAAATATATATAAAAGAGATATGAATTGACAATGAACAGTAGTTTTGTCTCTTACTAAACAACATCAAACATACCATATTTATTTTATATTATCTCTAGATACAAATCCAAACATACACACTATCTCTAACACATACATATTTATCTTTATTTTTCTCTCTCTCTCTATATCCATCGAAACACATCAAAATAAATTAAAAATGAAACCAAACATATTTTCAAAACAGAGTGTTTTGGGTTTTAATTTCAAGATGAATGTGTTCAATTATTTTTTTTGGAATAATTACAAATTTTGGCCCAGTGACAAAATGAGGAGTGGCTGTCACCCCTTGTCAAATTAAGGGGATTAATGGCAGTTGAACCTATCCCCTTGTTTTTATTTTATTTTTTTTATAGTTTTATAAAATTTGCAAATTAGTCTGTTAATTTCTAGTCATATATAATTTAACTCTAGAATTTTTATGAAATTTTAATTTAGTCCCTATAAATTTTGATATGTTTGAATTATAGCAAATTTATGAATTTCTATCTCTTAAAAGTTAAGTAATTAGGTTTATATGATTTTTTCTTATCCCAAATTAATTTAAATAAACTCTTTAAATAATCTTTAAACAAGAAATATGGAAAGAAAAATAAATATTATGAGAAATAATAAATTAATTTATTAGAGATGATTGTAATATTAATATAATAACCAAAGGGTGTTACAATTTGCCCCGTAAATAATTTGAGATTGCAGTTTTAGTTATCAAATTGTTACTTTCTTTATTGTCAAGTTAATAGCAAGTAAAATTCTTGTTGCTAATTTATATTATTTAATACATAAAATTTACTTGCTAATAAATTCAGCAACGAATTATTTAAAAATATATATTAAATAGTGTAAATCAGTAATCAAAATTTACTTGCTAGTTAGCTCCACTATAAAAAAGTTGAGTTTTAGCCACATTATAAATGACCACGGCTTAAAAGTCATAGTAAATCAATATTATTAACCATGGTTAAACGAAACCAGAGCAAAAACTTGAATTTTTACTACAATTAGTCAATATTCGCAATTATTTATAGTTATAACCAAAATATTGGTCATGGTTTTAGTCATGGCTAATATTTTGGTCACATCTGCAGGAACAACGGTTAATGATCGTTGCTAAGCAGTGGTTAGTTCATATTTAACACGATTTTTTTTTTAGCTATAGTAATTAATTATAGCGAAAAAAACATAATTATATTAGTGCTCAACTCTGACTCTAGCATTAAATATTTTTGTAACTATTGACTTTTTTTCATATGGTGTAACTGTTTTCCCCCCTCCAAATAGCAGTTTTGTCAACTTTAATGATCGGTTAATGAAAATAACAAAAAATACTAAAAAAGTAACAGTTTGAGGACCAAAACTGTAATATCAAATTATTTGAACAACAAAAGTACATGAAGGGTTATGTTTGAGAATCAAAATTGTAATTATCTCAGTTTGTTGGGATACATTACAATGTGATTGAATGGATTGTATTAACTTTATAATGGTTTTGATTCGGACGAATTTGATTTGACTAAGTTTTTTTTTTCTTTTTGTTAATAATTGAAATGATTTATGAAAAAAATTGATAAAAAGGAAAATATAGTATGATTATGATTAAAGATGTAATAAAATCAAGCGCAACAAGATTACAAATATTTTAAGATTGTCAGTTTGAAGATTTAACTCAAATTATACTCCATTTGAAAAGAAATGAATTTGAACTCATTTATAGTTTATGTTGATATGTATTAAACTAAGCAGTCGTTACCCGCGGTTCTCACGAGCATATAAAATAATTATAATATTATTTGATGAAGAGGGAAAAATTGAGAAAAAAAAATTAAGGCCAGAGAATATGAACGAATTTGTTAGATGAAAGAAACATGACGCAAGAGAAAAAAAGTATATTATAATTATGGGTTAATAAAAGTATAAAATTTTGAAATAAAAAGAAACATGGAAAAGTTAGACGAGAGAGAAACAATATAATAGTGGGTGAGAGAAAAAAAATTATAATTGTGATAATATTAAAAATATTATTAAGTTAGAATAAATTATTATATATATTTGATACTCATAATGGCTTGGCCCAAAGAGAGCAAGTAGCATAAAAGAAAAAAAGATATGTCGAGTGCCAAAGGAATAGAAGGCTCAAAGAACATTAAAAGGCCCAAGGCCCCCTACGAAATTTAGTCCGAGCAAGGGCCCACAGTGCCAGCAGAAAGCCCAATCCCAGCAAGAGCCTAGTGTGCCTACGCTGAGTAAAAGCCCAGGGTGTCCTCAAAGAGTCAGACAAGAGAAACCCTTGAAAGTAAATCAACTCAAGAGGGTCCAAGTGATCCAAAAGAAAATCATGGGAGAAAATTATTTTTTTCATCCGTTGATTTTACATTATATCACTTTTAGTTCGATAAGTATGTCATTTATTTAATTAGTCTTGTAAGTTTGAAAAATAATAAAATTAAGTCCAATTTAGGGTTTTGCATTAAATTTTCTGGCACCATTTTGAATTTAAGCCGAAAATTGCATACGTGGAAGATACTTGCTAGAAATAGAGAGCTAGGTACAGTTAGGCCCATACAACGAGTCATTCATTTGTGGCCTGTGGCATCCATGTAGGATCACTCATGCCACATTTGTAGGGTCCCACAAACCAGATAACCACTAGCTGTCCAAGAAGGGACACATGACAGTCCTAGAAGAATGATTGAAAACATCCTTATCCATAAGGTAACCTCCAGCCTAAGAAACCCAGCAATATGTACATATCCCCTCAACTACCTCGAAGAATCCAGGAACTTCATCCCAAACAGGCTCCCTTGTCCTTCCCATTAAAATCAAGGGAACTCCACTAAGGGAGTGTTGCAAAAACTTTTGCTTTTCAAGAAATAATTTTTTAGAAAAAATTGAAAGTTGTAACAGAATCAAAAGTAAATAATGTTTGTAAAACAACTGAAAGCAGATAAAAGCTAAATCGAATAATGCTTGGAGAAAAATCACTTCTAAAATAAACTTAATTGATGAAACACTATTTTATCCCTATGTGTTAAAAAGATACTATCTTTTTGCTTATTATTTAACTTGTTGTTTGTCATTATTAATTACTTTTTCACAAAAAAAAAAGTAATGGTCAAATTAAAAAAAAAATCGTTTCAATGTTTGAAATTCTCTCCTTTTTCTAGTAGGAGTGGAACGGATACTGGAATAGTAAAATTTGAGACAAACTGGGTGTGAAACTCCAAAAAATAGCTGTTAGAATATAGTTGTTGCACCATATTTAGGAACAGGTATGGGAATACGTGTGGAACGTTAAATTTAGTCGTTGTAACACAGTTGGAATGGATATTGTAATACGATATTTTTTATCTACTAATGTCGTTCCAAAATTGTAACTCGCTTTGGAACTGTCCTTGGCACACACATTATTTTTCAAAAATACCATATTTAGGAACACGTATTGTAATGAAAGGTTTTCTAAGTACTTAAACCATTCCAAATTGTACCTCATTTTAAAATAATTTTTTCATTTGTCCAATATTTCAACAAACTCTGGAGTATGTTTCGGAACGGTACTTATCTACAATTAGCATGTCATTCCAATGAATACAACACCGTTCCGAAATATATTACAATGTTTTATCGTTTCAATTTTGGCATGGTAGTAGGAATCCAACTTGTAACACAAAAACTGAAATGGTTTAGGTAACAGTTTGACTGATCCAAAGACAACGGATGGAATATACGAGAACTGTGATGTTAGCAACCTGATTTCATTTCCAAAGAGTTCCAAAATCCATTCTAATTAGGAATGGTGTTTGGAACGGTTGTTTTATCCGCGCTAAATCCTTTTTTTTTTGTAGTTGTTGTAGTAACTTTAGGTTGGTAATTTTGGTTCTCTAATTTTGGATGTAGTGATTCTAGTTTTTTATGTTTTAAAATAGCAGCCATTGTGACCATTTTCCACTTTTATGATAAAAGCTCAGTAGCCATATTAATATGCTTTTGTCAGACCCTACATGCTTATAAAATAAAATTAAGCCTCGATAACTTCATACCTTGATTTGACTGCCATTAGATATTCCAAGCCTTTAGTTTTATGGATTTCTTCCAACCATACTATCAGAATATATGGTTTATTGGTACTTGGCTCATACAGCAACAAACAACAACAAATGCGGTGAGATATCTACAACCATCCGAGATCTGGGTAGAACACCAAAAATGAGAGATCTCATCCGTTATTTTGGTTCAAGAGTTCTATTATCTTAAGTATTTGGATTAACCTATGTCCATATTTGTACTGTCTTGTAAATCTCTCTTAGATCTTTGACAGAACTTGGGGTATCCGCTTTACTTCTTTCTAATAAGCTTTTTTCTATCATAATATTAAGAACTGCATTGTTTCAAAAATTTACTTGATCAATCTCTCCTTACTCGTATTCTCTCCCAAATCTTGGTGTATTTTAGATGTCCCATTGCATTTCTTGTTGAAGGAGAGTACTTGCGAACCATCTGTTCTGGTAGTGTTGTGGGAAGAAGTTCATAAAACTGAGGGCTTAATTTTGGTGGCAAGGTAATCAAATCCCGATATGAAGTTTATGGGAACTTAATTTTATTTTGAAAGCATGTTGGATCTGATTAAAAGCATGTGATCAATTATTGAGGTTTTAGGTGAAAAATTACACTTTTAGTCCTATAGGATAAGGGATTTAACACCTTTGGCTTCTCCTTTACAGGATTTTTGAAATGGTCCCATAATTGGAAAAACTCAATACATTTCGTCCTATGCTTTATGAAAATTTTAAAATGGCCTCAAAATTAAAAAAAAGCAACACATTTAGTCCCATAAATTCCTTAACGTAGAGGATTAAATGTGTCTAATTTTTTTTTTAATTTTGGGATTATTTTAAAAATTACATTAAAGTAGAGGATTAAATCTGTCGAGTTTTTTTAATTTTAGAACTATTTTAAAAATTCCAAAAAGTAAAGTATTAAAACTGTTTAACTCTCTACATTATGGGACTAAAATGTGTAATTTCGCCGGGTGTTCTCATAAAAGGTGGAAATGATCACTAGTTGAGCTTAATGGCCAAAATCATTAATATTTTGAAATATAGAGGATTAAAATTGCTACATTAAAAGTTAAAAGACGAAAATCATCAACCCTTTAAAAGTACAGAATCAAAATTACATTAAATTTACAACTTGAATTGCCAAATCATCAAATTCATCGAATGTCCTAATTTATGTACTGACATAATCTATAACGCTTGGCCAAAAAAGGCTAAAATTATCATAATTTTGAAATTAAAAGATCAAATTACAAATTTTAATTTAAATAGGCCAAAATCAGCACTCCTTAACTTATTGAACTAAAATTTTATTTTTCTCGATAGCGATATAAAGCAACTTCCTAAATTTTCAATACTTTCTAACACCATTATAGTGGTGTTCCGACCGCAGTGACATCAACTGCATTTATCTTTTAATACGCAAAAAGCAAGAACTAGCCGAGGATGAAATTAATGTTTATGATGGTAGAGCATTCGATGTCGCCTACCATAGAGTTTATAGAAAGGACAAAAAGCAACGGTCATATGTTGATAGTTATATTCATTTTAGTGTCAGCATTCCTGAATTGAAAAACAGTATAAGAATGGGTGGCTGACAGGTTTAAGGTAGTTCAACGTAATTATCATTAGCAGAGAGGTATTTTGACTACTCTCCTATAGATATTAGCATAATTATCTCTCTCTCTCTATATATATATGTTTTTCACCATGCCTCGACATGATCGAAATTTTGTCCAAAACTGCACGAATTCAAATCTTCCAAACTCATATACGTAAAGATCAAAAAAATATAAAAAGAAAAAGGAGTTAGATGCAATTTACGTCCTGTAATATTATAAATGAGTAGATTATCTTCCTATGCTCTTTATTTTTAAAATAAAATAATTTATCTACTTATTTAAAAATGTATTAAATAAGACTATGAGGAGATGACTATTTAACAATTAATGGCGATAAAATCGGTGGATTAATGACGCAAATAGAGGAGGGTTAATGCTGAAGGAAATTCTAATTCAAATTGAATTTAGAATCAAAGAAATAAATCAATTACATAACAAATATATCATATTTGCTTTATAATTAATTTAATTTGAATAAACTTGATTTGGATGAGAATTTTCTGTTGACGAAGGTGCTCATGACTTGCAACCAAGAAAGAAAAGATAAGGGTGCCCATGAACACAGCCTGAACGTAGAAATAGCAGCACTTAGGTGACCAAAACCACAATAAAACCCCAAATTCCAATTACGGATATCTCGTCTGGCACATTAACATGCATTTTTCTTGAGCATGTTAGCTCAGCTGCACATTTGATTATTCAACACCCGCGAGCGCATGAAGAAACACCCCAGTTCTTAGCACTAAACCTACAAGAAAATTAGCAAGACATATAGAAGAAGATATGAGTAGGAGGAGGAAGACATATCCGACCATACAGAAAGCAACAAGTGGTCGTAAAGCTAAACCAGTTGGCTATAACTTGTCATTGTTGAAAGAAAGTGTATGAAACAGACCAACAGAAAAGGGAGTTCGTAGCTATATATATATGTGGAGGCAGTCTGAACAAAGGCAGAAAAAGCAAAATCTAACCAACAAACATAGAATTTAACTCATTTTCACTCCATCTATGTATGTAAGATCCGTCAAACCATAAAGAGAAAAAAACAGCTGAAAAGAAAAGAATTTCTCATGAGCCATAGCTATCAGTCACAGTACCACTATCACCATCAAATGGGATTTTTGGCCTTTACTTTTCTGATATTTGAATTTCCTTTTTTGGTTTTTTTGGGTCTGAGTTTGTGGGGATTAGTTCTTGGAGGGTTTATCTTGTGAAGTCATGAACAAGGCTCGGCCTGTCAGTCACGTTGAAACGCCAAGAAAGGAATGGGATTGCGCCGCTGCCGCTGCCGGTTTCTGAGTCGCGGCGGTGATCGGCGACGTCGTCTTCTATGAACCGGAATTCGTTCCCATAGGCCGAAGAATAGCACGGCGTTTTGTGGGGCTGAGCCCAAGTGGCCCCATTCATCATGTGTTGTGAGTCGACGAGATGGGACCCGTGGGCGGCTCCGCCGCTGCTGGTGGCTGCTGCCGCCGTCGCTCTCCTCTCTTCCTTCTTGAAACGAATCCCACAAGCATTGCATAGCGACTGCAACAATCAACCCTCACCATCATTAGTCTCTCCATTTACCCATGCACGTATAGTCCAAAACCAAAAAAAAAAAAACCCAAAGAATCAAACAGCAATCAAATTAGTCAATCACCTTCGGGCCTCTAGGTCCATTCCTCCAGAGGGGAGTCGAAGTAGTGTCACAATTAGCACACCGACGAGCCAGAAGCGGGTCGCCTCCGGAACCAGCGTTGCCATTGTTTCCTCCACGGTGGCCCTTGGAAGAAGCGGAGGGCGGCGGCGTGTGCTTGGATGGCAGTATGTTCCAGCCGAAGTTAGACATGCAAGAAGAACGCTTCTTCTCCTGATGATGGGCGGCGCTCTCACTGGTAAGACGAGTAGAAGGCGTGCCTAAGGAAAGAGTACAATCGACAGAAGCAGAAGGAGAAGTGGTGAAAGAGTACATCTCCCCCTCATCAAAACCTCTGTGCCCATTAGCCATGGAGAAGAGCATCGAGAATGAATTGCTCTGAGTGTGGTACATGACGATGATGATGAATTCAAGAATGGGGTTTTCAGCTCAACACAAAAAGGGTTTTTATACAAGAATTAAGTGGGAGAGAAGAGTGAGTGTGTGTAATAATAGTAAGATGTTTGCACAACAACAACAACTTAGGAAAGAGAGCTGGTTTTACGAGCGTCGTACGTACATAACATAATAAGCTGCAGAGATGAAGAGGGGGGTGGGGTGGGGGGTGTTTGTGTGTGTGTCTGTGTCTGTGTGTTAGCTTTATAAAGGTAATAAAAATGGGAGTCAGCAGGTGGAGCAGTAGTCCACGTTTGTCGTCAATTGATTGTCATGGAACCAAAAAACTCACAGTAAAATTAGATAAAAATGGGGTATGCAGAGAGAGGGCAGAGGTTACTTACACCTCGCAGAGGGTGTAATTTAGTGTAAGAGGAGAATAAGAATGAGGCACGAGGTGTGTGGACTGTGGCCTCTGCCTATATACACATTTCCATTCATTCATTCTACATATATATATATATAGACCTCATCTCTCTATACATACACATATAGATACAAATTTGTGGGGTGGGGTGTGGAGGGGGGTGGGTTTTGTGACTAGAATAAATTATAAAGAAAATTATAAATTTGAAATTTTTTTAAAAAACATACCATTTTATTACAAAAATTGATAGGAAGTTAATTTAAACGGTTGAAAAATAACATTTTAATTCAGTTTCGAGTAGTTTTAATATTTTCTATTTTATTAATAAAATCTATGGAATTGATAAAGAATTACTTATAATCTTTTGTTCAAACTAATTTAATTCTAATATTCGAAATAAATTAAATAAAATTCATTAGTCGACCAAAAATATTTAATTTTTAATCACGCAAATACAAAAAACAAAAAAGAAAAAAAGAAATGATGGAGTTGGTCATGGGGCAGTCAAAAGAGGCCACGTGACTAGCGGGAACAGTCTTCCATGGATCTGCCTTCTCCGATCACGAGGCAACAGTGGCCAAAACCCAATACATCAACCTTGTGTCTGTGTCTGTATCCGTATCTCTGCCTGCCACCCTCCCAAGGAAAATGGAATTGCCCCCACCACCACCGCCACCGCCACCCACCACCACCGCCACGCCACCGGCAACCCACCATCACACTCACGGGAATAAACACCTTGATTTGGTTACCTTCTTCATTAATTAATTCTTGTTAGTGATTATATTAATGAGGGTCTGGACATGTTGGGAATATGCGTTTTTTTGTATTGTATCGTACCATATCAGAGTTGCTGCTGTTCCGGTCTTCAATTAAAGTAATTCTCTAGATTTGCAACATTTATTAATTATTATTATTATTAAGGTGGAAATGAGATTTTTGCCGTTGCAACACCAATTCTCCTACAATTAATTAGAGAAAATTAGTGTAAATTACATAGTAATTTTTTGAAATTAACTTTAAATATATAAATATATATACATATATATACAAAGGAAAAAAATGCAAGCAACCCCTTGTGATATTGCAAATGAGCAAATTACCCCCTTATGAAAAAATAAATAAAGATTTATACCCCTATAATTTTTAAAATGAAGAAATTTACCTCCCTGTATAAGGAGATAAATTGCTATATTTTTTTTCATAGGGGGTAATGTGCTCATTTTCAATATCACAGGGGGATAAATTACTATTCACCCATTTTACAAATTACAAGTACACTCCTGGAAGAAGATATGGTAGTTGTAATTATGAGTATACTCCCTATTTAGTGGTATAAAAAAGTTAAACAAATACCCCTAAAACATATTAGACTGACAATCTCTTAGGGGGTGTATTTATAATTTTGGACGGGACGAGGGAGATATTTATGTATTTGGATCTAAGCTTAAGAATTGTCAATGTAATTTACCCTGAAAATTATTACAAATTGTCTTTCACTAAGTCATCAAAATATTTTATACGTATTACTTGAAAAACATTTTAAATTTTAAATACATCAAAATACACATTCGTGCATTTTTAAATAAATGAATTTTTAAAAATGTACATTTATTTATGCATTGGTGTTTTACTTATATGTGTATCGTATACCGCCCCACTTTAAAAATACAACTTAATTTAATAATATTTTCTTCAAAGTTTAGAAAAATAAGACAATCACACATGAACTGTGATACAAGATGCCTACGGACAATTCAGTGCATAAAAATATGAAAAATAAAAATTGTATCGTAGATAATATTCTTGAAAATCTCAATAAGCACATCGTTGTACTGAAATTTCAGCAACATTTGAAAAAAATATATAGTGTAATGATCAACTTACAAAATTTGGATAAGATGTTTTTTTTCTTTTGGAATAAAATGGTATTATTACAATAATATCTTATGGGATTCCATCAAGCAATAAAATCTCAACACGTGTGTAGGGGAGTGCAGCTAGTTGGGTAAAATTCAACAGTCCAATTAATGACCAACTTCTAAAGCTTCGTAGGTTGTTGTAGACCATCTAATCCAAACTACAAATTGATATGATGGATATGTACTGACACAATAAGGGGCACAAGTAATAGTTCAAAACCAATTATTTAAATTAGATTTTACAGTTAATCACATTAATTATAAATAAATATTAATTTTTGGGAGTTCAAATTTAAAAATATCTCGACTATAACTTTTCGATACTTAAATCATGGGACCGTACGAAGAGGAAATATAGAAGCCGTAAGAATACTTCGAGTAATAAAAGTTGTACTGGAAGCATAAACATTCTATAGTGCTATGATCATACGTGAAATATTGATTCAAAATTGATCATGTGGTTATTATGAAGCCGTACATATGTAGATTCAAGAAACGCCAGAACCGGGTTGGTACGGCCCGATTAAAATAAATGTAGATTTTTGGTATTTTTTATATATATTAATTATATTATAAGTACAATATACTCATAATTAATTTAATTTTGGTTCCATATTAAATTTTTGTGGGATAGACATAAAAGTATGAAGAAAACAAGCAGTCTAGGCTAATGTTAGAAGCAGTGGCCGTACCCTGTCCTGGAATCACGTGAATAACCAATTCAGTTGGTCATCGTCTCAATCATACCAACCTCCCTCAAATCCGAAATTTTTGTCATACATTTACGTATTTTTGTAATGGAAATAAGTTTTGATTATGATGAAAGTAGAGATTATTAATTAAAAAAAATAAATAAAGTATTCAAAAATAAAAGTGAAAAGTAAAAAATAAAATAGAGTTTCGCTGAGAAATTACGTACGATTTTACAGATAAATTACAAAAGTTGGTCGGAGAAATTTATCACTTTTTACTTAAATTAAACAGATCAAAAGCATTAAAAATAATTTTTTGATTAATTTTCAGCAAAAAATTGTTATCAATTTAAATTAAACTACTACGCACAAACACCTCTATTTTCTTAAAAAAATACATTGATAATCTAAATTAATCAATGTGGTGTTATAAAAAAATTCAAAGAAAATAAAAAAAATATATTATTATTAAATAGTAGATTAAATACCTATATTTGTAAGATTCGAACGTATAACTTTTCAATTATGAGATCTCCCATCATCAACGAAACTCGAATTTTAAATTGAAAAATGGAATTCCCACCACCAAAAAATAGATAAAAGAAAAAAAAATGGATATTTACATGAAATAAGTGAGAAATTATGATAGGAACAATATGTAGAATATTGGTAGGTAGACATACACTTGGATTTGTCCTACTCTGCCAGTTACTTCATCATTCTTGATTCCATAAAAAGCTTTCCTATCTCTATCACTCTACTACTCCTAGTAGGAGAAATTTTCAAATTATATATATATTAGTAATGGAAGATATAATTTAAATTTTTATATATTTATTTAATTATTTTAAAAATTAACTGAATAATTGATTGATAAAATGGATTAAATCTAAATTTAAATGAATAACAAATAATTGATGTAATTAATTTGTTACAAAATTAAATGGTTATTTATAGAAGAAAATAATATAAATAAGGTATTTTAGTCGATTAGTATCTTACCTACCAAAATAGGTTTTTTCTAAGACATTGAGCTTTAATTATAATTAGTGATTGAAGCACATATGATGAGTATCATAATTTAATTTTTTAATTGAATAAAAAATTAAATAATAATAATAATTGATTAGAAATAATAAAATAATATTATTGAATGAGTATAGATAAAAAAAATATTAATTAAATCAATTAATCAAAGAATACGGTTGTTTGTGGAAGAAAAAAAGTATAGCTAAAGGTATTTTAGATAATTAACATTTTGCTAACCATTGTCATTATTACAGGGGTTTCCCTCTCATCAAATACAATGGATAATTATGCTTTTCTTTGCTGAGATTTGGTGTAATTACATATAAATTCTCAGTGGTTTGGAAAATTACATTTAGCTTTTATGATGTTTGCTTTTGTTTAACAAACAAATCATTTCGTTAGTCAAAATTCATCGAATTTGCTGATATTAACAAAAAAATTAGAAAAAAAATCTATATGAATCCCTAATTGACTTATTGCAGGTTTTATAAATCATTTTACGACTAAATTACCCTCATACGCCTTCACGCGTTAATGCATTTGAAGATGTATATCTTCACCGTTATAAGGGTAATTTAGATCGAAAAAAATTATTTGACCTGCAATAAGTCAATAATGAGTCGATTGATGGCAAATATCAATTTTCATTCAGTTTTTTTTGTTAATATCAGCAAATTTAGTAAATGTTGACTAACACCGGGACTTATTTGTTAGACGAAACTAAATCTTAGGGGTATTAGATATAATTTTTCAAACTACAGAAAACCTATGTATAATTACATCAAATCTCAGGAGAATGAGTGTAATTATCCCTAAATACTATATATACACACAAAATGTTTGTACAATTTTGATTCCAATCATTATTAAAGGCCAAGTCATGTTGGAGTACTATAGATAGGCTACAAAACTACTTATGAGTTATCTATAAATAAAATAGTGTGGGTAGTGTAGAAAATGAAAGATGATTGAGAGTGGTATATTCTTATGAATTGAGCCACCAAATGTAGAGAATCTATGTGAAAATAAAGAGAAAAATGGGGAGAAGTGGAAAAAGTGAAAGAGGGTACTCCGCAATCATCAAAGCAACACATTGTTCCTCTGTCCTTAGGAGAAAATCTTTGACCCAAAGATGGATACTTGGAAAAAAGAAAAGCTACTACTACCACACACCTACGTACGCCACCCCATCTTTCTAAATATTTTTTAATTTAAAAATACGTATGGAAATTTTAATTGCAATTTAGCCCATGAAAGTATAAAACACGACCCTCCCCCACCCCCCCAAAAAAAAAACGAAAAAGAAAAATACCTCGTAAGTCAAGGGTATTTTTGTAATTTAACATTGAAAATTTCCACATGAGGGTACAATGTACAAAACGCAATTTTGAAATTATGAGCTGAATATTTATGAGGAAAAAAAAAACGAGTATAAAAATAGAAAAGGGATTGGTGAGAGAGGGACAAAAAGAAAGAGGGAAAATTGACCCCACAATGATGATGGGGCCCAAGACCGGACAAAACAAAGTTCTCTGGAGTATCGATCGATTCGATTCGATCAAAAGATTAAAAAAAAAACAAGAGAGAGAGAGAATGGGTGGGGGGATTGTCTTGAGATTGGAGTGGGAGGGGGGGGTTGGCAGAGGCAGAGGCAGAGAGGCAGTTCGACAAACGGGAAGACCACCGCTTTCCAAAAGATGCTCTCTCTCAATTCTTGTAAACTGCGATTACCCCAATGCCCTATGTATTATTGTTATGTTCTCTATCACCTTCAAATTACCTTCCCTTCTTGCGCGTCTTCCGTACGCCCCACTCCTCTCATATCTTCTCCAATTTATCATTCAATATTCCTCCTTTTTTTAAAAACAATTATAATATTAACACATATTGCAATTAATCAATGCCGTCAATTCGATCAATAAATTCATATTATGATAAACTGATTAAAAAATTATAATAAACTTACATCAAGTAAGACAATTATCCATTACGATAAATTCAAGTTATGTGAGACAAAACTCGGCACTGGTGGAATTCAAATTCAAATTTTAAATTTATTCATATAATTTCAACTTTACTCGGCACTGGTATACCTTTTCAGGTTGTGGTAATAATTACAAGTACTCCTTCTATTTTATGAAAAATTTTATACATGAACACTCCTTGAGATACATTACACTAACACGCTTACAAAGGGTATTCTTATAATTGTATATAGGAATAGAAAATATTTAAATAATTAAACTTAATTTTACGAGTGTCGATATAATTTATCAATAAATAAATAAAAATTGTGGGTAGTAAGAGACTGTACGGGTGCATGAAATATTCTCACCAAAATTAGATTTGATCGAACTACATCAATTACATAACAAATGTGATATTCTTATTATGTAATTGGTTTTTTTTTAACTGTATATTAATCACACAATAAATATGTTATAATTATTATATAATTAATTTACGTCAGATCAAACTCGATTTAGGTAAGGGGAGTGGTTTGGTGCCTAATCTCTTGGGGGGTGCGAGTGGGAGAGTGTTGGGGTCACAAATGTCTATAAAGAATATAAGAATATTGGTGATTAATTAATAGGGATGGTGTGTTGTTTAATGAAAACTGTGGGATTTGGTTAATCATTCAATTTTGCATGCAAAACCCCCACGAACGCCATTGCTTCTCACTCACAGTCACAGTCACAGTCATAGTCACAGTCGCTGCCTTTGAGGCCAAAATCAAATCTCTGCCCCACCAACTCCCATCATCGTCATCATCATCATCTTATGCGCCTCTCTGGATTTGGTGGGACCCACTCATTTATTTATAAAATACATTGATTAATTTCTTTAAATATAAAAAATCAAATTAAATTACTTGTTTTTTTTTGTTTTTTTGTTAATTTTTAAAATGAATTTGAACTCACTCAAAATTAAGGGTACAAAAATTTGCATTGATACTCTGAGATTATCGTTAACTATATGTATTAAGTGATGAAAGTTTTATAATTTTAAAAATTTATTTATAAATTTGTTAGTATAAACAATTAAAATCGAGCATTACGACAATAAATATAATTATTTATATAAATCAATCTGCATTATTGCACAGGTCCGGACCTAAAATCTCAACAATTTGAAAGAATAATAAGCATTTTTATTTTAGTGACGTAAACATGTATTTCGTATTAATTATAAATAAAAAAATTTACATAATTTATAAATCTCAAAATCTCATTTTTCCAACATAACGATATTTTTTTAGAGTAAAATAGTAAAATTTTTATATAATTAAATCAGATAATATCTTATACAATAATACATCGTGCAGTTAATTTTTCCAAATATTGGAATTGATCACAGCATATCACATCACATCTTCTTAAAGAACTAAACCCAAAAAAGGGCTAATCATTGACATTAATCCACGTGCCACGTGGCCCTCAATGAACTCGCCCCCATGCATGCATGCATGCAGATGCGTTGCACAATAATGCAATATATATATATGTATGCAATATATATATATGTATGCAATATATATATATGTATGTATGTATGTATATATATTATTGGTAGTACAATTAGTCACGAAAATAATAGGGTTGAAGTTCCAAAAGAAAGAAAAAAACATTCCTCAAAAGCAACGAGATACAACTGGAATGACTGAAGCCCAGTCTCCCACCCTCTCTCTCTCCGGAACTTTCTCTCTCTCTCTCTCTAGATATATATATATATATATAAGTATGTATGTATAGAAAGAGATGTAGAGATGAGGGGTTGGTCTGGAGCTATAGTAATGTCGTTGTTGACAGGATTTACTTTTGCCAGGTAATGTTAAAGAATTGATGGCTTTGAGAGGGGGTGGGAGAATGAAGGAAAAGAAAGTTCATAATAATAATAATACTACTACTAATAATAATAATTTCACTTGGCCCCCTCAATATTATATAGGGATAATTACACTCATATTTTTTAGAATTTAGAATAATGATACGTAAACACTCTATAGTTTGAAAAATTATATTTAACACTTTTATAATTTATTTTTATCTAATAAATAAGCCTTCTATTAGTCAAAATTGACTGAATTTGCTGATACTAACAAAAAAAAATCGATAAAGATTTTATATTTAACTCCAGTTGACTTATTACCAACTTGTTGCATGTCATGTAATCTTTTTATGACCAAATTACTCTCATACGTCTTCACGAGTTATTCTATTGTGAGGAGGTATATTTTTACCATTATAAGAATAGCCTAGTCTGAAAAAATTATTTAGCCTGCAGTAAATCAGTAATAAGTCAATCGATGGTGAATATTAATTTTCATTCAGTTCTTTTTTGTTAAGATTAGCAAATTCAGTTAATTTTAACTAATAGGTGGACTTATTTGTTTGATGGAAGCAAATCTCAGAGGTTCTAAATGTAATTTTCCAAACTATAAAGGATTTATGTGTAATTATATCAAATTTTAAAGGAAGAGAGTGTACGCAATTTTCCCTAATATATATATATATATATATATAATACTTTTGGTCATTTGAAGTAAAAAATAATATACTTCGTCTCTAGATAATACGACTTATTTTTTTAATTCGAACACTTTTTGTCAAATATTTAGAAAATGATAGCGTTAAAATTATTGCGCTCAATTTATTACATCAATCATAATATATTGGAATTAACTGTTATACTTAGATTACTATTTATGTTGATTGTTTAATACCCATATTTATAAAAATAACTTTGGTCTGAATTTATTTTTATTCTTTATTTTTAGCAATATTAGATTTAATTCTTTATCCGTCAATTTAACATAGATTTGGTCATTTAGCCTAATTTATGACTCTTTTTTCCTGAGTGATGGGTCGGGTCGTGACATTGGATAGTTGCAGGTCAGATCGTGGCTCTCACAAAGCTCCCTGTAAGTGGATCCTGAGAATAGATTTACACAAATATCTTTTATATTTTATAAATTACAATTAAGTACACTTCCTGAATCTTCGATATGATGTAATCTTGTAATTTTTTTTTCTTAGGTCTAATTATAGGATTTCCTAGAAATATATCAATGTAATAAAAGGATTTATTTGTAATTTTTAAAAAAAATAAAAATAAAAGATAAATTCATTTAATTAAATTTAATTTCAAAAAGTATCAATACAATTATATATATATATATATATAGAGAGAGAGAGAGAGAGATAAGCATAAAAATAAAGGGGAGCTATAACAATAGAAGGCCCTATAGATGGAGAAAGTGTTAGTCAAAAAATGAGATAGAAAAAGGAAAGGAAGTAGTCTAAACCTCAAATTGTCTCCTACAAGGACCTCTATTCTTCTGCCTAAAGGAAACCAAACACTCCCTTCTCTTTCTTCTTCCCCTTTATCTTTTCTCGATGCCTTATAATGCTGCTGCTTCTTCTTCTTCTTCTCATTTTTTTAAAGCAAGCATGCATGCTGCAGACTTGTAGAACCAGCTTTGCTTTTTCAACATATTATATATTGACATTTTCAATTAATATACATATATAATTGCATGAATTAAAAATATATATTTATGATTCCAAGTGAAGACAACATTTATATATCAATCTAATCGTTTTTGTAATTCTAATAGTGACAATATTTATACTATTACAAAGAAAAGAGGTATTATAGACACAAAATGACGGTTTTGACACCTCTGCCAAAATTTTTGTGATCCCAAAAGTATCATTTAACTAATAAAATAACTAAATCATTCAATTCTTTTTAAGTTTTACATTAACTGTACTGTCTAATTAATATATTTCAGATGTTATATTTTTATTTATAATATATTTTAAAGCGTGGAAGATTATTTATTATATGCATGCAGGGATGACTAGTTATCAATAATTATAAGCGACACATGTTTAGTGGCAATATAGTGACAACAAATGCACTTGTGACTATATTTATATTGTCATAAATTGTTATTATAAATGTGCCCCATAATTATTTATAGCGACAATTTAGTGCAAAATTCTTAGAGAGATATGAATGCGTTTGGCGCCAACAGATTAACCTTTAGAAGTCGGAGAGCACTCCAGTTGAAACCCGATGAGGCATTGGATCCATGCTTGCCAAATAGGGGTGGCGAATCATCTCTAATCCTGCTAGTTTGCTGAGCCGTGTATTGAAAGCACGGTACTTTCCGCGGAGGGACCTGTTTTATGTTTAGATCGGATACAACCTATCGTTCATGTGGTGAAGTATTTTTGCATCCTTGGACCTTAATGCAATTTTTAGGTAACATTTGGACCTTTATGTAATTTTTAGAAAAAATATGCATTTTAGGAGAATTAGGAAAAATGGACTTTAATGTAATTTTAGGAAAAAATTGGACCTTAATGCAATTTAATTACGAATAAATGGACCTTACTATAATTTTAGAAAAAAATTGGACCTTAAAGCAATTTTTAGAAAAATTATGCATTTTAAGATAATTACAAAGAAATAGACCTTAATGTAATTTTAGGATAATTATGAATAAATGGACTTCAACGCAAATTTTAGAAATATTTAAAAATTTTAGAAAAAAAATAATTTAACAATAATAAAATACAATTGATAGTTTTAATATTAATATTTTTTAAATTGTAGATCCATGAATATCGGTGCTCCACTTCCTTCGGAACAAGGTCGTGGCTGGGGCCATGGTCGTGCAAGCGGGCGTGGCCCTACCAGTCCTCGCCCCGCTGTTGGTGTGGATGCACCCCCACAACCCCACCATCGGAGCCTACATCCGTGCTGCCGCCACCGACTGCAGATCCCGCCATAGCGGGGTCACCTGCGACAGGGTCAATTAGTTCACAGGCGCCGGGCAGGCCGTGGGATGCACCACCATCACCAGCAGCGCCACCACTGCCACCAACGTCTCAAAGACGTTATATTAGCCTTCGGGATGCGAGGTAACGTACGAAAAATTTATTTTAATTATTTTATAAAATTTTTATTATTTTTAATATTTAATTATTTTTTTAGGTCGGACCAAGATTTTCACTCTCAGATTAATGCTACAGTCCATGGACATTATCAGCATCCCTAGGATCCGTGTCGTAGATCTCATAGGAGTACCAATTATTCTGGTTTAATAATTTAAAGGTAAGAATAATATTTATTTTTATGTAATACTTATATTTTTTTCTAATATTTACATTTTTCTTAATATGTGACATTTGCAGCTGACTTATTGGTGAGATTGCGATAATGAGATGATGTTCAAGATCGTTAAGTAGCAGACAAGTAAGTTCCTGCGAAAGCGGTTCGCTGAGGCCCGCAATCAGTTGCCCTAACTGCTGTGGCTGGCCGAGAATATCTGGCGCCAGCTATTGGAGTACTGGGCGAGCCCAGATTTTCAGTCATAGTTGACAAAAAATAAGGCCAACTGGGCAGCTAACGCGGACACAACGACTACTGTCTACCGCAGGGGGTCATCTTCCTTTGGGGCCTACAGACATAAGATGGTAAGTATTATATTATACTATTAAATATTTAATTTAATTTTTTAATTTTCTAATCATTTCATTAAATGATTTTTGAATAGGAGGCACAACTCGGATGCCCCGTCAAACAGATAAAGGTGTTTGAAAAGTGCTATAAAAAGAAGGAGGATGGCCAATGGAGCGATCCGAGGGCAGTAGAGGTCAAGGTAGGTATATGTGATAATTTAATATTTGAATTTAAAAGTACTTTTTAAAAATATGATCAATTAATTTGTTCGCAAGAGCTATTCTGGAGGACAATGGAAGAATGCCATAACCAGCAAAACAGTGATCAAGATCCTCTATTATCCTCTCAAGGCTTAGTTACCCTAAATGAGCAGCAACCGACTAGAAGAGGAGCTAAGTATTTGTACACGACTTCGA
Organism: Sesamum indicum; assembly: GCF_026168435.1. Classification (NCBI taxonomy): domain Eukaryota; kingdom Viridiplantae; phylum Streptophyta; class Magnoliopsida; order Lamiales; family Pedaliaceae; genus Sesamum; species Sesamum indicum. The sequence continues at coordinate 14,447,821 of NC_142669.1, read as the reverse complement.
GGCCAACCACACGGTTTCTGGACCATCACAACCCTGCACGTCCACTGCTCCATTGCTCTCGCCACCACAACCGTCGCGCCTCGACCTTGATGATCGGGTAGTGAGGCTTGAAGCTGATGGATCCCACCTAGCCTGATCCTCCAGCGCCCCAACCTCTAGCTATCCCCCAGTACCCGACGACGACGATGACGATGACGAAGACAAGGCCTATGGGCAAGCTGCTTCAGATTAGAATTTTTTTTATTTGTAAAAATACAATATTTAAACAATCTTTTTAGTTTTGTAATTAAATTAATTTTATTTTCTTGTTATATTATATATTTTTTTATATAATATTGCATATTTAAAAAATTAAAACTACATATATATAACAAAAAATTCAATAATTTATTTTTAGAAAAATAAATATTAAAATAAAAAATTAGATACAAATAAATAATATAAAAAAGTATTTTTTATTTTGTAATTGCTTTTGTAACGGAACAAGAATTACTATCATATAAACCACGAAACCGTTCCAACGACCGTGCAAAAAGAGAGTTATCAATTTTTAAAAAAACTGACCATAAAGCCGTTACTAAGCAGTATAAAAAACAGTTACAAAGGCATATGCAAAACTAAAACCAACATTCGCACAAGAGTTACAAAGACCATTATCAAAAGCGTTTAAAAAAAAAATTCAAAGACCAATTGACCATTACAATATAATGCATGGCCGTTACAATAACTATTCCGAGAAACCGGTCCAACCGTAAAGCAATCCCATACCTATAAGTGTTGCAACGACCATTCCAATAATAATTATTAGAAATTTAATTTGGTTGTTCCAAAAATAAGTCCAAATGCAGATTTGGACCAAAATTGTACGGGCCCTCATGCTAGTTAAAACACTGTTACAAATGATGACGTCCAACTAAGCCGTTACAAATAATTTTTAACGCCCAAAAAATTCGCTGTAAGCCTACCGTTTGAAATACAGTCGCAATTAAACAAAAATTATTCCAAAATATTAACCTGACCGTTACAAAAGTCGCTACTATAAAATATATTTTTTAGGAAATATTATAATTTTTGTAGTGTTAATTATGTTATATATGCTGAATCATTAAATTTTACTTTTACAGTACCCAAAATGGTAAATAAACTATAACAAGTGAAATGAATTTATTCCTTTTTATATGAAGGCATAAGCCTATCAGATATAAATATCAAAAAAACAAAAAAGACAGTTAATAAGGCTACTTTCATGAATTTCGGTACAATTTTCAAACTTATGGGGGTACGTACTTGAAGATTTTAAATATGTTTTTTATAATAAACTTATTTTCCCGATCATAGTTTTCATTTCTATCTGGAATCTATTTTGATTACATAAATGATTAATAATAGTATATTATTTGAACAACACCAAGAACATTATTTAAACTTAAACGATGGTAAAATATTTATACTTGTTGAAAATTTAAACAGTTTTTATTTGATCGATCAGGAGCTCATGGAATATATTTAATAAATTAATTTAGTAAGCATGGTATCGTGATATTATTATAGAAAAATATATAAAATTGCTTCGTTCTATTTTAGAAACTTTATTGTTTAAATTCAATGAAAATTTTAAATTAAAAAAATTCAAAATGATTATGAATAAAGTAAACCAAGAGTATTATGGACATTTATTAAATATATGCACGGGTGGTAGTGTAATACCCACCTCAGCACAACCCTACTTATGGTCTGTGTTCTAACATCATCAACTCCTACGTTTCATGCAGCTTCTTAAGCCATCTCTGCTTGAGCCACTTTACATATCTTAAGGAGACACGGTCTCCTTAGCCGACTTGTACGTATCCTCAACCTTCGTTTTGGCCGTCTCAGCGGTATCGGAAACTTTGTGTTTCCCACTCGACATTGCATCCGCCACCTTCTCTTTGGCAGCACCCGCCTTCTCTTTGGTCGTTTTGAGGGCTTCGTCCGCCTTGTTAGACACGGAACTGTACGCAGCCTTTGCTTTATCTTTCACCACTTCTGTGGCCCGGCTGGCCGTGCCTGAGGCAGAATCCTTCGCATCCGATGCTGTATCTTTAGCCTTCGATTTAGCACCATGAGTCTCTTCCTTCACCTTCTTGGACGCAGCATCTTCCATATCAGATGCCGCTTTCTTGGCGTTGTGGGCTTTCTTAGACGCACTGTGGGAGGCGTCTTGCGCCTTCTCTTTTACTTTTTCTTTGGCATCATGGGCAGCATCGGCAGTGCTGTCCATCGCTCGAGTGGCCTTATCAGAGGCCTCATGAGCTTTACCTTTCGTTTTATGCTTAGCCTCTCTAGCCAAATCCGAAGCTTTGCCCGCCTTGTCGGATGCCGACTCATAGGCGTCCTTTGCCACATGCTTCCCACTTTTTTTTGCACCTTCAACCATATCGGATGCCTTATGCTTGGCTGCACTCGCCTTCTCTGAAGCGTACTTCTTCCCATCACCGATCTTCTCAGAAGCCGTTTCTGCCGCCTCGTTGGCCTTCTCAGAAGCGTATTTTGATGTTTCTGCAACAAAAGAAAGCTTGTGTTATCGAATCGGACAATTGAATCCTCATACCAAAAAGTTAGAAAATATGATCCAAATCACCGTATGCAGCAGAGTTGAGTGTATCAGTTGACTTGGAAGCCGCTTCCTGGGCTTTCACCACGAATTTTTGACCTGCATCTGGTGTACCTTCTGCATTCCCTCCAAATCCCCTGGAAAAGCAATCATACAGTAAGCCTTTACATAGTCAAAACGGATCCATTATGTTCGTAAAATCCGTAAATAGAATCATGTTTTGCTACTTCGAATCCTTTTGCATCTTTTATTCAAATTCATATATTCACATTACATGTACAAACATTACGTCATGACATAATGTTTTTGGGTTCAACAATCAAGTTAAAGAACCGGTTAGGATCCCAAAATCCATAATCCACCAAAGTTTACGGGTCTACGCAAACCTGCCCGTTAGTAATTTATATATATTTTGACCAGTTTCGAAACTAAAATCCTGATGAATTTGGTGGAAGATTAAAGTTAAAACACAAAGGAAAATCGTGATGGATTACTCATGGAACTTATTGGCAGCCCAATCAGCCCAAGAACCAGCGGATTCTTTGGCTTCCTCCATGACCTTGGAAGCCGACTGCTCCATCTCTTCCAAGTTCTCCGCCCAGCACCGCCCCATCGACATCACCACCGTGAGCCATAGCACCACTAACACCGTTCCCCTGGCCGCCGCCATGTTCACAAAATATGATGCAGTCTATATTTTTCTTTTTTTTTTTCTTTATTATTCAAACAGATTAACTCTAAATCTCGAAACCTATCTGTGTTCGAATTGATTGGAACAGTGACTAGGTATATATAGCAGAAGGAGCGGTGTTCATGGGGACGAAGAATTGTGGTATCGCGACGTGGGGGCGGTTTGTTTGAGTCAGTTGAGCGGGATTTGCTCCTAGCCAAAGAACAAAGAGGAAGAGGGTCGTCGCATGCCTTGGTGTATGTGATGGATGCTACTCATTTGTTATTAGATAAATTATACTTCCTTTCCTAAGATTTATTGTAATTATATATAAATTTTTTATAATTTGAAAAATTACAATTAGCTTTGTTATTTATTTTCGTCTAATAAATAAGTTCCTCTATTAGTCAAAATTCATCGAATTTGCTGATATCAACAAGAAAATAAACAAAAAAATATTTAACCCCAACTGACTTATTGTAGCTCAAATAAATATTTTTATGATAAAATTACCCTCACACGTCTTCATGCGTTAATATATGTGAGGAGGTATATTTTCACCATTATAGGGGTACTTTAGTTCGAACAAATTGTTTGACCTGCAGTAAGTCAGTAATAAGTCAATCGATAGTAAATATAAATTTTTATTCAGTTTTTTTTATTAATATCAACAAATTTAGTGAATTTTGATCGATTGAAGGACTTATTTATTAGAAAGAAGCAAATTTTAGGGGTGTTAGATGTAATTTTCTTAACCATAGGGGGTATACGTGTAATTCACTACAAAAAAAAGGTGGGATTTAGGGGGGGTCTAGAAACGATTTTTTATTTTTTTATTTTTGTGTCTTTGGAACGGTTTGCAAGATACTGAGCTAATTTGGAGCGATTTTTGGAACAGTTGGACATCCGTCCTCATAAATGGCGTTATAAATAATAGGGAATGGTTCATGCACGATTGTTCCTATTTGGGACGGACACTGTAACACTATATAACAAATCGTTCATAATATTTAATTTGTCAAAAAAAAAATAATTTTTTTAATTGGAATGGTTACATTATTTTTGTCAGGTTACTTTTGGAACGATCTTTGTAATACTCGTTCCTGAATTTTGAAACTGTTTCTATTTGTATTGCTGATAAATATAGGAACGGTCTTTGGAATGACTTTTTTTGTCAATCTTTGCAATAGTTTTAGGCACGGTTATTTTTTTTTTAGAAATAGTCTTTTGCAACGATTTTAGAAACAGTTAGTCTTATTTAGGAACACATATATAGAATTGTGTAGTAATGTATTAAGAATGGTCTTTCTTACTTTGGAATATGTACTTAAAACTGAAATAACAATGGTATTAGGAACGGTCAGTCACTATTTAGGAACACTTCTTTCAAATGATTTTGGCAATGGTATTTGAAACGGTCAATTATTTAGATTTGTAATATTTTCTTTACCATTACTAAAATTGTTCCTAATTTTTTAATTTTATAATTTATTCATGTATTTAATAAATAAAAAAATTTATATATTTTAATATATTATTAAATTAATTTAATCAATTTTTAATTAATTGAATAAATTTGAAATAATGGAATGTAATAAATATTATGAAATATAAATAATTAGGAAAAATATTGTTAATATGAAAAATTATCTAATTACAAAAATAAAAAAAAAAATTAAAACTTAATCTAGCCCCTCCTTATCAACGACGTCTATATTGTCCTAGTTTGAGGTCGGAAAGTCTGTCGGAGGCGATGTTGTGGTCGAGGAGGAGGGTCGCATCTCCCTCATCATGGCCATCATGTGGGCCATCATTGCCTCGGTCCTCCATGACTGGGTTTGGCGGTGGCAGTGGCGATGGCGATGTGAAGGTCAGGCTAGAGACGTAGGCCTCAGAACTAAGGCCGAATACTTGGTCCTTGTTCTTGCCCCGGACTACAGCCAACTACATCTATTGTTCCGTTATCGCCACCGAAGCCTCCTATTCGATCGGGGCATCATGGTCCTCGGTCCTGGGCTGAGGCTGACGATCCTTCCATCAGCTTCTAGACATCTCCTACAAAACAAACAAAATTATTAGTACTTTTAACTAAAATTAATTTTATTAAAAAGAATAATATTAATAATCTACTTACCGCCACCTGTGCCGACCTCAGCCCGCTCTAGTTGTCGTCCTCCTTTTTTTTTTGTAGCACCTTTTAAAAAACTCCATCTGCTTGGGCTGCTGATTGAACTCTATTTCCTGTGAAAGAAAAAAACAGTTAGCATCTTATTTATAAAATAATAATAAACCTTATAAAATAATATTATTTTCATACCAACTTCCTCTTGTGCATGCCGACAAAGGAAGACTCCCTCGGTACACAGTCGAGAACGCCGTAGGGTTCACGGTCCGATTTGCCTAATTCTTCGAAGACTCCTGCTGAAAGTCCTCGCTGGCCTAGTACGCCTAGAACTGGAGCTAAACCTCATTGAGCAACAAGAGTGTCTTGATCAGGCTGGATCGAGCGATGGAGAATGTCTTTCGGATGTATTTTTCGGCCCACATGTGGAAGACCCGAAACATAGACTGATTGTCACAGTCCCACCAGTAGGCCATCTACAATAATAAAATTAAACAAAATATTAGTAAAATTCATTAAACAATTTATATTATTAGATAATACCAAATTAATTTAAATTTGATTACCTTCATGCTCTCAAACCATAAATGCTGGTGCTCTGGCGCCACCTGCCTCAGACATGATCTAATTTTGTGATTATTGACATTATTGTTGGGAATATTAGTTTAATTTTGTGATTATTGATATTGTTATATAAATAATATTATTATCATGTACAAAATAATATTACATCAATTAGCCTAATTATATAATAAATTGCACATCTATACAATAAATTTCACAAAAAAATTTAAGCAATATGATACGATACACAAGAATTGCCTAAATTACACAATTATACAGTAAATTGCACAAATAATTTACACTATACAATAAATTACTAAAAGCAGTAAATGGACACTTACTACCTTGTCTAGCAACTCTAACAATATCTAAATATGTTGTGGTAAATAAGGTCGGAACACGGCCTGGAGACACGGCCATGTTTCAAGCCATGTGAGCCAATTTTTTTCGTAACTCTAGCGTCCCCAAGATCTCCGATAGATAAACACGGCTATGTTAAGGGCAACATGGCCTTGCTCTTCGGCCGCGTAATCCACTATGTGTCAAAGGCAGAAAACCGCCCAAATTCTCCAATACCACGGTCGTGTACAATGACCTCCTAAAGCTTTTTATGAAAAGCCGATACCACAACCTTGTGTTGGGCAAACGTCGTAGTTTGTTGTGAGTAAACGACTGTGTCATGTGGCCATGTAGTTGTCCATTGCCAACCAATGCCTCAAACCATCAGTTAAAAGAAAAAATTTGGAAAAGATCGACTATAACTAGTGCAGCTAATTCTCCTTTTAGGGGATCCATCACATAATGTGTTGAATCAAACATGCCTGATTAGAAAGCCAATCAGCTGGTTGATTTCCTTCTCAATCCTAACATTCTTATAACCTTATATCATAATTCTATGACGACCTACCTGAGTTAAGCATTGAAGGGTTATAACCAGGGCATTTTCAATGTGATTTTAACAATACTTTGTCTTGCATACTTAAAATTAGTAACTTCAATAGGATGGGCCTAGGGTGGGTTTGCGCTGACCCAAACGCTCTGCCCCACCCCCTAAAAAATCCGACCCCACCCGCCACCCCACTCCGCCCGATTTAAATTTTTAATTTTTATTAAGTAAGAAAGAGGCTATGGCGACATGTTCGAGTAAAGAGGGTAACATATGTTCACCCTTCTAGCGGGGGAGGTGACCATCATTGTCAGCCCTAATTTTTTTGAATTAATTTAATTATATTAATTAAATATATTCTAGTTACTTAATAATAATTTTTTAGAACATTATAATAATTATATATTATAGTTAATTAAAATAATTTTTTAGATAATTATAGTAATAAAATATATATCTTGATTAATTAAGTGAATATTATTATTTAAATTAATTTATAACTTATAATTATTGAAATTTCTTAATATTTATATTAATGTAGATATCTAAATTTTAAAAATTAAATTAGTAATTTTTTTTTTGTATTTTGATATTTAATCTAATTATGTTTAAGAATAAAGAATTCGTAATTTTAGAAGAGATCAAAATGCAAAAAAAAAAATTAAAGAAAAAGTCAATTCGGCAATAGTAATTTTAGATATATATAATATAGGGAAATTTTAGTCAATTAAAGTTAAAAATAGTTCAAAATATGCAAAATAATAATAATAATATAATAAAGTCCAATCGCACTTCATGCCAGTGCACCCCATCTTTCGTTAATTTCTAATGGTAGGGGGAGTTTTTTTGCTGAATTTATTCAAACACAGGGATTATTTTTAGCAATTTCTAAAATACAAGAAAATTTTAGCTATTTCAAGAAAACACAGGGGGATAAAATAGAATTTAGCCTTTATATATGTTTAAAAAGATAAATTCACATAAATGCCTATACCAAATCTGGATCTTATGCATTTTCATAGATCAGTGCAAAATAGAATATAAAGTTATTATTTTATTTTAGATTTTCTAAATAAGGGTCGAAGCATGTTCAAATGCGAGTTGTAAGAAGACTGATCCACATTAAGCCGTGTTTAAGTCTAACAAACATGAGCCTAAGCTACTCTAGCCCTACTCATACAAAGGGCTCTCCTACACTCAAGACATGGGACGACACACAAGCAATCCACACAACAAAGAGCCACATCCTACACAAGTCACTCCATACAATATAACAAATCAAACGATCAAAGTTCGAAACTCTCTGCCACAAAGAAGATTCGCAAGGGCCAAGCTTCAACACCTTTCTCGGCATCAAATGCTCAAGACTTGATATCAAATTTTAAAGTGATATAATTTGCTCCACAAATTTTGAGGAGATTATACACTCATATTCAAGTACAAGTTTCAAGCCTTTAGATCCATATCTGAAGCAAAGAATCGGGAGATTATCTCTTTACAAAATTTGTATCCACTTTTCTTTTAAATTAATAAAATTTATTTGTCTATATATATTTTTTGTCTTGTAATAATTTTGCAAACACAATTTTTTGTGTAAACATCTATTGTCTTTATTTTGTTTTACGATAAGATTTGATTAATTACTACATTCATTCAATATATTAATTCAAACTCACAAACTGATTCAATTGTATCAATATTTCTAAAGCATATTCAAGGGGAAAAAAACTAAGAAATAAAACAGTACTTTTAAAATAGACTATATATTCACATTCATATAGTCCGAATCCATAACTTTTTTTATTATAAAGTCTCAATCTTACCACCCGAGTGAGGTGTCGTTCGTCTATTCTCTATTTTCTTATATCAATGCTAAGGTATTTTGTGATTTAAGGGATAAAACATAATTATGTTATTCTAAAGGGGTTTAAGTACAATTAACTCCATTACTTAATTAGTTTAACATTTTTCTCCTGAAATAATCAAAAGCCCCTGACTATCCATTTTTGCTATTCATTCCGTTGCGACAAGGACGCCAGATTTCACCACAGATTGATCATTCATTAATCATAAGTCGATGTATTGTTTATTTAATTTATTGATCAGCAGTGTGATCGGTCGATCAATCGACTTGTGACTTGGTGGATTGAAAAGTGAAACTGAGAGGAATGCAGCAGAGCAGGAGGGCAGTAGAGTCGTACTGGAGGTCGCGATTAATCGACGGTGCGACGGACGAGGAGGATAAGGTTACTCCGGTGTACAAGTTGGAGGAAATTTGCAGTCTGCTGAGGTCTTCGAATGAATCCGTCGTCAAAGAAGTCTCCGGATTCATCCTCAAGCGCCTCGAACATAAATCACCTGTAGTAAAGCACAAGGTCCTTCATTTACTCTTTATCTTTTGTTTTTCTTTGCGTTTCATTATGTATATGTCTTTATGGTTTTAATTTGGTCTTTTTGTGAATTAATGTGATTATTTTGTGCTGTATTTCTGTGAATCTTTTTGTGCTGTACGTGATTGAGAATGTCTTCTTGCGTGATAGTACTCCCGATGATTTCATAGTTCTGAAGAGTAAAGAAACTGGCTCGTTCAATATTCTTTTAATAATTATTGGACGATTTGGACGAGTTTTCGGTGATCAAGTTAAATGGTTTCCAGGGCCTAAGCAAACAAATCCAATGATTGTGGAATGTTGGCATTTCCAGTAGAAAATGAGTTGTTGGATGGTTTTCGCTTATTTTAAACTTTGAACAAAATCTTGACCTGCTGAATAGTTATGATAAAAGAGTTGCATATAGTATATGGAATCATCAAATAGAACGCAAACTCTTATCTCAAGATTTTGATATTGGATAATAGACATCAAAATTGGCTATATGCAATCTCGTATGCATGACCTTTATGTGAAATCTTCCACTTCACAAAAATAATGTTTTCCTACTCTATATAAGTTTCCGTTTTTCGCCCCAATTGATAAAATGTTTATTTTGAAACTTTTGTTGGTAAAACATTAAGTGCATGATTGGAATGTAGGAATAGAATTAAGGAGAAATGGAATGAACTTATATGAAATAAGGATGGGAAAGGAATCTTACTTTGATACCATTCATATGATTGGTGTACAAAAGGAACTAGAACGCAGTGGAATTGCCATTCTTAAGTTGATTCCATTCACATGTTCCGTAATTAGAAATGAATGGTTAGTAACAGAATGAAATTACTTTTATGGCAAATTTGCTTTAGTACATTTTTCTACAAAAAAGATACTTTTTTCATATTTTATTGAACATGTTAAATTCAATTGTATAATAGTAGTATTTTGAAAAATTGCTTATAGAAGGTTTCAACAATATTTAAAACAGCTCATATGTTAACTATAAAAGATTATATGATAAAATTTATTTACTTACTTAAATAATTGTTTAATTCAATAAACAGATATAGTAATTTTCTGCAAAAGAAATTATATTAGTTTGAACAGACAAATGGATTATTCTATTTAATCGTAATGCATATATTATTGTCTTATTTAATCACATTAATAGAATGATCAACTTGTCCCGAGAAAAAAAGAATTCATTCCCAACATGTTAGGAATGGCTAATACCATGTTGGGGGGAGGAAATGACCAATCCCTTTATTCCCTTGGAGTGGGGTATTTCGATTCCTAATTTATATTAATCATAGATGTAGGAATGAGTCGGGAATCCCTATTCCATTCCCACTCCATTCCTACATACCAATCACTCCCTAAAGTTCTGAATTTGTGCCAATTTGAGGAAATTTTTGTGTAATGTCGAAAGGAATTAGGATCTAGTTCTAAGATTCTTCAACTCTAGTGGAACTTCATTCCTATGTATAATTTGAGCTGATATTATAGTCAATCTGAACTTTTATAGGCAGTTTGATGGATAAGTTCTATAGTTATTTACCGGCTGCATTGCTAGCTGGAATGTACTTATGAAGAACTGAGAGCAGACTAGACGAACCCAATATTTGTCATTGCACTTTGGTTAAGCAGTTCTCGAGCTTTCTCCTAGCTCCTTTTGTCCATGCAGTGAATGGTTGTATCTACATTAGCCACTAAGCTTTGCATAGTAAACCCTCTGGATTGGAGTCTTGGTTCATCAAAAAATGGTTATTATCTCTGTGATAGCTGCTCCAAGTGCAAAACCTCTACTAAATTTATGCACTCTAATTTATATAATTTCAAAACAATGTTTCTTTCAGGCATTGAGGATCATCAAATATGCTGTGGGAAAGTCAGGTGCAGAGTTCAGAAGGGAGATGCAGAGGCATTCTGTTGCTGTACGTCAGTTAATCCACTACAAGGGCCAGCCAGATCCTCTGAAAGGTGATGCACTGAACAAAGCTGTACGTGAAACAGCACAGGAGGCACTATCGCTCTTATTTTCATCAGATGATAGTGCAGCTTCAACAACAGAAAGTAGCCTTGGCAGTAGGATTCAAGGATTTGGAAATACCAACTATGAAATGCCATCAGAAGATAAAAAGTCCTTTATCAGTGAGGTTGTTGACATTGGCAGTGCAACAATTAGACAGGGACTGAGTAGTTTGAGACAATCCCCGTCCCTGAGGAAAACTACTGATGGTGGGTGTTACAAAGGTCCTAATCTTCGGCGATCTCTGACTCAGAAGACTAATTATTCTGATCAATATGAAGGAATTGACCCACCTACGGAAACTTATGACTCTTCTCGCTTCTCCAATAATGCTGGGTCTGGAACTTGGGGTCAACATGTAAATGCATCTGAGGCAGAAACAAGTGGTGCAGACTCTGGCTCAACTTATGGTCATAAGACTCGTGAGGAGAAATTGTTGGAGACTATCGTGACAGCTGGTGGCGTTAGGCTACAGCCTACTCGGGATGCACTTCATATTTTCCTGGTGGAGGCCTCAAAATTAAATGCTTTGTCATTAGGACATGCTATTGAAACAAAGCTGAGATCTCCTCCGTGGCAGGTTTGTGCTTCATGTGACTGTTTTTGTTCATGTGGTTTAGAAATATTAATTCAGATCATTGCTGTAGTAGTTGTGGAAGTCTTTCCTAAAATGATATGATCTAATCTAATGGATGGAATTATAAATTTTTCGCTTACTGTAGTTTAAAAAATGCTGCTTGTTTAGGTTCGCATGAAAGCCATCTGTGTCCTTGAGGCAGTATTGAGGAATAAACAGGATGCAAATTTTTCAGTTATTGCATCGTATTTTGGTGGAAACAAAGATGCAGTGGTGCAATGTTCCAAATCACCCCAAGCATCTTTGCGGGAGAAAGCAACTAAGGTGAGATTCTAGTTCGCATATAGATGCCATGTTGTGGATAGGGAAAGTGAAGTGTATAATATATGAGAGAGAGAGGCAAGGCAATCTTAGCTGATAGTATTAAACTGTTCATTTCAAGAAATAATTAATCTGTAGATATTTCAGGTGTTGAGTCTTCTAGGTTGTGAACAAAGTGGTGAAGTTAATCATGTAAGAGAATCAACAGAGATGTCTCAGCCTGCAGTGATGCCAGATTTGATAGATGCTAGTGGCGCAAATGATCTTGCCGGCATTGAAGACTCCAATAAAACACTGAATGAGCCAAAAATTTCAAATGCAGCAGCTTCTACCGCTCCACTGATTGATGACTTACTTGATGGAAATTTTAGTGGTAATGTGAGCACCCCGCTGAAAAGTGATGATGACCCATTTGCAGATGTCTCCTTTCACATGAGACAGGATAAAGACCATGCTGCTGATGTATTTTCTCGAATGGCTGTTGATAAGTCAGGAGCCATGAAATCCCATATGGGCGCTCATAGAACTGAATCTGAACCTTTCTACCTTTTCAGTTCAAGTTCTGAAGTCTTCCAAGAACATGGGAGTCCTAGAAAAGATATTTCCAACTTGATGGATGGTTTGTCTATAAATGGAAATGGTCCAATTATAAAGAAAAACGAAAGCAATGCTGAGCAGGGGAGCGATGTCCTAAACAGCGAAGTTGCTTCTCAAGCTGCTGCAGTTGACGCCAATCCCATGTTTCCTTTGGGTGCCATGGCTCATAATTTTCCATCTGGATTCATGTACAATCCAGGATTTGCTTCGCAGCCAATGAATTATAGTGCCATGGGGAGTCTCTTTGCTCAACAGCAGCTCCTAGCTACAATGACAACCTTCCAGCAACTAGGGAATCTACAATCAAGTACTATTAATACCACTGCCAATTCTAAGGGAGGAAAATTTTCACCCCTTCCAAATGTTTTTAATCCTGTCATAGTTACTCAGCCTCCTACTTCAATGATGAACGGCTCCAAAAGAGAGGAGACTAAAGCATTTGATTTTATCTCGGTAAGTCTGTTGTTACACTGTTTTTCATTGGAGCACCTCAACTATTTACATTCCATTGGGACTCATGGCTCCATCTTTTAGACTCAAGAACATGTTTTGCTGTGGGCATGCCTTTATTGGAGCTTGCTGTAGAACAGACACATCTTTGTTTCCAGCATTTTTTATGGACAGATCAGCCACTGTAGCTGCATTTTAGCATCATATTGAGAATTCCTTTTAGATTAGGTTTTAAACTTTGAGTTGCTAATGCAGGAACATCTTGCTTCACTTCATGACTCGAAGCGTGTGTGATCTGAGTTCTTTGACCGCTGTCGTTCATATCATTAAATGAAGCAGCTGCTCATCAGGGCTTGCATCTTCGACTAAAGAAAATATATTTTCTTTCGGAGTACTTTCCTAAGGTAAAGGGCAAGACTTAGAAACCGGTAGTTTGATGGTAAAATAGCTGATGAAATAAGAGATCAAAATGGAGCAGCTGAAAGGGCATCGCAAATGAGAAAGTCCTTTCAGCATTTGTTTTGTTTGAGCCTGAGATAGTTATCAATTGCGCAGTCGTCATCATCATATTTCATACATTATTCTTTCATTCATTTCATATTCCTTGGTTGTTTTTCCCCACTCTCAATCAATTCTTTGAATGCAGTGAAGCTTCTTTCCCCATTTCTTCCTTAATCGAATAAATTTCCTTATAGTTCTGGGATTGTGATTTTAATCTAAATGTTTGAAAAGCTTACGATTCAAACCAGAATAAGTTGCTATTATTGTTTAATCTTAATTTGAGGCAAATTGGTTTTTTTTATTCCATAGGATCCTATGAATTCTATTGGGAAAACAGTCAGCAATAGATTCACGTATTTGTTCAGAAGCGCCCCCCCCCCTCCCCCCTCCACCCCCACCCCCCAAAAAAAGTAGGCTTTGTTTGGTTTTATTTCAAGATTTGCTATAGTTACAAATATCTTTTTGTTTTTTTTTTTTTGAAAAAATTACAAATACCACCTTGTGACGGATTATAAATGAGATATTTCTTAAAGTATTTTAATTTTGCAAAAAATGAGGAGATATTTATATTATGATAAATTTTAGAAAAGCTTGTTGTAATTTACCCTTAATTTTTAATAGATACACAGAAAAAAAAAAAAAAAAAAAGAAAGTTGTGTATCCGCATGCATGTTTTTCAGTACTTTATAATATGCTTTTGGGTTTGTATTTTGTATTAGTCTAAAACAAATAAAATAAGTTAAAATAGATTGAGGTGTGTATTTTGTAAAAAAAAGTCAAACATTTAAATGCTCTTGATTGTCTTTTAGACAGTGAAAAAAATGAAGACATACATAAAAACGAATAAAGGCAAACTAAAACGACCAATCTCTGCTGCATATCAAGTCTTGCTCAAATGTTGCACAGCCGTCCATGACTGGTTAGGTTGTAGTTGAACTTGTTGCATCTGGAGTGTTTCATCAGAAATACAAACAAATACATATTACATAGATCAGAAGTAGTACAGTAGTTTTCAATTACACAAACACCAATTTACAATATTTGAAAACAGTGAAAAATTGCTTCAAATAGATTGAGATGAAGTATATCAAAACTCCTGAACAAGTTGCAGATATTTATGCAAAGGCCCTCAAGAAAGATAGATTTTTCAGTAGCTCAGAGAGATGATTGGAGTTGTGAAAAAGTTACGTTTATAAGGGGTGTTGAGAATTCCCAAAAGGACTAAACTTTTCTTCTCATTTTCAGCAGCTGCAGTTTTTTAGAAGACATACAGATGAATTTTCAAAATGCAAATGGTTGTCATTTTGGGTGAATCTTATATGAATTAAAGTTCTATGGGTCTAATTTCAAATATCTAGGTTTTTAGTCCATTGAAAATTCTTTCAGAAAGTTATGACTGTTTTATCAAGAGATGCGAGAAATAAAAACTAAATTTTAGATCATATTTCTGTATTTATTCTATGTACGAAATTCTATGCTTGTTAGTTGGTTTCTTGAATTATATGTGGTTCATAATGATGTCGGTGTTCAATTCAATCTTGGGATGTTATAAGTTACTGATGAAGATTCATTACTGATGCCAAGTGAATCTATAGTCTCGTTTATGCAGCATTGTGAATGATAGTTTACAATGTATTCCTAATTACCCTCTCTATAATCTAATATATATAATATTATACATGTTGTATAATATATAATAAATATAATTTATAAATCTTAAAATAATATATAAATATTTATTAAACAATAAAATATTATTTTAATTAATTCAACAACCACCACCTCCTCTACACCCGCCACCATCACCACCTCCTCCACTGCCTTTGCCATAACCACCACCACCTCCACAGTCACCCCCAACAACAACCACTGCCACCTCACCCCTAAGCGACGGCGGTCGCCCTCGCTGTTGGGCGACCGTCATTGCCAGTGCAGGAGTTCTAACTATTCGGGATCTTTATAGGAGTTGATGAAATTGGATGGGAAGGGATTCATTTGATTCACAAGAAGGTGATGATTCAAATGGCGGTGGTCCGTGACCGTGGGCCACGCCGATGATGGTGAATCAACGGTAGGAGTCGTGGTGGTCAAGATGAGAACCCAATCGCTATGGTTGATGAAACTGAGAATTGTTGGTGGGGTGGGTGGGGAGGGGGGGGAGAAAAGATCGCGCTAAGTTGGGAGTCGAATGGTATCAATAGCAGTCGACAACTTATTGGAACGACGACTGGTGTCACCCAGACGGGGGGGGGGGGGGGTTGGCGAAGAGGAAGTTGGTCGTGGGGTAGGGGTGCGGTGGGGGGGTTTGATTATTATTTTTTAAAATAATAATTTTATTTTTATAAATTATAATAATACATATAATATAATTGTATCCAACATATCATCCAACTCATTTTTTAAAACCACGTAGGACTCAAAATCTCCCAAAAAATATTCAATTGACATGTCCTGTCATTTTTTCAGTAAAAAATCAAAATTCCGGCCACCAATGTATTAAAGTTCATCAATTTTATAACTTAATAGATTTATAAAAAATGAAGCATAATTATCAGATTAAAATTAATATCGAGCATATTTAACGGATTATAAAACTAATTCTCTTTTAAAATTTTTAATTAAAGCAATAAAAGGGATAATATCTGGTGGAATTTTTACGAACTGTCCCATTAAGAAATTATAAATTTTAATTAGTAATATTGTAGTTTTTTGGATCTTTGAAATTAAAGGAAGTGGAAGATGACGAAGAGACTTTTTACATCTTAAATTAAACAATTTTGTTTGTTTGGTGTGTATTAATTTTGCAATAAAAATTGTATTATTTTAACCATTTTAACAATTTTTACTCTAGATTTTTCTAATTGAATTTAGAAATTTTAAAAATACTATATAATATAACATTATTTAAATTAATTCAAATAGTTTATTATTTTAATAATCTATTTAAACTTATCAATCTGAATAGAGCGTCCAACAAACATATTTTTAACCCGTTACTATGTGCATAAAATTATTTATTAAATATATAATTATTATTTTAAAAATAAAAAAATTTAATTGGTTTTTCACAGAAATATAATTAAATCCATCTAGAGACAAAATAATATATATAATTATGCACATACATATAAAAGAAATATGATTTGATAATGATTAGTAAATTGTCTCCAAAAACAGAAAACCAAACGTACAGAACCTATTTTAAATTATTTTAAATTATCTCCAAAAACAAACCCAAAAATTATACTATGTCCAAAATATATTTGTTTATTTTTATTTTTCTTTCTCTATCTCCACAAAATAAAATAAAATACTCCATAAATAAATCCAAGCAGTATGCATAACTTCTTCGATTTAGATGATTCCTCTCGAGTTTGCCAGTATTAACGCACACTCTGGAGAGGCACTTGTTCTTAGAAAAAGCCCCAAGTTGGCATGAACACTTGCAATGTTGGTGTAACAGTAGCTTCAATTAAAAATATCCAGCTTGTGGCTGCTGTTGATCCTTCTACCAATGTGCAAGTCTTAATTGTGCATGTAGGTTTACATAATAGCAACTAAGATGGAAATACTTGTTTTCCAAGCACAATGTATAATGTATTGTCAAATTTCATTAACGTTTTATAACTCCTGTTACGAAATGTTGTCTTCCTCATGCTTGATGATCTTTTTCTAAAGCTGGAATGCATCTTGCAATGCAAGTTTCCAGGAACAAGCGAACAATAACAAATGATCTTTAAACCATCAACAGAAGTAACACTGTGAATGAATACCGATAACCAGAACAGGCTGAATCATTAATCATTGATCCATAGTAGAATGGTGATTCCTTTCCACATTTCACAACATGTACATAAGAAAATGCAAGTGAATTCTGGGAAGGAAAAAGATAAGTGCTTCAAATGGTGGCTACGATTTGTTGTAGCTCCCCCGAATAAATGTTAGTGCAAATAATCATCAGGCAAAACAGTTCCTCTTGGAAGGGTGGTTTACTCAATTTTAGGCTTACAACAAGTAATTAGTGTACCTTGAAAAGTTCCTCATGCAGCTAAACATCATTGTACCTTGAATAGTTCCTCATACTGGAATCCACCTGGCTGACCATAATAACGAACAATGACTTGAAGCTCACTCCATTAACATTTCTTGTTTGCCTCTTGCGATATGTTACCTTTTATGCAATATACACAGTAGCAGTCAGGTTAACAAGAGTACAGCTTACATAAATTTCAATAGGTAGTATCCAGTCTTATGAATGGGAACTGTAAACAAGCACAAACATGAAAGCTCTTAAGACGCATTAGGCATTGCTGGGAACTGTAAACAAGCACAAGGCATGAAGGCTCTAAAGACGCGTTAAGCATCGCTGCATTTGACAAAGCAAAAGACCAAGCTATAGAATATCTTTATACATTAAAGCTACTCTGTGAGAAAGACCGAGTATTGGCAGATCACAACTTATCATAAAGGCATGATCAGCTAAAACTTAAAAGCCAGTTACTGTAATCAGTTGGCACAGGCTCATGGGCATGTACTTATTACATCAGTAACAAACAAGCTTAAAATATAAGTCATAGGTCCAAATTTTACAAGTTTGATGACAAGAAACAAGCACGTGGAAGAATCCCAATAGCTAATGAGTAAAATAGATTTGGCATGTTCCACAAGCAACAACCCCATTCTTATATGGTTATAAATATCCACAATCTCCTATATACACCAAATTCCATTTCATTTTTAATTTCTCAATTTCAGCCAAGGGACATCCTCTTCACCTGAGAGTAGAGTAAGTAATGAACTCAGTCGAAGTGAACTGAAATGGTTGGTGTGGGATGGGATTCCTGCAAAAAACAAAACAATCATATCATTAATTCTACAATAGGAAATAAGTTTTAAAGATGATATCAGAAAATTTCAACTCACGGTCGAGGCCCATAAACTTTGATTTGGCGCACATGAGTATCCCTTCCATTCAGATGATTAGACAATACTGCTATTTGCAACATGAAAGTATTCACAAAAGTTTCCCTGAGACATACATCACCATGGATCTTCTTTAGTTTGCTAATAAGGTATACATAACATTTTATCTTTCTAAGCAACAAAAAGAGATACAGATATAATGTGAGTCCATTCTATTCCTCATGTTATGTCTTTTAGCATTCAGATGATATATTTTAATCCAATAATGAAATTACATGCAAAAGATTGTCAAGGAAGCAAGCAAACTAACAAATTTTCAGAAAAGCTAATAATAATTTGATAACAAGCCAAATGAAAGAGTATTTGTAGGTACTTAATCATTCCAAGATGAATGCGATACTGATTTCTAGTCTATTATTGATTTGCACATTTTCCTGACATGTTTTCACCAACTCCAGCATCATGATCGAGATGCAAAGGTAGCTCCCACTTTCAGAGCATAACTGCATCAAGAAAATGGATATTCCCTCGAAGGATTGTGTTGAATTGTTAGAAAATTTCAGCCAATATACAGTTGCATTTACTTTGGTGAAGGTGTAGCTGGTTTATAAAGCAACAGGTGCTACAGTCCATCCAGTTTGAGGTACACCAATTTGGATAACTATAAGAGAGCCTATCTTATTTTATATTGTCACCTAAACAAATTTAGATTGCATATTAAGTGAATGAGCATTTAAGGTTCATGAAAATTGTTTTAACTTGTTTATTGAGGCAGGTTATCTGATTTTATAATGTCACCTCTCACTCTCTCCCTTCTCTCCTTCCTCACACACACACACACACATTGCTTGAAGGCATTCGCTTCATTTTGGATGAGGCAAATTGGCCATACATAAATATGATCATCACTACCTTTAATCAGTCTTGATGATAATGTGTGCAGGAATCCAAGCTGAAGGAAGAACTCTGGAATATGGAAAGAACACAGAAGAGGGAAGGAGTGGATCTGGCATATCTTAAAACTGTCATGATAAAGCTTCTAGGGACAGGTATCTTTGTATTCAGTGTTCTCCTCACCTCCACATGCAACTCTAACTTCACGACCAACCCCACCCCCAACCCCCATCAGATTCAAGAAACTTGTCAATTTCACTATTAAATTAAACAATGGCTTAATTTATCCAATTTACTTTTCCGTTCTGATGCACCAGAGCCACATTCTAACTGATGCAGGAGACTAAAGGACTCGTGAATAAAAAAAATATAAGAACTCCTCTAGAACAAGGAAACAACACAGAAGAGGGAAGGAGTGGATCTGACATATCTTAAATATATCATTTAAAGCTTCTAGAGACAGCTATACTGGAAGTTTGAGGGGTTGGAAATATTGTTGTTTTGGAGCAATATCGGTGTATTAACCCTTAAGTTTTTCATTTGAAGACCGTCCCACATCACTGGAATACATTGTTTAAGATGATCTAAGTTGCATATTACATTTTATATATCATTTGAACAAGAATTGCCATTTACTGTTTGTCCGTAATTGACTTGATCTATAAAAGGAAGCACAGATGTTTTCTAGTTACTTAATGGCTTTACCTATCCAACTCTGTGATGTCCAGCCTTATATTTTAAAATTTTTCTACCGTGACTGAGAGGGTAGAGGAGTTTTCATGACAAATAATCAACAAAATTATTTCAGTCGGTAAATGAGAAGGCAATTTGTAAATCTGGTTTAGTGTTAATAACTCCTTCCACAAGCATATTCAACAGAGCTAAGAATCAATCCACTTCACTGAAAAATGCTGTCAAATGTGAAGTTGAGTTCACATATCCAGCACCAGCTGTTGTCCATTGGTGCAAACAAAGACAAGAAAGTTACAACTCATCTGTGGTAACATGCAGTTGCTTAACCAAATTTATTGCCTAGGTATTAATAACAACAGAATTTGAATGAAGATAATGGAATAAAGTAAAGAAGAATCTGTGCTCACCTTGGATCACTCCCAGACAATGAGATGTACATCCAGCCAGTTGGCTTAGCAAGCTCCACTGCTTTTATCTCCTAATGAATCATTGAAAGTCACTAACCAACTCATAATTTTGCCCATGAAATCTTCGAACAGAGTTCGTGCTACCATAATTGATACAGTGACATAAACTACTATCGTTTACAACTTTATAAGCTGATGCAGAGAGAAACTTCACTCTAAAACTTATATTCTCTCTCTCTCTCTCTCTCTCTCTCTCTCTCTCTCTCTCTCTCTCTCTCTCTCTCTCTCTCTCCTTCATCATTGGTCTGTATGCATGTGTATGTAGGATACGTGATTACCTTCAAGTTGTGGAAACCATCGCCAGCACGAATTGAGATCTTACTAGGTGTGTAGCTCTCATCAAGCTTGAAATCGACGTAAAGAACAACTAATTGAAGTTTAACTTTCTTCTGGAACTGGATATTCACTAGATGAGGCTGTGCACCATCTGACCTAAAATCCACCAACAGGAATGAAAGAAAATCAACAAGCTGTCATTTGCGTCCACGGATTCAACGTGTTATCTACAACTTCAATCTCCAGAACAGCAGCTACAGAGTAACATTATACATGGATTCATCAAAACCTTTATACCTAAAAGCTCCACAAAGCACATTTTAAGCACAAATTTCACCGCAATGCTAACCAATTCCCATGAAACAGAACCAACAGAAAGGAATGGGAGGTACTAACTGCCAGTAGGTATCGAGATTGTCGTCTCGGAGGGAAGCGACCCCGTTTCCGGGCTTGCAGGAGCTGACGCTCCAAGCTGCCTTCTTTCCCATCTCCCGGAGGTCATCGTCCACCATCAGCTGCTGGTTCCCTCCCGTCAACTTCCCTTCCTCCTCCCCCTCGGACGATTCCGCCATTTTGCACCGCAATAATTGATTTGGGTTTTGAGGATAAACCCTAATTCAGCCGTTGATCATATAATTATAATTTTTGAAAACGATCATATAATTATAATTGAAAATTATTGCTCGCACTTTGATTGTTCAGAAAAGAGTGGGAAAAGTAGTGATGATAACTTTGTCGGCCCAAATCTCAGTGGCCCAAAAGTAGTGGTTGGTTTCATTTTTGGCCCATTTTTAAGATGGGTTAAAATATAGATAATGTTTGCCTTGATTTGTTTTGAAAATTTTGATAGTGTTTTGAAATATTTTGAAATAGTGTCTCATTTATTTTTTTACCGAAATAAGTCTATGCTAATTACCATACTAAAACCCCCTCTAAACCCAATTTTCAAAAAAAAAACTTTTTAATGAAAAAATATTTCAGTGTCCCTAATTCCATTATATGTTAAGTGTCAAAAATCTGGTCATTATGCCAGTAGCTGTAGAATGAGGAAGAAAATTTATGAATTAAGTTTAGGAGAAGAATTGACTAATCAATTATTAAATATCTTAGATGAAGAAGATTTAAAAATATTTGAAAATGAAAATTCTGATGTAGAGAATCAGTTAGATTAAATCCGAACAAAAGAAGGATATTCCTCTTTAGAAGAAGAATCCCAAAATTCTAACCTAAATGTTCACTAGAATTAGATCTTTGCAATAAACAAATAGCTACTTTAACTAACTAGTTTTCCTTAATCTTAGATCTTGACAAAATCTAAAATCCTGAAGATAAAGAAACTTATCTCCATAAACTTCAAGAATTACTTTCAAATGAAATTCCTCAGAAAACAAAACCTCCTCCCAAAACAAAATTTTCAGAAATCATGAATATGTTTGATTCCTTTAATTCTAAAGTCTCAAAAATCTGACCTAAAACATGAAGTTAGACAACTGAAAAGAGAAGTTAAAACTTTAAAAGAAAATCATGATCAATTACAACAAGAGATTTTAATCATAAAACTTCAAAATCAAATTTTCAGAAAATCCCAATAAAATATCTCCATCTAAGGCCTCTGAAGAAGAAGAATTTTTTGTCAGTACTATCTTTAGAATTGTTTATAAAAAATGGTATGTAAAAATTAATCTAGTTATCAAAGATTTCAAATTAACTGCTATTGCTTTAATGGATTCGAGAGCAGACATGAATTGCATTCAAGAAGGGGTAATTTATATAAACATGCTATAAATCAAGGGATATAAATATAATAATTGGTCCTCTAATCTGTTATTGGAAAGAGAACCACAGAAAGGCTACAAATATCTTCTAACAATAGTAATAAACACTCAAAATAATCTCATTATTATATATTTAATCATAAATTGCACTGGTAATATTATAGTATTATTTCGATGTTATTTATTTTAAGTTATGTATTATGATAAACATTACTTAAGTAAGGGTATGAATGCCTTTTCATAATGGGGAACAAACAAATGAAAGCTTCACACTTGTATATATACTGTAGATATATATATATAGATTATAAATATTCTCTCATTTTTTGAAAAAGTATAAATACCCCTTTAGAATTAATAGTCGTCTAACAAATATCCCTTACAATAGGCTATCACAAGAGGTTTTTATTATATGGCCATTAATTTTTAAGAATGTTTATACTTTTTCAAACAATAAGAAAATATTTGTAATTATATCAAATTTTAGAAAAATTCGTTATAATTTATCCTAAATATGTATACTCCAGGAAAAATTACATACAGAAATGGTATTAAAAAAAATATTTGGTAACATCTTAAGATGTGTATTTAGGTTTTTTATTATAGGGAAAATTATTTAATTAATACAAAAAAACAAATAAAAATTATAAAAAGGGGATGCTTCGGAATTTTTTAAAAATAACTAAACAGAACCGCTATCTCAAATAGCAGTTCTGGCATTAAATATAAAAAAATGACCGTTGGAGCATTGGCATAAACATAAAAAATGACCGTTGGAGCATTGGCCGCGGAAAGATCAAAAGACCCCTATTTCTGTTCCGTCTATTTGAAAATCAAATTTATGTGAATTCATTCATTCATTCATTCCTGCAAATCTCCCTCACATCTTGCCTCCATCTCTCACACGTTTGAGTGCGTGTATTTTCGGAAAATGGGGATCCCGACGAAGTCTGAACAAGAACACAAGGTATAAAGAGGAATCTGTGCGTTATTTATCCACAACTTTATTCTGAAAATTTTGGATTTTTTTTTTTTATGATTTTGGTTCTGGAAATTTGAAAGAGTTTTTGTGATATGATCTGTTTGGAATATGATTTCCTTTGCCAAGGTTCTTCTTCTTCTTCTTCTTTTTCTTTTTCGTAATTTGATGTCCTCTTTGTTGTAGGTATCTTCTTCATCTTCTTTTCCCCCTTGTGGTTTCCTGTTATGACGATCTTGGAAATGCAGGCTCCGTTTATTGGAGAAGAATTGGGATGATAGAGTGCTTTTCAGTTATTTGATTAGTTATTCGTTGCATTTGATTTGAAGAGACTTTTGGATTGTAGTTCCAATAATTGGCCTGTAATTCGGAAATTGGATTTTAGTTTGAGGGATTTGGGTTGATAATGTAATGATTGGTTTAGGGTTTAGCGTCTCGTCGATTTTACAGAATGTACTTGTGAAAATTGCAATTGTTTGTAATAACAAGACTAAGTTAAATTGTTTGTATTGTGTTTGCTGGCAGGAAAATAGCCCTTGGGAGCTCGGAGTTTATTGTTCTATTGGCTTTATTTCTGTGCTATAAGATGGTGCATTAGTGCTTTAATTTTCTTGATATCATAAAACAAATTACATTACTGTTTGTTGTTTATCTTTATGGAATGAGAGAAAATTTCTGTAGTATATTTTGCCTCTTCACTATAAGTTTGGTTACACAGTCAAATAGTTTATGTAATTTGGTTGTGTGCGCAATATGCTCCCTTCATGTGTATGCATGCTTTGGAGAGCACAGCAGCAAAGAGAAAGCGGTGGACTCTCAATGACTTGGACATAGGAAAGCCTCTTGGTAGAGGTAAGTTTGGACACTTATATCTCGCAAGGACAAGATGGTCAGTCCTGTTTAGATTTAGATCAGTGTTATCTTCTTGTCCATCCAATATTAATGATGTGTACTTTACAGAATAACAATAATTTATTCTAATGGGAAAAGCTCAACCTTTCTCCGGTCTCACATTAGACAATTAATGTATGGAATATAATCATTTTCTTTATATTCATGTAAATCTACCAAAATTAACTACTCAAATTTAGTGTTTGATGTTTTAGCTGATCAGGGGCTTCTGGAGAGCTTAGTATTTGGAAGGCACTAAAAAGATCGTGTGAACTTTATTTATCTTGTTGAGATTTTAATGGCTAAGTGGAGGGAAAAGGGATTGGCTGTGAGGATAACTTGGTACCACTTGTAGCTACAATTTAGTTTTTCCTCTTTTGAGCAGAGCAATCACATTGTAGCATTAAAGATGCTGTTTAAGAGTGAGCTCAAAAAGTCTCAGGTTGAGCGTCAGTTTCGCCGTGACGTCGAAATACAGAGCCATCTTCGATATCACAACATATGACGGCTTTATTGTTACTTTTACGATCAGTATGATGGCTTTTCTTTAATTTCAAAGTAGATGATGATAACTTTATAGTAGACTTATGTTTACTTCACTATAATTCCAGAAATGAGTATATTTGATTATGGAGGGAGAACTCTACACAGAGCTACAGAGATGCAAATAAGTTTTGTTGAATTATGAGTCCAAATTTTAGCAGTTTTCGGGTTTTTTATACAGGCAAGTTTAGTTCCTTTTCGTACGTTTGGTAGTTATGTAGCCTCGTATTCATCATCGTCAGTCTCGTAGTTCTCAAAGTTGTCTTCATCATCCTCTTCATCTTCATTATCAGTTTGATCAGCTTGAGTCCATGAAGTACTTGCACCCTGCTGGTGTGCAATCGAAAGATCGAATTTGTAAACCATTGGGATCACGTAGATCATACGACTGATTATCCATAGCAACTTAAGGGACTAGTACGACTTCCTCCAGCTGATATGCGACCTTAGTCCATTTGGACTCATCAATAACTCTCTGAGCCTTGGTTTGCAGACAACTATTCAATCCGTTTTGTCCATCTTCATACTTGGGTACTCGGTGTAGTACACTTAGGTCTCGCCCTCGGATCGACTTATACCTAGCGGCCACACAAAACTTGCAGTACTCCAAATCGACGTTGTCCTTCCAGTAAAACATGCAGCCATTCTTACATGTATTGATCTTCTCAACGGGTGAACCCAAATCCTTTATCAACTTCTTCATGTTGTAGTAACCTCTTGGCAAGGTGCGATCCTGAGAGAAATATTTGGTCGTCCACCTTGATATCCACCAACTCAGCAATAGTTGCCAATTGAGATTGAGTGCAACCATTCCACAATGACTAGTCGACAACATACACTACATTGTAAAAACGGTCTGTCAACCCTGACTCATAATCATAGGGACCACCCCATAATAATATGAAAAAGGACCGACATCAACATGGTAGGACCTCGTAGCATCATTAGGCACAACATCATGAGAAGAAGAAATATAACTCATTCGGCTGCATAAAAAACCATCCTTTGTGTCCAATTCATATGTTGTTCTTCACCTCAATGTGAATAAATAATTACCCTGGACATGGGCAGCTGGGGTTTGCTCCTCAGGCACTGGAGGGACAGTTACAGCGTCAAAGTACTCTTGCACCCTATCCTCGCCATGAAAAGTCCAATTAGGTGCATACATTCTCGCATACACAAGTGATAACTGACATAATCGGGTGTTCTGAACTTTGTGTTTTTGCATTTTCAGCAAAGGCACCTAATTTTGTCTCTATACATATGTCCACGCTGACCCTTTGCCCATTCTATGAAAGTCTTTAGTCCATCCTCAAACTTCAGTGTCAGAGTTGTCCTCCCTGGGACGTTCTTATTATACATCCATCTCTTCAATTCTCGTAAGATGATGATATATATCACTGTATTCATACATAAATATATATCTAATTAATTTTTTAATTTGAGAACCTACATATTTATAAATATTACAATACTATGTACACATGATATAAGATTAATAAAAAGTTATAAAACTAAAATAAGTAAACTACAATTAGTTTAACTAAATATAGTAAAGTATTAAATTAGTCTATGTTACTTGGTCAACCAACTTAAGTGGTGATCAACACTAGTTGGAGGTCCAAATTTGAGCAATAATCTACAAGTTAATCAAATGTATATGCACGAAAATCAGAGTGTTGAGAGTGTGTATGGTTAGTATAAGAATTTTTACAACAAATGAAATGAAATGTATATATATAAATTGTTTTGTAACGGCCTTTGGAACGCACAAGATAGCCGTTAGAACAAGCCGTTACTTTGTAACGACTTTTGGTACGGCTCTAATAAAAGAAAACCGTTCCTAATGTAGTAGTTCTTGTAACACCGTCTTTTCGTATACTTTGCAACGATTTTTTCACTGCCATTATAACGGCTAGTTATTCTGATGAAATATTCGTTACAAAAATAGATAATCAGTACAAAAACAATAGCAAAATAGTAATGGCCTAGAATCGTAACAATTATAGGCACACATAAAATTTGTAAAAATTCATTTTTATTATCCTTTCACAGTGACATCATGATGAAGCTTAAAATTCATCGAATATGAAGTCTTGGTAGCTCACAATCGAATTGCATGTTAGCTATGGAATGCAATGTATTATCTATTATAATAAAATGTAGGGTAAATCAGAATGAGCTCTTGAGATTTGTTATAATTATAAATATTTTTTGCTATTTGAAAAATTATAAATATTCCTTTAAAATTAATGGTCATCTAACAAATAGTTGTTTCTTTTAACAAATTTTCCTTTTTACTTTATTTCATACCACAATTCATTTTTATATACAGGCAATGTGTCAATGTTTAGTATTTATTTAGATTATCACACTGGTGCCCTCTTAGTAAGCAATTAAATCATTCACTCTCTGTGACATAGCAAGCAGCTGGAGTAGCTCAGTTGGTTAGAGCGTGTGGCTGTTAACCACAAGGTCGAAGGTTCAAGCCCTTCCTCTAGCGATTGTTTTCACAGTTTAGGTTTTTTGTTTACTACACTTACGTATTTTTACAAAAAATTATAAGCTACTAGATTTTATATATTGTTCTGAAAGCTTTATAAGGTGTCAAATTATTATCTCTAAAAAAAATTTAGTTTTTTTAATAATAGATATTATTCGATTATTAATTTGATTTTAATTTAATAATTTGAGCAATCAATAATTTTTTATCATTTACCAGCCAAATATGCATTTATCGAAAAATAGAGAATCTTATTTACCATTTAAAAATAAAAAAAGATTAAAAGTAAGTTCTTACCGATTTTTATTCTATATACTTCAATAATCAATTAAGTCTTATATTATTAATTTAGCAAACATAAATAAAATAATATAAGAAGGTTATCGAGGACTTATTTTATTTTTGTCTTCTGAATGATAAGAAATTACTAATTCTCCATATTATTAAATTAAAAATTTGGTAATACTAAAAAGAATTCTTTATTTCTTGTGGCTAAATTAATAAAATAAGAGTTAACTGAATTTGAAATAGAATATAAATCGATACGAATGTTTTTATGATTAAACAGTAAATTAATTATCTATTTTTATTTTAAATTAGCGAGATGAATTTATGTTTGTGTGATAAACGATAAAAAAAAAACTAAATTCTCAGATTATCAAATCAAAATCAAATTGATAATCTAATAATATATACCAAAAATATTAAAGACAATTCAATTAATGACGATATGCCAACATTGGGTTGCCATTCCTAGGGTGTAATTCAAGAAACACCATTAGCATTTATAGTGGCACAAAGCTACAATGTTGAACGAATGATATGACAAGTGCAATATATTTTCTAGCCAAATTTGATTCGAGCAAGAATTTTGTATCTGACTTGGATCCAGGACTGATAGCCTAAGACCAGTATTAGTTCAAGTTAAAAGCTCCCGTGGTCCTCGAGAATGGCAAGCAATTGAGCCGGTTGGCCGATGATCTGGTTGCGCTTCAATCCTGGGGAAGAGTCATCCTGCAATTCTCCCTATCCCGGCTTGCTGTATGTGCAAATGCCCTCTCCTGACAAGAGAGTCTCTCGCCTCATTTAACATTGTCGCTTTCGTTGTAGAATGTGTAGTTTGTTGATATGGAGACGGCATCAGTACAAACACTGAGTTGCATCGATCTATTTATATGTAAAACTTGAAATCGTAAGTAAAGATGGGGCGCAACGGCTCCAGCCCCCATCCAGCTGCAAATAGCGGTGTTTTGTGTGTTTCCTGAGAATGGCACTATCAAAACAGTGGGGGTTGAAGAAGATGGCTCTGCAAGGAGTAAAGAGAGGTGCTCCCACCAGGGACATTAACACATGTAGCTAAAAACAACTGGAAGAACTTTCAGCATTCAATGATGGAAACTGTACATTTCTATCCGTAACGATAACTAATATGATCGCAGTTTGCATTATGGATCAAACCTAATCTACGAAAGAAAGTAACTGCTAAATACAGCTATATGCGATACTAACAGCTAACTAGAGTGACCGGCATCGTATGACACTGAAATCTGTAATTACATATCTACAATAGCAGCTGAGGAAAAAAATTCTAACCAGACATTTTGTGTAATCTCACACTGGCCTGAAGGAGTTCAAGCATAGTTCTTGGCAATGAGTTCTATTTTTTCTTCCTTGCAGCCAAAGCACTTGGTTTTGAGAAAAATTTCCCGAACAATCCTCGTGCTTTAGGAGGATTTTTATCTTTCTGTTGTTTGCTGGAGTCTGTGCTAACATCTGATCTTGAGCTCTCTCCCCTAGCATTTAATTCTTCTTTCAGAATCCGCAGTAGTTCCATTGCCATAGCCTTCGCTTTCTTGTTCCCGTTGATGGAGACACTGACGAGGCCTGGGATAACGCCCTCGTCCATAACCAAGTGACAGTACTCGAGACGCTGAGAGCACAAAGAAAGAAGTACACAGACGGCATGCTCTTGGTCATCATGACTGTCTTTCTCAAGCAGTTTGGATATTGAAGCGATACAACCATCGGTTTCTGCAACATACATCCTACCGTCTTCATTGTGGCACAAATTCTTCAAAATGGTGATACAGTATCTTGCCAAATTATCATCCTCAAAAAGTGGGACTAGTTTGGGAATGAACATGGAAGGAATGATGAAGGAATCAACATCACCATTTGAAGACAAGTTACACAATATTTTCAAGGCAGGCTCCAGCAATTCCTTAATCCGGCTGTCAATAATGTTCAAGATGCCAATAAATGCAGCAGATGCTGCAATTCTGTGACCACAATGTTGGTCGAAGGACAGCTCCTCCAATATGGCGAGAGCTTGCTCGGATACCTCTGTATCAAGAAACGATGCCAAAAGATCATATGCGTCTTCCTTCATGTACGATATACTGTTTCTGTAATACCCAAGACAAAGTAGATCAGTACCGCAGAATATTCTGAAACAAACCGAGCTAGACTATTCTGGATTATTGATTGGTTTCTGCTGAGAGCTTTGTCGGCTCAGTTTTAAGTCTTGATGTTTCTTAAATAACCTAACAGAAAACATATAATAGAAGAAAAAACTAAAGCTTTAGTGCTTGTAGTTTCGACCTAAAATACTTTACTATTGTTCATATGTTGCAAAGAATAAAACAAGAAACAAATAAGTAGAATTGTACTCCATTAACAACTCGAGATGTTTTCTTGATCCAGGTTCCACTTGACTAGAAATACTTTTGTCAAGAACTGGAGAATAAGATACCTGTTTTTGTGCACAAATTCAAACAATAATAGGCATCCGGTCATCTGTGCTTCTACATCATGAAGGTCGTGAGCATCCTTCAAAAACCCAAGGATTAGCGGAATGAACTTTTCAGATGGAATTACTGACCAAGATTCATCATTGTGTTTCAATAGCTTTTTGACATCTTCAACAGCAATGCACTGAGAATCCCATGGAAGCCTACTGAATTCCTCCATATCTATCTGATGTGAGGGTTTCTCATTATCACCAATATTCTTGTACAGGTTTGAACCCTGACTAGATCCAAGTAACGTGTTGCTGAGATCCAGCGGAAGATATAGATCATTCATGGAACTGCTCAGGCTAGCAATGGAATTCATAGAGGTTTCCCAAGACTTAACTAGTGTTTGCTGAATTTCTGGGTCAGGAATAGACACGCCATGCATGGAACACCATTTCGTGATTAGGTCTTTCATGCCAGTATTTGATGTGAACGACAAATGGTTGAGCTTCCTGTTCGTTTTTGGGCATGTGTCATGACCTTCATCAAACCACTTCTGGATCCACATCCTTTCATATGTTTGACCCGAAGCAATGACAACAGGATCGTACATTAACCTCGATGATAAAGGGCATATGAATTCCAGAGGTGGAACAGGCCTACTTAACATGTCAATCTGAGCATTTGACCTATAATTTGCACGGAGTTCCACTTCACCTGATAAATCATAAGGTCTTTCAAATGGATAGAGATCTTCACGTTCTGACGAACCATTGTGGTTTGGCTCTTTCACTATAATCTTTCCATATTTGTTCAGAAGACTCAGAAAAAATGATAAGATCTTCCTCTTACTCGGTTCGCTTTCACCAAATTTCTCAAGAAGCTTTCTGATGGATCTTTTCTCAATTAATAGAGCTTTCGGAGACGAAATATGAAGCAGGGAGGAAACAGTCTGAACAGCAGCAAGTGTAGCTTCTTCTGTGGAATCAATAGTGGAACCGTATCTATGAAGCAATTCCCGTAGCACCCTCCCAGCCTCCTCTTCAGATGGATCCAACCAAAACACCGCACTCCTAAGATCAGCAATAATTCCAGAAATCTGATAGAAATACATAAGCAGTTATCATATTTTGATTTTTTCCTGGTTTGCAAGTTGTGGGAAGCACCACAACTACGGTAACAACTGAGGGATTTTTTATTTTCTCATAGAGATCTTGATTGCTTACCTTTGCAGCCAACATCACTGGAACCATATTCTGAATTTGGCTGAGACTCTGCTCCAATAAGTTCCTTGATTTTTTACATCTCGACAGTATAGCATCTCCAGTAAGAGCCTGAAATGTTGAAACAAACTTGTGTATTAACATCTCTTAACAATTAGATGGAAAAGAAAATGCAATTTGTTAAACATATCTTCCACTAATATTACGTGTTGCAGCGTGAATGAAGAGTCAGGAAAATGACAAAAATGTGGAATTCTTCCATCTATCATATAGTTATGTATTTAATACACATACTATTGTTCATGGGCACACAGCTTAACTTTAAAGACTTGTGTTACGATGGAACACTTTGAAAGTATTAGAACCTCAGAAAATGTCATGGCAAACACATTGAAACCAATTTAAGGGAATATCTGAATTCAAGACTAATTGGGACCGAATTAAGTGGTACAATCAACCAAAACAACCAGTGTAAGGTGCATACCAAATAAAGTGCGCTGGACTCACTGCAGTGCTGTAGCAGAGACTTAGCTTTGGCAATCCCATTGTTTAACAAGCAAAGTGCCTCCAATCCTGACGAGCATCGAGGACGGGCTGCTTCTATCTCTGGAAAAACTTTTGAAACTTTGGCGACCACTTTTAATAGTTCTGAACACATTTGAGCATGCACCTACAATCATATGAAATATTACATCTTTAAACCAGAAAATATGTAAAATAAGATGTACTTTAAGTAAAAGTAGATGATATGTGAACCTAGAGTTAGAATATACCGACAGCCAACATCATCGTCATCTGGAAACAACCAGAAAACTGTCCTCTGTTATTCGATAGAAGAATAAGATTTATCCTTGTTAAGATAGCTATAGGGCAGGCCTTTACTAGATCAGAAAAGAGGGGGTTTACTTCTCTTTTTCCTTGTTTTTTTGGCTGTACCAAAAGTAAAACACAATATTACCCTGATACTGTCCCGTTGCTCCATTAGGAGTCAATTAAAAAAGTCAACTTACAGTATTTTATTGAGACATCAAATATCTAATGTTCAAATTAGCAACAAAAGTCCATATAGAAAACAATTAGACTTTGAACACCTGTAAGATATTTATAAGTTTTAGCAGCCTATCCAATATTCATATTGAGCCATTTATCACTTGTGTTTCCTTTAACTCTGAACCTTGCAGAAGTCAAAATGGCAAGAGTTATAGGAATATAAAGAGAAACTAGAAGATAGTAGTTATACCTTAATGGTTCGAGCCGATGGCAATCCTTCCATAACTTCGGCGACATGATTTCCCATGAGAAAACAATTGCTCCAAGTTTGAAAGAGCTAGCTGCCAAAAATAGAACACGATATATTTGTTTATTAGGCCCCATATTATCTCTACCAGCCCATATACCTATAAACAGATACACCGGCAATCATGTGCTCACAAAGACAGGTATGTAAGTGATTCATGACTTCATTCACAATTCATGAGATAAAACTGTGTCTGAGGATACAACACAAACAGGAATCCAACTGAAAGTCATATCTTTGCTCTTGAAATGTGAGAATAGGATGAGAACAGGATAAGCACTAATAGTAGAAAAGGCCCTGGAATATTGCAATAAATATCCAGTTCAAAGCCCAGAAACAATAAATCAAACATCAATTAAGGACAGCATTTCATGCAAGAATGGCTTACAACCTAGATTAGATACCAAGGGCATATATATACCACGATTAGCTTGTAAAAGATCATTGGCATAACAAGTTCATATGCAACACATATGCATACTTTCTATACTGTGGCTAGTTAACAACCAGTGAAGGGAGCTGTATCTTAAGAATCAGCATACTTGGATATTTGTTACTAAAAATCAAGAAAATGAATGAGTTGTTCCATTGGAATTCAGGATCCTGGACTTCTTTCATTTCCCATCTATAAAATTTTATAAACAAGCAGATATCCTAAGAAAACAGTAATCCAATCATATCAACTGCGGATTTTTCTACTTGCCAACCTCCTCATACTGAAGCCCCGGAGGCAAATGAAAAGAAAGAAGGTTATTGTGATGCTTCTTCTGCTGACTACTCTCACAAGAAGAAAGTCTAAAAGACTACGTTGTGATTGGTTGGTAGTATCTGATTAGTTGATTCCCTGTAGTTTCTCCTGGCATTCTGCTAATGGAATTCTAAATCAATTAGGATCTTAAAGATCAGAATGTCAGTGATTATTGCAATGCCTCATCCTGGTGGTAGTATGCTTTCCCTGATTAAATAAATGTTGTTAATATGCATCAGCTCTCTCCGATTTATAGTTCTGCTCCATACTGCACAGAAATACCTGGAGTCGGGAGATGCTTATTCCGTTTGGTTGCTCATGGAGCTTCAAAACGATCAGGAAAGCCTGCTCTGAATGAGAACCTCCAAACGGAACTAGCAGATGATTCACGGGCTAGAGTATGTTTGACATTTCTATTTTCCTACTTTTGCTGAACTGCAATACCACTTGTATGAAAGTTAGACTGAATAGGTTTCATGTCCCCAAGTATGCTGTTTTACTTAGTATTGTTGGGAGACGATTATGTTTAATGGTAAGCTGGAAAAGATAGACACGAGAATGAAGTTGAATGTTACTTTCGGAAAGATGAAATTTGATCTAAATGGAATTCCTGTATTCGGTCAACATATAAAGACGCCTTATTGATAGGAAATTCTAACCCAGACCGGGTTTGGCTAGACCTAAACCAACCATATGCCACACTTGTTCTGTGGTTGGTTTGGTTCGACCGACCAGCGGGTTAGAATTTTCCTTGTTTGACAATTTAAATTAAGAAACTTCCTGGAAGTGAATCTGAATGTTCCAAGCTGTTGCCAAGTGTTTTGATAATATCTGAAACATTAGTCCTCTAACAGTTAATCTCCCTATCTTATTAGGTGGCTGATGAATTTATCAAGAGACCGAAAGAAACAGTATGATCAGTCGACTCAAATTTTATTGTTTCTGACCTTTCTGTTTGACCTCTTTGTTCAACTTCTCAACCATGTTGCAATTCAAGGGTATGCTTCGAAAGATGTTAAACTAATTATAAACTTCAAATGATGTTAAAAGATGCTCAAAATCGATTCACAAACTTTTCTTCTAATCATGAAAAGCACAACAAATGGCAGAAACAGCGCAAATCAAGTCAAAATTCGTGAAGGATGATATGAGAACTTCCAAAAATATCATTTATTCCAAAAAAACATAGAAATCTCTTACCTAGCACAGAGCAAAAACGAGCATCCGACGGTGTTTTCCGTCCTCCACCTCGCAAGAAAGAGAGCTTCAGCACAACTTCGCTTCTTTCCAACAAACACTCAATCTAAAGAACTCCCAAAACCCACAAGATATTTCAACTTTCTGAACCAACCACAGCCATCACTGCCCAAAACTGGAAAAACTATCAAAACTTCCACTATCTAACGCAATCTTCTCCCCTTCTTATCCTCAAAAGAGGTAAAAATCGGCCGAGCACATCAACACCACTCCAAAGTCGAACTGCATGGTTCTTTCTTTTTCTCCTGATTAGACTCCCACTCAATCACAAAAATCCAACCTTTCAGCACTCTGTTTGCTCTTTGGATGGATATATATCAAAGAGAAAAAGGCAGGAACAGAATTCTGGTTCTGGTGCTTGAACCAGAATTAAAGCACCCACCAAAACTAGTTATTTCAGACACCCACTTGGACCCTTCAAATCACAAAATTGAAAGAATCAAAAAGATGAGGTGGGTCAGCTTGTTCTTTTCCCTGAATGAATGCAGAGAGAGTGGGTCAGCTTACTTTCGCTCAATGAATGCAGAGAGAGAGAGAGAGAGGCAAGAAAACAAAGCTGTCTCTCCTGAATCGCTTTTTGAAATTAAAACAAGACTGAATGCAGTCAAAAGCAGACCACTATAGAAGAAAGAACAATCTTCAACTGCAGCCTGCTTACTTTTCATCTTTCTTTTTAAATTATTTATCGGGTTTGGATTTTGCATGAATTTCTAGTGTGAGAAACGATAATTTAAGCTAATGGTGGAAGAAGCAGCAGTGGCAGTGGAATCAGTCAATCTATCAGCATGCGATTCTTCAGAGCTTGTATTTATGTAAAGGAATCGTATTCCATAAGAACACGCCAGTCCCTATCCACTTTTCACAATCTCTGATTTGATTGGTCTGGAATTCATAATCATAATTTGTCTAAAATAATAAATAACATACATGCAGAGAGAGAGAGAGAGAGAGAGAGAGAGAGAGAGAGAGAAGGTTTGGTCATTGGGTTACCTAAAGCAGCTGCAAAGGTTATTTATTGTAAAGAATAAGCATTAGGCTCCACAGAAAGGGCAAACCTTTTATTATGGGACAGTATGGGGCCTACAGTCTACTACTACTTGATGCTCAACCGCTTCTGCTCTCAAATTTATGGACAACAATTATGGAGCTTCACATCAACTCTTTTTCATTTTAGATAAATTACCATCACACTGTGATTGTTTTTATTTTTAAATTATTTTCGAAATAAATTAAAATATATTCAATATTTAGTATCATTCAAAAATATCTTATTTAGATATTTTTAACTATTTTAGTATAAATATATATATACAACACATATATAAAAAAGACATGATTTGATAAATAAATAATAATTTTTGTCTCCCAAAACACAACATTAAACATATATACTATGTTTGTTTTTATTTTCAAGTTATCTCTGGAATAAGTCAAAATATACTCAATATTTGCTATCATACAAAAGCACCTTATCTGGGTGTTTTCAACTGTTTTGACATAATACTACATAAATATATAAAAGACATGATTTCACAATTAATAGTAGTTTTTGTCTCCCAAAACACAACATTAAACATATAATACTTATTTTAAATTATCTCAAAAAATAAATCCAAACATACATACTATCCCTAACACACACTTATTTATCTTTGTTTTTCTCTCTCTATCTCCACAAAACACTCAGAAAACGAATCTAAACATTACGCACAAGTTTTTCAAAAATATGATATAATTCTAAATAGAGAGATAGTTACACCTCTCTTCTTTAAAACTTTGTGTAATTATATGTAAATTTTTGTAATTTAAAAACTTATATTTAACATCTCTAAGGGTTGCTTTTATATAACAAATAAGTCCCTCCATAATTCAAATTTCACCAAATTTACTGATATTAATAACAAATCTTAATTAATTAACAAATTTAAAAAATAAATAACAGATTAAAATTAAGTGAAATACCTAAAAAGAAAAAAACTAAAATTTAATAATAAAGTAAAAATATTAACTTACATGGTTCCGGAATACGACCGAAGTGGTCGTAAGGGGAAGAAAATTCTGATGGAATCGCTAAAAGATAAAAACAGCTGAAGTGTGGACCTAATGAAATTATGGTGGAGGGTAATGCTGAGTGCGACTTTGATTTGAGACTAGCGACATACATGTTACAAAGACATGAATGACGACGGTCAACGCCTCAGACCTGTTAAACAGAACGGCCCAAACACGTTTTTACGCGTTCACATGGATTTGCAATAAAATGTTTGTACATCTTTTGTCCGGAAGAAGAAGCAGAATTTGTGGGCTGAGGAATTCAGCTGAGTCCCGGTAAAATGGGTCGTATTCAATCCCCATTTCATCTATAAAATCTTTACGTTCAATTTCTGCATCTAATTTATTTTTTTTTATAAATAAATGTTATGTAATTTAAATATTATGATATTACAAATGAATAAATATTTTTCTATTAAAAAAAATATTCTGGTTGAATCTAAAGACCAAATTCAATTAATAAAATCAAAGACTTAGATTTTTGTGATTCAAATTATGGGCTTAAATTTAAAGTTGTATATTTATGTAATATATATTTATATAAATTTTAATTAAAAATATACGTAGAATATATTTATATATAGAATAAGAGTGATATATATATATACTAATCGTCATACACGCCGTTTTTGTGTACATATAATAAATAATTATTTACACTTTAAATACAATATATATAAAATATAATATTTTTATATTTAAAAAATATAAAATAGACGTGGTTGAGAATACATAAGGATATTTTTGTAATTTAAAAAATTAGTGTAGCGGTGTAAGTAACCGCCATTTTTGTGAGTGAAAATGGATTTTTTTTTTCTTATGTAGAATATATATATATATATAGAGAGAGAGAGAGAGAGAGAGAGGTGTTGGTGATTAGGGTATGGGGAGGGCGGTGACGAGGTAGGTCTAAGTTGGTTTGTCAAAACTTAAGAACGACCTCTAGAAAGTTTGAATCCAAACTCGCTTGGGACTTGAGAGCTACTGGCTTGGAGTCGATTAATATTTTTAAAATGATTATCATAACTTCGTAAATATGATATAAAATATAATTATTGAAACGTAAATTTCTCTTTATAAATTTATATGTGCATGTTATAGTCATTGAAATATTAAAAATTTTAGAATATGTATTATCTATATAAACATTAAATATTTATATATCATTTATATCTTTATTTTAATTCATAAAAGAAATAGTTTATGTATTATATATAAATATAAATAAATCATACATATTTTTTTATATATGTACAAAAAAATATTAAAAAAGTAATCGAGATCGATCCGTTCGAAGTCCAAACTACTAAGATCTGGGAGCCATTTAAGGCTTCAAATACCTTTTAAATTGGGGAAAACTCTTATTTATAGGGCTCATGTCAACTCTAGAACCCTTAGGCAAAGGTCGCACCAATAACTATCGTTCCAGATTGACATATCACGTCACACCCAACCCTAAAAGCATTATTTATAAACAATCAGAGTAGTTTAGGAGTTGATAATTTACTCGTTTAATATTTTCGGCACGAACTGTTTTTATCAAGGTACTATCAGATTTGGTTAATTTATTTGGATCCCAGAAAATGAATTTTCGAATGACTTCTTAATCTTTTATCTCATCTTCGATGACTGAGTTACAAATTTTGTTAAATCCACCTCAAACTCGTAAAAAATGTTGCATATACTATGGATTTTAGGCTTTTTTTTTTCTTTTTACTCGGAAGTTTCCACAGCTCCGGCTGCTGGGTCTGATGTTTCCACACTTCAACGCGGTGCTGACCATTCATGACAAAAGTGAAAACCAACAGAATCAACGAATCG
Organism: Sesamum indicum; assembly: GCF_026168435.1. Lineage (NCBI taxonomy): Eukaryota > Viridiplantae > Streptophyta > Magnoliopsida > Lamiales > Pedaliaceae > Sesamum > Sesamum indicum. Next base: position 14,409,062 of record NC_142669.1, on the reverse strand, counting down.
AAAACCTACCACAAATGATGTTGAACTCTCCTTATTGTGCACTTCCACATTCTTTCTGCTTTATGAAGCTTTTCCTCGTCCATTTGCCCCAAAGTATCCACATTTCCATGGCCCTATTGTTATTAGTTGATGAAATTGACATAATCAAAATACTAATTAAACTGGCGAGATCTCGCTGTAGCAATCAGAGGTAGTGTCCGTTTCGTCTTCAAAAGACAATTTAGTTAGGATAAAAAGGTGTTAAAATTTATAAATCGTGCAAGTTTCACGTTTGCTGCTGATATGGGACAGGAAAACCATTATCTATCATTATTAAATAATAATTTACAGGTTTTTTCCCTTTTTATCTTTATTGTATGCTCTCTGTGCATTTATAACTCAATAATAATTATTCAGTATAATTTTTCTTGTGAATAAAAGCTATTTAACTCCGATCTTGACTTTTACCCATAACTCCTGCATTTTAACATTTCAAATAATTATTTGAAAATTTATGATTATTTAATTAAAACCACCACGGTTTATTGGTCCATCACTCCTAATTAAATCATAAATAGGTCCGCATAGAGGGGCCATCACATTACATCATAATTTATCATATTTTCAAACCCCTACACTCCCTTTCGACATTAGAGAAAATAATCAACCGAAGAATTTTGATATCTCCGTAACTTCTTTACTTTGAATGCACGATCTTCTCTTGCACATAGTAATTCAATAAAATAATATCTTGTGCACTCTCATTATATAAAAATAAACAAATCCATATCCCACATTTCTCTTGAATTTTAAATATATGTATTTAATTTTAAAAATATGCTATCTTTGTACAAGATAAATAAAGCATGAAACGCCATTTCAAGCACATATGTGAACTGGCCAGATAGCAATAAATTATAAAATCTTTCATCATATTCACTCAAGAACCCTAATTAAGGTCTAACCCACATGCATTTCTTCACGTCAATGATCATATATTCTTGAGACATACAATACTATTTAGACATGAAATTTACTTAAAAGTTTCTTAGTACTGAATATACAAAGGATATCTTGACTTAATAATGATTTTTGTTCACAAAAAATTATTTGTTTAGTTTTTTAAGTTTGCTTGCTATTAATTTTACTGCAATAAAAAAGATCGAACAGTCATTAAAATAAAGATAAATATACAATAGATAAGGGTATAATGTTTATTTTAAGAAAATTAACATTAGAGATCTTCTATCCCAAAGTGAGTTCAAGATATCACATATCTTTAGAGAGGATAACCAAGTCGTCGATTATTTTGCTAACCAAGCCTGTTTCAACCAACATCTCACCATTTTATCTCCTGATAATATCACAGGTATTTCTAAAGGTTTAATTAGACTTGATGTCTGCTCCTTCCCTACTATTAGAATCAGAAGTATTAGTACCTTTAATTTCAGTTAAAATACTTTTCATGAAATTAGGGGTACTTCAATTAGTTCTTTGTTGATACTGGTGTCCTATCTTAGCTTTTTCTGTGCTGTTTTTGTGGTTGTACCTATATGGATTTCTTGGAGGTTACTCATCCATATGGTTGAAGTTGGGACCTATATTTCTCTGGTTACCTTTTGGTTTTGTCACTTCTGCTGCTCTTCTTTGTTATATCTTTTTCAGGTCTTATAAACCCCTTTCACAGATTCAAAGGCTGCCAGCTATACAAACATGATCTCCACGTTAATACTTATGTTCATTATTTATCTTTTTGGAACATTACACATACTTTGGCTTGATATTTTTGTACAGATTTATTTGCAGGTGCTGTGCGATCCACGACGTAGTGGGATAACAAAAACCTTTTTGACTCGCCATAATTTTTTTATGACACCTGTTCGGGTCTTTTGTTGTAAGGGAGTAGTACTCTTGGTTTATGGCTTGTGTATTTTAATATAAAGAGCGAGACATTCCCTTGATATGGTATCAAAATTGGTGAACTGATAAAACATTGCACCGCAATTGCAACAAAGCCTAAACTGTGGCACTAAAGATGCAATTCGCTCTCAAGGTATTTTCCTCAAATATCTCAACTTCAATATTTGTCTATTTTTCACATTTTGCTTTCAAATATGCCTTGTCGTTACACACAACCCGCTAATAACAGAGCACATGAAATAAGCCCATGAGGTGAAAGAAACAAAATGCATACTCCACAACTCTCTTTTGCTGGTTTTCCCGACTACAAATCTAACAAGAGAATTGCTTATCATAAGTTCATACATATACGATCACACATCACAGTTCAACACTTCATTTTAGAATTATGTATATATAATTATTTCCTGCCAACAATATGTTGCCAATTCTCATACCCTAACAAATCCAGCAAACACATTCGTATCATATGAAGTATACAGATTCTCAATTCCATTTCCACATAATTCATACAAATGGAAGAACCATTCATTCATAATCTTGAAACAGCCTTACTGTCGTCCACATTATCGCCAGAATCCCCCACCGTCTCATCCGACCCGAGCACAGCCAAGACGTCGGCAAGCACAGTCTTTCGGTTATTGGCATACACTTTCCCGTCCCATTTCCTCCTCACCAAATCCATGCCCTGCCTCACCGCAGCCTCCACAGTCTCCTCAGCATTCTCGTGGGCCGAATCCACAATCCCCCACTCCACCCCTGTTGCAGCCGAGATCTTCGCTGCCTGCAAAACCACATCCCTCCGCACCTTTGGAGAGGCAATCTTGCTCTTCACAATTGACATAAACCAATGGGGGATTTTGTGCTTAATGTCCAGCTCACTCATGTACAGAACCCCTCTGTCCTTCCGCATGAGGAGGTAGTCATGACTGAGCGCAAAAATGAACCCGGCCGCGGACGCGTGGCCGGTTACGGCTGCGATTGTGGGCATGGGGAGGGAGATGAGGTCCGCCACCAGAAGCCGGAGTTTCTTGGACAAAACCTTGGGCCGTGCTTGTGCTTGCGCCCGAAAAAGGTCCGGGTCCGAGAGAGCCCATGAGAGGTCGTAGCCGTTGGAGAAGAACTTGCCCTCGGCGGTTGTGATGAGAGCAGTGGAGCCCATCGACTCGGACTCGGACTTGACCCGATTAAGTGCGGCCAGAATGGAGTCGATCAGGGTCGGATTCAGCCGGTGCTCATCGTTGCCGGTGATTGTAAGGATGAAGAGATCGCCGCGTTTCTCTAAAGTGCACATCCTAACTCCAAATCCTCACACTTTTTACACACAGTAAGAGTGTTTTAAGAGGGAGGCGAGTTTTCCAAGTAGCGCCTCATATGTGTGTGCATATATATATATATATATATATATAAATGCTGATGCAGTAATTGGTTTAATTTTTTCTAATAAATTTTCATGACTTTCTTATATTTTTTAGTGTTTTTATTTAATTAATTAATATATTTTTTTTATAATTATAATATTTTTATAAATATTTTATTATGCACACACATACGACTGTGCATATATACTAGTATATAAAATTATTAAAGTTGTGTATATAAAACTCAATATTGAATGTTTACTAAGTTTATTTATAAAAATAACCATACAATATTATCATATTTTAGACATTGAAAAAATTATTTTATAAGTTACAAATACTATATATATTTTCTTACTCAATTAAATATTTTTTAATTAAAAAACAACTATTTTTATTTAAATACATTAATGTAATAGATACTACATGGTTACCCTATGATATAAATTTAACAATATTTCAATTTAATAAAAAAAGTGAAGATATATATGCATATATATTTCTAAATTTATATATATACAATAAAACATTCAAAATGCTATGAACATAACATATAAAAGTAATATATATAATAAAAAATACTATTAATTGGATTTACACTCATCAATTAATTATCATAGATATTATGAAAAAAATCAAATTTTTTAATGAATAACTTTTGTTTGTCAAGTTTTCTACCGTAAAGTACTCCCTCTTCCCTTGTTATTGAAAGCATTAATTACGGTGAATTATTTTAATAATATCAAAAAAAAAAATTACGAAAACAAGGTGGTTATGAAATCTTTAAAGAAATAGGCCGCACCTATTTGGTTATGAAATCTTTAAAGAAATAGGCGGCACTTAAATTGTAGCTAAATATGAATATTTAAATAGAAAATTCATTAATAAATGAGGTAAACAAAATCAGTCTATGAAACATGAACGAAAGCAAGATAATTAAAAAATAAAAATTTAAGTGCAAGTAAATACTAAGAATAAATACAAATATTATAGAACCACAAAATCTTTAAAAAGTAAAGAAGAACACTTGAATGGTAGATTGCCAAAAAAATATAATTTTTCCTATTTTCAACCAGGTGTATATTATTCTTCCTATTTTTTATATGCGGCTATTATTTTTGAGATAAATTATTTTATCATTTGAAATATGTCTCCATTGAATGCGGCCATGTACCCTCTCAAGATCGAGTGATTGGGTTCTGAGGATAAAAACACGAACGTGAGGCTCGTCGGGTGCGTCCCCGACAACGACCCTCCGATGCTCAAGTTAGAGTTGATCGAAGTAAAAATGTGCAAGCTGAAAATTATAGGTCGAAAATATTAAAGAACAGTTACCTCAATAAATGAAGCATCGGGGTATTTATAGCTCCAGGTGTGTATGGTGGTTTGATCCACGTATCATCATTTGGACGATAGTGTCCCAGATCGGACGGCTCTTATTAAGTCGGGTCTTCCTCTCTTGGGGCTGGTTCTTTCCGACCCGCTTTAGTAGGACGCGGATCTTGTTTAGAAAAATTACAGAAATGCTCTTCATTAAGGATATTTTTGGTAAATTGGGGTTTTCCCTATCAATATTTTACTTTTGTATCTTACCATTAGTTTATCTTTTTATTTACAGTAAAAAATTCACATGATGTCGTGGTTTGGGGTCCGTAGTTTGAAATCAGGACACCAAATCGTGGTTTGAAATCACGAGATGATCAGTTTAAAAAAAAAAATTAATTCGAATCGCGATTTCTAATCAGGACTCGTTATATTAATATTATACTATTTATATAAGTTATATTAATATAATTTATTTACTTTTTTTTAGTAAAAGAATAATTAACCCGAGGGAGGGTTGTGGTTTAATTCAAATTGTGTCGGTATGTGTGTGGGTGGGGCCGGCCAAGCTTATGCCCCTTTGATCATTTTATAATTATTTTTTTTATAGAATTTGCAATTTAGTTCCTTAATTTATAAATATATATAATTTAATAATAAAAAAAATTATAAATTTTAATCTAGTCCTAAAATTTATTTTTTAGTTAATTTGTGACTTTTAATCTCTTAAAAATTAAGTAACCGAGTTCAATATAATTTTTTTTATATCCCAAATAAACTCAAATAAATTCTTTGTAATTAACACCCTAGACAAAAAATATGAAGAAAAAATAGAATATTATATATAATATTATGTTTATTATAATAGAGTACAGAGTGTCACAATTTTACTATTTTCTAAATGGACGAAATATTTAAGTGTATATAAATATCAGTGAATTTAGTTTTTATTTTTCACTCAAAATTTGATTTAATAAGTGCATAACACGAGGATTACACTAGACGTTGAAATAAACAAGAAATCAGCTTCGCCCTAGAAAATATATGGTTTTCCGCTAAGATTAATTATTACAATAAAAAAAAGTAAACCATGGCATATACAAATCAATCACATTTAGCAACGGTCATTAGTCGTTTTTCCTAAAAATGTGGCCAAAATATTAGCCATGGCTAAATCCATAACAAATATTTTGACTAAAAATAATCATGACGAATATAAATTAATTGTGGTAAAAATTTAAATTTTTACTTTGATTTTATGTACAGTAATTATTAATATTAATTTACTATAATTTTTAAGTCGTGATACTTATGATGTAATGAAAACTCATGTTTTTTGTGGTATCGAATTGGGAGATTAAAGGTATTTCACGTTTTAATACTTTAAAGGTCCATATTGCATTTGGAAGTGTAATTAAAGGTATTTCACGTTTTAATACTTTAAAAAATAGAACTTATGATTTGATTGGGTAATGCTGCATTCGGTTATATAATCAACGGTGTTTGATGTTTTTTATACTTTGAAAAAGGGAAAAATGCATGCTACCTCTATGTAATATAGGTAACGTGCAAAATACTTCTATAAAACAATATTAAATTATTTTTTTGTATTTTTTAAATTAAAGCAATTTATCCTTTTAAAGTGATGTGTGTAGTGCAGTCGTCTCTCTTGCTGGTGTGCATGATTTTTTCGATTATGTATTATATATCTAATTTATAATATGTACAAATATTTATCAAAAAATAAATATATTATTTTATATATAATATTTTTAGTAATATATACATTTTTATTAAAAGAAAAACAAAAGAAACTCAAAATGTTGTAGTACCTCACATAAGCGATTGGTCAAACAAACCCGTTTTTATAAAAGACATGATATCATGACTAGAGTTAGGGGTGGAAGAGGTCTTCCCCTAACTAGTCGCCAAACCTCAATCTAAGTCCTTAGCATAAAATATTTTTTCTTTTCAAGGCCCTGTAGAAGAGACACTCCCCTTCAAGAATTTACACTAATCTCTGGCTATCTTCCTAACCCAAAAAAGGGTATAAAAGGACTCAATGGAAAGAGGTAAGAAAACCCTCGAGATAAGTAAAAGAATTCAGAGTAAATTGACTAACATAAAAGACCAAACTCTTTTATAGGATTGAGGGTAGGCCTTCCTAGGATGACATTATAGGCTAAAGAGGTGTCCACCACCAGGAATTTTAATGACACGTTCTTCGAGTGGCACCAATGCCTAAGATTAGAGCGAGTGAAACTATGCCCCTAGGATGGACCGCCTCCCTGCGAATTCGTGGAGGGAGGTATTCACTTTTTTTTTAGGGGTGTCTCCCAACTGCATTTAATTGTAGCTTTCCCCGAATAGTATGTCAGCAGAACTTCCAGAATCTATGAAGATACATCTCACTTCGTAGTTGGCCAATAACGCAGTGATAACTAGAGCGTCGTTGTGGGAGCTCTTAGGACCTAAACGTTCTGCCCTTCCAAACTAGATGAGGGGGACATCCTTGATGGGTATCGAGATCACCAAAATTAATTCCTACAACACTTGTGAAAGTGGGAGTAGGGTCGATTCCACAGAGACCGGCTTTAAGTTGATTTCTTTGAGAAAAAAAAATAAAAGAGGGGAGATTTGATGATAAAAAGAAATAATTAAAACTAAATAAACTGATTGAAACTACCTGGCGAAGATACGAGAGAGAGATTTTTCGGTTAAATTTAGGATCATACTTGATTCTTGTGAATTAATCATTGATTTAAGAATAACACATTTATAAATGAATAAATCAGTTATAGTGTTGGTACGACATAACACCTTACCTTTCCTTACCTTTTCGTCAGCCAAGGTACGACCGTTGACTAGATACCTAATTAATAGACAACCCTGGGAACGTCCACAAGATTTAATCTATTAACAGCATTAAGAATTAGAAAAGTCTGATTCTAATCAACAAACTCCTACGAGGATAATTCGTTTAAACTAGATCCACATTCCCCATAACACAACTAATTACTATGATATAATTAATCATGCTACATTGCTACTAAGCATTGAACTAAATAAACAATTATACGGATTTATAAAGTCCAATTATCTAAGCAAACCTTCTTGATAATGAATAACCGATCGAGTCATCCATAAATCAGGCGTTTGTAATAAAAGCACAGGAAATAGCATGAATATTCATTTAATAAGTGTAAAAGGAGCAGATTAGATCTCACAACATATTATGAATCAAGCAATCACCATACCTTAACCAAAAAATAAGGAATTTAGCCGGACATGTTAATGGAAGAACACATGAAAAGCAAAGTAAAAAAATATCATAAAAACTAGAGAAATAGAAGAGTTCAAAAGTTGTCTCCTAAAGTGAATTACATCACCTTTATATAATAGCTAGATACCTAATTCTACTAAGATTACAAGTAGATTCCTAATTGAACTAAAAGACTTATAGAAATAGAATTATAATCCTAGTTAAACTCCTCTTTCATCAAAGGTAGTCCAAGCAACTCCAAACTCTTGCCAAAAATTGAGTTTGAGTCTTTTCTGAATTTCCATTTTGGTACTTTTTTTCGTTTTCCATTTCATTTGTCCTAATGCTGCAAAATAATATTTAATTAAGAGCATTTGGTCACAAAATAGGCTAAAATATTACATGAAATAAGCACAAAATGCAATCCTGTCAATCCTCCTTTGCATGACATCCCAGATTTCTTTTATAGTCACGCCATGCGCTTTTTTAACCTGGGTCTTTCTAGCATGATGGGAGTCCCCTCTAACTAGCCCTCCAACAATCATTCGTATGACTTCCTTTCGGGAAGATCATTGGTTTCAGTCTTTTCTCCAAATGTATTCATGCGCTCTTCATTTGGTGAAGATTCTGGAGGGAAATCTTTACTTATTTTCCTTTATTAGCTTCTTGCTTAATGTATGGCCCTGTTCCTCGGGCCTTTTCCCAGCAAATATCCATTTTGGATAAGCCTCTCAATTTCATTCTCTAGGTGCTGACATTTTTCAATTGTATGGACATAATCATTGTGAAAATGGAAGAATTTGTCGGACTTGGGACGTTTGGGTTGTTCTCTCCACAATCAAGGACGAGTTAACAAGTTTTTCCTTTAACTGCCATGAGGGCCTGGGTGATAGGCACCATTAAAGGGGTGTAGACTGCATTGATCCTCTCGAAGGGCGCCTTCTTGTGCTTGAAATCAGTACGTTGTTTCTTGAAGGGGGCATCCTCCCGAGCTTCTTTCCTCTTCTCCGGGCGACTCTCCTCTTTGGAGGTTTAGGTGGCCCCCATGTTAATGTACTTGGCCGCTCAAGCTAGGAGGGCATCAAACGTCAAAACAAGACTTTTGGCCAGGGACTTGAAGAAATCCCCATCCAAAAGTCCTTACGAGAAGCCACTAGTCTTCACCTCTTGTGTGGCCGAAGGTACCTCTAAGGCTGCAGTGTTGAATCTTTGCACGTATTCCCTTATTGTTCTTTTGGCATATGGTGAAAAGGCTAAGCTCTGTCTTTCGAAGCTTCTGACTACTGGAAAATTGGTGCAAGAAGAGGGATCTGAACTCCTGGAAGTTTTCTGTTGTTCCGGTGGGCAATTCATTAAACCATTGTTGTGCGGCCTTAGCAAAAGTGGTGACGAAGACTCGACACTTGATTCCATCCGTGTACCTGTGCAAAAGGGTTGCGTTCTAAAAACATGAAAGGTGTTCTTGAGCGTTAGACGACCCATCGTACTCAGGAATAGTAGGGGTGCAACAATTTATAGGGAGTTGTCCGCCATCACTGCGTTTGTGAAAAGGAAACCCTGTTGTTCTTCTCTTGGGATTCCCGCTATCTGGTGTTGTACATCCTGGAGACCCTTTTGAAGGCACTCCAGCTGAGCCAACCATTGTTGGGGAATCTCTTGGGGAGCTGCTTGAGGGAGCCCTTGTATCCCCGTTGGAAGGTTGTTGGTTACAACAACATTCTCTTCTGGTGGGCTTCCCTATACTCCTCCTTGAAGGATGTCTGCTTCCACCACCGGAGCTGAGCGGGCAGGTACTAGTACCGGCATTTGCTCCCGAATGGCCGCTGCAACTACCTATCGAATTTGCACCCAGCAAAGCTGGGAAAGTTCTCCTGATGTGGTGTCTGAGGAGGTGTTTTGCCTTAGAGGGTCAACCAAAGGATCCATCACCCTGTGGGTAGCATCGGAGTGGACAAAGCTGGGGTGGACTCTCCTACCGGTGCTAGGGAGGTTCCCTCCACAACCTTCAAAGACTGACTGTTGCTAGGTGCCTCTACGACCTTCTGCTTGTTAGCGGGATTACTGGGGTTTTCCATAGTAACTCACGCCTTTAACTCAATTCTCCAAATACAGCGCCCATTGATACGTTCGATTTTAGCACGGGTCCCAAGTCTTTGGATCTTGATGCTGGATTTGGACTAATTGAGTAAAAGTACTTGAGAAAAAAGACCTGCAAAACAACACGTTAGCACTCTGATGCTTAAGTTAGTCCCCTGTTTAGGAGTGAATAAATGCAAAGATAAATTATAATGAAAAACTCAAGTAGGAATAAGAATTCCATAAGTGCCCCATCTGTCTCGCACCTCCTGTTTCCCGACGACACACTAATCTTCTATCAGGCATCCCCAGAATCCTCCCTGACAGTCCAAGAGGTTCTAGACACTTATTGGGGCGCCTCCGGCCAAGAGATAAATTTCTCGAAATCTTTGGTGGCTTTCAGCAGGAACACTAAGGAGGATACGTTCTAGGCCATTACAGTTGATTTAACCATCCAACGAGAAAATAAGATGGGAGTTATACTTAGGACTCCCATCCAGCATTTCTCGTTCTAAGCGAGACCTCTTTGCTACGACCCGCGATAGCACTCTGATGCTTAAGTTAGTCCCCTGTTTAGGAGTGAATAAATGCAAAGATAAATTATAATGAAAAACTCAAGTAGGAATAAGAATTCCATAAGTGCCCCATCTGTCTCGCACCTCCTGTTTCCCGACGACACACTAATCTTCTATCAGGCATCCCCAGAATCCTCCCTGACAGTCCAAGAGGTTCTAGACACTTATTGGGGCGCCTCCGGCCAAGAGATAAATTTCTCGAAATCTTTGGTGGCTTTCAGCAGGAACACTAAGGAGGATACGTTCTAGGCCATTACAGTTGATTTAACCATCCAACGAGAAAATAAGATGGGAGTTATACTTAGGACTCCCATCCAGCGTTTCTCGTTCTAAGCGAGACCTCTTTGCTACGACCCGCGATAGCATTTGGCCCAAGATCACATGTTGGAATGAGAACCTTCTCTCTCAAATTGGAAAGGAGGTACTTATTAAGGCTGTTATACAGGCGGTGCCAACTTATGCCATGGTATATTTCAAATTACCTATCTCTCTTCGTCAAAACGAACACTCCTAGTGGCGCAAACTTTGGCAGGTTAGGCTGCCAAATAAAATCAAAGTGTTCATTTGGCGTGGTTGTCTAAATGCTCTTCCGACAGGTAAGTCTCTCTCTACTCGCATTCACGGCTTAGTTGTTTGCTGCCCTTTCTGTCAAGACTGTGTTGAAGATGTTCTGCACACCCTCATTTTCTGCCGCTTTTGCTAGATAGGTGTGGGGATGTGCCCCTCTCCACATACCTTCTGCTCAGTTAGGCTTTATGGGTTTCTTGGAGTAGTTGGTGACAGTTTCTGCTGAGTTTGATGACACTAATTTTCAGTTGTTTCTAGGCTAAATGTTGGTCCACATAGTGGTGCAGAAATGGCATAGCAACACAAAGTCACTGCCTTGATCCTCCCCAGGTAGTATGCTTTATCTGCAAGTACTTGGCTTCCTTTTGATCCCCGAATTTGGATGAAGTGGTGAGGGGCATTCCTAGTGTGGCATCTAGATGGCTAGTTCCCGCTTCGAAATATGTTAAGATAAATTTTGATGGCGCCACATTTAGCAATGGTCAGGAACTTGGTGTTGAGGTGGTTGCTCGTGGGCTTTAGGGGAGTGCCTAGCTTGGCTATCGAAACGCTTTAATAGAATGGGGGATGGGAAATGGCTGAGGCATTGGTGGCACAAGAAGCTATGCTTTCGGCAATAAGGACCGATCTTCAGTTATCTTCGAAGGGGATTGTGCTACCTTGATCCACAAGATTTTGGCTCCGGATTGTGATCTCTCGGCTATTGGTCCTATAATTGCAGACATTGGATCCTTAACTGCAAGTTTTCGCTCTATTTCTTTTCAATTTGTGAAACGCTCTTGCAAATATTGTAGCTCATATCTTATCTCATTCAGCTTGTGGCTCTAGTGAGGATGTTTCTGTTGTCCCTCCTGCAGTTGCTTCTTGTGTAATTGCAGACCAGTTATCGTAATGAAAATTTTGTTTTCGTCCAAGAAAAAATCAAATCCTTATATACTCCCAGAACTACATATATATCTATTAGGATTAAATCATTTTTTGGTTCTCTAATTTAAGTTATTTGATATTTTCGTCCTTTTATTAGAATAGCATTTTAGTTTTTTTTTTTTTAATTTTTGCAATTTCAGGTCTTTTATTCATTGGATATACCTCCACTAACGAGAAGGGTGAACTCCGACAAAAAAGGACTGAAATTGTAAAAAATTAAAAGATACAAGACTAGAATGTTGTCCTAAAAAGTTAATTCACAAAAATACTGGCAGAAATAGACCAATAGGAACAAAAGTCCCGATTTTAAAATGTCACTTGAGATGCACATATATTTTTTCCTCAAAAAATGGCAAACTCCAACGAGAAAAGGACTAAAATCATGAAAATTAAAAAGATTCAAAACTAAAATATTATTTTAAAATGTTAAAGGATGAAAACACAAAATAACCTAAATTACCAAACAAAACATGCATTTAAGACATCTATTATCACTTGTGCCCTTCTTGGAAAATTTAATGTTAGATATAATTTTGTAAAATGAACCTTTTTTGTTCTTTGTCCTCGAAAACACCTACTAATTTAAATTAATAATGAGATACCAATAATTCAACTGTACACAATTTTTTTCTTTTTCAGCTTCCATCTAAATTTTGTGTGAGTTAAAACATACATTCAAATTAATGGGAGTATTTGATCCTCATCTAACCCTTGTTTTTTTAGAGTAAATTACAACGATAGTTTTGAAATTTAACATAATTATGTATATTCCCTTATTATAAATTGCAAAATTATTAATACCCACAATTAGCTCAATTCATTAGTCTCTATTAAATTTTCATCTATTTTTTTATAGTAAACTGATCAAAATGTCATTGTGGATTAAAAATTAAAATTTTATTTATTTTTTATAATTTTTTAAATTTTTTCATCCACCCCATCCAATTTTTATAATTTTTTTTGTTAAAAAAAAAGAGAGAGATACAATAAGGGCAAGTTGATAATTTCATACCTCCATTGAAAAAGTATTCATAATTATGCTAAATTTTACAAAAAATCATCGTAATTTATCCTTTTCTTTTATAAGCTACGTATGTGAACTTTGATATGGACCGGATCAAAAATAAACCTTACATAATAGAACAGCCAACTATCTGAAATAAAAAGCCACACGCAACCTAAAATCTCAACTTACATAGAAATCTTCAAATAACTGCCACAAAGTACATAAGTGAAAATATAACCTATGAGCGTATAATTAAGCATTCAAGGAGATTCCTATGTATCATCATTACTTCTGAACCAATCGAGCATGAATTATATATACAAAACTAGCAAACGCATCAACTAACAACTTGTACTGCAGAAGCAACGGGGGCGAAGCCCTCGACATTTCCCGCCAGAGAAACCCTCAGTCTTGCAAGTTGAAGCACAACTTTCATCTCTAAAACAAGGGCCCTTCAATTTGCTGCTATACGATATACAATTTTTGGCTTCCGTACGAGGGATGGTCGTCTCTATACGTATTCAATTACGAAATAACTATTATAAAGTTATAGTAAAGAAAAAGGTGAATTGTTTATGATCTTTTGATCGTGGGGAGAGAGAGAGAATTTCTCTCTCTATACATGTATTCTTTTGTGGGCAAAATGCTCCTAATTAAATGTTGTATTGCAGCATCAGCCTATAATGGATTGTGAAAATAAAAAAGGAAAAAAGAAACTAAAATCAACATATGGACAAATTAGAAAGAAGAGATAGGCGTGCCCGCGCCTAATCCTGCGAGAATATGACTGCAAAAGCAAGGTTCAAGACACAATTTTTAAAAAGATTTGAAGATAATTGGGACACCTTTGGCTGATTGGAAACCACTATCACCTTACTTGTTCTTATTTGTGGTTGAAGTATTTAGTTGGTTATTGTAGGAAGCTGAACAAAGGAATGATATATAGGGAATTGCAGTCAGTAGAACGACACCCTGGATCTCCCATCCGCTCTTCGCTGATGACATGATAGTTTTTGGGAAACCCAAAGAGGACGTCGTTCAGGTGTTGAGATGCATATTAAAACTATATGGACAAGCCTTGGGACAATGAATTAATCTTGACAAGTCAAGTATGGTCATCAACCCGAACGTGGAAGGAATCCAGCGGGACCGAATGGCAGATATCCTTGGTGTCAAGTTGGTAGTGAAACATGATAAGTATTTGGGACTACCCAGAGTGGTCGGAAAATTACATAAAGAATTGTTCCAATCGCTAAGTGATCGTACGTGGAGTCGCATTGATGGGTGGGACTCCAAACTTCTTTCAAAAGCTGGTAATGCATGCTCATTATATCAGTATTGCAGTCAATTCCCATGTATGTTACATCATGTTTTTCAGATATCGAAGACCTTCATGCACGAGCTCAGATTAATGATGGAAAATTTCTGGTGGCATTCTACGAGGACTTGACGGATTTATTGGATAGCATGGAAAGAATTATGTCAGTTGGAGGACATAGGGGACTCGATTTCAGACAGTTAGAGTCGTTTAATAGAGCATTATTGGCGAAACAAGGTTGGAGACTGCTCACTCGACCCCATAGACTAGTTGGGCAGGTTTTTCGAGTGAGGTACTACACTTACTCAACATTCATCGACATAACGACAGGGACACGACCGTCACTCACTTGTCAAGTCCATAAAGTTATCCAAAATCAGTCCTGAACGCCTGAGTCCTGTTCTTCTTAATAAACAAGGCCTTTATACCTTGTAAATTATTCTACCATTCCCTCAACTTAATTAATTTGCAAACAACTCCTTTTGTTACATGGGCTTGACTAGGGATTGGGCCCTAATCTTAGTGCATCGCTAATCCATCGATTAATTAATGGATCCAATCAATTAATTTCTTTTTAAAGATTTTATCTAATTAAATTAAATATGTATTAATTTAATTCAATTAAATATTTTCACAAATTAGGTTATGACTTCACCTAAGAGATTAAATTGGACTAATTCATCGTGGTACTATCCATTTTTAGAATTTTACTTCATCGATCGATCTATGGAGTATTGCATTTTAATTTCGTACATCAAAGGTTAACAACTTAAATCTTTTTTTGGATTCTAAATTGGCATGTTTTAATCTATGTATAAGTTTTTTAATAAATATTGAAGAGGATTGAATTAGTTTTTCAATTTTTTTAGTATGTCAATTTGAATATTTAATTTAATTTATTAATTTATTTATTAACTTCCCCCCACACACTCTTCTAACTTTTCATTTCGTATCTTTTGCTAGTTATTTCTTTTTTATATATATACATTTTTATTAATCTAATATTAATATTATTTTATATATAATTTATTAGATAATAAATATTTTATTATAAATAATATTACAAACTTGAAAACATATAAAATTTGCCACAAATTAGTACTATATATATTTTTTTGCAATTATTATGTTGTCTTTAGAAAATCATCCAACAACCGACAAACCAAAATAACAACTTTCAGAGTTAATTATTAATACTTCATCTACACTAAACTCACTAATTTTATTATTATTTTCAGAGATAACTACATTTACACCCCTTATTTATTGTCCTATTACACAAATCACCCTTATCTTTTTAAAAATCATAAAAACCATCCCGACAACCTTTAAAATTTCAAAATGGCCCTGTTGACCTAGTCAATGTTTAATATAATTTTTTAAAAACAGAAATGCCCTCAGATGTGTTTATATAATTACCACAAGGTAGAGGGGCATCAAAGTAATGTATAAGGGGATGAGCATTATGATTCCATAAATTTTTTATTATTTATATTAAGTTTTTAATTCAAATTTAAATTATTGTATTATCTTTTTTAATTACATTTCTATTTAAAATTACACCTTTTAATAATTAAATTATTCAATTAATATATTAATAAAATTAATTACTAAATTATGAGTTTAAATTAAAAAACTATTAGACTTTTATAATTATTTAAAATTATTAAAATTAAAAAATTATTTATATCATCTATTTTTATTTATAATTAAATTTTACTAAAATTAATAAAAAATAATTCACAATAATTTATAGAGTTCACATATATCATATTAGAATTAGTGAAATAAATTATTTATTTATTAAATTGTTAAATTATTAAATTATTAAATTATTTTTTTTAAAATTATCCCCTTTTCTCAATCCTACCACCATACCCACCCTAAACTCCCCTGTGCCTTCGCCCCCACAGCCCTATTGCAGCCTACGGCCTCTCTCCACTTGTGTCCATCCTTCGCCCTCCTCTGTCTCATCCGCCATCAAATTATATATGTATAAATCTATAAATATATATAATTAAATATGTCAATTATTACATGTTTATAATATAAATATATATTCATTTATGTATAATTTATTAATTTTAGTAAAATTTAGTTATAAACAGAAATAGAAAATAAATCTTTTAATTTTAAAAATTTTAAATAATTTATACATGATAATTTCTTAATTTGAATTTATAACCTAGTAACTATTTTTTTATTAATATATTAATTGAATAATTTAATATTTCAATTATTAAAGATGTAACTTCATATAGAGATTCAATAAAAATGGTTAGTAAAATAATTTAAGTTTAAATTAAAAGTTGGTATAAATAATAAAAAAATATAGGGGGTCATATTATTTATTTTTATAAATATTACTTTGCAACCCTTCCACCTTTTAATCATTACAAAAACACCCTTGAGGCATTTCTATTATTAAAAATTTAAATTTAAATTTAATTGGGTCAATAGGGGTATTTTTGGGTTTTAAAGGCTGGCAGGGGTGGTTTCTATAATTTTTTAAAAGATAATAATAATTTGTGTAAAAAACAATAGATGAGGAAGTGTATGTAATTATCCCGTATTTTTAATTCTAAAATCAGAGTTTTTCTCTTTCTTTCTTTACTTTTTTGTTTTTGTTTTTGTTTTTGTTTTTTAGGTGATTTGTACTGAGTCTGGAAAACATCTATACTATTTATCTAAACTATTTATTAAGGGCCTCAATTCCCTGATCCCCTACGACTCAAGTCCTATATAACCTGTTCGAGCCTCCTGGTCCGAAAGTAGGCAGGTCTTCATTACTTTCGGGATCACTCAAAATCTCGCGTCACATGTTTATTCTTTGGCTTGCTATTTTAGAAAAGTTGCCCACGATAGACAAACATTGGTTATCACACCTTGGGGGATGTATCCTATGTCGGCAGGACAACATGGAGACACACTCACACTTATTTTTTCGTTGCCAATATAGTTGTCGATGCTTAACAACTATTCAGCGTGTTGTATGTTTTCTTTGGCCTAACAGAGAGTGGCTCACCGATATCAAATGGGCCACTAGGAAATTGAGAGGAAAACACATCATTAATGTGGCCTACCGTACATTACTTGATGCCTGTGTTTACCACATTTGGAGGGAGCGAAACTTGAGACGATTCGAGAACATTGAGAGATCTCCGACTATAGTCGCTAGTGTCATTATTGAGGATGTCAAATTACGTATTCTTAGTATTAACTTGCCGAGTTCTGTTAGTAGCTAGTGCGCTTTATAGATTATGGTGTATCCCTTGGCCTGTCGAGAGAGAAGCTAGCACTTGAGCACTATTGTATTATATCTTTATCCACATCTATGAAATTTACCTTTTCCCGAAAAACTATTTATTATGAAGATAACTCTAGAGTAACCATCATGATGGTCCTTAAAATATATATTTTGTCCATAAATAACCATCATTTTTTAATTAATTAACTTATTTCTGTACACATTTAAAAGTTAATTTATTTTATTAATTTTGATTGATTATTTATTTTTCAATTAATAAATTTTAAAAATTATTATGCATTTAGTTTAAGTACGCTTCTATCACTAGTCTGAATTAAAGCCATACACAGGAAAGATGTAATGATAATTCAACCAGTTAATTGCTTACCTAATTTAGTTGGTGAAGTTGAGGTTCGTGATAAAAAAGTTATGGATTTGAACCTCAGAAATATTTGGGTATAAATCTATCTTAACAGTAATGATTGGTGAACTATAATAACAGTCGTTGATTAATTACACATATTTAATATTGATAATTGACATAACTTAATTATTGATTGTTGAAACTTATAATATTTATGACCTATTCACTTAAAAATAAATAAATAATAATACCATCCCATGCCAGTAATAAATTTGACATTATTAATTTGAAGAGCAATGGTATTGATGCGTTGTGACTCGATCGATGCCGTGTTGTGATGTATTGTCCACTCTAACTTCATATGAACCTCACAGTTTTATCTTGAAAAGACGTCTGGCTAGAGAGAGTAGGTCTTGAAGCTTATAAATCGCTCTCAAGCTCTTGACATGCAATCAATGTGTGATGCTTGCTTACATCATCAACGCCCAATCAAGGAGTTTGAAACGGATACAGACCTCATACATTCCCACATACAACGCCAAATTTTAACGAAAAAATAAATTGATGACAAATAATCTTAACACATTTTGAACACATTTCAAGTCCCAGCTTAAAAAATTCTTTGACATCAATTCAACAAAAGGTCCTCTTTACAATGTTTGAGGGCTATTTATACTACTTCAAGCATTTAATTGGGGGGAGGGGTGTAAAATCATTTCTACCCCTCCATTAATTATCTACATTTGGACAATATTCTTTTAATAAGATTAATTTAATAAAATATAGGAATTTAGAAACTTGTATTCTCTTTTTCATCATTTTTTTGTTCTTTTTTTTTTTTTTTTTAAGAAAAAAAGTGGACACAAAGAGTTGAGCGCGTGGAAGAAGCCACGTATGGGGGAACATGGGCAGCATCACTTTAAGTGGGACCAACTGCAGAGGTTGAGGTGCTATAACCGGCAGTTGGGTGCAGTTCCCCACATTATTTTTTATTCCAGCTATGCCCCCCATTCCCTGTCTTTTTTGCCCGTGAACTGTACATATGTAATTTCATATGTAAATTCTAATTCCACCCTTTATCCTTTAGCAATTTGCACTTGAGCCCACTCCAATTTTCCCTTTTTCATCCTATGAAAATAATATATTACTTTGTTCTCCTAAATTCTTTGGAGTGTTGGTGTCATTAACTGTTGTTTGTATATATGGAGAGATTTTTTTTTTTATATTAGTATAGATATAGATAAAATTTGAAAAGTTGAATAAATTAGTTAAAAATCATTTTTTCAATTTTATAAAAGATTGGTACGGTGGTGTCATTTATTAGTATGGAGAGCCTTTTTCTTATTATATAGTATAGTATAGATATATCTTTTTTTTTCCTCACAATTTCTTTATAAATCTAATATTAATTTATTATTTTACTTATATTTTACTTATATAATAAAAAATTATAAATATTTTATTTCAGAGATTATCAAAGAATTACACATGTATTATATATGCCATAAATTACTACTACTTACATAACTATATGGAAATTCAAGAACGAAAAGTTGAAGCATAATGCATTTTGTGAAACTCAAGAGAAATTCTTGTGAAGTGTAAAAAGTTGAAGGGGTGGAGCTATAATTATGTGAAGTACATAATGCATTTGGCATGATGCAAGAATTCTTAATTCTCGTTTGCCAAAATGTTCTGTGGTCGCATTAACATTAACATTAATAATGGTTAAGAGTGAGAGAACAGAAAGCAGACAAAGAAGAAGAAGCATGGAAACAAAAGCAAAACCACCACCACATACATTAAAATAATGCCATAGAAACTTGTGGGAGGCACCATCAACATCATCATTCAACCCCCCCTCAACTATTCAATTCATTTCGTTTTCGTCCCTTTCAGAATCACTTCATTGCACTCATTTCCATTACCAAAGCTTGTAGCTTTTTGACACACTGTCTCTCCTTCTCCCTCTCTCTCTCTCTCTTTGCAATCCACTCCATACATTCTTGTGCCTTGTATTTTGGTCCACATTATGTCTTGGCATTATGTGAGAGGAGTTGAGTTTCAAGGGTATTCCCAGCCAAGATTCATCAGAGATTTGGAAGCTGCACTTTGAAATTCTTGCTGGGGTTGTCTTGTCTGAGATCGCCATTGGAGCGGCTTTCAAGATGAGACTAGGTGACTTGTTCATGTGCATTCTCATATACACTCTCACGCAGAGAGATGTGCTTACATTTGCTTGTTTACTTTGTTGGGTATTTTTCTTTTTTATTTTCTATTTTCATTGTTGGTTTCAAGTTCTCCACATAAGAAGATAGATTTTTCAGAGTAGTCAAATGGGCTCTCATTGAAGAAAACAAAAAAGAAAAAGAAAAGAGTAAGAAAGAAGAAGAAAATAAGGAGCAATTGTAAGAGGAGGTGATTAATGTTAACATAAATTCTTCACTTGTTGTCAGTGTTGAGAATAAGTGTTTTACTTTCACCTTCTCACTGGTAGACTTAGTCTTGAATATCACCTTAAACTGGCATGGAGGCTGAGAAATATGAAGAAGGAATGGGGTTTTCTTGTCCGTGGTTTTGATTTCTAGTCACGTTCTGGTTATAGATGATTTGCTACTACATTGGGCTCGTAATAGGAGTAGGTCAATATCTGACATCACTTGAGTCAGACCTTAAAAAGGTTTTGTTAGACTTGGACTCTTGATGTATAAATTGCTATAGGCTATGTTCATTTATTTGGAACTAGTGAAGTAACTGTGTACATTTTCAGTTTGTTTTGTTTTCCCTCTTCCCCTGGCTCTTTTCAGACTAGGAGTGAATGAAGCAGGAGATCTAGATAGAATTTTGAGAATAATACAGCTACAGTAGGATACATGTGATGTCAGCCGTTCAGATGTAAATTGTATGAGGAAAATGTATTTCTATCTTCTGACACTTGGGCAAAATTAATTTGCTTGAACTACCTTGGGCCCTTTGATGTTTCTAAGTTAACGAAAAAAAAGAGAAAAACTTTGCAAAAGTTTGGTAGAAAGAATTGATTAAATGGAAGTGGGCTCAATTCTCATGCATTGCCTAAATGTATGAAGTTTATGATAGCATCCTTATCACTCCAGCATAAATTTTCTAAAAGTTCACCTGTCAAAATGTTACATCATTTGAGTTAGAATTATTTCCAGAGGGTAAGGGTACAGTTGCTGTAGATTCAAAGTAAGAAAGACATGGAACAAATCTATGGTGCGCCAGGAATCGACTGATTACACGTCAGGAACTATGTCTCAATGATGCAACATATTATTGTATGAATTCTAATGCATGTCATGAAACAAAACCTTTCACTCATTATTAGTCCAATGGTTGTAGCTGCACTCAGTCTTGGTTTTCGAACTGAGTCAAATTTGTTAAGGTATTAATCTCAGTGGCGCTCTGAGTTCTTTGAGTTAGAAAGTGGTTATTCTGGTATTTTAAGATGCATTCTTGCCTAATTTGCTCGTAAGCTTCACTTTCCGTGCATTGCTGACAAATAATTCAGCATCTCTTAAACATGAGAATTTGATATTTGATTATCAAGTGATGAACTTCTTAAACTCATCTATGACTATGAGCTATTAAATATATATGGCAGAAATCTTGGTCTTCTTTCAGATAATGAGTATTTCTGCTATTCTCGCTTTTCAAGGAGTTCATGCTGGTCATCCTAATATTTTCTCTTGGAGTTTGAACATGATGCTGCTCTTTCATTTTGTCATTGTCCCTTATTTATTAAGCCTGCTTTCATTTACCAGTCACTTTTGCTCTTGCATGGTATTGTGAGGAACCTCGAGGTCCGATTTGTGACAGTTACCACTTCATATGAACAGGTATTCAAAAAAATGAGTCTGACTCATCCCCTGGGCCAAGTTTCGATGGGAGTTTTAGGAAGCCTGAATCTGGTATGTTCTTTGGATATCTGATACTTCGGTTCTTTGTTTTTGCTCATAGAAAATGAGAACTGGTTGCCGTTATTGATATTGGTTTTAGTTCAA
Organism: Sesamum indicum; assembly: GCF_026168435.1. Lineage (NCBI taxonomy): Eukaryota > Viridiplantae > Streptophyta > Magnoliopsida > Lamiales > Pedaliaceae > Sesamum > Sesamum indicum. Next base: position 14,387,115 of record NC_142669.1, on the reverse strand, counting down.
GAAATAATGTCTGGTGATCAAGGCTAGCTAAATTTACTGCTCAAAACATAGGAATGATGAGATGAAAACCAGTTCTTACATCCAATATGCTTTAAGTTAAAATCTCTTTGAGATCAGAATGATTATAACATAGCAACCAATTAACAACTTAAATTGTAGTAAAGAAATAATATTCTTGCTATTCAGTGCCACCTGAAGAATATCAGTACAATACTTGGGGCTTGTTTACTTTTGGGAATGAGATAATTGAATGATACGACTGAGTGAGATTAAAATGCGTGGTGGGATTATTTTAATAAGATGTGTTCTTGTTTACTTGAATGTATTAAAAATGGGATAAAAAAGTGTGATTATCTAATATATTATTGACTTCATCGAATCATTTCAAATTGTGAGATACCTAAATTGCCATCTACTCGTAGATTTTTTTATTTAGCCAACTTGGTGACCCACTGTTCCAAGCTTTCTTATCAGGCATAGTTAGGGGTGCGTCTGTAATTTCTAGACTGGCCAAACAGCACCCCAAGAGGTGGGATTGACAATCCCAGCAATAGTCCAAACAATGTCAGGGCCTATGCTTGCTCAATTATACTGGGCTGGATCTAAAAGAGTAAATATTGGACTAGCCTGGATCCAATTCAGGCTAGTCCATCAATGTAAACATGCAAAAGATTTCCTCTGCGGACCTCATATAACTTTGTCCTAAGTTGTCATTGTTTTATCTTGGATTAGCTTCATATTTGAATGGTCTGAAACACTGGAAACTAGATAAAGCTTTTATGTTTCTTGACGAGAAAAGAAAGAAATATGCGGTTAATTCTCCAAATCTGTCTGAATCCGTTAATATGATTACACTTTAAATGTACCATCCTCCTTGGAATATGGACTTGTGCAAGGAAAACAAGAAGGAAAAATGCATTGGTTGTTTGATATAAAAGGAACATATAAACAGATAGTTCGTACATAAAATTTATGGAGCTGCGTATTGAGTTTTACATTTATTTCGTTTTCCTTTTATCTTTGGTCGTTGCTGCACGCGATTCCTGCGAGCATATAAAGAACTGTGATATGAGATGAAGCGAAAAAAAAAAATTTATGAAAAGAAACAATCGTGGTATGAGGGGATGAGAAAGAAAGAAATCCGTTAGAAAAGAACGGGTAGTTAGGTAAGAAGTGAGGTGAGAGCAAAAAAAAAATAATTGTAATTGTGGGTTTATTAAAAATATGGAAGTTTGTTAGAAAATAAAACATGGAGAAGTAAGGTGAGAACCCATAAGTAAGGTGACATAGGAACGTGGAGTAGTGGGTTCAGAGAAAAAAAGAATTGTAATCGTGAGATTATTTTAAAACATTCAAATTACTATTTTTATCAAATTTTTCTTGAAGGAAAAAATGAATTAAAGAGTAAATTTAGGTATTTAAAAGTTGTCCGGTAAAAGGTTTTATTTTATAATATTATAGATACTTAGTTACATCTAAAAAGTATTCTGAAACTAGTACTTAGTGTTATGAATGTACATTGAAGGAAAATCGAATTTTCCCTAAATCTGCAGTTTGAATCCGCTATCCGATTTTGGTTTCATCTTGTATTATACATTATAGGTGCAAGCTGAGTATACATATGCTTGCCCCCCATCCTTTTGCTCAGTTTTGTGATTTTGGAGAGAGTGTATAAGATCAAACACCAAATCTGAAGGATGGATTGATAGTTTACTGGGAGTACATAATAAATGATAATCTTCCAAACAATCTGTGAAATATTTCACTCAGATAGAAATTGAAAGAAATCTCTATTCCTTTTCTTTAAAGAAACGAAACAAAATTATGTGTCGAGATTGACAACTTTTTTGCATATACTTTGGGTTAAATTTGGATACTCTCCCAACTTATATGGGGGATTGTACTATACCCTTCAAACTATCAAATTGTGTAGACAACACTCGACTGTTGTAAAGTATTCTCCTACGCCTCCAGTTCTCATTCTGGCAGAATTTTCCGCTAGAGATTCTGAAATGCATGAGATTATGTGTCTTGTAATCTTAAAATATATACTTTTAACCCCCTAAGTTATTAAAATCTTGTGTTTCATCATCCAACTTTATTTGATTGAAAAAGTAGAATATTTACCCAAAATATGATCCTGCGCTTTTGATATACCGGCAATTTAGTTAATTTGAGTTATCTTATAGTCATAAATTATTTTTTATAATTATTTTCTTCTACTAATAGTATGTTGGATGATGAAAATTTGTTTTGTGGTAACTCTGATTGTTATGATACATAAGTATGTATGTATATGCCTAGTGAATACTATGAGTTGCTTGGGGTTGGAATTTGATAAGATAAGACAGGTAATGCTGTTTTGACATATATATATGGGCAATAACAAAAAGGATTTGATGTCATCACCATCTCTCATTCATTCCTAGATTGAGCTACAATGTTATACATTTTCTACGTGTACCATAACAAAGATGGGAGGAACAATTACGAAAATTAAAGTTTTCGATTATCTTGCTTGCATAAATGTAGAATATTCATATAGTTCATAATTATAGATGACCGTACCTGGTCGAAATATTTATATATATTAGGCAAATTGAGGGCATAGGTGAAGAATTTACAAAAGTTGGAGTGGTCTGCACAAATTGATAGTTTGAAGGGTAATGGGCAACCCCTATGGATGCATTTAACCGTAAATTGATTTCGACTTTAAGATTGAGCTGGTCGCCCAACAAAACTTGGATCATATAACTTTGTAAATGCTGCTAATATTGAATAGATTGTCTCTACTTTACATCGTCTGATTCTTCCTCTCCTTAATATATCAAATAATGACAATGTGAAAAATTCCATCACAGCAGCAGCTTCTGTTTGTACAATCTCCAGCACTTCAAGCAAATTCATCCCAACTTCAAAAAGGGTGTATAAAGTCCTCAAGGAGTATTCAACGAAAATCACTGACCTTAATATATTTGCAGAGTATCTTGAGGATTGGATAGTGGAAAATTTATATGGTAAAACTAGTAATGGGGAGCAGCATTTTAGCTCCCCCTTCTTAATTGATGAATTGCGTACCCTTGATTTTGCATTGGAGGGGGTTCTATTTCAACAGCTTCTACGAATGCCGTCCCCACCTTATTCCTCCGACAATCTTAAAGAAGATGAGTTCCTAGCACTGGAGGATTTTCTGCATACTGCTGCAGAAGGACTATGGCATGCATTTTGGCATAAGAATAAGCCATTGCCATATTTTGTAGGTTGCCCTCGTTATCCTGGATCCAGGTTTTATACCGTTGAGAAAGCAATATCTAGGGGAAGGCTTGGTGGACTCTGTGGTGCTGCTTTGATGTCAAAAAATAAGGGCAATCTACATGCTCGTTGGGACGATGTGGTCAAGTTTGTATTATTCAAGCGAAATCTTGTCAAAGGAAAAGAATCTGGATTTTCCTCTTCGGTTGTTTGTGAAGCTCTCTTCTATGCTATTCATATACTGTTCTCTAGGAGTTTGAGTAAATACAATAGGGTTACCACTGATTATGTTTTTGTATCTGTTATCGACTCTAAATTTGGAGGTGTCGTTAAACTTGGTGGTGATCTTGGCAGACTCGAAGTTGATTTAAATAACCCGTATCAGTCCATGGCAGAATGGATCACGAGCCATGCAGAAGTCAGCATTTCCCCCATAGACCGAATATGGAACAAGCTTGGAAATGTAAACTGGGGGGACTTGGGAACCATGCAGATACTTCTGGCAATGTTTTACTCCATTGTGCAGTGGAATGGCCCACCGAGGAAGTCAATGGCCTCGCTTGCAGCAAACCATAGTCTTCGCCTCCAAAAACGCAGAACGGAGACTCGGCTGGTGGAGAATGAAAACTCTCTAGTTCCTTATGAACATGGTAGCAACTATGACGGAGAAATTGTTGAACTAGATTATGAAAATAATCACAGGAAAGGACCGCGCTTGAACTTTATTCAGGGTGAAATAGTATTACTTGAAGATCAGAACCAGGGCCTAAAAAGTTTTCAAATACAAGAGTTCCTTGATGATGGGAATGGTTCTTCGTATATTGCTGTTGCTGCGGAGTGTCATTCAGAATTGTTGACGTTATATGTTGGATCACACCCATCGCTTCTGGAGCCATCATGGGAAGACATGAACCTGTGGTACCAAGTGCAAAGACAAACTAAAGTATTGAACATACTAAAGGAGCAGGGCATTTCAAGTAAACATCTGCCAGAAATAATAGCATCTGGTAGAATTGTGCACTCTGGTCCTTGCGAAAAGCAAAGTCCAAAGGGGCGCTGTGATCATCCTTGTTGTGGAACACCAATACTGGTCACTTGTCCAGTGGGGGAACCACTTTCATCCATCATTGCCCATGACGGTCCATTTTCTGCTGAAGAGGCAACCCGTTGCTGCAGAGATTGCCTAGCAGCTTTGAGGAGTGCAAAGATGGCAAATATCCTTCACGGTGATATTCGGCCGGAGAATATAATGCGCATCAGCGACAAACAAGGGCCAACATCAAATAGTATTTTTGTTCTGGTCTCATGGGGCCATGCAGTTCTGGAGGACAGAGACAGCCCTGTGCTAAATTTACAGTTCTCATCGGCCTACGCACTTCAGCATGGAAAGCTCTGTCTGTCATCAGACGTTGAGAGCCTCATTTACCTTATCTATTTTCTTTGCGGTGGATCCATGCAACAGCAGGATTCAATCGAATCAGCACTCAAGTGGAGGCAGAGATGCTGGGCAAAGCGTGTCATCCAGCAACAGCTAGGCGAGGTTTCACCTCTCTTGAAGGCATTTGTCGATTATGTAGACAGCATATGTGGGACACCGTATGCTGTCGATTACGATATTTGGTTAAAGAGACTAAACAGGGCTGTCGAAGGGTTTGGCGAGCGACGGAAAACGATTGAAGAGGGACTAAGACTGAAGGACGTTATCGAGTCACCAGGAACTTCAGGAGGCGGAAATTCTTCCTGATGCTTCAAACCAGAGCGCGGTAATTCTTTCCGTTTTTCAGGATTGAACTAGCTGATACGATTGATACTTGCACTTCATTGATTCATCTCTTTGTTGTCTTTATTCAGATCAAATCAATTGCTTTGATCATGGTTTCTGACATTTCTATTTAGCTTGCTATATCAACTCATTCCAGGATGAGGCAACCTTCAAGAAATGGGAACTTGCTTGTGTATACGAATATTAACATTTGTGGCAGTTCTCACTAGATTCAGTAAGCTCTTTGTGCAACTAAAGTATGTGGTAGCACAGCCAGGAAACTGTTTCCGGTAATATAAAAGTACAGTATAAAAAAGAAATATAACAAGTTCTATTTTCACTTCTCCTATTCAATTATTATAGGTCCCTTTTGAACTGACACAAAATTTTTAGATGAAAGGTGATATTTGTTATTTTTTATGATAAAAATATAAATTAATTTTTATTAGTATTGTAAAAAATATTATTTTGAAAATGAAAGATAAACGGTAGCAAAGTATAATACTCGTATGGTTTTTTAAATATTTACAATTTTATATGAATAAATAACTTAAATTATTTGGTTAAAATACCTATATATTTAGGGTAAATATTATAACTGGTATCTTAAGTTTGCGTTTAAAATTACTTTAGTCTAAGTTTATATTTTTGATGTTCACATCTCTGAATATAAGCTGGTAAATTAGCAATTTAGGAATGATTTTCTCACTTAAGTCTCTTGAGATTATAAAATTGTTAAATTAGTCGTTTTTTTGGATAAATTACAACGACATCCCCTGAGGTTTGGTATAATTACGGATATCCTTTGATGTTCGAAAAATTATAAAAACTCCCCTGATCTTTGATGAAATGATGTCATTCTTGGATGGAGATATAAAATTCTCAACTTTGTCTTTACTGTATTTTTTAATTTTTTTAAAAAATTATAAATTTATAAAAAAAATCAAACGGGACCGATGAAATTTTTTTAAAAATTATGAAAAAATTATCAAATTAGTCCATAACAATTTTTTTAAAAAAAAAATAAATGAAATTATAATTTTAATTCATAAAAGTATTTTGGTAATTTCACTAAAAAAATAAATGAAAATATAACGGGTTGGGTTAATTGTTAGACGGTCGGTTAAATCAGGGAGGTATTATTAATTTTTTAAATAATAAAAGAGTATTTATAAGTACGACAAACTTTAAGGGATGTTGTTGTAATTTACCTTTTTTGTTTTAAAGGAAAAGTGTTGGTCTATTAAGGTGAAAAATCTGAAGAATGATACAGAATTTTCAGAAACCACCAAAACATGTAAAGATATTTTTGGTGTTAGCTCGTGTAGTTGAGTTTGCGGCGTGGAGGGTGTAATGAGAGGTCAGAAATGCACACGTCATGTTGCATGTTAACTGATTATTATAGCAAAATATATATATGATGTAATAAAATGAATATGTTTCGGTTAAAATAATTTTTCTCCTTTAAAAATGTCTAAGTCTGCCACTTAAATAGCTAAAAAGTTCGTAAATGATGATTTTTGAGAAGAATATTAGAAGCGACACTAGGACGAAAACACGCCCTTGGAGGTGACCACAACCTAGGCGTGTTCGGTTCTGTTTGTCCGTTGAAATTCTATATTGAAAAATAGAATAGTGTAACACTTGATTTGACTGTAGAATGTGATTGTCTGGAGAAGATGCCCATGTCCGCAAAATACAGCTGGTCGTGTTTTATATTTTTTTTTTTGAAGAAAAAAGAAATACAAAATGATCAAAATTACTTGTACTATTATAAAATTCTATTTTCAATGTCCAGAGGTCTCGAGAGACCTCTTGATGTACTTATACGTTATGCATTCAAAGTCTATTCTAAGTAGAGAAGTGGCTTTGAAGACCTTCAATCCTGGATTCGTGGGAGGTTTTTAGCATAGTATGAAGGTCTCTGGTTGGGTATAAGAATAATCCCTGTTGGAATTTAGAACTTTTTTTTTTTTTTTTTTGTTATACAAAGTTAAGCAATACATTACCTATTTATAGTACTAGAATTTTGAAGGACAGCAAGAAATTTAAGAGACACTTTGACCAACACAAATAAAGAAAAATACATTCAAACTTCACATTAAAGAATCTGATTTACTCAAACGATGCCTCCCCTAAATCAAATTTGCTTTGAACTCCCAATACAGCAACATCCTTGAGAACATAGGTCCACCAAGAGGCTTTGTAAAAATATCAGCAATCTGTTCATCGCTTTGAAAATGAAACCGCAAGCATATATGCTTGGTTCTTCCATGTAAAACTGGATCTTTTGAAATTGAAATCGCTGAACTATTGTCACAATAGACAATTGTAGGATTCTTTTGTTTGAAATTCAGCTGCTCTAAGATTCCTCTTAACCACAAGGTTTGACATCCAGCTAAAGAAGTTGTGATGTACTCCGGTTCAGTGGTGGAAAGTGCCACAATTGGCTGTTTCTTGGAGTACATAAACAGATGTACTCCTTGAATCATCAATACTTCCACCAAGGTCACTATCAGTATACCCAACAAGTTTTATCGGTTCATGAGTTTTGTCGAAAATACCATAATCCACTATTCCTTTGATATATCGCAATATCCTTTTTGCAGCTTCCCAATAATTTGAATATGGTTTCTCCATAAATCTGCTGAGCAAACTTACAGCAATATCGGGTCTTGTTGCTGTGAGGTACATCAAGTTCCCAACAAGACTTTGGAACATTGTTGTATCAACTGGCTTTCCTTCACCCTTCTTGCACAACTTCAAACTTACAACATATGGAGTTGCAACTGGATTTGCATTTTTCATTTTGAATTTTCTCAACAATCCAGCAACGTATTTTTCTTGAGAAATGAAAATTCCTCTATTTGATTGTTGAATATTTATACCAAGAAAGTGGTGCAACTATTCCAAATCAGTCATCTCAAATTCATCCATCATAGATTTCTTAAAAAGCTGTTAGCATCTTCATATTATTTCCTGCGAAAACGAGATCATCAACATATAAACTCACAAACATAATATCTCCTCTGGAACCATTTTTTATGTAAAGAGTGTGCTCATATGGACACCTGTCAAAGCCATTTTTCAGAAAATGACCATTGATTCAATCATACCACGCACGGGGTGATTGCTTTAGCCCGTATAATGCCTTTTTTAGCTTGTACACCTTTTTTTATGAACCCGAGAGGTTGCTCAGATAAATTTCATCTTGAAGAAAACCATTTAAGAATATCGATTTTACATTCATTTGGAATATTTTTCAACCATTTTGAGCAGCAATTGAAATCACCAGTCGAACTATATCAAGTCTTGAAACAGGATTAAACACTTCACTGAAATGTTCTCCTTCCTTTTGTTTATATCTTTGTGCAACCAATCGAGCTTTATGTTTATTTATTGAGCCATCAAAATTGGTTTTCGTTTTGAAAACCCACTTTACACCAATGACAGATTTATGAGAAGGCAATGCAATAAGCTCCCATGTTTCATTCTTTTCTATTGAGTTGAATTTTTCCTTCATAGTATGAACCTATTTTTCATCAGATGATGTATCTTCACAAGTAACATGATTCTCTCCAACAAAGAAAGCAAAGTATACTTGATCTCCAATACTTACTTCTTCAGTTGTATCATAAATTTCCCGCAACAATCGTTCTTCTTTCCTGCGAAGCTGGAGAATTTTGCAAGTTTTCAAAAAAATATTAGAATCTTCAACAACTGTATCAGAATCCTGCTACAAAGAGTCTTCAAGTGTAAGAGTTTTCCATTCTTGCACTCCAACAGATTCTGAAAAATCATAGCAATTATTTTCATCAAAGCAAACACCCCTACTTATCACAATTTTCTTTGTTCTTGGATTGTAAAGCTTGTAAGATTTAGTTCTTTGGTTGTATCCAATAAATATGCACTTCTCGGATTTATCATCAAGCTTTGATCTTAATGCATCAGGAATGTGAGAATATGCAAGACATCCAAAAAAGTCTGTTTCCTGTCATGCGTTTGCTTGCACCACTATCTAAATACCAAATATTTTCAACATTTCCATCCGAGGCTATCAACAATGTTTCTGAACACTCACCTTTGTTTTCATGCATGAACCCCAACAACTGGTTTCTTTTCGGAATGTTTATCCCAACAATCATTTTTTTATGACTCGGCTTGTGGCAATAATTGCATTCGAAGTAAGGTTTCATACCATTATACATTCCCCGGCCTCTTCCTCTTTGAGAGTTTTGGAAGGGAGCTCTTCTTTCCTTTTTTTATTCATCATTTCTTCTAGCTTGAGAATGTCCAGCTTGTCTACCACCGCTTCCACTACGACCTCTGCCACGTCCACAATAAGAACCACGACCTCTGTTGTAGGTGAACTAAGATTTTAAAGCTTGGTCATGAGAAGAATTTATTTGAGAACTTATTTGAAAGAGTTTTAGCCTCATGAGCCTCCAATCTTCCTTGCAGACCTTCCACAGTCATTGAAAAAAAATAATTTGATTCTTCAATTGCAACCACAATGTGATCAAACTTAATCGAAAAACTCTGCAAAATTTTCTCGATGACCCTTTGAGTCTCTAAGACTTCTCCATTTGCTGCCATTTGATTTACAATGGAAGTAACACGGTTTGAAAAAATCTGAAATTTTTTCATTGTCTTTCATTTCAAGCTTTTCGAATTCTGCCCTCAACGTTTGTAATCGAACCTTGTTTACTTGATCTTGCCTAGAATACATGGTCTCCAATATTTTCCGCGCATCCTTAGCATATGATGCTTTCGAAATTCTCTCGTACACTGGAATCTCCAATGCTTGGTAAATTTGGAATAGAACCTTTCTATCCTTTTATTTTTTGTTCTTCAAAAGGTCCCGTTGTAAGGCGGTGAGTTGGGACTCGTCGTCTGATGCACCAACACCTTCTACAATAACACTCCATAAGTCTTGAGAGTCAAGACAGAGCCTCATTAGATTTCTCCAATAGTCGTACCTTTCACCGTTGAATTTAGAAACAAGGTTGTTAGCCATTTCTTTTTAACCCTGCTCTGGTACCAATTTGTTGGAATTTATAATTTTTTTATTTTTATTTTTTGTTATACAAAGCTTTGCAATACATCACCTATTTATAATACTAGAATTTTAAATGACAACAAGAAATTCTAAAAGACACTTTGACCAACATAAATAAAGAAATATACAAACTTCACATTAATGAATCTGATTTACTCCAACAATCTCTACATCAGCCGGTATAAAGCCACTATCCACGAATCTTTGAGTTTGAAAGTCGCACACTTTATAAGTGTAATCGGAAAATAAAGAAAATGATTGTCAGTATTTTGTTTGAAGAATGCTTATCTTTCTTTTTTCGCTTTTTAACTTCAATTTTTTTTTTCATTTTGCAATATAAAATTGGCCTGCTATTCAATGTCAAATTTGGCAAAACCCTACAATTTAATTATCAACAATTTTGCCACATTAGTTTATTCCAAAAAAGGAAAAATAGCAGTTTCGTCCAGTAATATAAGTTCTTTTAACTTTTAGTCCCATGAGCTAGGGGATCATTACTTTTAGGTTTTATGACATATTTTCATTCGATATTTAATAAAAAGGCTATTTGACCGTTAAGTAAATGAGACCGAGAGTGAGAATCTTGTAACCAAAGGAATCAACAGTATGAAAATCATAACGACCACGTGAAATTGCGAAAACTGTAAACTTAAGTGACTAAATTATAAAAAGAAATCAGTACAGGACCAAAAAAATTCCATATCCCATTCTTGTAGGACTAATTAATTAAAACTACAGTTTTTAACAAAATGCCACTGTATGAAGGATATGTTGAGTGATTGGCCCGGCTTGTAAAATCCCCGATTTAATCTCCCCCATCCTTTTCCAGGTAGACAATTCCGGCAAAATTAAGGGTTTTCGATAGTTCATGTCCTTATATCGTGCTAAACTAGAAGTTAGTTACTTTCATTTTCTTCACTCACATGTTACTAACATAAAAACACACATATCTTCACTAATAAATCACTCCTTACCTTTGTGTCTATTTACTAGAATAATCGTACGAGGCGAGTTTAAACTAACCGTGGTATCAACTTCTCTTTCTGGGCTTATTTGTAGATGGTTTCATTGCCTCTTATCTTCTTAAATGAAAAAGAGCAAAAAAGAAGAAAGGAATGTTGAAATTATACACAAAGCAAAAGCCACAAGCTAATAATTGAAGGCAGTTTTCCAGTATGGAAACTTATTTTATAGAGTTAAGGATCCATAAAATCTCTGCATATGGTCAGCTTTCACATTTGTCATGGATACACAGTTGCATGAACTCCTGCCTTTTTCAAACCTTATGCTATGACACAAACACGCAGATGTGGTGGCAACTGGTGGGACTGATTGGCCAAAGATCTGATACTTCAACTCCTGTTTTTCCAGCTTTGACTGACCATGGGATTGGGGCGGCCTTATGGAGAGTTCCAAGTTGATTTCTGGGGTTAATTCTTCGGACAAAACACTGCTGCTGTTGGAATTCTCTTCGCCTGAGGAATCTGCTACCTTAAAACTGATGTTGTTTGTCATCACGGGCTCGTCTCTGACTGTTTGCATGGCGAAAATTTGAGTGTTCGGTGGACATGGGCTTATGGTTACGGAATTCTGCTGGTTACTGCTTGTGGAAACGGATGAGTTCGGTACTGGTCTATGGGTTTGGGGATCAATTCCACGGCCTAGGAGTTTTCTTTTGATATGAGTGTTCCAGTAGTTCTTGATCTCATTATCTGTTCTACCCGGCAGCCGCGCAGCAATCAGAGACCATCTGAAATTCAGGCAACGCACAATCAAGAAAATTAACTAATGATCTTTTCTTTTCCTCTTGGAAACATATCAATTTCAAGAATATAGGTTTAATAAAAAGATTAAAATTCAATAATTGGGTGTAACAAGAATCTTGGCCACACAGAAAAGATTCTGTTGTGCAGAAGAAAAGTAGGTTTTGAGTAGATATGATCCAAGACTAAGAATAAAGTGCAAACGCTTTCTTTTCTTTTCTTTTCTTCTCTTTTCTCTCTTTTCTGTGTCTTACTTGAAGAATAAAATGCAAGAAATTGAAACCCTTGTTATGCTTGTGTGTGTGTTAGAGAGAGAGAGAGAGAGAGAGAGAGAGAGAGAGAGAATCATTACTTGTTTCCTAGTAAACTATGGAGATTGATGATGATTTCATCTTCTTCATCCGTAAAGTTTCCTCGCTTAAGATCAGGCCTGAGGTAGTTTATCCATCGCAGCCTGCAGCTTTTGCCGCATCTAAGCAAACCTGTGACGGAAACACACCAAAAATCAAGATTATAAGAGCAATCATAACATGCAGAAACAAAATTGAAGTACTCCAAGAAAACGATAATAGTAGAAAGGGTAAGTATGAAAAACACCTGCAGCTTTTGGAAGGGACCTCCAGCAGCCCTCACCATGTTGTTTGATATACTTGACAAGACGCTCATCCTCTTCTTTTGTCCACGCCCCTTTGTTTGTGTGCTCTTTCTCACAGCAAGGAGATCGACCCATGTGGAGAGACGGACAGAGACACACAAACACACACACAAACTCACAAAAGGGTGTGTATATGTGTGTGTACTTTTACACACACAGACTCGGAGTAAGAGAGTAAAGGCAGGTCAAAAAGTGTGTTCGTCTGTTTTCTGAGAAAAAGGGTTTGGGAGAAGTGGGAGTCGAGGGGAATTTAAATGAGGGGATGGTGGTGGGGTGGGGTGGGGTGGGGGGAGGGGCGTTTGACCAAGTTGGTAAGAAATATGAGTGGTTGGGAATGCAATTAAGTTAGTGCTGGGATTTGGTAGGTAGCTCGGCTTTTCATGTTGTTGTCGATTGTTTTGCCCTTTTCGTTCCTACCCGCATCTGATGCTCTGCTTCATGCAAATAAATTTCTTGCCTTTCCCACCCCTTCACTTCCTCCTCTTCTTCATTCTACCCCCCTATTTCTTCACATATTATAACTCTCTCCTCTTCTTTTTTCTGTCGTATGTCGTTTGAATCGATAAATTTGAAGTTACAAATTTTAAATCTAATCATAACGATTCTCTAAGTTCGATTGGAAAAACGGTGCAAAATATTTCAAATTCTTACCCATTTTTCAATTTTAACTTATATTTGGATCTACGATAACAAATCATTCAATTTATTTGGCTAATAATACATCCGAAAATTTAAATTCTTGAATTTTTATTTTGAATTATGTTTTGTGACATGGTATTAAATTTTAAATCTCTTTAATATAAGTTATTTAAAATTCTATCCCTCAAATTCCAAATTCTTCCAATCGAGTATAATATTAAAATAAGGTAATTTTGATTTTTTTTAATTTTTTTTTATCCAATTAAAGATAGATGACAGCATTGAGAGTTATCGTCTAATTTGTAGATGAGATCAAGCAAGAATTGTTGCGCTACGGCATATATATCTTGGTTCAATGTACGACTTTATGGATTAGATGGATTTTATCTCAACACTATCGGTGCATGTTGACCATATATAGTTATAAATAGGATTTTTCAAATTTTAAAAAAATACCACATTACGTCTGATGGAAAACAACCGAAAATACGGTTAATGATATACTTATTATGTAATTAATCGTTCTTTTATAATATTACATTATATAATTATTTCAAATCTAATTAAACTCGATTTGAATTTGGGGAACAGAGCCCAAATACAATGAGAATTGTAACTTGTATATGTCTGTGTCATTAACGATATTTATCTCTTTATGGGTTCCAATCATACCGTATGCATATTCGTATATATCTGCATCTATAAAGAGACATCGCAACCGTATCTCTAAAAACAAAGTGAGAGAGAAAAAAATATTATATAGTGATCTAAAATTAATTGATGATATTAAATTAATACTTGTATAATTATAAATAAAAGAGAATTTACATAAAATTGTTAGTGTATATATATATATAATAACAACACAAATTTAGTCATTTAAATGCTTTATTAATTATCCATAACAACTTTATATTCAAATCTTATGATAAAATAAAATTTACTGTCACCTAGCGTATATATATTTTTTTAATAGTAATTTTAAAATTATCACTTAACAATTTTGTGATGAATATTATTTTCTACTGAGTATATATTTCAAAGTCATATTAGAAAAAATTATATTTTTTGCTTCATAACTTAGGTCTAATACATTTTCAGTCACATTACTGCCGAATTATCAAGAATGGTTCCATAACTTGCAAAAAATTTCATTTTCAGTAGCCCTATTAACTCCCTATAGGAAATTAATATTCCGCATGGAAGTATTGTCGGAGTTATCCTCATAATAGGGAGAAAACGACCACGCTACTTGCACATATATAGTTTCGTCCATCGAAGTTCCTGACAGTATTTGATAGAAGGACTAAAAGTGAGAAAATTTTAAAGTACGAGCATATTTTAAAAAATTCTATAAATAATAAAGCAAAAATGCACCGTATGTATGGAACCAAAAATACAATTTTCCGTGTACGTACGTAGATCTATTTGTAGTTGGGATTGGAAAGTGATTGAATTTTTAGAGATGGAGTAAACTAAAAATAAAAACTTCTTGGAGAGGCATATATGCTATATCACTAACTTGTGAAGACCAAAGCTGTGGTTTGGTGGTTGCAAGCCCCATATATTCTGCAAAATTTTAAATGTCATGTCCTCCCACCAAACTTTGTTTCACTTGTAATAACTAATAAAGATATACATTTGATGATGTCCGTACCCAACTTTTCCCCTTCTATTATAAGTACTTGTGTTTTTCCTTCTGCCGATTAATAGAATTTGGTTTATTTCAAGAAAGTTATCGGGCCAGGTTTTGGTCGACCTAAACCAATCCTACTTAATTATTGTAAGATTTAAAATTCATTGGGGTCGATTTTTGAATCTGTTTTGCTCCATTATTTTTAGTTGAACTTAGTTAGAATTCGATCTGCCCGGTCTCAAGTTCGTCCCAAATTTGGTTTGCCTCTAGATCCGATGGGTCTAAATTGCATATATAATCTAATAAAATTTTGCTTTTTGAGTTATTTGATATAATTTATTTCGTAAATATGTGTTAGATAAAAATTCAAGTACAACATTATTTGTGACGGTTTTATAAAGTAAAAATTTATTTTCTGATCATTATTTAAATATACACCTATTCCATTTAAAACGGGTCCCATTCTATTCGTCCCATTTACCATCCCTAATATCGTTCAGGTGTCTATGTGTCCTCTATTACTAGTATCTTTTTCATTTCTCTGTTTTGATTTTTAATTTTTTATTGTATAAAAATGTTTCTAGAAGGATGCAACTACTTACTCCCACTTACTCTTGTCAATTTATGTATTTTGTACTAGCTACAAATCAAATCATGACGTTACAAGTGGACATCCATCCATTTCACTTTTCTATTATTTTTCCATTTTTTTATCATTGGTTGAATTTTGGAGCATTTGTGTTTAGGATTTATTTTACACTTTCTCTTCTTGTCATGCCTTGAAAACACTAATCTATCATTTTAATTCTAAAATTGTAAAATACCCCTTCTATTCGAAGTTCGATTTTCTATCTTAATTAGTCTTGTGTTATATATATATATTATTTTATTTTATATATGCCATTTAGTTCATTTAAGAAAAAATATTATTCACATTAGGAAAAAAATGACTATTGACTACAATTTAATAGTTATGGACTAAAAATCATGGTAAATAAAATTTATTGACCACGATTAAATAAAATCGATACAAAAACATAAAATTTCCACCAAGAAAGAGTTATTTTCCATGGCTAGGATTCATGGTAAAAATATTTGTCATGGCTTTCAGCTATGCCAAATATTTTAGCCACTCTCCCCATTGTATAGCCATAATCAGTGACTATTTGCTACGGCTATTTTTTTTTTTTTTATAATCATGGCTAATGAATATTGAGTTTTGTGTAGTGACATATGCAGGCCCGTTCTTGACATTTTGGTGGCCCTAGGGCGAGTAAGAAAAAAGAGGTCCCCTAACAAAAAATATATAGAATAGTTGATCCATGACTATAATTTTCTTATTATAATTTTAATTGATCAATGCCTTTAACAAAACAAGAAAGTAGCAATAAAAATAAGAATTTTGTTTTATCACAACAATGAATTTTATAGTTTTAATAGTTACTATTATTTTGCAAAACTTGTTATTAGCAAGAATTAGTGACAGAAGATGTGCATGTAGTTGTCACCTAAATACTTTTAGTAACATATATATGGTAATGGCCCAGTGACAAGGAATAATTGGTATCACTAAGTTGTTACTATAAATGTGCCATTAATTCGTTATAGTGATAATTTTGTACATAATTCTTGTTACTGATAATTATACAGTGACAAAGGCATTGTCACTTAATATATATTTTCAAGTGACAACTGTCAAATATTAGTTATTATTAATATTTTGCAACTAATATAATATTTTTTTATAGTGATCATTCACTACAAAAAAAATATATATTTTGGGACGGCTAACATTTCTCCCAATTTCTGTTGCAATTTCAAACGGAATAAAATAAATTTTTCAAACAACAAAAACATATTCCTAACAATACCAAATATTAAAGAGGTGTTTGTTGATTAAACAACTTTATCTAAGCTTTCACCTTACCATTTCGTTTATGAAGAAAATATTTCATTATGTTCCAAAGAATTTCTAGTTGCAAGAAAGCTAAGCCCCGGAGACTTCCTACACCCCACACAAATGAGCAACCATGTCACCTCAGCCCAGCACATTATAATTTGCAAAATCTAAAAGATATTTTCCGACACTTCAACGAGACACTCATATTTAATTTTAAATTACAGTTGAAGATAATTGATTTTTAAAAATTCTAAATAAAATACATGTACTAAAAGAAATGATCATTTTTTACTATAATTAATTACTATCATTAGAAATAAAAAACAATAATCGATCGATACTAATTAATTACGGTTGAGGAAACGCTATTTGTCGTTGTTTCAGCAGAACGAGGCCCAAATAATAGCTATATTTAAAACTCATGACAAACATTTTGACCATTGATAAAACCATGATAAATATTAGTTAATGATGGTCAAAATAATTTAAATTTTCGCCCACTAAATTTGTTTAACTGTTGTAAATTATATTGGTTTTTTGTCACAATTTTTAAGTTATAGTAATATATAATATAGAAAATAATTTATTTTTTTTAGTATTGATGTGGTTTATATAGTATACATTATTTATTATACATTAAAATATGATTGAAAAAACACCTCTACCACCTGCTGACTTTTGTAATACAAAACTACTAATCTTGTGGAAAAAGTTCGGTCAGGCGTAGGATAATAAATTATGTGTTGTAGTTAGGTGACCCACTTCTACTGTCTTCGCATCTCACATTTGGTAGGCAAAAAATTGTTTGTTTTCTGTTGTATGCTGCTATATGTTATAGTTTTATTTAGGAGTTTTCAGTTCGATTAATCGAAAATTCAATTTATTATTTTTAAAATTCGAACCGAACATTATTTATTCGATTCGGTTTAAACCGAACTCGGTTCGGTCTTTTTCTATTTAAAAATATAATTTTTTAATATATATATATATAAATAACTTTAGTACTTTTTAAATTTTATTCAAAAAAATACATGTACCAAAATATTAAAATTTAAAATGCATAATGAAAAGAATATTTAGAAATACAATTCAAAATTTTATATCAAAAGAAAAGATATAATATAATTAATAAAATAAAATATATATAATAATTATATAATATGTAATATATAATAATATATTTTTAATATAATATAATTAATAATATATATATAAATCGGTTTCGGTTCGATTCAGTCACCGAACAGTTACGGAAAAAATCGAACCAAAAATCAAATTAAAAAAAAAAAACCAAAAATCTAACCGAATTTTTCGGTTCGATTTTTGGTTCGAGTCAAATTTTAGGTTTGATTCGGTTCGACCGATTTAACTGAACGTGAACACCTCTAATTTTATTTGTTGCATAAGTTTAATTTCACAAATTACAGATTTTATTTTCTAATAGGGTATTGTACTTGAAGCTGTGTTTGTATACATTTTTTTCAACAAATAGATAGTGTACTTATAATTACGATTATAAATTAAAGAAGTATTTATAATTTCATAAAGAATAAGAATTATTTGTGTAATTAGATCTAACGTCGGGATTGTAAAACATGGATAAAGCACTCTAACATATATAATAATATAAAAAGAAAATTCCCTCCACACTCACAAACGGTGGTTAATGATATCGCCGTACTAATCTTTTGTTATATAAAAAATGCCCTTCACGATAGAATAACCATATTCAAATTTTCAAAATTTACATTAATTGATAAATTATTGTATTTTTCTTTATTTATTTTTATTAATGTAATATATTGATTTATATATTTTACTTTTATTTATAATATATTTTAAAATATAAAAAATTATTCCTCATATACGCAAAATAATAACGATTTGTCACAACGGCTAGTTTTAAAAAGTAAAACAGCATCTAACTTTGCATCAACTTTGCGATCTATTTTCATGTTTTGGCCTAAAATGGTCGATTTTACCTTCAATCATTGTATATAAGAGTACGAATATCCAGCTAAAATTAAGATTTATTTTCTTTCTAACCTCAACAAACCTCATTTTTTACGTGTTTGGGATTATAGAGAAAAAAAAAAAAAAAAGTTGTAGTCGAACGTCTACTAGTTCAATTGAATGTGATAATGTTAGGTGGATATAGTTGGTCCTTTTACAGCGCATACACCTCAAGATGACTATGTGCCTCAACTGCCACAACGAGATGACTGGTTTCATTCAACTCCATGCATGCCAAGTCATGCATAATTTTATTCTACACATGTTTATGTTGATATGCACCAAAATATAACGTTTCACCATTTTTATTTTCCTCATCTAGAACAACATCAAGTCGGTTGTATATTAATACCGATGATGATGATAATGAACAAAATGAGCCAACACAAAATATAGTTGAGGAAATAAGAAGACCTCAACACCAACGTCACCGTTGCTATTGTGGAACAGATAGTCATTTTTAACATTTTTATGTAATTATCGTAATATTTGTAACAGTTGACTGTATCTTTTTCAAATAAATTTTTAAAAGTTATTATTTATTATAGTTAATAAATTATTAAAATTAATAATTATAAGTAATGATAAATATAATCATTATTTATTATAATTAGTAAATTATTAATTGATTAATATTTATTAAATATTATAGAATAAATTTAAAGTTATTATTAATTACAATTTGTAAATTTAAAATTATAAATAAGTATAAGAAATCTATATAATTTATAAAAAAAATTAAACAAAAACAAGAATAAATATGAGCCTGCGACTCCAATAATTGAGAGTCCGCGACTTCAAGTTGAAATTTGAAAAAAAAAAATTAGTGGAGTTCGCGACTCCCATTGTTAATATTATATGAATTATTTTAAATATATATATTTTTTTTATAATAAAAAAATAATAATGCCCATCTTTTTGTCCCCCAAATGTTAAGGTGTCTTTTGACTTTTTTCTAGTTTTCGGTGATTATGTATTTATTTTTATATCTTATATAATATATACTTTAAAAATATTACATCAATTAGAATATATATATATATATATAAGAAATTGAATTTGACCAAATTCAATTATAGTGGACTAAAGTTTGGATTGAGGAGATGGCTTAATGGTATCGTGGAAGGTTGGATATGAAAATATGAACTTATTTGTCAATTCACCATTGCATATTGGGCCCAATTTTTGTATCTATAACCCAATTAGTCTCTATTTTTTAAATAGATTTTGTAGTCTCTCAACTTCAAATTTGACGAACACTTATAAATTTTAAGGTAAATTACAGTAACGTTCTTGAAATTTGGCATAAATACACAAATATTTCTATTTTTTAAAAAAATCAACCGGTGTGGTTCCGATCAAGCAATAAATCTTTGAAATATTGCTGGTATGAATGGTAAGAAAGTGGACCATTAGGAGAGAAAAAAACAAGGCTTGCTCCCGCGCCACCTTCCATACTAGAGCCATTGCAATACATTTTCCGTTGAGTTTCGCTCAGATGCATAACCTCTCCATCATCCTGATCAAACACCTACTTGCCGAAGCCAAATCGATGATCTATCAAAAATTTGTATCTCAATGTGCACCATTCATTCTAATTGAATGAAAACTTTTATAAGATTACGGTTGAAGTTGGGGGAGGCTGGATGGCTTTGGGGTTGAAATAGGTGTACTACAGAGATCACTGAAGCTACGGACTTGAGCTTATGAGTTAATAAGTTAGCTGTTTGAGCTCTGAGTTATGAGTTAATAGTCAGGAGTTTTATGAGTTATTGGTTAGCTTTTTTAAAAATACACCTTTTGAGGAGGTGTTAGTATAATGTATACTCCTATTTTTTCATAAAATTACAAATACACTCCTAAAGGAGTGTTAATGTAATGTATCTCATATGGTGTTTGTATACACATTTGCCACTCAAGAAGAAGTTTACTTGTAAGTACAACTATAATCTCAAGGGTATATTTTTAATTTTACATAAAAGTATGCATTTGTGTATTTGCACGTAATCTCAGTAGGTATCAATATAATTTTCATAAATTCACTATATTAATTAACCCCATCTAAAACCAAGAATGACAATGAAGCTTTTACCATCTTTTTTTTGTTTTATTTTTTTGTCCTATATTGTTCGAAAGCGTTTTTTTTTCTAATGATGCGTACCGATGTCTAGCCTTGCACAAAAATCAAAGGACCTTCATGAAAATTCTAAATTTAACGAGAACTAACCTGCAAAATAGAGGTTAGCGCTTTGATGCTTAAGACGGTAAAGGTGTACTGAAGATATGAAAGGAAAAATTTGAAATGGTATGAGAATAATGATTGAATACGATGATAAGGTGACATAATTCATGAGTAGCTTGAAAATTGAGACAGAATGAGAGTGAGAGTATAAGAGAATGTATTACCAAAATAACTATACAGAATGTCAATTTATATACATCCCTAGAGCAAGATTCGGGAAGTAGTTAGGGCAAATAATACATTGAAAGTTTTACGTGTTAGCAAAATAACAAAAAAATAGTTTACAATTTAGACAGATTTGGAAAGAGTTATGAGGGTTTGAAGAGGTCTTGCTAGGTCAATTCGAGAATCCGAAAATTGATTGACCTACTATTTAAGGAGTTGATTTCAACCGAACTATTTGGAATCAGTTGGAGACATGTCATAAGATATCAACCACCTATGTGATGTGTCATCCCTATTGTATATTGACTCATCTTACTCATTGAGCTCGTTCCTTGGGCTTGCCAAGTTAGTAAGGATAGAGCATACTATTTTCTTAATACCATGCTTATGGCATGTTGGGTTGCTCTGTGTGGCCAACTTCCTTGGCTATGGGCTTTGAGGAAAAATATTTGAGAGGGCAGTGATAGTGCAAGTATTGCAGTCGGTTACAAAGCTAGCTAGCTGAACAAGGTAATCCACTTTAGTGTTCTCAGCACGAGGGATTTGGTGGAGTTGGAAGCTTTAATCCTACTTTTAAACTCGTTAATACATTATAGGTATTCCTTCATTGTCCCCCTTGACATCATAGGTGCCTTCTACCTAGTTGGTTACTAATTGGGAATCGGAATAGGTAATCAGATTTCTTGCTCCTGCATCAAGAGTTATCTGGATACCTGCTAAGGGAGCTTCATACTTGTCCTTGTTATTTGAGGAGTTGTACCTTAACACGAACTCCACCTCATTCCCCTTTGGGCTGGTTTGCAATTCCAGCATCACTACCTGCATATGCGGAGGAGCTATCTATGTTGAATAGCCATATTCCACAATCTTTTTCAGCCTGTATTGTCTTAGATATGAATTCAGCTACTGTTTGTGCCTTAATAGACATTTTGTATTGATAGGAAATGTCATACTAGTTGAGCTCTACAACCTATTTGATCATTCTACCTAAATTCTCAGTTTTCTCCAGTGTTTTTGAAGGGGGTGTTAGTGCGTACAATAATAGAATGTGATATGAAGTATAGCAACAATTTCCTTGGAGTTCTTACTAAGGCAAATGCTAATTTTTCTACCTTAGAATAGCATATTAAGTGCTATGCAATACCTTGCTAACATAGTAAATGAGTTTTTGGGTTCCGTCCTCTTCCTTGATGACCCTAGAGCTAATGACATGTTGTTCCATAAAATAATAGAGATATAATGGTTCACTTGGTGAAGGTTTGGTAAGCAAGGATAGTTTGGCCATGTAGGCCTTTAGACCTTGAAAGGCTTGTTGGTATGTTTCATCCCAAGTGAAGTTTTGATCTTTCTCAACACCTTGAAGAAGGGCAGGCTGTGCTTTTTAGTGCTGCCATGACAAGTAACCGAATGTTCAAGCTAAATATGAAGACCACCGAGGCAAAGTGCCCAGATCTTGGATTAATGCTTCATGGATATGGCATATGAGATTCGAGCATCTCAACTTTGAAGGGCTTAAGATGCTAGGGAAAAAGAATATGGTAAGAGGAGTTCCCAAGATCAATCACCCTAATCAATTGTGTGAGACATATCTACTTGGCAAGCATGCAAGAAAAAGTTTCTCCAAGAAGTCACTTTCAAGTGCTAGCAAACCTCTACAACTTGTGCATGTGAATGTATGTTGTCTTTTCAACCACTCATTCGGTAAGAGTTCATATTTTATACTATTTATCAATGGTTATATAAGAAAGACGTGGGTTTATTTTCTTCTCAAAACCCATGTTGAGAAGAAAGTCATTTTGAACTTAAAGCTTTAAGGACCAATAGTGGTGATAAGTTTACTTCTAATGAATTCAAAGGCTTTATAAAATGCATGGAATTCAATGTCCTATGTTGTCCCAAGAACACCACAACAAAATGGCGATACAGAGAAGAATAGAACATCTAAACATAGAGAAGGCGATGTTGAAAAGTAAGACAATACCCAAAGAATTGGGCTGAAGCAGTTGCAAGTATCATTTATCTCTCAAATCGATCACCAACAAGGAGTTTGGAGAAAATAACTCCACAAGAAGCATGGAGTAGATGGAAGCCAAGCGTGAAGCACTTAAAAAGTTTAAGCTCTATTTTCTATGTTCATGTATCGGAACAACAAAGAACAAAACTTGTTGACCGGAGTAAGAAAATGGTATTTCTTGGCTATGATGAGAACTCCAAGGGGTACAAATATTTTGATCCTATTGCTAAAAAAGCTATGATTAGTAGAGATGTGAGTTCGAAGAAGACGGCTCATGGAATTGGAACACCCGAAAAGGAAAAATATATCGTTTTTATTTCATATTTAGAAGAATAAGAGATTGCTAAACAAAAAGTGTGAGGTGAGAATTCTCACCAAGTTCAATTGATCAATCTCAAAGCCACTATAGCATTAGTGACTTTTATAATGCTTCAAAAAGAATAAATGGTGACACTCTTTTTTGCTTATTTATGAATGATAACCTTTGAGTTTTGCAAAAGCCATAAAGGAGAAGAAGTGGATACAAGCCATGGAGGAAGAAATCCATTCAATAGAAAAAAATGATACTCGGAGATAGTTGTGTTATCAAGTGGTCATGAAACCGTTGGAGTCAAACAGGTGTACAAAAGAAAAGAATTGTGGAAGAAGAAGTGAAAAGTTATAAAGCGAGGCTAAGTGCGAAGGGGTATAGACAATACTCTTGAAGAAGAAGTGTATGTTAAACAACCGGATGGTTTCATGGTTAAACACCATGACAACAAGGTGTTAAAGTTGAAACAAATATTATATGGGTTCAAGTAAGCAACAAAGGCATGGTACAGTCGTCTTGACAACTATTTTCAAAAGAATATTTTTTAAGATGCCTCATGAGTATGCTCTTTATGTGAAGAAGGAGAAATGTGATATTCTATGCGTATGCATTTATATGGATGATCTTGTAGTTATAGAAAATATTCCACATATGTATAACAACTTAAAGATGGCAATGGCGCAAGAATTTGAGATGAGTGGCATGGGATTCACCATGTTATTTGGGAACAGAGTACAACCAACAAAGAGATGGAATCTTCATTTCTCGAGATGCGTAGAAATCGTAAAAAAGTTCAAGATGATGGAATGTAATCCTGTGAATCTCCAATAGAGTGTGGGAATAAAACTCTCCAAAGAGGATGGAGCAAGAAAGGTTGACTTAACTACATTTTGAACTCTTGTGGGGAGTCTACGGCAGTTGAGATGTACTAGACCTGACAAACTATTTGAAGTGGGATTAGTGAGTCGGTTCATAGTGAATCCAAGTGAAGAACACATGAATGCTACGAAGAGAATTCTTATATATTCAAAAGATATTCTTCATTATGGCATTTTCTACACCTCTTCTAATAATACTTGCTTAAAAGGATATTGTGATAGTGATTATGCGGGTAAAATTGATGATCGAAAAATCACTACAGGGCTTGTGTTTTACTTTGGGGAAAATGCAATTGCAATTGCTTAAGGAAGCAACAAATTCTGACTCTATCAATTTGTGAGTCGGAGTATTTTGGCACAACTGAGGGAACATGCCATGCAACTTGGTTACGGAGATTGCTAAGTAAACTTTATTTTGTGCAAAATGGAGCAAATAAAATCATGATGGACAATAAACCAGCTATTGGACTTGCTAAAAATCTGGTATTTCATGATTGAAGCAAGCATATAGATGCAAGGTTTCATTTTATTCGAAATTGCATTACTAACAATGAGATTGAGATGAAGTATATTAAAACTCTCGATAAGTTGTTGATACTTTCACAAAATCCCTAAAAAATATAGATTCCAACAGCTTAAAGAGATGATTGCAGTTGTAACTAAGTCAAGTTTATAGGGGAGAGTTGAGAATTTCCAAAGAATTAAACTTGTCTTCTCATTTTCAGCAGCCATAGTTTTTCAGCAGACTTAAAGATGCATATTCAAAATATAAACAGTTCTCATTTTGGGTGAATCTTATATGAAATTAATGCTCTGTGAATCTAGTTTCAAATAGTCCAAGTTTCAAGGTCATTGAAAAGTTTTGCAGAAAGTTATGACTGTTTTTCCAATGAGTGCCAAAAATAGATAATGATGTGTGGACTTCTATTTTTTGCATTTATTCTATGTACAAAATTTTATGCTTATTAGTAAATGTTTAAACCTATAAAAGGACTTGTAATCTATGTTATTCAAATAAATAGAAAGACATAATTTAAAGTAAAATTTTTAAGATATACTCTTCTTTTTCTTCAAAAGTATTATTATGCAATTGAACCCATCATAACTTTTAACCAAATATTCTACAAACCCTCGCTTTCCATTTATTGATATTAGGAGAGAGGTAGAGCGAAAAAGAGTTCTCCACCATTTGGTTCCTTGTCAGAATAGGCCCTCTTGCTACAGCCTTCAACTATGCCTTTGCTCTTGCTCTCATAGAGAAGAGTAGTACCCTTGTTTGGATGACTCTGGATACTCTTTGAACCCTTACCATGTCGAATGGGGTGCACTTAATTGTTCCTGATTCTGTTGAGTATCACTTTTGTTGCACGAAGTTTATAAGGAAGGAGAGGATATACCAGGTCAAAATCTGGTGGTTTTTTTAAAGGGATAATTGGATCAATACCCCCTGATCTCTACTGATGCAAATTAAATTATCTTTCTTTTGAAAAATGACACATGCACCCTTCACAATCATCAATATCATTTACATACATTAGTTTTAATTTCTAGAAAATTACACATATACCCCAAAAAAATCAACATTATATATTACACAAACAGCATCTACTCTCGGACTAGCATGAATGATTTTTATAATTACACAAAAGATATGGATGACTTGTGTAAATAGAGTATATATAGATCAGGGACGTAGATACAATCATCCCTTTTTAGAGGATTTTAATGCAGTTTACCTCCCCTATGATATTAAAAATGAGCAAATCATCCCCCTATGAAATAAAAACAACAACTTATCCTCCTGTACTTCTTAAAATAAAACAGTTTACCTCCCTAATACAGTGGAGTTAATTATTATATTTTAAAAAATATAAAAAAATAAATTGATATTTTTTTACAGCAAGATCATTTATTTATTTAAAATACCACAGACAAATTGTTTGAATTTTTCTCCTTTTATAAATGAACATATACATACTTTTAAGTGAAGTCATCCACAAAAAAAAAAAAAAAAAAAGATTTACCATCAATGAATAAGCTATTACCATATCAAATGAAAATCAAATACCACTTCATGGCAAGTTATAGTACATATTGAAAAGCCTATGAAAATATCACGCGAAATTCCATTGTAGCACAGCTAACATGGTTTATTGCAGTAACAGCGGCGCCTGTTAAACCCTTTGCATATTCCACTGCTGTATCCCACTTTCTGGCACTCTAAAACACAATTGTGGCCCCGTACGCACATACCCATGAACCCGTTTAGCTTCGACTCACAAACTTTTGCTTCCACATCACCAATGCTCAACTCTGCATTCAGTATAAGAGATAACTCACAAATTAATTAATAGCAATATTATGTTCTTGGTTCTATAATTTTAGGTTATTTGCACTTTTAGTTCTGCAACTTATTCTATTTATATATTTAGTTTTTTTTTTTTACGAATTTAGTTATGAATATCATATATTTGATCCTTTTTTCTTGGCAAATATAGTCCAGTATTAATAATTTTAGTTTAACGCACCATAGTTACAGGATAAAAAAATGAGATCTGTTATGATGTGAAGGGGACGAAAATTGTCAACATAGGAATAAGTTTGTCGAAAAAGTTCTAAATGTGAGATGTTGAGGACTAAATTTGTCCAAAATAAAAGGACTAAATATGTAAGTGGAGTAAATTACAAGATTAAAAATATTAATGACCCAAAATTACAGGATCAAGAATATAATTTTGTCTAAATTATTACATGATAAACAACTTTGTTCAAATTGGCAGATATTTGATTGCATCATTTTCTACAAAACTCACATGCAGTTTATAGATACGAAGAATGGATCTAAAATGCTAACTGTTAAACATAATAATAAAAGCATTTTAGTTTGCCATGCATATATACTTGAACATCATTTAACGTGAGGGTGTCCGTGATAATATTTACAACGGCTTAACTATATTTTGGTATTTGTACCATTTATGTTTTTAGGATTGAAAAATAGTCCTATAACTTTTTGATATTTTATAATTTTGATCATTTCGGTGTCGAATTTTGTAAAAGTTATCGGAATAAATCATGTGCCACTCGCGATTTCCGGATTTTCATACTTTATCTTTTCGGAGTTCCAAAAGAGTCCTATAACTTTTTGACATTTTGCAAATTTGGTCCTTCAAGTGTCAAATTTTGCAAAATTTGCCAGAATGAATCATGTGCTACGTCCTTTTTTTTTTAAAAAAATATTTTTCATTCATGTTAGCAAAAGTGAACCAATCAAAACAAAAAAGTCCAAATTTAAATGAACCACATAAGGTGCACATGATTTATTTCAATAATTTTTGCAAAATTCGGCACCAGAGGAACCAGAATACAAAATGTCATAAGTCACGAAAAGAAAGAAAGAATAAAAATATCAAATTGCCAAAATTAAAGAATCAAAAATATATTTTACCCTTTTGATGTGTGCAGACAAAAGATTGAATAGTTTTCAACTGAAAAGATTTCGTTGATACTATTTAAAATCTTGAGAACGATGTTTTGATAAAGGATTAGTCGAACTAATTAGCAGCTAAAATCAGAATCACTTACGAGCTATCCCGACAACAAGCAGAAGAAAGAAGACTGCCTTCCTCACCTCCATTATATTGATTGTTATCGACCTTTGAGTAATTGTTCAGACACTTTTTACTGTCAAAAACGTTTGCAACTCAAAGTAATAATACATGTTGCAATAAATAGACAAAAGAAAAGAGAAGGAGAGATTGATTTTTTCTGTTTTGTTTTTTTCCTTTTTTCCCGTAAAATGGTAATGACGTTCGTTTTATCAAATAAGACGCACAAGCCATTGCTTTTTTCAAGTATGTGTTTCATCACACTTGCCCAATTTGGATGTATATTTACTTGTAATATATAGACTGCAAGTTATCCCTTACCTTTTTTGAACTATAAGAAAGTAATCAAACCTTTGTAATTGAAGATTACATATATGAAAAAGGTTCAATACGTAGAAATAATCCGTAAGATGTGACCATATATAGCACATTATTTTGAGAAGAGAGTGTTAATATATATATATATATATATATAATGTGGGATTTTCCCTATATATATATGTAAATTTCCCTTCCTAAGGTGAAATGATGTGAAAATGTGATGTTAATTAGGTTGGGTTTTAACCCTTAAAGACACCAAATGTGGAATTTTTCGTGACGTATATAAGTCATTTGGATGGCTCACCTAATTGAGAGTTGTCATGGGCCAATGGCTATGGGTTTGGACTAAGAGATGCAACGAGAATTAGGATCAGAAAATAGGGTCATTAATTTGCTCCAACCACTATAACCATGTCCTAAAGTCAATATCATGTGTATGGTAATTGAAGTTTGGCTCAAGGGCATAATTCAATGCCAAGTCCATTATTGCTCCTTTAATGAATGTTGTCAACACTAAGCGGTATGTTCAAGCCAGAAGTCGCATGCGCCGATTGGACGATATAAGTTGTTACTTATTTTATTTCATATTTTAATTTCAAAATTGTAAACCTTGTGGGAAATTTGGAAATAAGCTTTAAAATTTTCTAAATTGTCAAATTATTTTCAACACTTTATTTAAACTTAATGTGATAGTTTAATTTAATATTTATTTGAGGATTATGGCTCCATTATTATAGTAATTTAATCGTGCCTTTTATGAGGTTTAATAGGAATTCAACCGTTACATTTCATATTTATGTGACCCATTTATAATTCAATTCATTATAATATTATGAGTTATTATTAGGCCATTTAATATTTATTAACGGATAAATTCTTCGCAACTATTTAAAGGGCCAGTGCCTTTCTTTATTCAGTACATGGAGAGAATCACATTCATTTGAGAAGTTTCATACGAGATTTTGAATTACTTCTTATATCCCATAAATAGTTGAGAGTTTTAAAAACGTGATTGTGGATTGGTCCATAGCCTTCTTGTGATCGTACGCATGGGATGAGACACTGTTGAGAGCTAAGGAGTCGCAGTCAGCCATGAATACCTGCAAGAAGGGAGACAATAATGAGTTTAAGACAACAAGCATCATGATTCTCCATCAATATAGCTTTTCTAATTTCCCAAGTTTTATTTCGTTACTATATATAATTGTTGATTTTATATGTGAAATCATTTTAAAATATAATTATAAACACAAATTACACAATATCACAACAAAATTTTATCACATATTGTGGGTTTGATTTTTTTATCAGGGCATATAATTGGATAAAACGTATTCTCTAACATAGATACGACCCTTACAAGCTTAATATTTAGTGACTATCAAACAACTATAACGATTCTGGCCGTCACACACAAGCAGACACAATCCTCCATGACGAGCCTGGTTTTTGGTAATTGTTGTTCAGCTAGCTGTAGAAATGTTGGCTCTCCATGGCAGCAGACACAGTGAGCTATAGATTAATAATTTGATGTTGAAGGTCAAAATTCATAGCTAGGAGTGTGTTGTCTGCCCATGGAGGCCGGCGTTCTCGGAGATCCAAACCACCTTGTGTGTGTGTGTGTAACAAATAGCAACTCCATTTATGACCCAATTAACAATTATACAATGAAACTCGGAATAAAGTAGCACTCAGCACATGCATGTGGATTCCTTTTACTTGTAATTTTCTATATTAATCCAACCATATGGACTGCCATACCGAGTTTTCAATGCCATGTGCTTCCCTTTCACACAACTAAGTCTTCACTCTCATTCTAATTTTGGTTTTACACTTTTAGGGAAAATTGTATTTTTAATTTTGGTACTATAATTTAGGTTATGTATATTTTTAATTTCATTATTTACTATATTTTTTAAACATTTTTATAATTTTTTTAAATAATTCACTTTTAGTTTTTCTATCAATTTTTCTTAGAATTGATTACGTATGGGTCATGTGGTCGTTTTCCTTCATTTTGAAAGGATAACGCTACGTGACTTATGGGTTTTTTTTTTTTATCACCAATTTTCTAATGAAAGTTGACAAGAGGATCGAGAATGAAAATTTCGTAGATTATGGGATTGTTTTCGAGAGTTCCAAAAGCAATATAATTGAAAATATAGTGAACTTAAGTTATGATACACAAACACTTTTTCTGTGATTTGTAAAATTACAGACACACCCCCTGTGGGGTGTTATTGTAATGTAACTGAGGAAAGTATTTGTATAAAAGAATTGTACTTATACAACCTCAAACAGTGCAATTGTCATTTGAAAAACACACAAAATATATATATATATATATATATATTTTGTATTTTGATCTAACCTCAATATATATATCAATGCAATTTATTCAAATATTTAACAAAAAAAAAAAAGAAAATGAAATGTTTGTGAACATAGCAAGAAGCAAAAAGAGGGTTTCAACTTGTCACTAATATATACAAGAAGAGTGAGTTATTACTATTTTATTTTATATATAACACAAAGGATAATACATTGAATCTCAACCCTATATATACATAGTTTCGTGAAGGTGCGATGATACTGACTAGTGTGTGTATGTGCGTGAATCTGAGTGTGTAGTCATAGTCTCATTACTCATATACAGCCCATACATACTCTGATCAAATACGTCTGAATACACACAGTGTACATACATATATATTACGTACATCGATCGAACTATAGATCGATACATACAGTCTAAAAATGGAGAAATACGAGCTGGTGAAGAACTTGGGAGCTGGGAATTTCGGAGTAGCAAGGCTCTTAAGGCACAAAGAAACCAAGGAGCTTGTTGCCATGAAGTACATAGAACGAGGACATAAGGTAATTCAACTTATTTAATTATTTTTTTATTTATTATAATAATAATAATTTTTTTATTTCTTTCTGGGATTATGCAGATTGATGAAAATGTGGCAAGAGAAATTATAAACCACCGATCGCTTCGACATCCGAATATAATTCGGTTTAAAGAGGTTAATTTTTTTTTTTTTTTAACTTATTATTTGTAGTTTTTGATTGAATTTTTTTTAAAATTATTTGAGTAGGTATTATTTCCTGATTTTTCACCTTTTTTTTTTTTTTTTTGTTTTGCGAAATTTGATGTTTTTTTTATACAATTTAAATGGTAGGTGGTTTTGACGCCAACACATTTGGCCATCGTGATGGAGTATGCTGCCGGAGGAGAGCTTTTTGACCGCATCTGTACTGCCGGTAGATTTAGTGAAAACGAGGTCAGATTTTTCAAGATTTTCTTTTTTTTTTATAAATTATATCGATGCTTTTTAAAATTAGATTTAAAGTTACGAACACTCTTATTATTTTTAAAATTACAAGTACGCACTCTGAGGAATGCCGAAGTGATTTTTTCTTGGGAGTGTTAATTTGTGTAAGTTTTTGGTCTTGAGGAAGTGTCGAGATGTAAAATAATTTTATAAGAGCATGAAATGTTTGTGTAATTAAAAACCTTAGGGGATCGATATAATTCATTCTTCTCTTTTAGTATATAAATATATATATATACATATATATGTTTGAAGAATTTTGATAGTATTAAATCGATTGAATCCAGAATTCTGTGTGAGTCAAATAAAGATAAGAAAAACTGCTTCTCTTTTTTCAAAATTAGTTGTCGTGGCGTGTTGCCCCAGTGTGCATATCATAAATAATTTTTCATATTTAAAATATATTATTAATAAGAGTTCTAAAATCGCAAAAAAAAAAAATATACATGCCGAGCTGAAATTCCAATAAAATACTCAGACAAGTAAATGAAATCCATCCGATTAATTAATTTAATTATTTCATTATCTAATATGAAAATTCTCGTTCGGTTCGATTCAGTTCAATTCAGTCTTATTTTATCGCACCCCCGTTACCGTTTTCCTATTCCATTTTTCATTTAAAAAAAAAAGAATAAAATTTATGTACATTTCTTCTTATTATACTATCTTTATTTTTTTTAATTATTTTTTTCTAAATATGGATTTGAATGTGTATTACTCTAGGCAAGGTACTTCTTTCAGCAGCTGATTTCTGGAGTCTCCTACTGCCACTCCATGGTAAATATATAAATATAAAAGAAATTTGATAATTCTGTGTTTGATAAACTAAATAATGGTTATCGTTGTTTGCTAATTATTTTGACACTTTGCAGCAAATATGCCACAGAGATCTGAAATTGGAAAACACGCTTTTAGATGGAAGTCCAGCGCCACGCCTTAAGATCTGCGACTTCGGCTACTCCAAGGTTTGCACTGTTTCTTGAATCTAGTTAAACCTCGGATACTGCTAATAACTGTGGAAACACTTTAAAAAAATAAATAAATAATTGTAATTTTTTAATAAAATTATCATATATGTATATATAAGTTATGTACTTCTTTTTTTTCAGAATAATAAGTTTCATACTTGTATTTAATGAAATCTCTATATTTGATAAAAGTTGTCATTAATAATTATATATTGACATACCAAAATCATTTTTTTGTATGATATACTGGACGCCGTTGTACCCAGTCCCTACAAGCATATAAAAAAGAATTTTGATTAATTTGAGATGAGAAAAATAAAGTTTGTGAACAATCATAAAGTTAGGGAATGAGAAAGAAAGAAGTCCGTAAGAAATAAAAAATGTAGAGTGAGGTAAGACGGAAAAAATAAATATGAGGGGTGTTATAAGTAATTTCTCAAACCATATGAGGTGTACGTGTAATTGCACCAAATCTGAGGGAATGAGAGTTTATTTAGTTGTTGATTTATTAAAATTACAGAAATTTGTGAGAAAAAGAGATGTAGAGAAGTAAGGTAAGATAGAAACGTAGAGTAATAAGTTGGGAGGAAAAAAATTATAATTGTGTAATTATTTAAAAACATTAAAATTACTATTT
The DNA here is from genome assembly GCF_026168435.1 of Sesamum indicum. Taxonomy (NCBI): domain Eukaryota; kingdom Viridiplantae; phylum Streptophyta; class Magnoliopsida; order Lamiales; family Pedaliaceae; genus Sesamum; species Sesamum indicum. The sequence goes on along the minus strand of NC_142669.1, from coordinate 14,353,955 downwards.
TTTGATCAATTTTTGTTAAGGGTCAAAATGAATTAAAAAATAAATTTGAGCATTCAAAAATAAATAGGATAAGAAAAAATTTATAATAGCATAGATATTTTTAACAATAATTGTAAAATTATCACTGAGTATTTCACTATTAATATAATTATGTTTTACGTGGTGATTCAGTCATCGGTGCTGCACTCAAGACCCAAGTCGACGGTGGGAACACCGGCTTATATAGCACCCGAAGTTCTCTCCCGCCGAGAATATGATGGCAAGGTAAGTTCCAATACTCTGCCCATTTTCGTTGCTTTCGAGAAGCTCTTATATTTATATATATAGAGAGAGAGAGATACAAATATAGAGAGTGAATAGCAATTTATCTTGTACTTTTTAAAATGAAGCAATTTACCTCTTTATACATGACGGTAAATGGCTTCAATTTAAAAAATATAGGGAGCATATTACCTCCCTGTAGGGGTCTTTCCGTTAATAAATAGTATAGATGGATTGATATATAAAATATTAATGTCAATTTTAATAGTATTATTATAAGTATACTATACTTTAAATTTATTATTGAGTGTGAACAAAGATGCTTGATTTCTCAGCAAATATTCAGACGTTGATAGTGTCACTTAATAGATACACAACTACACTTTGTGTTAACTCTACTCCAAACAATTATTCAATTGACATTAATTATTAAAAAGTAGGATTAATTTAATAACTTGGAGATTTCATAATTTGGAACAGTTGGCAGATGTATGGTCCTGTGGAGTTACTCTCTATGTGATGCTGGTTGGAGCTTATCCTTTTGAAGATCCAGATGACCCCAAGAACTTCAGAAAGACAATTTCAGTAAGTATACATAAATACAAATGGTTATAAATTTTGTAAAAATATAGGGTGGTAAATCGTAATATATATATATATATTTTTTATAAATAAGTAATTTACTCATTTACAATTTCACAAGGGGATTGCTTGCATTTCTCCCTTCAAAAACATATATATATATCCTTCTTATTTTAACGTCCGTCTAACAACGGGTCCATTTTGTTAGTCTAAGTTTCAATTGAATTTTTGTAGTAAACCGATTAAAATGTTGTTTTGAATTATGTCTTTTTTAGAATATTTTAAAAATATTTTTATGAACTAATATGCCCTATAAAATTTATTTATTTTATAATCCACCTTCAACTTTTTTTACATTTCTCCAAATTTTCTTTTTTTATAAAAAGAATAATTTAGTAAGGTACATGGTGTAGGAGTTATATAATTATTTTTTATTTAAGAGGATATTTATAATTTCTGAAATAATAAAAATTATTTATAATTATATCAAATATGAGAGTAGAAAGCTGTATAGTTTACCTTAAATCTATTCATTCCCAATCTCTTTCACTTCGACATGCAGCATTAATTCAAAATACTACGTCAAACATATATATATATATAGGGAAAAATGCAAGCAACCCCCTTGTGATATTACAAATGAGCAACTTACCTCCTTATAAAAAAATAAATAGGAATTTACCTCCCTGCATCTTTTAGAATACAACAATTTACCCTCCTATGATTTTTAAAATGAAGCAATTTACCTCTCTGTATAAGGAGATAAATTACTTCATTTTATAAAGTACATGGGGTAAATTGTTATATTTTTTTCATAGAGAGTAATGTGCTCAATTTAATATCACAGGAGATTAAATTGCTATTCACCCCCTCTCTCTATATATATATACACACACACTCTTCACTTATTTACTCAATTTCTTGATTCTTCAGAGAATAATGGCTGTTCAATACAAAATCCCAGACTATGTCCATATCTCTCAAGATTGCAGGCATCTTCTCTCGCGTATTTTTGTCGCCAATCCTTCCAGGGTATGCATATACGTACACATATTCTACTATATATGGTTGAATGCAACAGATATAAACTACCCTGAAAAGATTAATAGGCAAAAAATTCTCTTCAAGAAGAAAAAGGGCGACGCGATCTCCTAATTCTTTTCAAAAAAACGGCAACGCCAATCCTTGAAACGGAAGGCAGTGAGCTTCTTTTTAAAAAGTTTAGAGATCGCATTGTCGTTTTACTTGTTTAAGAGGATTTTATGCTTATTAGTATTTTTACAGGGGTTGAAATGCAAATTCGATCTTAACGTGATTAAGTTGTACACAGAGGATCAATATAAAGGAGATCAAGAGCCATCCATGGTTCTTGAAGAACTTGCCCAAGGAACTCTCGGAAGCTAATCAGGCAATGTATTACAAGAAAGATAATCCCAGCTTTTCCCTTCAGAGCATCGACGAGATTATGAAAATTGTGAGCGAAGCGAGAAATCCCCCGCCCTCGTCTAGGCCGGTGCCCGGGTTCGGGTGGGGAGGAGAAGAAGAAGAGGAAAATAAGGAAGATGAAGAAGCTGTGGAGGAAGAGGAAGAAGAAGACGAGTATGAGAAGCAAGTGAAGCAAGCTCATGCAAGTGGAGAATTCAATGTCAAATAAGCAGTATAGTTCTTGCTGCATTCTTCAACTTAACAACCCAAAATTCAGTCACTTTGATTCTTCAGTACTCTTCATAAAATAGCGTAAATCAGTATTTGATTTCTGTGTTATATATTACTTAACATGTCTAAATTTAGCTGGATTTGGTTCAACAAATGAAGCAATGTAACCCTATTTAGAAATAAAAATTGAATTGAATCATCACTTGGTGTCGCTTATGATGGAAAAGTTGAATTTACATGATATTTTCGAATAAAGATATTATCTTGTATATGATCTTGTAAGTTTGGATGTTCCTTCCGTTTCTTGCGCTTTATATGGGAAATTTGCACTTTCCACGCTCTAAATATAATACTACAAAAACAACTATTTTTTGGGATGGAATTTTGCGGCCGATATGTATAATATTGCGCTGAGGGTTGGTTTTTGGGACGGTTTTGGGACCCGACGTTTCCTATTTTTGTTAATAGTGTCGGACAAATTTTGGATGGGAGAAATATATATGTCCCAACTTTACAGCAGACTAGAGACAGATATATCTGGTGGTTGCAAATATTGTGAATTAAATTGGCAACAAATTTGTAATGACTTTTGGAACGTAGTTAGCTTACAAAATAAAAAATTAAATTGGCTTTGACACGGGACCAAAATTTTGAGATGGGTATTTCGGTTGAGCTTCATTGACTAGGGTTATTTCGGTATTTGTTGTGGCATGTTGATTTGGTAAGTTTTGACCTTAGACCTTTTTTTCTAGGAATATTGCTCTTTCCTTGTTGGCATGATTTTTCCCTTCATCAATGTAATCTGTTTCTCTTCCATCAGGCTCCTCATCTTGCTCCTCGTTATCACCAGGTTCGCCAACTGCGATTAGGTCATCGAATGGAGGCTGGGGAGGCTCGAACATGGGAGGGATATGTAAGTGTGTCATCTATGCATCATCATCCCCTCCATCCTCTCCATACGCTGCCACAGGCTGAGGGTCTCTAGATCTGTGGTCAATGATGATGCAGTGGCGCAGTCCTATATCATGTTCCAATAAAAGGCATATGCACAGCTGAACTCAAACTGAATACGCATCCCTTGTTTGGGTCACCAACTATCGTGATTCACAGCTGCTCCGTCATCTGGGCCACAAAGCTTGCTGAAGCAGTAGGAACATGCCCATCAGCGGGTGTCTGGGCCTGCTAGTCCTTCAACAACTACTGGAAGATCTCCTGAAATAAGACAAATTTAGTTAGTAAAAGTATAAATGATTATCAAAGTGTTTTCATTTTGATGTACTTACCGCAACTTTCTCTGTCCTACGCCCACTTCAATTATCGTTGGCCTTCTTCTTGTAGCATTTGGAGAAAAGTTCCATTTGCTTTGGCAGCCTGTCGAGCTGTGAATTCTGTGGGGGTGTTGCCGAATCATTCATTTCAAATTAGGCCATTAAATATAACCAAACTGATATAATTTCAGATGTGTTAAAGTTTTGGATAAATCGGGTTTACAGATGTTGAGATATTATATATGAAATGTAAGATTAATTTTTTAGATGGATGCTTCGTTCAGTCGTATTATACGATATTAAATCAGACCGTTAGATACGATCAGACTGACACTATCTTACATGTTTTGAAGTTTTGGACAAATCTAATTCAAGGATGAGGAAATGACGTATTAAGAATGTAAAATTTATTTTTTAGATGGATATTGGAACATGATATTATTTATTTTTTGTCATCTTTGTCGCATTATAATTATATATTATTATTGCATTTTATGGATAATTAAAGCTCACAAACTAAATAAAATAAAATAATTGGAATGAGTCCGGTTACAAAAATATGAAAATTCACCTGGAAAGTTAGATGACATCAACATTGAAGATCCATTTCAAATATAATTGCCCACTTCAAATTTTCCATTCCAAATCGTTTTTTTTTTTAGTGCAAGAAAAGGTGTTAGTTACTTTCCAAGATAAATTTGTTTCTTTTCCGACAAAAAATATTATCTTAGTTGAACCAATTCATGATCTGACATTACAAACTTTTAATAGTTACTTTTGTAGGCAAAAATAAGAAATATATACTAAATTTTGGTGTCAAGACAAACTAGATAATTAAAAAAAAAATTAGTTTTAATAATTAAAACACGAATTATCGTCTATGTTTATAACATGCATCACTATATTATTTTCAAAAAGGAAAAATATTCGAGTTGCTCATACAATTATATATAATGGCATTTATACATGCACACATTTAGATATAAATATGGATTTCGACTTTAATACTTTAAGGCTTTTCAACTGATTGATCAAAGGGAAGACTGATTTTGCTTTTATAATAACAACCAACCATAAAGAACATCCATTATTATTTCACTTTCTTGAATTGGTCCAAATTGGATTACATGCATGACCCATGCAATTCATCAATTTGACAACACAACTCTAATTTTCTAATGCCTTTTTAAGGTACATATAGCAATCTGCACCTTATACAAAATGCTTCAAAGAGAAAATTCTCATCGGCTTCCTCCATCGATGTGTACTTTGGTTGAAGGAAAGCAAACATCCCTTAACTTGTCCATCTTATAAAATGAGTTTAGCAATACTGTTGTAGGATAGAAATCGCACCCGACATTCAGAAAACTTCCATCTGTCGATATGATATTGTTTAAAAGATTTCTTGAGACTTGGCCACATTTTGTCTCTGGGAAGTCATTGACACAGAATAAGATCTTGATCTCGTTCTATTGAACTTACTAGCGTGTTGCTTGACCTCCAGAGGACGTTTCTCGACCACCTCGACATCCCACAACAACTTGTTGCGAGTTGTGGAACGATGGGGAATGTCGTGCGTGATACAGTTTCTCCATGGGGGAAGGCCTCCGTTAGGGCGCAAAAAGTTGCCCCAGAATGATTTCAGCCTTACTTGCATTCCATCCCTCAAGGGTTCCCATTCCGTTGCAGGATCGCAATAGGTTGGCGATGTTTGAACCACCTTTTTTCCTGTAACCCCTGGAAGTAATGGTGTGCTTGAGGCTGTTAAATACGTGTCGAAGCAGCTTTTCAACCGGATGAAGTCTTTCCCTTCCACGAATTCAACTATCCATACGGCGTTCTTGGCTGATTTTTCGCTGCTTTGGCTTATGGGCTCGGTGTCTTGGTAGATCGTTTCGCCGTCTTCTTCAGCTATAAGGTATCTGTCCTTGTGGCTTATGAGCCTGACTGATTTCGCTTGACGAAACAAATCCATTTTCTTGTCTTTTTGTTTTCTGATTCTTGTGCTGAAAGTTGAATAAATCTTGTTTAGATCAACAATCAGACCAAAGAATGATCAAAGGGTGTCCCTAATTTGTTCTAATGTGAGAAAAAGTCGAATGAAAAGTATGTGATTTGATCAGAAACAAACAATAAAGAAAGTGATTTGAGATAAATTCAAAGCCATCACCTGAAATCAATCAATGCAGAAGGCTGGACCAAACAAATGGTGTTCTTCTAGAGATTAGAAGATGGAAATATTAATACGTAAATGAGGTTAGAACCCATTTTATAAAAGGCCTTTGCCTAAGGAGAGGTTCTTCTTGCCAACATTCTTCCCAAGACCATTTTCCTATCAACAGATTCATATCAATTTGTACTTCTTTTGATTAGTTTTAACTTCAATCTCGTGTACTTTATGCGTTAGTTATAATACACACATCTTTGCCAAAGAGATATTGCCTAGAAACGAGGGTTGTCCTACAATTATCTCCTAACTAGCAACGTTCATATGCGATGCATGTATAGAAAGTTCTTTTTGACAAGTAACATTGATTTAATGAGAATTTTGTTTTATTTTTATTTGAAGTTATTTTTTATTGTTTGTTGTTAGGTTTTAGTTTTTGTAGCATTATCCCTCTCTCTATATTATATTTTTTATTACTAATAATTGAATCTTGTATTTTCAAATTCATTGATATATATATTTTGGAGGGTTAATTGCAAAGACTGGCCCGTGACTTGGGGGGGTTGCATTTTAAGAACTGTAATTTAGACCCTGGCAAAATATGTCCCGTAGCTTTAAAAAATGTGGCAAATCTTGCCCCCGTCCAGATCTGAACAAATTTAAGATAATTTTACTCGTTAACAACTTTAAAATGAGTAATTTAGTCCATTTTCAATTATTTTGCATTATAATGCATATTTTAATTTTATTTGAAAACTATTTTTTATTGTTTGTTGTTAGGTTTTAGTTTTTGTAATATTATCGCCCTGAATTATATATTTTTGTTATTATATTTGAATCTTTTATTTTCAAATTTATTGATATATATATTTTGGATGATGCTAATACTAATTAATTTTGAATCTACTAGAATGTATAGTAATATGAATATTTATATTGCAGTGTCCTATAATTATGCCAATCATATTTTACTATCAATTGTTTTAAGTACATTTTAGAATACTTGTATTCGTTCCGGTCGATATTTTTTACATTTTTCTTTAACTTCATACTTACAAATATTATTGTATACAAATTATTATTTTCTGTCTTTGTATTGTGAGTTTTCATTTCATATTTTTAATTTCCTTTCATTATGTTTTTCTTTTATATTGAAATAAATAAATATAAATATGGATATAGGTAGATAAATAATCTAGTGTATGTTTCCCACCTAAATTTTTGTGAGGCTTGGTAATGCCCATAAAAAGGTTGTGCTTGTTTCCTTTGATATTATTATTTGAAACATGTACTACTATGTTACTATTATTATTTATATTATATTTATTATTATTATATTATTAAAAAAGTATGAATGGCTCAAAAAAATTCTTGTACCTTTTTTGAATTACCCATTATAACCTTATAATTAATTAGTAGAAACACAATAAGTTATTTAATAAGGCTATAATGGGTAAGACAATTAGAATAATTATTAATTAAGTTCTTCAATAGGGTTAATTACATTTTGGGAGTATAAATGTAATTTCAAAAAACAAAATTAGGGAAAGATTAATTTCGCATTTTCAGAGGGAGTTTAAGTGTAATCAAAATCCGGCTTAAAGGCAATTTTCGTCCCACTTCAGGCCATTCTCGTTTTAGTCCCCTAAGTTACTAGGGTTCCATTTTGGTCCCGTAAAACTGAAAAAATCTCAATTTTGGTACAAATTTAGTCGGAAAGTTGAGTCACTCACCGAAAAAAGTTTGCATTGTGATTGGCTGAAAATAAACGAGAATGGAAGAAAATTGCCTTTAATCCTTAAAACCCCCTATTTCCATAAGAGAATAATTATTGATAAAGTTGTCCACCTATTAAACTTTAAATGAATATTTTATGGCTCCTCTTTTATTATGTTTTATTTGCGATATTTATATTGGGTATTATAATCATATTCCCCCAAAAAATTTAGAAATTCATATAATTAAGTTGATTTATCAGAGGTTAAGTAACTTATTATCAGTTATTTAATGCAACAGACCATTCCAACTTTATTTTTAGCAGAATTCAAACTGACCATGAGTACTGAAATAGCACAACAAAGACAAGAGGAGAAGAACATCCTAATAATACATGTTTCAAGAATCAAATTCTTAGGACTTGCAAAGAACAACTAAAGGCATGCATGCTCTTTTACCACATATCACCAGTGATGACCACCTTGAGCTCTTCATTTCCATATTCCTCTTGCTCTTCCTTAATTCTCAGAGCAGAGTTTCTCACGTAGATGCCGCAAGAATGCGCCTCAATCATCTGCAGAGTCGGAACGTTGCCGATCTGAGAAGGGATCTTCAGCAGATTGTAGCATTTATGCAGTACCAATCTCTCAAGTTTAGGGAAATGCCTGCTAGAAGCAACGTTCCATCGCGAGAACTTCATCCTATCCAGTTTCAAGAACCTAAGATTCTGAAACTCACCTTTTCTCGTCCTCCACCGTTGCCCCTCAAAGGCATCGGATGCTAATTTGAGCACCTCAAGGTTTGGCAGTTCGCCTATCACGGAGATTTTCTCCCAAGGCAGCATGATTTTAGATAGATTAAGCTTTCTGATACCTGTGGGGAAGTTGATCTCCGTGTATTCGCTTCTGAAACTACTCTGGAACTCCATTTTGAGTGATTCAAGCTGGCCAAGGAAGCGGAGATCAGGATAGCGGTAGGCTCCAGCAGTCCTGTGGACCAATAACGGTTGGCATATGCATTTGAGTTTGCGGAGATTGGGAGAATATCTCAAGATATCTTCATCTTCGAGCTTATAGATCCGAACAAAGGAAAGTGTGCGCAGGTTGCTTGTTTTTGAAACACGGCAGTCGTTGTCAAACTTTGCTTGGGCTGCAATGTGAACATATCTCAACCTTACAAATTCCAGGAGGTCAGAGGGTATAGTGACCACCGTTCCGCTTGCAATACGAAGAAATTCCAGTTTCCAAAAGCTGCTTATGGATGATGGTATGCGACCAGCTCCCAAGTACCTCAAGTCACGAAGCAGTGGAATTCTTTCCTCTTCGTATTTGTCCAACGTTCTGCTGGATACATCCAGGACCCTAACAAGTTTCATGCTCGGTAAACAGGATGGATCCGAAAGATGGCGCAGAAATTCTTCAAGGTGTAGGCCATAAGGTCTTGACAGAGATGGATATGAAGAGGGGCTGCTACGGTGCTTATCGTAGATCCATATGTCACTAAAGAAAAAGAATCAAGAACCATAACTATAAAAAGCATAACCAGAGCAACAATCACGAGAGGAATTTAAGTGTCAAGTAATTTCTCATCATCAGTGAAAACAAAGGGATTAGTCGAATACTTACTCTTTAACTTTAGCCAATTGCCGGAAGTTTTCTTCTTGAGCTTTTCTCAAGCACAATTCACGCAGTAGATCATGGATGCTGCAAGCTTTGACTCCGTTACTGGATTTACGTTTGGCAATTATTACCAGGCTTCTGTCGATCAGGTCCACCAAGTATTCTTCTGCTGTTGTCTCTGGGAGCTTCTCCTCTTCTTCCTTTATAAATCCTTCAGCAATCCATAATGAGATCAACTTCCAAGTCGGGATCTCAGCGTCTTCAGGGAATGCTCCAAAATAAAGGAAGCATGGTTTTAAGTGATCCGGAAGATGTTTGTAACTGAGTTCTAGTTTCTTCATGCGATCCTCTGGATCAGCAAAGATGTAGGAGCCTAAACTTTCTTCCACTTTTTTCCACTCGGTTTCTTCCTTCTTATTAGCGAGAATTCCAGCTATAACGACTACTATAAGAGGTAGTCCATTGCAAAGCCCAGCAATTCTCTTACCGATGTTCATCAGATTATGAGGGCAAGGCTTTCCTTTAAATGCCTTCAGCTGTAACAACTCCCAAGATTCATCATGTGACAAGAGACGAAGCGGGTGAATAACGCTATCAGGCGGAGCCACATCTTTAATCTGACTGGTGAACATTATTCTGCTTCCATTTCCATCATCTGGGAAATATCTCATCAAATCATCCCAAACAATTGGATCCCATATGTCATCCAAGACAACTAGGTACCTCCTGTTCTTTAAAGTTTTATGCAACCGTTCCCCCAGCTTTGCATCGTCCATGCTCGAGGCTGTTTCCCTGTCGACCTCTCTTAGTGAACTCAAAATGCCAGTCAACAGACTTCTCCTCTGATACGTTTGAGAAACAACACACCATGCGCATTTGTCAAAGTGGCTGTCAAGATCATTGTACAATTTTTTTGCTAGAGTTGTCTTACCAAGTCCAGGCATGCCGCAGATTGTAATAATTTGAAGGTTGTCCGTTTGTCCTATTAGTTGATCCAGAATTTCGTCTGCATCTTTCTCAAATCCCACCACGGTGCTATCATCTGTAGGACTCGTCGTGTCTTGTAATGATACTGTTGCACTAAAATCTTCAGCAACTTTAAACACTTCAACGTCACAGTTCTTCTTTGTTTCTCCAAATCCAGCCCTGATAAGGTTAATGTTCTTGACAACATCAGGGAGCCTGAGGGTGAGATACCATACAGGAAGATCTCCAGCTTTGAACGAACTAATGAGATATTCAGCTTCACAAGCCAAATCCCCGACTTGCTTCACAGCTTCTTTGGATTCTTCAACCTTTTCAGGGTTCTGCTGTTTTATATCCTTGAGGATAGATCTCAAGAACATCAAATCCTCATGGAGAATTCTAATATGATCCTTCAGGTCATCAATTAAGTCAGCTTTGGCATCCATTACTTGCTTCATATCATCAAGGACAGAATCAACAATGAAGAGAGAATCCACAGCAGTCTGCGGGGTTATGCAACTCTCCAGCTTTGAGAATTTGACGCAGTGCTCTTTAATCTCAGCATTCAAAAGCTCAATCTTTCCCAACAAAATCTGGAGCCCTGCATTCGTGCTGCTGGCTATGACTCGATCCATGACAAAAAAACTGGAAAAAACTACTTTTCCAGCTTCATCGGCCACAGCCTCAAATTCTTCCAAGAGAGTCTTGACTTCCTGAAGGTCAGAGATGAGCATCGGCCTATCACCGAGAACGGTGACAAGAAATTTCAGCTCCTGTCGAAGAGTGCCAATCAGATCGTCACCTGGGATATTCGGATCAGTTTTACAATCTAGTACTTGAAGGAGGAAGTTGACGAAGCTGATTACAAGTTCATTTCCCTGGAGACTGGTATCTGAAAACTTCGGAACCACGAAGAACTTCTGAAGATCTGGCATGATTGAAGCAACCATCTCTGAAAAATTCCTGGAAACTTCAGAGTTTGAGCCAAAGATGCAATCTGAAGCCAATTCATCCAGAGCTCTTATTTTGTGACTAAGTGCATCATGTTCAGAGTTGGAGCAGAACTTTATCACATAGCAGAAAACAGCTGAAAGCTGTGATGCGTTCCAGGGAAGATCCCCATCAACGTATTCACTTTCTTGAACCCTCATTCCACTCAGGCTTCTCAAATAGCCCGACAGATTCTTGATAGAAGGAGCCATCTCTCTCCCCTAGATGATGTGAATATAGTAAATGGAGAGGCTCCAAAGTAAAGATTGAAACGCAATGAGACACAAAGAGATGGAAAAAACTGGGAAAGCACTGTAATCAGAGTGGATGAGTTCAAATGATGAGAAGTCAACGCTTTGGTTTCAAATAGTGTTTCTTTTTTTCCTTTTTTCTTTCATTTAGGTTACAAATAGTGTTCAGATCAATATCTTTTGAAACAAAGAAGCTCGTTAGACCCTAAACCAACTCTCGTCGGACGGTTCATAACTCTCGTTGGCTCGAAGAATTTTGCACATCATAAAGTTTAAATATGATATTTTCATTAGATAGATCGAACTCACATATAAAACAACAATACGAACGTGCATGACTGCACCAACACTTTTATTTAATAGGTACCAAATTGATCATTCTTATATATTAATAACTTATTAAATAACCTCATTCATAATTATTTTTAGCTTAATATTAAGTAATTATTTTGTCCATAAAAAAAAATTAATTTGTACGACTCTCAAATGGTATTGAATAAATTTATGTTTACTTTATAAATATTGCAAAATAAAATAAATAAAGAAGGTGATAAGTATGATTGGTCAAATTGTGGTTCATTTAATTTAATAGGTACCAATTAATCATTCTTGTATACTAATAACTTATTAAATGACCTACTTAATAGGTATTTTTACAATACCTATTTACAATACTAATCTCCGAATTGTATATTGAAATGTAAGATCAAAACTGAAATGCAATGCTCCATCACAACACAACATAATATGGAAGTTTGAGGTATGGGTAGGGTGGGAAGACCACATTACAGGTGCATTGCTACCTATATTTTTATATACACAACAGTTTCCGAGGGATGGAAAGAAATTACAAGTTGAAGTTGCGTAGCCGAGAAACATTCGACTCACAACTATAAATAAACGCAATAAAGGTAAAGCAGGGTAAGGGTTGGGTAGAAGATTTTTCAAAAATCAATTTCATACACCTCCAACAGAAGATGGATGAAGTCTGTATAGAGGCTGGCAACAACAAGGAAAAGGGATCGGCTTTCTACAATGTCCAAATTCTTGCACTCCACAAGACAAATATGCAAGCCAATGTTTTAAATTGGAAGGAAAAATACTGCAATTCAACAACACCTACCGTACTACATCCGACCACCACTAATAATACATATACTTGAAAACATGCAAGGGGACTTCCACCAGGGATGAATTCACTACAAAGGTAACGAGAAAGAGCGAAAGAAGTTGGGGTCTACTAGGCAAGAAAATGTCACATCAAAATATAAATAACGGGATATTGGGCAAAAAGTAAAAACATATGAAATTAATATACATCAGTAAACGGCTTATTTAAGATTATCGAAAAACTAATCCTAACCCAACTGAACAACAGATGTATTTAAAATATTGAAGCTAATGTAGATGAAAATCCCATTTCTTGGCGAGATTATTCCTAATGTGGGTAGTAAACATGGCCTTGGGGAAAAACGAGTGCGCCATTTTGTTCCCAGTTGTAAGACTCGTGCTTTCACTTATACACTCCCAATTGTATAATGAACCATTCCACTCCCACTTTCCTCTTCTCCTTACTGTTCAAAGAAGCATTCCACCACCGCCGTCACCTGCCACTCAAAACCACTCACACACCACCTTCTGCCTCTCGTACGCGCAGACAAAGCTCTCAACCCGCCATCATTCGGAGGTATAGTAGCAGTGAGAAACCGTTATAGCGGCCGACATCTCGTTCGCTCCACTGCATCTATATGATATTGCGGCTCAACCCCAAATCCCCAACCTTCCGCCGATTTTTTAAGTGCATAAGCTTCACTTGCTATTGAGCACCGAAAGTCCATCTGTTCGCGTCTCGCCGATGGAGGAAACTACGTCTTACCCATCCATCGAGCCCTCTAATTTCGACCTAATCGTCGTCGGCACCGGCCTCCCGGAATCCATCATTGCCTCAGCTGCGTCTGCGGCGGGAAAAACCGTCCTACACCTCGATCCTAACCCATTTTATGGTACCCACTATGCATCCCTCCCCCTCAACGACCTAGTGTCTTTCCTTGAATCCCAATCCGGACCCCAATCTCAACCACCCGAAACCTCCAGTGATCATGCTTCTATCTCTCTCGTGACTCGCCCTCTCTACTCCGCGCTGGAAATCAACACATACTCATCTGAACCCATCGACAACTCCAGAAAATTCAACCTTGACTTGGCAGGTCCTCGCTTCTTCTTCTGCTCGGATTCAATCATTGATTTGATTCTCAAGACGGGAATTAATCAGTACATGGAGTTCAAGAGTGTGGATGCCAGCTATGTGAGCGACGCGGAGGGCAAATTGGAGAATGTGCCTGACAGCCGGAGTGCTATCTTTAAGCATCGGAGTCTGTCCTTATCTGAGAAAAATCAATTAATGAAGTTCTTCAAGCTCGTACAGGGGCATTTTGGGAACGAAAGTGAGGAGGATAAGATACCTGAACAGGATTTGGAGAGTCCATTTGTGGAGTTTTTGACCAAAATGGGGTTGTCGCAGAAGCTAAAATCGTACAGATCAATTCTTCACCTTTTCTCTATTTTTTTCTGTTAGTGAGGGTTCTTATTTTCTTGTTTGTTCTTTTGTTTTTGATTACTGATATTCTTTTAGTGTAAATTGCTTTGCCTCTTCAATTTTAATATACTTTTTGTTCTTTTGTAATAGCGTGTTATGCTTTGTGCAGTCTTGTATGCTTGATTAGACAATTCTCAGTTTTTAATATTCATATTTGTCCTTTTGATGTGTTCTGATTTCGTACATGGACGAATGCTGATCCTCAATTTAATTGCTTGAATTTGTTTAATCAGTTAATCGTGTAGTGTGTTTTGTATTTCTTCAATCAAAATCTGAAAACTGTGGTTTTAGATTACGTAGTTATGTTCTAGGAGTAACATTAGAATGTGTTACTCTAACTTATTATGTGAAAATTACGAACTTAGTGAGCAAATACTTGTCTCTGTATCTTGGAAATTGTTTCCTAAATTGATTACTTAGGGTCAAATTGTGTGTTTATGGTTTGAAAAACTCAAAACAAGTATTAAAATGACTTTTCTTGTGGGAAGTTTTCATTAGGATTTTCTTCAAGGGTCATGAAACGGTGAGGTTGTTTAGTTAGTTGGTTCTTTGTATGTTTTGCAGCAATCATTATGATGATTACTGATATGTTCAGGCATATGTTTGAATTTCCTAGTTGTTGGTAATTCCTAGTTGTTGGTAATTCCTGGCTGATTGGTTCCCTCTTGGGTTTGTGTTCTTCCTGACCTGAAACTTTTGTCCTCCAGGATTATTTTGTATGCGATAGCACTGGCTAATTATGATCAGGACAACTTGGAGGTTTGCAAAGATATTATCAATACTAAAAGTGGGATAAATCATTTGGCACTATATCACTCGTCCATTGGCAGGTTAGTTTTCTGTTTTCTTTTTCACATGTAAGAATGATGTAATCATAGAAGAACGTTTACATTGCCAGAACTGCTAAAATGATTTGCTGAAAAATAGAATCTAGTAATTCCACATAAACTTCAGCTTCACGTGTATGATGAAATAATTGTGACAGGCAGCAAACTACTGAAAAGGGAACATATAGAAGTATGGTCAAGCCCAACTACTAATAGACTTGATGTTCCTAGGTTTACACTCTACTCATATAGAATTTTCTCTTGGTCCACCCCACACTCAGCTCACAACATTTTGCAAGATTGGGCTTATTTTGGACAAGTTTATATTTTGGGATTTTTTTGGTTAAAAGGACAATATAAATTGTAAAATAAAATCTATTAAACTAATTCCTCCAAACATATTTCATGAAGATTTTTCCATAAAAAATATATGTTAATATTTTTCAATTTATAGCGTTTATGTATTAACTATAGTTATTCAAATAAATTTAATCTCTTAACCTTACTGTAGTTCCTAAATAACTAAACAAGCTCAGCATGCTTTGGTTTGAGCCATATGATGCTCAAACTTGGATCACAAATTGGTCGGACCTAAATGAATGGATCATGCTAGGTCCAGCTCAAATTAAAGTAAGCTTAAGTGAAATATATTGGTTTGAACAAGTAGGCTTTCAACTTGTTCATTCAATTGACAATTCTAGATAGAAGTGCATGCATGAAAGTTGTGATGTTGCATGAGGCTTCTCCCATTACAGTTTTTGGGTTGACTAGTCCTATCTAGCAACCATAACATTGACCTTGTAGTGCCCGTTCATTGTAGTCAACTGAACATATGGCCCAGGTAACAATGTGTTAACCTTACTAGTGGCTTTGGTATGCCTCTGCCTCTTACAAAGGAGTACACAATAAAAGTTAAATTGATTTTTCTTTTATGCAGGTTATTATGTTCAGTGGATTCTCTAAATAGCTATACTTATATCTATTAATAGAAAACTTCAATTGAGACCGTCTTATATCAATGCATGAAGGGTTTATTCAAAATATTTTTGCTCTTTGAAATGAAGTTGCCATCTTTAACCCACCTATGCAGAATGTTCATGTATTTGCATCTCTAGTGTGCCATTTTTATATGAACAAACCTCGTGGTTGCTTTTCGTGGTTCGGTTGTTTTCGTTTTCTTTTTTCTCCATGGCGTGGATGTGGGTAGTGGTCGAACTACAGTTTAATCTGCTATAATGTTAGTTGAGATTTAATTTTGAATTTATGATAAAATAAGTAGGAGACGTTTCCCCTAACCAAAATCATGTATCATTGTTTTAGGTGTGCATACGTGCTCCTATATTTCAGTCAACATCCAAAGGAATCTCAAATAACATGCTTGGTAAACACTATTTCCAGTATGTGCTTTTCATGTCTTTGCTGCACTCATGATATTTTAGATTGAACTCACTAGGAAATAGATTGCAGAAGGATGAGTGTGGTAGGTTTGGTGGTACTTGAACCACAGAGGTGGGTAGACTGAGTGAAACTGCAAAGCACGTAGCTGCATGCGTCATTTCAGACACATTTAGAATGAAGGAATTTTTCATCCAGGGAATGAGTTATTTCTTCCCTTGTTTTGTTTTTAATGGGTTATCTTGGGTTATTCTTGTATTTATATTTCCAATTGATCATGTAATAAGAAGTTTCCTATAGGCCAAATTATGAAGTTTAAAGGAAGCAACACGTGCTTGTTATGTTGTTGGAGGAGTTTCATGCTATAATTTAATCTCGGACATGATACTGCAGTAATTTAATTTACAACATAAGTCAGGAGCTGCTGGATGTATCTTTCAGGGTGGGAAGTAAATGCACATGGAATTTTTGGTGGCAGCTGACTGGACTTAACACTCTTGCCTTTGGCAAACTGCATTAGATCATGCACTATTCAGAGCTGTGACTGCTCTGAAAATTAAAGTTTAAATTTTAAGAGAGCTGACTGGGTTAGTTTGAATATTTATGGGAAGGGATGAACTTTATGAGTCATGGAATTATTATATAAATGAGGAATTAGAATGCTAGAATTGAAGAGTGAAGAGGAAATTGCAAAATAAGTAGTACATATTGGGATGGGAGAGAGTAAGAAGCAGAAGAGAAAGTGTTTAGCCTTGCAAGGATAAAGCATTCAATGCCACCTGCAGTATATATATCTGATAATATTCTCTAGATTGAAATACGAAGATAGGAAAATTTTATGTAGACCTTAAATTAGATGACTTGCACTAGTAAGGTAACACTTGGATTCTAACTAGCACTGACGAATTGGTTCTAATACCACCCTTGAATACCAAGCAATAAAACTTGATGACCTGCTTAATAATGATTACAAAAATGTACTGCAAAAGATCACCTAAGTACCTTTGCTCCTGAACATTATGAAACTCAGGAAAATTTGAAGAAAGGCTCTAAGATCACTGATTACATATTCCTTTAGGTCAAGATTACTTTCTTGCCAGGGAGCTTCTAACCTCAACCTTGACTTCGTAATGCCATCATTTATTTGCTTAAGATTCTTGTCCAGAAAAGGGGACCTGATTTTTTTTCTGTTGGTTAAGTCTTGTCGGGTAGCTATTAGGAGAATTCTTGTCTTCTGAAGAACTATTTTGTAAAGCAGAACTAAAAGGGCGTAATAGAAAGGTCTTAGGTATAGTGAAGGGGAGAATTGATGACTTACTGAAAGAAATTTGGGTATTTCATATATGGAGAACGAAAATGGTCTTTCAGGCTATAAATATATTTCAAAAGCAGGCGCTAAATGGGGAATCAAACAAACTTATAACCGTACGAAACACAAACAAGGGGATGTTGTACCTAAAGTCTTCACTGAACAGGCATTCCCACCTAGAGTGAATCATCTAAGGATTAGTGTATCCTGGGAAATTGTAATTACCCTTTCCAAGCCAATTAGTAGTTAAGAATTGTCGCTGCAGGCTATTGTAACATTTTCAAGAAGTGTGAGCATTGATCAAGTAGTTATAATAGAGTTATAATTCTTCTGAGTTCTCTTAAGTGACTTCGGCTCTGCAGCTGTGCATATGTGTTTATGTTTAATATGTAATTTTGTCTAGGAAGTATAAATGCTGTGGATCAGGGGTGGTAAAATGAATCCATATCATATTATGCTTTCTATGCATCTTATATCTCATCTCGTTCATTTGCTCTTTCTTCTGTATGCTCGGCAGTTCACTTGTTAACACATTAAGATCCCTCCCTTTAGTTTTAATAATTGCAGCAGACTAATCAGTATATTTTTTTATGCACTCTTAGATAATAAATATTGACAAATCATAAGGATGTTTTACAAAGCTTGTGATTATTTAAATAATTATAACTTAACTCAAAGAATGGAAGATGAGGCAGGCCTTAATTGCATTTGCTCAACCTTTTTAGGTTTCCTAATGCAAATGGTGCTATGATATACCCGATTTATGGTCAAGGGGAACTTCCTCAAGCTTTTTGTCGTCGTGCTGCCGTCAAGGGGTGCATTTATGTAAGTGTAGTTGCACATTTTGGATCATTGATTATTGTGGCCATCAATATACGTTTTGTCTTTCGCTTTCTGCCTCTGCTTGAGGTTATGATTATTTATACATGATGATACTGTCTTTCTTTTTCATAGTCTTTTTTGTTTCCCTTATGCGCATTAGCTCTTGATAATACATGCTTCTAATTTTAGGTGCAGCATTGGATATTTGGAAAATGCTTCCATCCATCCATATTGTGTTGAAAATACGGAACTTTGACCCAACACAGTGTTTGTATGTATCGAGCATACGTGTTATTTGGTTGAACTTTGACCGAGTAGTAAAGATGAAATTCGAATATATATGCTTATATACACATCTGTAATGAATATATTTACACATTTACAGTTGTTTTTGCTTTCTAATTTTCTGTTCAAGTTTTTGCGAACTGAAGTCTTTTCTGGAGTTTCTCGACATATCAGTTACTTTCTCCTATCTCTATAAGCCTACACGCAACCCTCGTTTTCTTCTTGAAAGGTCCTACCATAACATGATTCTGCTACACTGTTTATTACCATTAAATGACTCATGTCAACCACGTGTGTATTAGATTATCCACTATGATGCATAGTTGAGAAATTAATATAACCTTTAAACTTGATTCTCAAAGTTGATCTCACTGAAAGTTTGGGGAAGTTTCTGATTTATAGATGCAAATGTGGCAAAAACAATGCTTTGAGATATTTACTTGTTCTGAGTTCACTGATCTAGTGATAAAGTGAAACTTTGCCTTGATATAGGAAATTATAATCGGTGAAGTATGGGGGTTTCAAGTTGGTTCGGTGAGGAGATTGTTTTCCTAATCAGTTTATTGTCGATGACATTTTGGAACAATGAAAGTTCACTACGATTTTTTAATTCATATCGGACTGAGTAGCTTAGCCATCACTGAGGGAAGTTAACATGAATAACAACGCTCCTTTCCTAGTTATTATATATAAATTTGTGACTGCTGTTTTAACTGGCTGAGATAGACCATATCAACCTGAGATTTCGATAGCATTTGGTTATGCGAACTACTTGTTAGTTCTAAGAAATTTATAGTCTTTTTATACAATTATAGATTATAGATGTCCTTGTAATTTTATTTTTTCGCACATGATAAACTGGGTACTCCGTCATGCCTTTCTCCATGGCCCTTGGCGAAAGAAATATGATAAAACTTAAAGTGGCTGAAGAAAAGACAAGGGTGATAAATGAAAAGCTGAACAGACTATGGGTCATGATATCCTTATGTGTCCATTTGTCTTCTTCACCGATTTTACCAGCAAATGGTCCATGAATTGTTCTAAGGCTTTTTGCCAAATACAGCAAAAACATGAAAAAATCTTTCTGGCATTGCCATTTCAGAGATCAATATATTTTCTTCAATTTTAGATTCATATTATTTTTATTTTTTCATGAATGAGATCAGATGATAATAGCTACCCTCTCAGTTTTCTGTTTTATGTTTCCTTGTGTGTTTTTCCAATTAATAAGATTTGAAGCTGTGTTTTTCCAATCAATAAGATTTGAAGCAAAATGTAATCAACTGCATCCTGCCACCCAGGCATTACGTATTAGAGTAGTGTTCTATCAGACTTTGAAATTAATAATCGAATTGATCTAAAATGTCGGTTATAGTTTTATGAAGTATTAAGTTCTAGGAAAGGGATTAATTGAAGGGGATAAAGAGACTGGCTATTGGCTCTGAACCATAACTGTTTAAAGTAGTTGAATTGATCGTGAGGTGCATTCTAGTTGTACTTTATATTCTGAAAATGGTTCTGTGCAGGGATGGAGAGAATCGCTACATCCATCTGCTTGCCTCCATTATCTAATGGGTGTCGGTTAAAGTTGTGTGGTGGGGCCTTTGATATTATGTGTTAGTGGGTCTGGAACATTTGGCATTGAGTTATCAAATCGGTAATTATCAAATAAGTAATATGACAGGAGGAGCTTGCCAGAAGGTTTTTGGCTAAAAGACAGAGAGTTGCATGCAGTTAGTAATAAAGATAACCATGTGTACTTGCACAAAATGATAAATGAGACAACAGTTGTTGATGGTGGCCATGGGTGAACTTTGTTGCTGAGTAGTGCGTCAACTTTCATATAGGTCAAAGTACATAAAACAAAAATGATGGTGGGTGTTGGGCCTCATGTTGGTACTTAAACAGTTAAAGCTGAAGAACTACAAAATAGGCACCTTTCTGTGAAACCTTGTAAAGTTACACCTACTTTGGCCAATACCAATTTATTAATCTTGTAAAACTTCCTACCCCATCTCTCAACTCCATGGACTGATTCTTGGCTTCTCCTTGGAGATCATTTTTCTCTTATGGTCTCTTTCCTTAAAAGTATGGATACACCACTTTTTAATATTTGCTGATGGATTTGAAATTAATGGGCAAAGCTTTTCTGCTGTTCCCTTTACCATTAGGTTTGTACCATTTACAACCAATGCCTGATTCTGGGCCTTCTACTCTTTTTGTTCTCCTTTTCTCACTCTAACGCTCCCATTATTTAATATCTTGTACAGGTCTTGCGGATGCCCGTAGTTGCTGTGCTCATGGATAAGGTTTGAATCAACTTTGTGTCTTGTTTCTTATAAGAGAATTGTGGCTGAGGGGTGCCTAATCTGGTCATCACATGAGTGCTGGATCAAAATATGTCTTATGGCATTTCATCATCAGTTATCTTATTTGTGCATGCTTCTGATACAATGAGGACATTTATATCACTTTTCATCCCAATTTGGACTTTTCACAGGATGATGGTACGTATAAGGGTGTCAAGCTAGTCTCGGGTCAGGAGTTATTCAGCCCTCAGCTCATTGTTGCTCCGTCTTTCACGTTTCCATCAACTCTGGGTCCTTCTCCTGCACAGGTGGCAAATTCTTGTGATGCCAAAGAGAAGGTTGCTCGGGCAATATGCATTGCAAAGAAGTCTCTAAAACCAGAAGTCGCTAATTGTTTGGTTTTCATCCCTCCAAGATGTAAGCGTATTTATACATTTTTGCTGACATTTTGAAAACTAATCTTCAATTTGCTAATTATTGTTCCAATGCAGCTTTGTACCCAGAACAAATTACGTCCATCCGTGTACTCCAGTTAAGTGGAAATGTTGCAGTTTGCCCTTCTGGGATGTAAGTTTTATTCCATCTCTTTTTGTATCAATTGAAATTTGATCATATTCTTCTCTTCTATGTTTCACAAACTTTTTGTTGGAGGTTGATTCCTGGCTGAGAATTACATTCTAGCACAAAAATTCCTTTGTGATGATTCTCTGGATAATATTTTTTATTACTGACTTTATGAGAAAAGCCATTTCTTAGGTTTGTATGTGGAATATCATACAATGTGCATTACATTATCCACTTTGTTGTCAGGTTTGTGACTTATCTGTCGGCGATGTGTGGTAATGTTGAAGAGGGGAAAAAATTAATAAATGCAGCCATAAATGCACTATTCTCTCTGCCTACCCCTGGAAACTCTGAAAAGAGTGCCGCTGATAGTTTAAGTGAGCATATTGAAGAAAAACCCAGATTGCTTTGGAATGCTTTGTATATTCAAGAGCTGACTACGGTTCGTCTCTTGTCCTTCAACTTCTCTGCTATGATTTCTTTCATTTTGTTGAATTTACTGTATACCTGTATTTCCTCGCAGTGAGTATTTGAGGTAATATTTCTAAATTCTCCCCCAATCAAAATATGCTGCTGTAATATTCCCAAAATTTTTCCCATTGGCTATGTGCTTCAATTATCCTCACATGATTTTTGAAATTTGGCAAATTTGGCATATTATCAAATTCAAAACCTCTTGGCAATATGATGTTGTGTCAAATTTTATTTTTGGAATGTTCAGCCCCAAATTTGCTAATCCAAATGCTGTGAGAGTATGATTTTGATATTTCCTTTCTAAAGTGAAATTTCCTCTCTAAACCGGAAGTATCTTCCTACGTCTTACGAGCAATGGAGACTCACTTTTTTCTTGTGAATGCCACCAACTTGTCATCAGCTATCCTCTATTGGTTCAAAAATTTGTCAATGATAAACTGAAAGTCAAGCAATGATAGAACTGTCATGCTATTCTGAAGTTTGCATTTAATTGTTATAGACAGATGCATCTATCTGTTCCCTCTAAACGTAGAAGAAATTAGCAATCCAATGTGGTCATGAGTATGAGTAACAAAGATAGGACATCGGCTTTTTGGTCATTGCTATCTATTGGACAGAATCTCTTCACCGAAGAGAATGGGACAAACCATGAAAAAGTTTATTTCACTAACCCTCCTGCTACGTTTGGTGGTGAGGAAGGGTTTGTATTTCATGAATTCCAACAATTTAATGGCCTAAGTCGTGTCTTGTTGGAACTTTAAGGATCACAGATTGTTTTGATAATTAAATTATCTTTTTAGCTGCATGGTTTATGGCACCTAGCAAAGCAGGCTGTGCAAGACAGAGAGGCTTAATGCATGGTCTTAGGTATTGAGTGTTCTGTTGTATACAGAATAAATGTAAATGTCCATCGATGTGTGGATGAGATGCATGAATTTGTTTGACTTCACTGCCAAATTGCAGACCCTGGGGAAGATAGAGTGGATGGTTGTCATGAAGGGGGGGAGAGATCTAGAGATTATGATTAATGTGCGATTTTGTCCTTGATATGGATGTAGCCATTAGTTATATTTCCATGTTTTGGGTCAAGTCTAGGTGTACAAATTGGTGGATTTAAATACTCTCATCCGCCCAACTAAAAAGAAAAAAAAAAGAAAAGAAAGAAAGAAAAAGAAAAAAAAATCATATTATTAGGTCTTTATTCGACGTGTCTGTGAAGAAATCCCTACTTTTACTCTGTTAGTTTGTGATATTTATGATGTTTTACTGGTTGCTGCCTTCCAGGGTTCTTTTGACTCCATCAGCCGCACAATGATGCCAGATGAGCATCTAGACTATAATAATCTTCTGGATGCAACGGAAAAGGTAACTGTTTTCTAGTTTAGTATCTGCCAAGACTTTGTAGTCTATGTAGTTTTTCTTCATCCCACTGCGGAGTGTGAAGTCATAAGTTTCTCAATTTGAGTGTCTCCTTGCACTATGCCCAGGGTTGAATGAGGAACATGGGTGTTTTGCGAGTTCCACTCCGTTATGCATCTGTATAATGCCTGTGTGCTGTTTCTTTTGCAGCTATTTCGGGAAATATATCCTAATGCAGAATTCTTCTCTGTAACAACCTTATCTGATGAGAATCTGGATGATGGTGGTTCTGAGCTAGATCCATAGAGGAAAACTCTTGTTATTGTTTGGATATTTTAAAGCCTGTCTCCTGCTGGAGCTCTGGTACATGCTTCTGTTTCTCAGCACAGTGGAGTTTGTGAATTGCATATTTTGTCACCTCTAGTATTAATCATGGAAATGAAAGATGTGAAAGGTGTAAGTTATATTTCGGTGCAAAAGGTATAAGTTAAATTTGCCTCCATGCTTTCTCACTCATGCTTGACTGTGCACATAGTCATGGTGGAAGATGTTTTTGGCGGTTACACTGCCTTATTCAATTAGCACAGTTGTCAAATTCCATGGATTCTCTTTCCTCCAATACGAGCTTCCAGGAACTATCCTGCTATTTTCAGTTGTTTAGGCATGCGGTCTTGGATCATTGGTCTTCAGAAAGATTTCAATCCCTAGGTATATTAATTTCTTACCTTCGATGAGGCCACTTCAAGAATTTGCACTTTTTGTATTGCTGAAGCCAATGTGCAGCTGATGTTTGGTCAAGAAAACGGGCTTTAATACCAGTGTCTTTTATGACAGTAGTCTCCAATCTACTGTGAAGATCATCTTGTGTGTCAGTGGTAGTATATTGGTACTTCCTCATTTGAGCTGATCTTGTGTAAGGTTGGCTACTTGTAATGTAATTACTGTACATGTATTATCCTCGTCGAAACGTTCATGAATTTGTGAATCGAAGCAAATTTGTGTAGTTTCAAACTTCCAATCTACAGGACATTTAGAACGGTAAAAATAATAGTTGATTTAAAAATAATATCGAAGAGCTATTCACTTTGCTTGGAGTTATTTTTAAATGCTAGCCCTTATGGCACGCCATCTTTGTGTGTATATAATAAATAATTTTTTTTACGCTTTAAAATACATTATGCATAATAATGAAATATATAAATTAACATATTAGATTTCAATAAATATATAAATAAATAAATTTAACTTAAATATGTTATCGAGACAAAAAAGAAAATTGGTTTTGCGGTTGTTCCTTGCTAGATAGAAGTTCTGGCAATTTGGTATAGTCTAACTCTATTGCCAGATAGAAGTTAAACGAAGAAGAAGTAAGTCCAACAAACACTATTGATTGGTGTGTTTGGATTGTCTTGGTTCTATACTTGATTATGTCACTGCAAATTACGTCATATACATGAATTTTCATGTGAGATATAAATTTTATTCTAGATTTGAAAGTTATTCACTAAAAGGGGAACGTGCAAAAATAATATTGAATACATTAATTCTAAATATGTAATTTAAAATATTAAGAATAAAATTTACCCAATCAGTAAATAAGCCAAACAATCTTTAAATTTATTAAACTGGATAAGACACACACACACATATATATATATATATAAAATATAGCATAAATTATTATTAATTATATTAAATTATAAATATCAACTTGATCATATTTTTATGAATATCACTTCACTCACAAAAATTATTAATTTAAATGAATCCAATGCCTAATTGATTTAATAAAATTTCAATAGATAAATATAAAGTTTATAATTTAAAGAATTTGTAAATTCATTATCGTTGATATTAAATACTATAGTTCTAAGAATAATATTTTACTTATCATTGATATTAAATACTATAGTTTTTGCCATAGGATCTTTTAAACAAAACTGGCAATTAGTACGTACACCAATCTAAAAAATAATACACGAAAAAATAATTAAAAATAAAATAAAATAAAAAAGGATATAAAAGAATAATCAAAGGATAGAAACAAAGTAATTATATTTTTTTATTAAAAAAGAACTTCTCAAGAAGATAAATAAAAATATTATAGGGTATATATTAATTGATATGAGGACAAAACCTAGTTTTAAAATTTTTTATTTAAAATTACTTAAATTATAAAAGCTAATTGATGTAAAATTTGAAAGAAATTGTAAACAGTTAAAAATCAAAAGTAACTTATAATGAAAAATAATTAAGAATTTAACATAAAAAGATAAACTAAAAAAAATAAAAAATTAATGATGAGAAAGAATAATTAATAAAAGTTAATGTAATTAACTATTTAATTTATAAAAATAAATATATACGGCAAATAAGATCAAAATTAATTTTGTCCACATATGATACGTAGGGGAGAGACAGAAACATCAATTGATATATATATATATATATATATATATATTGATTTGGTAATGTTGGTTGATTTTCATTTTAAATAATACGATACAATAAAATGTGTACTTTTAAAAATTCATATTTATTCCAAATTTATGCCATGTTAGTGAACATGAGATTAAATAATGACATATTAATCTCAAATCTTGTCCAACTAAGTAAACAAAAAGGGTGAATAGCAATTTACCCCATGTGATATTAAAAATGAGTATATTACCCTCTTATAAAAAAAATATAGCAAATTATCTTCCTGTACTTTTTAAAATGAAGCAATTTACCAGGGAGGTAAATTGCTTCATTTTAAAAACCATAGAGGGATAAATTGTTGTATTTTAAAAAAAAATAGAGAGATAAATCGCTATTTATCTTTTTATAAGAATATAATTTGCTCATTTGCAATATTATAAGGGATTGTTTGCATTTTTTCTTAAACAAAAATATACTCGAATTTATCATAACTGAAATCTCACCCCACAAAGTGAATGAGGCTTACGCAGTGCAGTGTTTGAGATGAGGCCCATATTCTGATGGGCAGCTTCAACAGCCCGGCCATATATACCGACAAGACCCAGAACAAAAACAGTAACACTCCATCATTCATTATAGTTTTCCAAGGAAAAACAAATGTCGTCAATCGAAGAAGAGGAACTGCGTCGCCGGAAACTGGAAGAAGCCCTCGAAGTGAAATCCCTCCGTCGTATTATCAGCGCCTATCTCAAGTACACAGCTATTTTACGCAGTCTACTGTGTGTATAAGTCTGTAAATGTATCTGCATGCGTGTAACTTGTTTGTTTTTTTGCCTTTTCTCCCTCTAATTTTTTTGTTGATTAATTCTGTGAAATTTGCTACTTTATGTGCTTTCACCGTTACTGGACTTAAATATGTCGTTCGTCTATTCTGGTTTGTGTTTGCTACAAAAAGATCTGTCTTCGGGTTTTAGGATTGAAAGTATGTGCTAGAACTGTTTCTATTGAATATTGACACTGATTTTTGGGTGGTGTGGGGATGTGCTGCACGTGATGGCTGGCAGTTCAGTTAATGTAAATTCAAATGTAAAGGAGAGAGTTAACGGAAATAAAATGTAGAGGAGTGATTACTTATATACCAGTTTTGCTGTTAAGGAAGAATGAATGTGATGTCCAATTTTGTATCTGCTGCGGGCCTTTGAACTTTGAGGTGGAGCTTTGAAAAATGTAGCTTGTTTTGGTTAAGTTATAGCATTCAGTCCTTTGCCCACCATGTGTTGGTGGACCCACTATTAGTTTGGAGTGAGAATAATAGTAGTATGAATGATTTACCAAAATGCTAAATGGTTCAGTGAGATATGGTCAATCAAGAGAGTGCTATAAACTGGTGGACTCTTCAAGGTTTGAGTGGATGACAGGTAAGGCTGAGACGAACTCCACAGAAAGAATTTGCCCAGCCAATCATGTTTTTTTCAAATACTATTTTCTGGGTAGTAACACATATTTGATCACAGTTATTCACAAGAGAAATGGTGAATTTGTTTTCTGAATTGAACTTCAATCAAGAACTCTGTGACATTATTGCAACAATGTCATTGCATTAGCACATGAATTAATGCCTTGACTTATGTACTGAGAGATTTCTGAATAAAACATGAGAAGAGTTAATTATTGAGTTAAGAATCCATAGCTTTTCTAAGTTACATTATAGGTGTGTGGATATATTTCATCTGGCTGTTTAGCATTTCTCTCCAAGTCTCTGCCACCACACTCAAGATTGATGCATGAAAATTATATCAACCTTATCTCTATGTGGAGCAAACAAATGAAGCCAGTTGTATTTACCCGAAAAGAAGCACTTATGTCAAATTTCCAAGAAAAGGGTTTAGATATCATTGAGCATACTTGTTGGCTATGGTGGCCAATCGTAATCAAACTTGCAGTTGTTCCTCCACACCAGAGACACACACACACTGCCACCCCGAAACTTGTTCTGTAGAATGTGTTTTGGGGAGACACTTCATTCATCAATAATTGTGAATAATGAGGTAATGTTATAGTTCCATCTGCAGGTGTATAATTTTAGTGCTGATGCAGCTTTACCATTACATTATAGCAGCTTCATGTACTGTGTTTAATATAATAGAGATTCAGGTTGATATGACCATTATCTCACTATGATGTTTCATGATAGTTTATTGGTCATATTACCCAGATCACTTCTAATTTGTTCCTGTTCTAGTACTTGATGGAAAAATAATCCCTGTAACGTGAGTTTCTATCGGGTTCTCAATGCAGCTATCCTGAGGCTGCTGAGGAGGATATTAGAAGATACGAAAGATGCTTCAGGAGGCTTCCACTTGCCCACAAGGTTTTTTTCTGGTCATTCAATGTTGTTATAGAATGGCATACATAGGTTAGGGAAATTGTGGATAGTTAATTATTTTATGTTACAAGGGGTCTACACAAAATATTATGATGTATAAATCTAAAGGATAGAGTAGCCTAAAGAATCCCATTTAAATTATGTCCTCCTATATAGTTGATGCAATTTTTTAGAAGTTACTGAAATGTAAATTACCTGTTAAACTGGAAACTCCCTAAGGCAGGCTTTTGTAATGTTCACAGCTTGGAAGAATATTGTGAAGCATCTCATTTAAATAATGTTATGTTATTTTGTCAAGTTGTGAAGAAATTTACTGTTTTCTATACTTATTAACTACAAAGTTAGCTCATGAAATTTTCAAACTAATGAACATTTGTTTTGACTTTAGCAGTGAATTTGAGTTACCAAAGAGAACCTTTTTCAGATTTATTTATGATTTCTGTTTCCTGTATTCAGTTATAAGAGCTCACTTTTAATATTTAATTAAGTTTGGCAAGTCTCTTAGTTTTATTTGATGAATGTTTATTTAATTCATGTTATCTTCATGGGTTTTTAGGGTTTCAACAAGAATAAGCTTTTTGCAAATTTTAGCATTGGTTACTCTGATCTATTCTATTGACTCTGCAGGCGCTGTTGTCGCACCTTCCTCTGAAATTTCAGAAACTTAGATGGTAATTCTAATTAGCATTTCTCTATTTGATTAGTAGGAAATTTCTTAGATTGGGAGTTCCGACTAAATATTTATAGTTTTGGTGGATAAAGTATAATTCTTTTTCAAAATCTTAGTATAGAACAATAGAAGAAATGGTCAGCTATACTCTCTTTTCCTAACCAAATAAATAAATAAAGAAATAAATAGCAGAAGATAACACAGATGCAATATGATGAAATAGAGAAACAGTAGTAGAAAAAGAGCAGGTCTTGACAGGATGGTACGTTTTCCCCGTTCGGATCTGAAAGTCTTGGGTGTCAATGATGGTATAGTCTGCATTCCTTGTGGGGACACAGCTGCAAAATGTTACCCCCTCAGACCCTGGAATGGTGACAGCCATGCTGAAATACAACTTTAATACATATAAATACCTTATAACCTTAGGCAAACACCCCTCTGAAGAAATTTACTGCGGAAGCAGAATTTTCGGTTATTCCTTCTATTTTTTTTATACAACGCATTAAGAAGAGCATTGATGTATAAAGTTGCTTAAAATTACTTTTGACATGAAGCTGGGGGCCAAAGTTTTGCCCCTATAATGTCTGAACTG
Source organism: Sesamum indicum (assembly GCF_026168435.1). Taxonomy (NCBI): domain Eukaryota; kingdom Viridiplantae; phylum Streptophyta; class Magnoliopsida; order Lamiales; family Pedaliaceae; genus Sesamum; species Sesamum indicum. Next base: position 14,324,470 of record NC_142669.1, on the reverse strand, counting down.
ATTCTAGTTGTTTATTTCTTGCAGGAGTGTCTCACAGAATTCCTATTTCATATTTGAAATGCTTAAGGTAATTTGTGGATCTTTCTCTGGCCTCTCTTCTGCTTGATTCCTCATCCATTTCTCTTCCATTAACTTCCATTTTTATTAAAGGATTGTTTCCTCTAGAAGCGTAAAATTTGTATGTATAACACTGTTCTAGAAGCTGCCTTTACTGTTGATTTTGGCAGGCTTTTGATCCCCCTCTTGATATGAGTGCCGACATTCACATTTCTGAAGATCAAGTTATGGAGAATTCTTCAGATAACCATCTTTTGTCTGGTGAGAGGAACCTTCTTCCTTGTCAGTCTGGCTCAAATAGTGGCAAACTACGATTGACTAATGCTGATGAACTTGGCTGTGGGGAAGGTAGCATTGGAACAGATGGGTCTCTCAAACAAGAAACTGTCAGTGAGGTTGCAGCATATTCTATATTGCGTTGGTTTATTATTTTTTTTGTTTCTTTTTCATTATCAGAATTTGACTTCTGTAGAAAACAAAGGAGGAGAAAACTGAATCTCTGAACAACAATGTGGGGTGCTCAGGAGGCATCAATTGTAACGGAGAGATAGATGCTGTTAACAATGGTTGTGAGGACGTCAACAATTCTCTGCCATTACCTTCTACGCATGATTGTCATGGACATGTAAAGTCATCTTCCAAATATTTTCTTTTCAATGAAGACACATAATGATCATGTTCGCAAGATAATTTTTTTTATTACTTCTATGAAATGTAAGTCTAGGGGTCTTTGAGCTGGCTGAAGTATTTATACTATTAGGATGTATATGAAGTAAAAATTAATCTCTTTGAAGAGGACACTTGGGGCCCCAAATAATTACACATTCCAGGTGAAGAGTGGCAACCCGTATTTTGTAACCCCCCCCCCCCCCCCCCCTTGGTTCTTAACTTTTACTTTTAGTTGTCATTGTAAAAACTCATATCATAAGAAGGAAAGTTGTAGAAATATCTAGTCCAAACATGATTTTAGTTTAGTTATAAGCTATATCAGAGATTTTTTTCTCTTGTATTTCTCCTGTCTTTTAAACTGTCCTCTCACATATATCACTTGGTGTACTTTCTATGTTCCTTTATCATAACTGGTTTTTGTTTAAGGCGTTGAGTGTCCCCAACATGCTAGTACTTTTTATGATTATTGGCCTGTTTGGTGTTTCTGAATTGCCAATTAGTTAATTTGTTAGCCCTGTCTCTCTTTTTCCAATATTTATTTGGTTTATCCATTTATGGTGTAACTTTTAGAATATATTTTATACATTAATGGATTTTTGTTTAATATATGAGATAAGAGGTTATTGTATAAAAAAATCAATTTTATATGATTTTAAATATGTACACATGTACCTGAGTTTCCAAGCCAAACTAGTTTACTTATGTTATTTGTCCGCAACTAATGTCCGCACTGGATCTTCTTTCAGGTATCCTCATCATCACCAGATTGGTTGGACCCATCCTTACAGTTTCATGTTCCTTTAGTTGATGTGGATAAGGTGTGCTTACAAATTGAGTACATGACTAAATATACATTATGCTAAATGGATTATAGATTTTACTGAATTCTCTCGTACTCCTGCTTCTTAGATCTAAGGTTATGGCCATGTAATTGGGGAATTTGCATAATTGGTGTGTACGACAATTGCCAAGAAAATGTCAAAATCTGCAGCTGTGAAAGATGAATGCTGCTGTTTCTTTCTAGTGATCTGTTTTGTTTGGACTAGGCTTGCAATTGGGTGACTTTGAACAAGTAATTGGATGAACTTGAAAAGTTGCAGATAATCCTGCTTCTTAGAGTTTTGAGACATGATCAAGTAATTGGTTGAATTTGTATAAGTGCTACTTTTGTTGTATCAATCTGGTAAAACAATGTGAATTCTGCAGCATGTGAAGAATGAGATTCTGGTGTTTCTCGAACATGTACTTAGTGGCGACTACACTAACCAGTAGGTTGGACTTGAACATAAATAGGCTATTCTTGACTTAAGTTGGTGAAAGAGTTAAGAGCCTGCCAATATTAATCTAATAGTAGGTTGATAGTCTTAGAGCATTGGAATTCTGCAAGCAATAATGGCTGACCTTTTATGACAGATTTATTTTTAAGTCCTTATTAAAGTGAGATTCTGCTGTCGATGGATCTTATGGACAATGGCCACTCAAAATTTTCTTCCCTATCCCTTTTGTGATGCTTATGAGCCCTGTTTGTGTAATAGTATCATTGCACTTCTCCATCCACTTTTTGTTGACTGATGATGGAATAAGTAATGTAAGATGTTAATACCTTGCTGCTTGCAGTTGGCATGGTTCTGTTTGAAGGTGTAGTGTTGATCTTCTCTGCTATGTCCCATGTTCATGTCTTTGCATATTCCGAAGATTCTTGAGGCACAACTTGCAGATTTATTAATTCATTTACCTAATATTTTTTTGCAAGGTGCGGTGCATCATAAGGAACATTGTCAGGGATTGGGCCGCTGAGGTATTAATTAGATTTCTTATCATCTAGAAAAATACTAGATCTCAAGTCACATTGATTATTATTTTCAATGGTTGAGGATATAGTTTTGCCCCTCAAAATGTAAATGTAGTGAAGATAAAAATACTATAAGCAAAAAGAATAGAGATTTAAATGTTGGAAAGATTATTTTTTTTTACTGTTTTCTTGTTATGTTCAGGGTCAGCAAGAACGTGATGAGTGCTATACACCAATCCTTAAAGAACTTGAACGACTTTTTCCACATCGTTCTAGAAACAGGTGCATTTTAATTCATATATTTTATCGAGTCATAGATAGTTGGATTTACTTGGACTTGGAGATTGCATTAGCATATAATACTTGGTGTCTTAACAATGTCTTAGCGTCAATTGTTGTTTTCTCACTGTAAATGTTGGTATCCTATTCTTCTTGAACAGTCCTCCTGCATGTTTAGTTCCTGGAGCTGGACTTGGAAGGTTAGCATTAGAAATCTCATGTTTGGGTATGTTTCCAGAGCAGATACCTGTACTCTGTATTCATAATTTCTTTGCCACCAGCCTGATAGTTTTATTGCATAACAGGTTTTATAAGCCAGGGAAATGAGTTTTCTTACTATATGATGATATGCTCCAGTTTTATACTAAACCAGTAAGAGACTTACAATTTCAGTTCTTTATAAAGATTAGATTTGACTTAAAACTAATTTGTTAGTTCATAGTGCTCAAATTGCTGAGGAGTGGACCATATATCCATGGATACACAGTAATTGCAATTCACTTTCAGATGATGACCAGCTTCGCCCTGTTTCAATTCCAGATATTCATCCAGCTAGGTACTGTTTTAACTTTTTTGTCCACTTTGTATATGGACATCTTCCCATTTCTTTGCCTTTTGTCTTTCTCTAGTTCGCTATCTACCCTTTTAGTTCTTTCATCGACCTGTTTTTTTCTTTCCCCAAACATAATAGATGGTTACTCGACTTCTCTATATATTGAAACAAAAGGACTGACTAATATGTGGATGCCTCTTGAAATAAATTCCCTATTTATTTTACCGAAGTTTTTTTCGTTGTCTTGTCCTATATGAAGTAAAACTTCTTGGCGCCTCCTCCTGTCTATCCACGATGCCACTTTTGATTGACATAGTGCTATGTGCTCTCTGTCCCTGTCTCTCTCTCTCTCTTGCATGCTTGCGCAGGCCTTCTGCTCATTACAATTGTATGTTAGTTCTTAAACAGTTATGTTAGTGACTATTGTATATTATAATGGTGTGGCTCAGCAAAATAACACTTTGATCCTTTATGAAACTTCCACAAGCTATTTCCTACACTTTTCTAGAAACTAGATTGTAATGAAATCCAGTGAAACAGTGCAGGGATTACTGAAGGCTTCTCAATGTGTGGGGGTGATTTTGTTGAAGTATATAATGATCCAAGCCAAGTAGGTATGGGAAGTGCATTGCTTGTTCTCCTTTATTTATATGTTAACATGGTGAATTGATGCACAAGGCAGTAGGTAATTGATTACTAATCATTTGCATGGCGGTATTTCTCCTGCTGTGAAAATAGTAGGTGAGTTAAAGCCTCCAGCCTGGGTACACATGATTTGATCATTTCTAAATATTGTTTTGGCACAATGATTCCAGTTATTAGTTCTATATGTATCATCTGAGATAATGCACATACAGATTTTGATAAGGCAGATGGGTGTCTTTGCCTTGGCAATCTGTCAGAACTGGAACATCTAGAGTACAAAACATGGTAGTTAATGGCGCGGCCATGGCACGCACTTGGGCGCCATTTAGGCATTGCCCAGGCACGTGCCAGGCGCGCATTTATGAAGACGGGCCTGGGAGGCCTCGACACATCAATAAAAAAAAAACCTAATAAATAAGGGGATTTCAGCAGAAATAAATATTCTGCATGCATGAGTAACCTGTTCATTCCTGCCTCTTCTTTCTTCGGTTCTCTTCTTAATTTTAGACTGTTGCTGTTTTGCTTTAATTATGTCATTGTTTGTAGACTAGTATTCTATGATTATGTTATTTACTTCTTTAATTAAATATAAATATAAATCAAAATGACCTGTTTTTCATATGTTTTAACGATATAAGTATGCTATGAAATTTCAGTTTCAGACTTTCAGTAATTCAACTATAAGGTTGTATGTATTGTTTAGTTTATGAAGTTTTGTTATGTTGAATTTATTGTTTATACGTCTTATTTAACTCCTTATACATTAATCTAGTCAAAATAATACTAATTATATAAATATATAGATTATTTCTTATATTTGCGCCATCCTTCGAAAAGGCGCATGCCGCGCCGTGTGCCATGGCTCCAGGAGCCCTTGGCGCCATTGTGCGCCGTGCGCCACTGACTACTATGATACAAAATCTATTGAAGCTTAAAGCCAAGCTCTTATGCAACTTTGAAGACTTCCCTGCTAGATAGTTCTGCTTGTCTTCTTATACTCTTTTTCTTTTTAATTATTATTATTATTTTCAGGAGTCTGGGATGCAGTTGTGACATGTTTCTTTATTGATACGGCACACAACATTGTTGAATATATTGAAATTATCTCAAGAGTTCTAAAAGATGGGGGTGTAAGTTTTTTTTACTAGATATTACTTATTACTTGTACATCCTTCTTGTGCCAGTTCTTACTCCGAATGGTTGGCAGGTCTGGATAAATTTGGGGCCCTTGCTTTATCATTTTGCGGATATGTATAATCAGGAAGATGTAAGCCCTTTGGCCCAAATAGCATGAGCATGCACTTTTTTATAAGCAGTAGACTCAACTGATATTCTGGGTTTATTTTTCTTTTCTTTATGGTCAATTTGCTTCTTTAAGGAGATGTCAATTGAGCTGAGCTTGGAAGATGTTAAGAGGGTTGCCTGTCATTTTGGATTTGAGATGGAGGTAACCACGAATTTATTTCTTGACTTTTCATGTACTTACTGTAAGACAAAGTCCAACCTTGTCAATGTTTTTCTATGAAACAGAAGGAATCAACAATTGCCACAACTTACACAACAAACGCAAGATCGATGATGCAGGTAAGATTTTTATCTTCCAACTAGGTTTGATATTTAAAATAGGGTTGAATGCGGACACCCCCCAACCTTTAAAGGGTAATACACTTTGCCTCCCAAGTTTTCAATTTGTGTGGACGACATCCTAAACTTTGTAAAATGTTCAATGAAACCCCTGATTCCTTTAATCAGTGGAATATTCCGCTGGAGATTTTGAACAGTTTAGGTTATGCATATTGCCCCTTGAATTTGGAAAAGTAGATGCATTTTTAACCACCTAAACTATTTAAAATCTTAATCTTTATTTTTTTTGAAATTAATGCGATATGTCACCAAAATATTATCATGTGCTACTATTTTACTTAGTATATGGGTATCTAGTTATTTTATAGTAATAAATTATTTTTTCTTGTAACGTTCTGTTAGTTTTATATATATTAAGTAATGAAATTGTTTTAAAGTCACTCTCCAATACCATTATGACATATAAGTTCATGTTTATTTGTTTGGTGAATAATATGAGTTGTTTCGGACTTGGATTTGATATGGTTAAGATATGTAACATTGTTCTGATCTGTAGAGACAGTAGGGAAAAAAAATTGGCATCATCATATCTCTCATTTACTCCTAAGTTGAACTACAAATAATCTAATGTACATGCATTACTTACGATATCATAACATTGATTGGAGAATTAACTACAAAAGTTAACTTTTGCTGACGTTCATAAAGATAGAATAACCAAAATTAGTTTATTGACTTGCATGTTAAATCTTCTAATTTGTGACCACTTACTGCTGTTGTCATGTTATTATCATTGCCATCATCGTCGTCAACATTGTTGTTGTCATCTCATCATCATCATCATCAATACTATTACCACTGTCACTGCTGCTGCTACAACTGCTATTATATAATATGGATTGCTGTATTTTTGACAACATAATTCACAAGTTCACTGCCTATCTGTAAATGCAGAACCGATATTATGCGGCATTTTGGACCATGAGGAAGAAACCTCTTCCACAGAGAGAGAACAGGTCATGACATTATTTATTGTCTGCCATAAATTATTTAACTAGCTGAAAAATCATACGCAGTTGTGGTCAAAGGCAGTGCACATGAAAAGCTTTATTCTGAGTTTTCTCATTTTGTATTGAACTCGAACTTTTGTTTAGTATAGTTAGGAATGTGAAACTCAAGATGAATGTAACTGAACTTTTTCATTTCACTTCTGTTGGTGATTAGTTTTCATGTACTCGTATTATCTATAAGGGATAGATTGTAGTGCTGTCAAATATAGATTATTACTTTGATGCTGTGGAGTGGTTGTCATATGCATCAAATTGGATAGAGGATGACCATATGCTGTTATAATTTCAGGCAAGCCTGTGAACAATGTAGATATTGTTTCTTTCTCTGCTTGTTCCTTTGTCTTTTAAACCGCAGTAAAATGTCATTGTGTAGTCCCACACTATATAAGGCACTTTTAATAGATTTTGTGATCCCTCTAGACAATCTTCTTCCTGATGAGGCACAGCTAATGATTTTTCATTAGTCTTGCAGTTGAATCAAACTTCGAGTTAATTACAAATTAGTCCCATGCTTTTGGAAGTAGTAATTTAGTCCCACACTTTTGTATTTTTTTGCAAAACTAGTCCTGCTGTTAAACGATGTAATGGAAAGGCCAAAAAAAAGGCTAGTGTGATCGGGTGAAAGCGGGTGGACTGGTAGAGAGGGAAAGATATGGATTTCGTCCTATAATTTTGAAAATGAGTTTCGCAATTAAAAATGTGATGAAAATCCCACGTGCTTAGCATGTGATCATCACCAGAAATAAGAACAATGGAAATACTCGATCTCTTACTCTCTATCTCTCCCTCTTTTTCTTTCTAAAATCCTTATCTTTGAAAACCGCCTCTCAATAAATACTCTCTGCCTCTCTAGGTGTTTCCCTGAAAACTCTCTCTTTCTCTCACCAAAAACTCTCTATAGAGATAAGGGATTTTAGATAGAGGTTCCCAAAGAGAGGAATTTTAGAGAGAGAGAGAGAGTTGTTAGGAGTCATTTGTGAGTGTTCTTTAAAAGTGTTTTTCAGTTATTGACTTCAAAAAAGCACTTATTGTTAGAAACAATAATACTTCAAGACGGCATTTTTAAAACAAAATGTTTGAATATAAATGATTTAATATTGAAAATCGTAGTTTCTTTGAAAATAGTTCACAAACAAACACATAGAAAAAGCACTTAATTGGTATTTACAAGAAAAAATGAACAATAAATTTAGCTTGATATGATTTGTACTTAGCTTGGTATGAGTTGTGTAGTAGCAACTTGGGTACAACAACTGAGTTCAGAGCAATTTGCTTGTTTTGAAAAAATTAGATATCCTATTTCTACGTGCACTGGTGTTATGCCACTTCTTCTGGGATAAGAACGTGCATGATTGCTATGTTGCACTACGTCAAATCTTCTTGATCAATAACTCAGGCACCAGAATTGGAAAAAAGTTGAACCAAGAACTAGTAAGGGAGAGGAAGTAGAGAAAATAGTATGTATTTGCATAAGTGTGCAAGTATTGTAAAGCTTCCAGCCATTAACAATCATTCACCCAGAATTAAACCAAAAAATCCTTCTTTTTGAAAAATGTAAAAAATTTTTAGTAATTGAAAAAATGGTTTAATGTTTTAAAACTGTTAGATTTACATTTCAAATTAATTCAAACTTTCTGCATAAAATATAGATACTAGGACATTCGCCCTAACACGTTTGGTCCAATCCGATTCTAGTAGGGACAGACAGGGGGCAGCGACGTGCATATGAGGTTTTCACAAGTCCACTATAGTCTCTTGTCTACACTTCAAATGGTTTTGAGTTTTGGACTTAATATAAATGGATCCTTTAAAGTATTTTCAATGCGGGACAAGCTAAGAGTTACTTTAACTCTTAACACCATCTCTTTATATACTTGGCAAAGCACAACTCAATCCCTCAAACTTTCAATATGGGAGTATCAACACATTCCCATCCTCCTTTACCATCTAATCTATGGATTCCCCTGATTGGCATCCAACTTATTCAATTAAAATTGTATCTAATTTACATCTAATCATGCCAATTATAGCAATGCCCCAAAATTTTCATGGATTTGGGATTTGCTCAAGCTATCATAACTTGCTTTTAATAGTGGTACATTCATGTTTAAACCATTATCTAAGTTATCTAACTTTGGCTGCCACGAGGTCAAATGAAACTAAGCCTTGAATTTGAGCATGTGGTCGTGGCACCGTTTGTTATTAACAAGAAGCTACTAGTTATGCATTGATATTTAAGGTTGACATATAAACCATGTATTCTGATCATGTTTCATGAATGCTTTAAGAAACATCCATTCCCTTAGTTGCGAAAAACAACTAAATTCTCTTAGTTGGGCATATTTGGGGATGCACTGCTTGTATCTCATCTGAAAGGCTTGACCTATTTAGAGTTGTACTCTTACTTTACTAGCAGTTTACGACACCTTCTAGAATACAGGGGATAGACTCCAAAATTACAAAATATTGGATTAGTTTAGGTGCTCGGATATACTCCACGACTTATTTATATCACATTGAACCTTTTCCATATGATCTCTATTTAGAAGGTTGGTTGCCATCGCAGATATGTAATTATTAGATTTTCAGTTTCATCACCAATTTGGATTTTTTTTTTAATTAAAGACAAGTCAAGCTTTTTGTCAAACAGTCAGCTACATTGTCCTTTGTATGCACAAAGTCAATGGCCATAACTCAGTCCGGAAGAAATTCCATTATAGACTTGAGTCTAATTTAGATGTGTCTTTTGTTCTTTTGACTGAACTTATGACTCCTTATCTTTGCAATTGTGGTTTAGCTATCAAAATGCACCATAATAAGCTGAAGTTGTTTGCTTACAAAGGGGAGTTGTATCAGTAGCCCATACAACCACTCTGTCTCTATCCTAATCATGTCTAATACACATGACTTGGCTTCCAATGTAGATCAAGTTATCAAGGTTTGTTTTGAAAACTATCAGGAGACAACTCTTCCACTTAAAACGCATATCTTGTATGACCATTGCTACATGAATTTGTGGCTATCCAACTAGCATCACTATATCAATCAAGAATTGCACGGAACTTGTCATAATGTATGGACAGTGATGTTGTGCTCTTAAGGTACCTAAGCACCCTATCCAAAGCTTGTCAATGGATTATATTAGGACAACTAGTATATCCAGTAAGCCCCGGGATAGAGAAAGATATATTTAGTCTCGACCATTAGCTAAATACTGCAAACTCCTGATGATTTGAGAATACGTTAGTTGAGATACTGACACACCACTTTCATTCTTGAAAAGTGCTACAGAAAGATCATATGGTGTCGTTGCAATTCTACATTCTTTATAGCTATATTTCTCAATTATCTTCTTAACATAATGAGATTTGGAAATAACTATACCATCAGTTGACTGAATCAACTTGATGGCAGGAATCACAATTGTCACACTCACATCCTTCATTTCAAATTAATTGAAATACTTGGTTTTGGCATTTAGTTATGAGTTCGAACTTATAAGCATAATATTGTCTACGTATATGCAAAACATTATACAATGATCTCCTTTAACCTTATAGTAGATACATTTGTCACTTTTGTCAATGTTGAAGCCAAAAGAATAAATAATTTTGTCAAACTTTTTCATGCCATTATTTGGTAGTTTGTTTTAGTTCATAAAGTAACTTATGTTCTCATCGAGATCACCATATAAGAATGCAGTTTGACATCCATTTGGTGAATCGAAAGGTTATACATCGCAGCAAGTGCTATAAGCACTCAGATAGTAGTCAATCGAGCTATTGGGGAATATGTATCAAAATAATCGATTCCCTCATTTTGTTTAAACCGCTTAATAACAAGCATGGCCTTAAACTTATCTGTGGTCCCATTATATTTCAGTTTCTTCTTGAAAATCCACTTACATCCAATAGTAGTACACCCTAGAAGGAGATCGACTAGTTTTCATGTCCCATTTGAATGATGAATTTATTGATGAGAATATTGTAAATTGAGATAAAAAGATGACAAACATAATTATATAGCTAGGTACCATGACGGTAGGATACTGGGGTATTCTGAAGGAAATATCCTGTGCTAATAACTACACACTTGGGTAGTGTGGGGATGCCATGTTCGTTATGATGTCCTTATTTTTACACACTAATGGTGTTGGAAAATCACATTCAATGGGTATCATATGTGTATATATATGACATTAATTGAGATGACGCCCGACAAAATCATGGAGGATATACTCTAGTTAAGGTAAGTAGGACTTTATGAAAATAAACAATGATTTTGGATACATTTTATTGTGGGTTGATGTATGATTATGGTATGGGTGACTATGTGATTTTTTGGTAATTGCGTAACAAATATTTTTTGGTTGATATTATTGCATGAAATTATTCTAACTCTGTAAGCAAATGTGTATGTTTATGTATGTTAATTAGCTAAATCTATTAAGAAGACAACTCATTCCCTGTCATACATTTCTCAGGGAATAAAGTGACTAGTCGAATTGGATTGTAAGCCATACCACCCAACGTAGTATGTGGGTTGGCACTGACATCTTGATATAGGAATATTAGTCTTTCATTGAATTTGTATTTCAAGTTATTTAACGACTTTTACAATTGCTTAAGACACATATTATACTGATAAAAGTAGAATTTTTCTTATGGGTTTAAATAAAAGTTTCTTATAAAATGGTTTATAATTAAGTAAAGTGTATGATAATCAGTGATATTAAAGCATAGTGCCTTAGGGGGTGCTACAGTTAAAGGCTCTGTCGGGTGGTGGATTAATGCATAATGTCACTAACACCTATCATAACTGACAACAAGCTTCCGGGCATTAGCCTTCATGGTAGGCCAGAAGTAACCGGCCCACAGGGCCTGTCTTACTAAGGCCATGCTTGTACGTGGGAACCACAATATTTGTCGTGGACTTCTTTGAGGACATAGTGTCCCTCCCTTGGGATAAGCAGCGGAGGAGCGGGTGCATGAAATATTTTTTGTACAAAGCTCTTCCTACAAAGACAAATCATGCAGCCATTGCTTTAAGCTTGGATACCTCCCACCAATCCATGGGAAGGACACTCTCTTGAAGCCAGGTTGTAGTGCCTTATCTCTAGTCCCACCCAGTAGAGGTGGCATTTACCTTCAAAGGGCCTCCAAGTTGGCTACCTATTGTATAATTATTTGATGTGCCCGGAGTCTTCTACTAAATGAAAGAGCTTAGATAGACAATTCATGTTTAGGTTTTCATCTTGGAGTATTTGTAGGATTTGAAATCTCTCAAAGCCTAACTTCAATTCCTCAATCTTCTTGAGGTATTGCACCATGTTAGGCTCCTAAGCCTTATACATGCCTTCTACTTGTTTGACAACTAGTTGTGAGTTGGAATAGGCTATTAGATGTTGAGCCCTTGCATCCTAGGCTATTTTCATGCCTAGGACTAGGTCCCCATATTCTTCTTCGTTCTTCGAAGCTTTAAAGTCAAATTTAACTGAGGACTCCAAGTTCTCTCTGACATGAGAGGTAAAGACGATTCCAACATTGCTTCGACTCATTTAGCTGCTACACCTCCTTGCTAGGGGTAGAAGTAATCATCTCTGACATGAAGTTAGCTAATGTCTGGGCATGGTTGTTCGCGATTAATATGAGATGTCGTACTCGCTTAAGTTGATTGCCAATTCAACTACCTCCTTGAAATCTCTAGCTTCCCCAAGGTCTACTTGAGAAGGTAGAATTAGTTGCATGTTTAAACTTCTCATGTGTAAGTATAAATGATGTAACCTTAATGAAACATGGGGATTGGGTATTTATAGGCAATCTCCTCAGTAGTTGAGAGGAGGCCAACTTTCCTTGGACTCTGGGGGAGTAGCTATCCCCGTGCTGCCTAGATTCCCCTAGCAAGGGAAGTTTGTTGGCTTTTTTAGATTCTGTCCCTCTAATGGATAGAGTTGTTCTCCAGGATTAGGTCATTTCTTCATTTCTTTAACAGATAGGGGCATCCCCGCATTTATGCGGGTGGTATAGTTGATCCTTTGCTGACCTACTTGGTAGTGTTGGGCTGAGGTAGATGGGTGCTACTCGTGCCACGTCGGGTGAGGGAGGGTCCTCCAACAAGAGCAGTCATGCCCATTAGCCAAGTGTCGTGCAGGGATTTGCTAGATTTTGGCTTGCCCGTCGTTTGCCATTGTATTAGGTCAGGGCCTTCCTATTTGGTTGCTCGTTCTTGGGCCTAGGCATTCCCGTTCTCTGCCTCGAGCTGCACAAACCTTTGACGGGCTACTTAGTCCCCTCATTGGGCCTTTTTTTTAGGGACAACACCTCTAATAAATGTTAAGTCTAAACCGTAGATTCAATTTAAGTAAAAGTACAACATTGATCTATTAGTCAAATCTGAATTTTAGATTAAAATCAAGATCCAACAACTTTTGAATAAGGGTGTACATATTATTTTGAATTTAAAAATATAAAAATCATATGTGTAACATACGAGATGTATAAGGGGGTTTATGGTTCATTTTAAAAAAGACAATGACATAATTTGCTATTTTTTTTTTTAAATATTTCTCTTATCACATAAAGATAAATTATAGTTAACCCTTTTCAATAGCATTATAACATGGTATAATATGTATATGGCTAGTAATCCTAGATTGATGAAATTTAGACATTGGCTTGCATCTCATCCTTTTGTACCCTTGAGGCTCATATATTTGTACTTTGGAGCTTTCATTCACATGGATAGAGATTGCTGGATGAAAAATACCACTCCTTCCATCTCATTTTCATCATGCTCATCATATGTGTATGGCTCACACCAATGTGAAAACCCATGAATTGGGCAACAATAGACCAACCTCCCAGGTTTTCAATAATTTCTGACACCATAGTAGTGATTTTTCGGCGTCATTGACAATGAGCGCATTTTCTTTCCTATATTTCATACCAAGAAAGTAGGATAAATTTTTTTTTTCTAGTCCCATTAAATAAGGGTAGAATATTTTTTGGTACCAACAATAATGACAGGTGACACTTTTAGTCCCATAAAATTCAAAATCATGCCTTTTTAGTCCCAAAAAAGATGTGAGTTTGGATCTTTTTAGTCCCAAAAAAATGTGAGTTTAGAACTTTTTAGTCCCAAAAAAATGTGAGTTTGGATCTTTTTAGTCCCAAAAAAATGTGAGTTTAGATCTTTTTAGTCACAAAAAAATGTGAGCTTGGATCTTTTTAGTACCAAAATTACGACATTTTTTTGGTCCCCAAACCACAACACATGTGACTTTTTGAGATTAAAAATACGTGATTATGAAGTTTTAAGCAATTATGATAACAAAATAAATTCTCTCCTTGTTCCATGGGATAAAAAAGCATTTTGACATTCCAAACATGAATTGCTACTACCTGAGGATGTTATTTCTTGGTGCTTAATACATTTAGCTAGACAAGAAGAGGGTATAAATATGCAACATCCTACAGTCTTTAGCAATGGTCAAATTACTATTCTCCGTAATACTGACAACCTTCTATAATTTTATAATTATAAAAATACAGCCTAATGTGTAGCTCTCTTGGCTTACAAACAGACTTTTAATACCAATATAATTCATAAAAAAATTGATATAGGTGTGACCATGTCATCAGGGCATTTAGGGATTTCAAGTGTGTGTATATATGTATATATATACACACATATATTTTCTCCCAATAAGGCCTAATTCGTAATTTCTATTACACATTAACAACAAAAACATAAAGCAAAAAATATGAAGAAGATTATAACCGTTGCCCCTTGTAATCTTTTCATTTTCTTGTGGCTGAAAAACAAAGAAACAGTTGCTCCAAGATTGGCAGCAGTTGATTCATCCACAGACGCTTACGCACTCCGGGCACCTCCTCCGCCGCACGTAAATGGCGGCAGCCGCCGACTTTTGCCGCCTCAATTTGGTTTCATTCTCAAATACTCCTAACCGACTCCTTAATGCTGCTAACTTCACTCGCCCCGGTTCTCCAGGTTTAAACGAGGTCGACCTTCAATTTCATCGTAGGAGTTTCTTATCTACTAGCGAACTCGGTTTACACCAGCAGCGGCGCCGTGGTTTGAGGGTCTGCTGTCAAGCTGCTGGTGCTGGTGTTCAGCCCAAGAGCGCGCCTTTGGATACCGACCTTGAATTCGCAGCTCGTGTGGGCAAAGACCGCCTCTTGAAGGTCGCCGCTCGCCGACTTCCATCTTCTTCTTCTTCTTTTTTTTTTTATCCTTTTGGTTGCGCTGCGTCATTAATGCTATTAGCTACTGTCCAGTTGACTGAATTTTCATTTCCGAAGTTGAACTTCCTTATTTGAACAAACAAAGTGAAAGAAAAACAATGGTTGGATTTTAATGGTGCTGCAATTTGACATAAATTTCAGTTTACAGAAATCATATATGTGAAAATTCCAAAAGACGGTTTATCCATGGATTGAGGGAGAGTTTTTAAAACTCTTTTGATGGCGTACTGTTTGTTCGATATATCTACTGTAAAATGTGCTGGTCTTTTGTGTGAACGAATAGTTGTATTGATATGTAGGTGCCCTCGTCGAATATAAGGAATTTCTGCATTATAGCACATATTGATCATGGAAAATCGACGCTGGCAGATAAACTCCTGCAGATGACTGGCACAGTGGAGAGCAGAGAAATGAAGGCACAGTTTCTTGATAATATGGACTTGGAGAGAGAAAGAGGCATCACCATCAAATTACAGGTCCTCTATGTTTAAAAACAAATAGCGCAAACTTGGGGACTACTTTTGCTTAGTTCTTTCTTTAAGTAGTATACGAGTAGGCATCTGTTCTTGTTGCCAAATGTGAACATGTTAAATCTTTGAGTGGTTGAGTTACATTATTGCTAAATTCTGTTTGCTAGTATTATACATTATTTCTGCTTCTCCATTGGAATGAATTTTTTCTGCATGTAAATCTTGTTGTAACTGTAAATCATTAGCTTGTGCTGCATGTGGCGTCAGTTCACTAGATGTAGCATTGAGTTAGTTACTGTGAAGTTGCACAGGATGGAGTGTTGTATAAAATTGTTTGACATTGACTAACAAAAATATGAAAGAATTATTTAAAGTGGGCTTAAACAGGGACAATTTAACTCTTGAATAGAGCATAGTTATCTTTTCAAGGAGCAGGTTGTAACTTCAAGTAGTTGATTGATTTCAAGGTCTGTTTCAGTTTTCACAACCTAGAACTAGGGAAACTTGAAATTGATTCTCCATCTAAGAGCATTAGCTTGTTATATTCAACCTGATGATAGTTTCCTACATTGGGTTTTATTATGTGTACCTCCCTTCTCACATAATGCCCTAATATTAAAGTCTCACACTCTTGCCTTTTTGGCATATATATTCTGGACTTCTTTATGTCATTGTTGAATGACTTTAGATTCAGTTTTTCCCTTTAATATCTGTATTTTAGGTTTCAAATTCCTCTCTGATAAAGAACCCCTAGATGAGGTGTTTCTTTTATTATCAGATGCAAGCGTTACAGTTATTATTAAATATTTTAATCATTTTTGTTTTTCTCATAGGCTGCACGAATGCGTTTTATGTATAACAATGAAGCATACTGCCTGAATCTAATTGATACACCTGGCCATGTTGACTTCTCCTATGAGGTATGTTTAACCAATTCATGATATTGGTTTAAGTATTTGAAAATATACTTGTGAATGTAATATGATGTTTGAAATTTTTAAGCAACAAGAGGACACATGAATGTGTGCAGACCGAAAAAGAAAGCAAGAAAAAGATATGCCCTGTTTGTGGTAGTCGAAATTTTTTTGTTTGACTTAAATCACAAATAGTGGCTAATATAAAATTAGTTGTTGATTATATGTTGCTTGATGTTGATTAGTTTCCTGTATCTAGAACCTGCCAGCTTTGGGTAGTTAAAGAAGAAAAGAGGACTATCAGTAGTCTAGAAAAAGAGCTGCTTAGTTGCGATAATAATTCTCCTTCACTCATTTTTAACAAAGATGATATATGTTGAAAAACATAAATAACCTTCAGATTTCCGTTGAGTGTCTCATGTATTTGCTTGATATCATATCACAAATTGTGAATGAATTTTCAGGTTTCTCGCTCTCTTGCTGCCTGTGAGGGTGCTCTTCTTGTTGTAGATGCCTCCCAGGTACTTTCCGCTTTCTTTTCTGAATTCCTAAATCCGCTTTTTTCCTCTCTACCCCCTCACCCCAATCCCAACAAAAAAATAAAGAAATAAATGAAAAAGAAAGAAACAGTCATGTCATTTGTGGATGACCATCCAGTTCTATACTGTATGGCCTAATAATTGACTGGGAGATAGTTATTGTTTCAATTATATTCTTTTTCCTATAATGACTAGTGTTGTATCTGGAGCTGAACCTTTTTTAGGGAGTGGAGGCCCAAACATTGGCTAATGTGTATTTGGCCTTGGAAAACGACCTCGAGATAATTCCAGTAAGTTTGTTGTTTATCAAGTTTACATAATTTTCCAATCTTTAAAAGTTTCATATTGTTAAATTTGCAAAGTGTAGCAAGCTGCTAAGATATCTATGAAGTCCACTAATTCGTGAAACGAGGCGCTTGCTCTATAGCAGCACACATGTCAAAATGCAGGTAAATGTAAATTTAACATAGTAACCAAAAATTGATGCTTAGAAACTTTAGGAAGAAAAGGACTAATCAGAAAATGTCAAATCTTTCCAGTTATAGTAGCAAATTTTAACAGGGGCTTTAATTCCAATTGCGGTGGTGTGCAGAGCAGTTGCAGATGAAGTAGCTTTAGTGATGGTAAATTATTGAGCCAATGGTGGTCAAAAGTAGTTCTAGTAGTGGACAGACCTTGAAAATCGACAGACCTTGAAATTCAGAGTCATATTTATCTGGTGAACTTCGTGACTGCTTGCTTCCGCTTCTGCAGAAAACCCTATCTCTGGCCTTCTCTTTTCCATTTTACAAACCGGAGTTATTTGGAGAAGATGCTTTACATTTTGGTTCCACAAAAATCAATGTGAAAATATTATGCAACAATTTTACTATTATCATCACAGGAACAAAGTAATAAAATAGGAAATTTATTGGACATGTGCTCTTGTACACTTGAGGTTTAAACTTTTGAAGATCCAAAAAACAGAGCACAGTGTCCAGGCGCTGCGCCTCAAACAGAAAAGCATGTTCCAATGTGTGCTTGTAACTACTATTGATGGTCCAGAACTATTACTCTAAGCAAATATCAGATTGTAATACTTTGGGAAATATATCAGTCTATAAACACATGATTTCCTGATGTATGCAATTATACCTGGCATATCACGTATGAACCGAGGAATGAAGAGATTTTTCTTCTCAATTGGGTTGTTACAACCGATCCAATGGAGATGAATTGATAGAACATGTTGTACTGCTCATGTGCAAAGTTGGCACTTAATGGTTAGTTGGACACATCTGCCCTTGTGCCTTTTACCAGACATAAGGAGTGGTGTCAAGGAGCATCTGTATGATATCTTTTTTCTATTTTCTTTTTTTTTGGGCGGGGGTTGGGTTGGAGGGCTGGAATTAGTATGCACCAGTTGCTTAAGAGAATTTATGCCAACATTGTATAAAAAAGAATTCCTCTGAGTTTTGCTCTTTTGAAAATGACATGAAGCTTATTTTAAGAAATTAGGCCAGAAATAAATAATAGTTTGACTGATGTCAGGATGAGATGCTTACTTGTGTGAGCATTTGCACTAGTTCACGGTGCGTCTTTCTCTTTGCTTTTTGGCTTTTTTGTTTAACTATATCCTCGCATTTGACTTGCCCAGTTGATTTCTGGAGAATATGCATCAAAAGTGTAAACTTTGCCTACTTTTAGCTCCTTAGGTCTTATGATTATCTGGGGTATTTATTTGAGATAGATATCCAAAGTATCTCTAGGAAGTTGCATTGATACTAGTAACAGAATGTTTGGAGGAAGTACTCCTGAATTGCTTCTTATAAGCTTCTTAAAGTGATGTCCTGGAAATATTATCGGCTTATCGCTCATGACTACATTAGCAGAAAATCTAACTTTGTACTCAAAAAGTTCACTTGAGTGGTCTGTAAATTAGAACATTTAACATTCTCTTCTTTCTTTTAATAAATGAAATTCAGTCTTGAAGTACCTATTTTATACAGTAAACAATCCTGGATGGTTTCACCTTTAGCCCTATTTTGTTCTTTTGTTTACTCTGAGAGCACCGAACTACAGTTGATGAATATGTCTAGACCCATAAACCAGAGGTGCTTTACTTTTCCTGACATTTTCCACTGGCAATGCTTGCACTTGCATATTTGGTATTTATACTTTTGAATTATTTAGTATGTTTGTGTAATTTCATTTGGGGAGTGGTGTGGCAACTCTAACTTAGTAGATCATGTATGTTTGTTGGCTCCTGGCGAAAGATTTCTGTTTGTTTCCATGACATGACATAGCTAAGGAATTGCAATAGCTGCTAATGGGTTTTCCAGTTGTCTGAATCTTTTTCAATCCACAGGTTCTGAACAAGATAGATCTTCCAGGTGCTGAGCCAGAACGTGTTTCCCGAGAGATAGAAGAGGTTCGTTTACATGGAAATAAAATTGTGTACTTCAGTGAGGGCTTTGAATTCTTTGGTGCATCACTTATTCATTAAGATAATTCTCTATCATTGTGGTGATAATGTATTATATTGTAGTGATTAAGGTCTTTGTTTGACAAGATTCTTTTTGATTAATTAAGTTTGTTTTTAAATATGTAGTCTTCCCCTTGACTCGTGAGGTTCCAATAACAGATGTCTAAATCTGCTAAGAAATTTACTTTAAGTTATAATTTTGCTTTTATCTTGACAGGTTGTTGGTCTTGATTGTAGCGATGCAATTTACTGCTCAGCAAAGGTTGGTACTTTTTCCTCTCTTTCTCCTCGTCTGTTAATATTTTCTATAATAAATGTAAACAATCTTTGTCTTGACATAAAGTATGATTCCATGCAAGATGAAACGGACATGTGATTATGCAGAGAAGTCCATTCCAGATGTATCTCGAGAATGTAAAACATTTGCTATTATATTTGTAGGAAGGAATAGGTATTAATGAAATTCTAAGTGCGATTGTTCAGAAGATCCCGCCACCTCAGGATACTGCAGAAAGGCCCTTGAGAGCTCTCATTTTTGATAGGTATCTGATTTAGGTACAATGATCAAACTCCTTAAAGTTAAGTTTGTGTATATAGTTGCATGGGTTTTAGAGCATCAAACTCTATAAGGTGATATGGTTATATATTATTTGAATAGTTTTACTATATTTTGATCTTTTCCTTGCATGATGTCTTGTTTCCATTTGGTTTGGTATGTGTTACTTTTGATTTCTATTCTTTTCCCTTTGCAACTGAAATGAGATTGCAGGACACCATTAGATAGAGTCCACCATCTTTACCTATATGCAATTTGCTTACTCATCTTCATATTTTTACTTCTAGATGGAAGGTATTTACTTTCATGTTTTCTGAAGACTTTATTTATCTTATTTGCATATTTTATTATATTTTGATCTTTTCCTTCCACGACGTCTCTGCATTCCTTGGTTGCTGTGTTTTGCTTTCGATTTCTACTCTTTTTCCTTTGTAACTGAAAAAAGATTGCATGAAACCATCAGATAATGTCCATTATCTTTGCTTCTATGTCATTTGCTTAATCTATCTTCCTATTTTTACTTCTAGATGGACGGTATTTGCTTTCATGTTTTCCAAAGACATGTTTTGAAGTTATGACTTTTACAGGGAACTCTGTGCACCTATATTCTACTGTTATCTTTTGATCAAAGAAAATATCATTTTTCTTAAGCATATTTTCCATAATATTTCGGAAACACTGTGTAGCTCATATATCATTATACATTCTAAATGCATCTGAAACACTGACGTTTTGGGCTTGCTTTTTCATTATGAATTTGGTAGGAGCTACTGACTGCATTTTGTTTCATATTATTTTGCAGTTACTATGATGCTTACCGAGGTGTCATTGTATATTTCCGAGTTATTGATGGGACTATAAGAAAAGGTGACAGGATAATGTTTATGGCCAGCAAAAAGGTATGGCCATATGAGCTTCTAGTTGTTTGAGAAAAAACCACCTCTTGTTCATTGTTTCTCTTGAAGGAATCTATGGAGTACTTTCAGCCATTTCCAGTCTTGGTTATGCACATAAATGAATGTCTTGGAAGGAAACATATAGAGAAACACTGTTTTGTAAATTAACTTTCTATTAGCACCGAAATCACCAAAAAGGTAGCTTTGCTTTGGAAATAGATACCCTGGTAGTTTCTACAATTTGTGCTACATTATCCCCAATCCACGAAGAACCTGATGAGCACCTAGTTGAAATTGAAGGTTGAATATTTAATTCTTCTTTGCTGTGGGTGGCATTAATCAGGAGCTGCTATGGATACATATATTGCACCAAAATGTTTTTTTCTTCCCTTATTCTTTGATTTATTTGCACGAGGATGGTTGTCTCAACGTCTTTTGATTCTTGTTTTTGTGATTCAACCCCCAAATCTAATTTCAGTTGTTTTAGTTATGGAACTGTTCATTCTACAATGTTTTACATCAACATCTTTTTTCTAAATGCTATTCTAACTTTTAAGACACCTCAATATTATCTTGATCTTAATTGCTGATCAGTAATTCGCCATTAATTTAATTCTCCGCGCCCCTGCACATCCATCAGTGTTACACGTAGCTCCTCTATCATCCTTGCGACACGTACTCATAAGCAATTCCTTAGCATCATGAGTCACTAGAAGCATGTAATTGAGAAAATATCTATTGAAATATTGCTAATGTTCCTTGCTTGAAACCTAGCATGCACATAGTCCCTGTTTACTAACAGTGTTATTCAAAATGCAGGATTATTATGCTGATGAAGTTGGAGTTTTATCTCCCAGCCAGTTGCAGGTTGATCAGTTATGTGCTGGAGAGGTGAAAATCTAATCTGACCTGGTCTTCCACCAAGCACATCCTTATGATAAATGACAATTAGGGCATTACTTGTTGATTGCATTGGTTGCTTTTTAAGTCTCAAGTTTCTAATTCCAGAGCTAATTAAAATCTTTTAATAGTGTTTTTCTCAACTTTTATGCAGTTCTTAAAAAGCTATAGAGATAATTTGAAAGATGATAAATTTCCTTGATCCTCCTCTCATGATAAAAAGCATATTTAATATAGGATAGGAATTTGATGTGGAACATTAGTCGATTTATTGCCAAACCTTTTATTACTATGTTCTGAAATTTCAGTTATTGTGTTTGTGTGTGTGTGTTTATCTGTTCCTTTACCAATTCACGAACCATTTCTGTACTTCTTGTGTTAAGCTGTGGGATTTACAAGTTTAAGCCCTTTCAGGTAGGTTATCTTTCAGCATCCATAAGATCAGTGGCAGATGCTAGGGTTGGTGATACAATAACACATTACAGTAGAAAGGCAGAAGTGTCACTTCCTGGATACAAGGAGGCCACACCAATGGTTTTCTGTGGCCTGTTTCCTGTTGATGCTGACCAGTATTTATCTGTTTGATATCTTTTTATTAGATGGACTTTTGGATATGTTGAACTAAAATTTTTGTTGATCCTTGTTGTAGGTTTAACGAGTTGCGTGATGCTCTAGAGAAATTGCAGCTTAATGATGCTGCTTTAAAGGTATGGGTACTAGTAAGTGGCTATTTTTGTAATGATTGTCAACTATTACATGCCCAAAAATCACCATCAGAAAAGTTCTTGAAAGCTAATATTGTTGATGTACAGTTGGATGCAAAAATGTTGTTATGATTTACGTATGGTACTCCCTTGTTCTCATAAAATAGAGGGTATGATCCCTCGTCGAAGATTGGTTTGAGATGATTATGATAATGAGTTTACTGGACCCATATAATAGTGTGAAGTTCGTTTTTCATTAGATTTCTTTGGAAGAAGTCTTCAAGATTCTTCTATCCAACTTTAGTGCTTTTAAAGAACCTAGCTCATAGCAATAGGTATAAACAAAACTTTCATGCCCGGCCTGGCAACTCTGTTGGGCTATAAGGATTGCCTCCAAACCCACCAGAGGCACTTATAAATTGGGTTATGAACAACTTGCACAAAGAAAAGGATACCAATAACTTTCTTCTGCCATCGCTTAGAGCACCCTTAAAATAGACAATGATCAACTTGCTCAAAACAGGATATGATGAGGCACTTGAATTCTTCAGTCAAAGCTTGTAAGATATGCAATTTTTCAGTTTCTATTAGGATGGGGCTTCAGAAGAACTATTTCATAGAAACACTCTGATGAAAATTTACCAGGTGAGGAAAAAGTAGCTTTAGTAAGTTTTGAGAGTCGAAGTGTATTTTTTTGGAAGAACTCTCTAGGATTTCTATTCCACTCTGGTGCTCTAAGAAGTTGACTCGAGCAATAGTTTACACAACTCTCTGGAAAAGCTTATAAGGTGTTCCAAGTTTTCAGTGTCTACTCCATGTGAGATGCTGCATGACAACAATTGTTTCATAGAAATACTGGAAAAATTATCAGATAAGAAGGTAAACTAAATTTGGTTATAGTTTCGTGCCTGAAACAGCTGCTCTATACTGTATATATACAACACTAAATACAGGGTCTTATTCCTATGATGTAGAGATAATCATCGAAATGACATAAAGTGAGAAATTGGATATTTGGTGCATTTTTGGGTCCCTTTTCTAAGTGAATTGGTATATCTAATTCCATGGGGTCATGGACAGCATGTTCACTGTCAATAGATGAAGGGGAAGAGATAGATTCACTACCTGGTTCAGATTCATGGGTTTGCATATGTTCAGAAAATTGGCAGTAGACCTGAGTATCGAGATAGATTTCACACCAGGTTGTTGCTTTTCCATTTGAATTTCAAAATAGGTTCAGGTTCCATTTCAAGAAGAGTTGTAAGAGGAGTTTCATGACTAGCTTCAGGGGGGTTTGAAGGTTTGGGGAAACATATTTCTTTAGCAAAATTAAAGGACCACTTTTGGGCAGACTGTCAAATTCAAGAAACTCCTTTGTGTCATTATTATTCTTTTTAAAAACTTTTTCTTGTGGAAAGGATTTTGACTCGAAAATAAAGAAGTTGCACCCATAGAAGTGGAAAATTTTCGAGAAGTTGGGTGGTAAAACTTGTAACCTTTTCTGTTATTTGAGTATCCCAAAAACACACATTTTAAAGCTGTTGGATCAATTTTGCCTTTGTTGTGAGCATGAATATGAACAAATGCAGCACTAGCAAACACTTTAGGTGGTAGCATGCAACAACCATTAAAGTCAGGGTAAAAACTAGAAAGCATAGTTATAGAATTCTTAACATCCTAACACCCTAGACGGCATTCTATTTGTTAAGTATGTTGCTCTTAAAGCAGCCTCCCCCCAAAATCATTTTGCAACATTTTCCTGAAAACAGTAGTGCACTCTTGACATTGAGTAAATGCCTATATTTGCATTGCGCAACCCATTTTGTTGGGGTGTATTAACATAAGAAGGCTCATCGTTCCTTTTTAAAGAAAGATGAGAGACTTTCTTTAAACTAGTCTATTGCAGTACCAGAACTAACTCTTTTAATAGAAACTCCAAATTGTGTGTTTATCATTTTATGAAAACATGGATAAATACGAATTATTTCAGACTTTTCTTTGAGATATAACTAAGTTGTTCTTGTACAATATCAATAAAGAGACACAACCTATTTATTATCATGAAAATGGGAAGCATGGTCCTGGTCGTCAAAATTTCATGTAGTGACACAAACATATATAAACATATAAGGCAATAAACCTATTATGTTCTGATAACGACAAAAAATTAAAATAAATTTTTGTGATATTACTGGATTAACACAAAGAATCTTTATAGTTGAATGGTTTTATTATGTCATGTTTCTGCTTAAAATGTTTGCATTATTATTATGGTGAAGAGGTGAGGGAGTTGGAGGTAGTTTTTTTTTTTTCCTACAAAAACTACTCCCTCCAATTCAAATGTAATATTCGAGTTGGGTCAATCCTCATGTGTTGTTAACCCATTTTCTTATAACGGTTGAAGATGTGTAAAGTTTGTAATACCTTTTGCACTTCTGTATAGAGATACCTTTGCTATTCTCTTAAAAAATAATCCGCTGTTTCATTTCTTTTTATGAATCTTTGTCCGTGTTCCTCACTTGCGCAGATAGCTGATATATTCTTCTTTGGATGATATACTTCATTGAAATTTTCCCAACTGCAATTTTTTTACAGTTTGAGCCAGAAACCTCAAGTGCCATGGGATTTGGCTTTAGATGTGGGTTTCTTGGTCTTCTTCATATGGAAATTGTTCAGGTTAGAACTTTCCAATTTTTTGGTGCTCTGAATCTTTTATATGTCAAGCATTACCTGCATCATGATACATTCTGTTCTGCAGGAAAGGCTGGAACGTGAATACAATTTGAGTCTCATAACCACAGCACCAAGTGTGGTTTACAGGGTGAATTGTGTGGACGGTGATACTGTAATTTCTCCTCATCCTATTCTTGTTATATTACTCTAATTCTATTTCAGATTTCTTCAGCGGTGACTATCTTTTGGATGCTGATCTTTCATGCTACCAGAGATTCTTTCTGGAGTACACACAAGATTTTACACATCAGTAAAATGTGGAATTTCCTTGTTGTCAATCAGACTATAAGTAAATAGCATGGAAGTCTACCTTCTACTCAAGGAAATCTAAGAATTTGTCATTTAAGGGAAACTTGTAGAAGTTTTGTCATAATAGAGACGCTAAAAAATGTGGCATAAGTACTTTGTTTTTTCGTTCATTGGTTCAATTGTGTGCCACTGTTTTTATGGTTTCTTCCCAAATATAAGTTATTATCTGCACATCTTCTTGATATGTTGTATTCTTCTGATCTAGGTTGAGTGTTCAAATCCATCCTTACTTCCTGAACCTGGAAGCAGAAGGTCAATTGAAGAACCATTTGTTAAGGTTGTTTAAGTTAAGTTTGCTTTATTGGATCTACAGTGCAGTTCTCTTCCTGTTGCTTTTGAATGTGGTTAAACATGTTTTACTTGTTCAGATTGAAATGCTCACTCCAAAAGATTACATCGGTGCACTTATGGAGCTTGCCCAGGACCGCAGAGGAGAGTTCAAAGAAATTAAGTTCATCACTGAGATTAGAGCATCAATTATTTATGAGTTACCCCTAGCTGAGGTATCCGATTGTGAGCC
The DNA here is from genome assembly GCF_026168435.1 of Sesamum indicum. Classification (NCBI taxonomy): domain Eukaryota; kingdom Viridiplantae; phylum Streptophyta; class Magnoliopsida; order Lamiales; family Pedaliaceae; genus Sesamum; species Sesamum indicum. Next base: position 14,298,552 of record NC_142669.1, on the reverse strand, counting down.
TAGTAAAGAGCTTTCATTTGATATTGATGGAAGTAGTACATTCAATATAGAACTGCTGTTCATTTCTAGTACTTGTTTGGTTCGTCGTGTAGATGGTGGGAGATTTCTTTGATCAGCTGAAATCTAGGAGTAAAGGCTATGCTAGCATGGAGTATTCCTTCATTGGGTAAATCCACTTATATTCTTGCTTATGATAAAATAAAATCTTGTTTTGAGATTTTCATTTTCCTTTTCAATTGGTCATTGAAATTAGAATATTCTTGTTGATTTGGAAACATTTCATGTCAACTGATGGTTAATATATCATTTAACATTAATTTCAGATATGAAAAAATGATATTAATCTTTGTTTGTATAAAATCATAAAAAGCATCTTTTGGTAAATATGAGAGACGCGGGCATTCTTTAACCAAAAACATTGACCAACTCAATTTTTCTTTCTAAGCCCAAAAGGTGTTTCATAGAAGCTCCAGGGTCTTAAAAGAACACATTTAGGAAAAATATGCAGATCCATCCTTTTGAGCAATCTGAAATCCTCTTATTAGCACGATTCATTTGTTCATGAAGCTGACAAATATTTGTATGTCCAAATTGGCGAGTAAAGTTCCATCCTTTCCTTTTAACATTGGATTTTCACTATATCACGTATGCATGGAATGAAAAGTCGGTGTGTTTTGCTTTTGGAACTGCTATCAGTAAAACATACAACTAAGCTTGTCTGGATGATGTATGTACAGTTCTAATGAAGGTTAATTATCTATTTGGCTGTAAGTTTTTGTTTGAAATATATTGGCAGGTATAAAGAGAGTGACTTAATAAAGCTTGACATTCAAATTAATGGGGATCCAGTGGAGCCTTTATCAACTATTGTGCATAAAGACAAGGTAACCAACTCTTCCTGATTTCTTTGTCGGAGTCGTAGTTAAGATCAAAGCCTTTATTGGAGTTACTGCAATATTTCTTACAGATGTGATACTGTAGGTATTAGTTTGAGAAGGGGTCTCATTTCTCTTGCATAACATATAATAAATTGTAACATTGTAGTTGATGTTTAACTTTTAAGATGTGTTTGTGTTTATGAAGATGACTTGCTAATGATTTTCTCCACTGCATAGTTTTGCACAAAAGCAAGTTTCCCAACTATTGCACTCTCGCACCTTTTCTTAGTTATTCCCCTCGGAGTCTCTACTTGCTCATGAAGAATGTTTAACTTAGCCTTTTGTAACACATTATGAGAGGAACAACATGCAGGAGCTAACAGCATCTTCATTTCTTTTTTATTGTTGTTCTCTATACATTTGCCTTGCTGTCCAGTGAATATGTTTTTTTGGCATTTTAGGTTACCCTCTTATAGTTATTTGGGCTCAGAATCTTAATCCTTATTGTAAGTTGTACTGTAAACATATTCCATTATTGCCAGGCTTATGCGGTTGGAAGGGCTTTGACTCAAAAACTGAAGGAACTAATACCCAGACAAATGTTTAAAGTACCAATCCAGGTAACATTCACATATTCTCTACCTGTGCTGTATCAGGATACCGATCTGGATATTGTATGAAAGGCTCTTGGTGCTTTCATCTTTTCCAAACTGTGTATTCACATCATATCTAGGGATGGTAGGGTTTGGCCCGTCAAGAAATTCTTGGACCCAGAAGCAATGCGCCCTGGACTTGGGACACGGTACACCTGGTTTAATATTTTCAAAATATTAAAAAACATATTTTTTAAAAAATAATACTACCATAACCTTCAATAACATTATTGAAAGGTTAAAATTTTATCAAATTATGTGCATGTTTTTGGCTTTAAAATATTAAAAATTCTAGAATTTCTGTTTCTTATATATACATTAAAACATTTACAGTCTATTTATATCACTATTTTAATTTGTAAAGTACAGTATATATAAAATGTATAAATAAAAAATTCTTAGAAGGGTTGGGTTCCGGTAGGGTCCAGGACCAAAGTAGATAGCCTTGGGACCCGGTTAAGGCCTCAAACTCCACCTCCGGGTCTAACCACCAGACCCATTGCATCGTCCCTAAATTCATACCTTATTCTTTGGTTGCCTTCAGATCTTCAATTCTGTGTATGATCTTATGGGCTTTCCTTATATTCAGGAGGGGAAATTTTTGTGATGTTTGTTTCACATGCTGATCTATTCCTTTTATGTCATGTCATGCCTATTCTCTTTCTCCTATCCGTTACTGCTAAGTGCTAAAGTGTTGTCGAGCACATACATCTGGGTCACTTTACTGGATGCAATTGATGTACTGTTTTTGGTCTTTTAAATATCTGTAGTTCTTGAAGTGAAGGACTTATTCATGCTACAATTGTATCCAAACCATCAATTCAAAAAATGAATTACCTATTGTATTTGGTTTAGGTGTTCGGCCATCAGATAATCAATTTTGGACTCCTTTTGAGTTTGCTGCCACCCAAAAAATGCTAATCATGGTGCTGCTTGATTGTGTCTGATAAGTATCATGGGGGGTGCTTGAAGGACACTTATAGGCTTATGTAAACACCACCATTGCAATAAAATTATAATCTCTGATAGGTGCACATTCTATAATACAGTGCAACAAGCTGATCAGTTAGTTGCCTTTGCCTGTGACTGTACTTTTAACTGTATTATATGTTCTCTTGACCTCCTGTTTACTTCTCTGCACACCTCTATCATAAGATACTCCATCTTCCCTTCAGGTTCCCTAATCTTATCCAGAAGAATAGTGATCATCCATGCACACACACACACACACACCAGATGCCTAGCACTGTTTGCTTAACTGATGTATTGTACTTGGCAGGCATGCATAGGCTCCAAAGTGATTGCTAGTGAAGCTATATCTGCTATCAGGAAGGATGTTCTTGCCAAATGTTATGGTTAGATTACCTGTCCGGAATGTAGAAGATGATCACATGATTAAATTTATATTATATACTCGTACTGCATATTAAAGCATTTTAATGTTCTTGTTCCCACATTTGAAATTTTAATTAATAATTGCAAACGTCTTTTTTTCTTTTATAAGTCGTGTACTTAAACAGTATGATTACAATGTTTCATCTATTCCTTCTACATGCTCAATTCTTCTTCCTCGACTTTTCATGTAGGTGGGGACATCACACGAAAAAAGAAGCTGCTGCGTAAACAGGTTTTGTATTTGTTTGAATTCCTTCCTTTCCCATCAGACTCCGTACTCTTTCTGGGTAGTTTGTGGAAGTGGTCAATCTACTTTTAACATAAAACAATCTCGCTCTTATTTGAAAACAAAAAAACTAGCGTGCAGCATAGGCCTAAACCACGTTCCTTAAGTTACTATTTTGTGTAATTGTGGTTACTAGAAGGTGTTTGCTGTGTGAAGCCTATGATAGTAGACTAACTTGTTCCGTTGCACTTCAATCAGGCTGAGGGAAAGAAAAGAATGAAGGCAATAGGTCGGGTTGACGTACCACAAGAAGCATTTATGGCTGTGCTGAAACTTGAGAAGGAAGTTCTGTGATTTACATCTTTATGTATACTGAAAATCACAAATTATAGGAATCCAATTTTTTCTGATTTGTCTGTCTATTCTTTTCTATTCTATTTCTACTATATATAATTGATCAACACCTTTTCTATGTCTTGAATTTTCGTTTTCATTCGTTAAGGTAAATCTAGCGTGTAAACAAATGGATAATTCTAGTAATGATCTATTAAATTAAGCGAGTAAGGAATGTTCATGAGTTAGCACCAAATTGAAGATGTCGTGCATTTGTGTAAGTGATCTTGTTGATTAAGAGAAAGACACGTACATGATCCAATGAACAAAGGTGGACGAGTTGGATTCACGTGCATGGATCAACATACTTCAGCTGCATTTAGTTAATCAGTCCACATTATGTGTCGTTTTTTATGAGCTTAAACTATTGCATGCAAGATTTATATTTAGGGCTAATTACATTTTGCCATTCGAGTTATGGTCATTTTTGCACTTTGACATCTTAACTTTTTTTGTGTCAACTTACCATCTCAACTTTATAAAGTCATCTTAATCCAACAAAATGCTATTTATTATTTGCAACTTTACATAAGAGAACAAAAGAATTATAAAACATAATTTTTGAAGATAAAATAAAATAAAATATTATTTTATTTTGTTGGTACACGTACACGTGTCCAAGTGCCAATCAAATTTATATATTAAATAATGTATATATATATATATATTATATATATAAGTTCCTTCCTTTTTTTAATTATTCCTTTTATGTCGTATTTTAGATTGGATAACTCTTTATTAAGTATTTAAAACTTAAGTAGGACGTGAAATCTATATGTGCAAGCTATATGACAATCCCCCACTTAACTTGTACATATCACTTTCACTTAATATACAGATTTATGTCTATAAAAAAGTTTTTATTTTTATTTAAACTTTCAACTAGTGCAGGAGGGGCATAATCAACATGGTTGTATGTAACCCTATCGAAGGGGATTCCTCCAGCTTGAGGACGAAATATTTTGGAGGAAGTAAAATTTACACATGATGAACCTCTTGTCATTGAGATAACTAAGCATGTAGGACATAAGTTCCTTGTGGATAATGAAAGCTCTACTTAGGCCTGTCAATGGGTCTTGGTCAATGAGTCAAAATTGCACAGGTCCAGATCTATTGACCTAGACCCATATCTTTAAATTAGACCCAAACCCAAACCTATAGAATTAGATTAATTGGATTTGGTCGGGTAAAATACGTTCTTACACGTCAAGACTCAGAATCAAAGGCAATGTTTGGAATCATGTTTTTGCATTTTTGAGACAAGATAAAATACATTTAATGTTTGTTTTTGTATTTTTACACCTTATCTATGTGTTTTTTATTATTTTTTCACTTTCTATTTATAATATATAGATACATTTATATATATATATAAAATATAAAATAGACATGATTTGATAATAAACAGTAATTTTTAGCTCTAAAAAATACAATATTAAACATACAATATTAATATATATACATATTTATATATGAAAAATATATATAAAAAGAGATACGATTTGACAATGAACAATGATTTTTATGTCCCAAATCCCAACATCAAACCTACACCACTTAATTCAAGATATTTTAAATGACCTCAAAACATAAATCCAAACATACCATCTATTATCAACACACACGTATCTATCTCTATTTTTCTCTCTCTACCTCCAAAATACAAAATAAAACATTCAAAACATAAATCCAAACATAAGGAAAATTTTCCCATTTTCCCTCTTCTTCATGAACGCCATACCTCTGGATTCACCACTCTCTCTCAAGTTTCAACCAAAAGAAAATGACAATGATAATAATGACTATTTCTCTTTCTAATAACTTATATTTATAAGAAACAATCATTTAATAAAAATAATCAAGAATGGATTGATAAATATACATGCCCCAGTGATGTTACTTTTAAACAAATACATTAACAAAAGTATAGTTTATATTTTTCTTCATGCGTTTGTATAGTCTATACTAATTTGACTTGGATATGATCAATGAACACAATCATATAAATCCATCTAAATCAATACATATTTCACGAACAATATTTTCGTAAAGGGTCAAATAGTCGACAGGAGATCCTACTGCTATAAGTTATTGTCAATATGACAAATCCATCAATAATTGTTATGCCATTTGCTTGAAATTTACATTGACATGGACCTGCAAGTCCATGTCATCTTCAGGTTGAAAACATGGTGCTTTAACTACTGCACTAATTCAAATATTGGATACAACAATAGATGCTCCTGGTACATACAAGAAATTGAGAGACCAAACCTGGTCACTTGAAATTCTACACTTTTTTTTCTTGCCCTTTACTTTTCCTCAAATACAAAAGAAAAATCATTTAATTTTCCCATTGCATGCCTTTATAAGAGCAATGGATATTCCTTCTCCCTCAAGCTTCTTCCCCTCTGTTTCTATGTCAAGCATTAGGGAAATGGTGGTGAAAATAATAAATTTAAAGAGTGAGGATTATCGATACACTTAAATTAATCGATCGACTTCGGGTAATCCAAGTTAGAGAAGGGAGTTCCTAAGAGTAGTAACATCTTCACCGCACTTAACATGAACAATCTTGATTCTCTCCACAGAGTTGCAAATGCCACTGCAACTCCAATCAAATGTTGCGACACAAATGTTACCAGCTTGAGCTTTCCATTCACAGTCTGTACACATCTGGGAATTCTTAATGGTTGATTCAAGTCAAAGATTGAAAGCAGGCAACTAATGTGAAAAATGAGAATAGAAAGCTTACCAGGCGGAGTTCCACAACACATGTTGCGGTCATCAATGTGCATGACTTCAAGACCGATAAACCACGCACCAAGAGTTACGTCTTCGTTAGCATATTTGTGAAGAATAGGTCTGAAAATTCATGACAAGCACATTTTAACACTTTTAAGAAAGCTAACTTGTACTTGATCATCAACTATTAAGATCCATTACTATGCATTATTATGCAGTGTATTAAATTCACACAAGAAAGGGGCTGCACATAAAATTTTCCATTTCCTATCGAGATAAGAGTTTGGTATAATTCTTACTGATTGATAGAGATATATTTTGCTAGATCCTTTGATATGGCATATATTTGTCCAGTAGCATGTCGAAAGTATTTGTTTCCTTCCTCCCCGAACTTCCAATACTCAGGCTCATGGTATTTAACATTCCTAAAATGAAAAACAACTTGTAAGTAATAAAGAATCGATTTATTATAAAAGTGAATAAGATAGAAAACAAACAAATAAGAAAAAGCATTACTTCTGATAAAGAACTGGCCCCGACTTCATACATCCTATATAAACTCGGGGCTTGTTACGATGGCGTGCGAGAGTTGCAGCTAGCGCGCCTATATTGTACATGTTAAATAAAAAAATTATTAATTACAGAAGAGTTACAACTGGATATCATATATTTCATTATACTGTATAAGTTAGGAATGTGAAAAAATATAAAGAAATCAAATATACCCAAGTTTACATGAACATCGTCATCCACTTTGACGTAGAAATTAGCATCCCATGCTTTTACAACAGTGGAAAAGAATGATTTTGTCTTTGCTGATAATTCATGATATCCTTCAACATGATTCTAAAAAGGATATCAGTATAAAAAATTAATAACATTATACAAAAAAAAAAGCAAAAGGTAAAAAGAATATAATATGGGTGTACGATTCCATACAAGCCTAAGAAAGTCTTTGTGTAGGGCATCCTCAGAGTCAATTGCACGATCCAAAATGCTGTTAGATATTGCACTGAATAGTATAAAAATGTCAGCAATGGTTTCAAGATTTTTCTGTTAGGATAAGAAAATGAATTACTTGTAGTGTGAACCTCTCTTCACATGATTCATTCTAGAAACTTGTCTACACTCTTGTGATTCAATCATATCAACTTCTCATTTCATGTACCAGAACAATCAAGTTGTAGCCAAGGAACATGCAATGCAGTTTATAAAAAATCGGACAGAAAGTAGTCAAACCAAGTTCTTTTTATCAAGCCATCATACTATTGTTGCGTTTAATTTCTTAGACTCGGTATATGAATTCAAAATCAAGGTTAATTGAAAGGACCTAACTTTTGCAATTTGATAGCTAAATTAAAGCTAACATCATAAGTACAACCAAGCATAAAAAAGATTTTAAAAGATAACCTGTGGCCAATCATAAAACGAACCACAATACCCTTTTCTTGCTCAAGCTGAAGCAAACTTTTACCTATTAGATTTAGACCAAAAAAGTTGTAAGGAAAAATATTTGAAGATAAAACATTGCATGATGAGTACACTTTCATGGAAAAGTAGCACCTGTCGGCATCCATGTTTCTCTGATAGAATCACGTCTTTTTCTGCTACTGAATGCTGTATTTATACCTACAACCATAAATGCCTTTTTCCTTATCATGGTATCATCATTGTACGTTGGAATCGCAGTCATGTTCTCATAGTTTCCAATCTTTGGGGACTTTTTGTTTGATGGAAACTCCCATCGTAGTTTAGTAATGGAAGAGTCCAAAGATCTGACAAGCAAGCAACACAAATGGTAAGCTTAGTATAGTTTAATAACTGGAAACTTCTCATTGTCTTCTATGACCTATTCTCCATTCTTGGTCTAAATCATTTCCATCTTACAATCAATTTCAAGAGTGCAACCATTCTTCTAATGCTATTATCTTTCAGTTAAGCATCCAAAAGAATTACAACAATTATCAAGCAAAATTGACAATACACTCACTCTATAGCTTCATGAGCCTTGGTGAATTCTTTCATCACTTCCTCATCGCGAATTAGTTTCTACAACAACCAAAAATAACGAACAAATACACAACAATAGAAATCGAACACTCAATACAAAAACGTAAGTTTAGATAACTACTTTCGAAAGGGAACCTTATTTGTTACACAATCATCAGAGTTAGCTTCAAAATCTCCTAAATGTCGCCCTCTGTAGAGAATTTGATCTCTTGCTCGATGAGAAGCCAACATTCTACAACACAAGAAATCACGTAAGAACATAATATTAGTTACTCTTTAAGTGAAAATTTTCAACCATGTCAAGTATAGCATTAATGGTGAATCAACTACTGCTCCGATCAGCATTTTCAAGAAATTGTAAAACCTAATTGACATCAACTTTGATAATGGCATATACATAAAGCAATAAACACACAACACAAATACCAATGATATTGGAGCCAATGCAAAATTAGGCCTTCAATAACTTGAATGTATTGATATCAAATAAACAATCAACAATACACAAACACACGCGCACACACACACAAGGAGTGGAAACCTTTTGTTGCAAAGCATGCCGAGGACAAAGCTGGAGATACAGATGATCACAATCCATTTGATTGATACCTTCCCCCGACTTTTGTTCTTCATCCGAATTCTATATGGAATTAAAAGGGTGACAATTAATGTTTCGTCTAAACAAGATTAACCCATGAATATATATCGCTCACTAAATATATATAAAAAAATTGATTGAATACTCGATCAAATATATATATTGGGGACAAAACAAGGTGTTAATTCTCCAACTATAGTTGCCTTCATTGTTGTTTCGACGTGTTTATGGGACGTGAAAGAAGACGAATGTCAACTTGTTCCAAAGTTACATTTGTTGGTTGAACGGGATGCCTTTGCTATTTCCAAAGATTGCTCATCAAATACAAATGTACGAGGCCTGAGATCTGATATGTTTGAACCAAGAAAACTGAAAGAGTGGAACTATTCATCCATTCGGCATGGAATGTCGTGATCCATTGATTTTAATTAGAAAAAAAATAAAAAGAATCTTTTGGAAAAAAATGTATTTTTCTTAAATATTTGCTTGGCGTTCAGAAGACACCTGTCCATGTTCTTAGTGAGTATTAAGTCGTTACTTGACTCAATAAATAATTTTAAATTAAATTTTATCGAGTCTTGGAAGATTCAAGTATGTAGCTGGAGTGCCTATAGAAGATGTTATTTTAGCAATTTTCAAAATAACTTTCTAAAATATATGTCATATAATGAGTGAAAATATGAATACAAGCTACTCTTATGTATATCAATATCAATATAATGAGTGAAGATGTTATTTTAGCAATTTTCAAAATAACTTTCTAAAATATATGTCATAAAATAACTCAAATTTTAGTTGATGAACTTCGATTGATGATGTCTTAATCAGATTAAACCAAAATTCAAAAGAATAAGAATAAAAGATTCTTGATCCAAGTTGGAAGTCTTAGTTTGTGAAGAAGAGTTTTCTAAAGAACAATTTGAGGCTAGGTTAGAGGAAATTATTGGGATAGGTAAAAATATCATTACATTTTGTTAAACCATTGCGCATGATTGTCAAAAAATGTATAGGCTATTAGCAAGTGCACTAATTATCAAATAGTATAAAAATATCGTTCCCACGATAAGTTAATGAAATAAGTACCACAATTATAATTAATCCTCATTATTTGGAGGACTGAGTTTTTAAGAGATGATTAACTACTACTAAGAGAAAATAAATAAAACTTGTAGAGAAATTGAGTCGAGAAAATTGACTAATGGATGAGATGCTAAGTTATAGGTCAACCTAAATGATTAAATGAGTATCCCATTCACAACTTAATCTAACAAATATTTATTTTCATAAGTTGAAGTTTTTCCCAAATATACTTTCTCAAAATTATGCAAAAGTTTATTATATAGGAATGAGAAAAAAAATTGGATAGTCCTCTAAATCATTTTGGTTCTTTGACTTTGACAATATTAGTTTGAGTCTTGTATCTTCCCATTTCGCTTAGATTCGATCCTACAGCCCATTTTATGACCATTTTGCCCATTTTGGTAATAAAGCCTAATAGTCCATTCTAATGCTCTAAAAACGGCCCAACATGCTTCTGAAATAAATTAAGCCCACATAAATTCATACTTTTTTCCGACCTTGCTTTTGGATATTCCAAGTTCTCAGCTTTATGGACTTCCTCCAACCACACTACCGCAGCGGATGGTTCGCAGGCACTTGGCTTCTTCAGCAACAAACAACACAGCCCTATTTCGTTTTTTACCTTAGGGCATAGAAGACACTCCAATATAGGGACTTAACAAAATTTTGGATAACAAATTGAACAGAAGCCTTACTTTTATTGAAGAAATATAGAAAATATTACATAGTTATTATTTTCTCCTCTGGAGAAGACAACTATTTAGCCTCTCATATGAAAGAGGTCTGGACTCTTTGGGGAAACCGCCACAAACTAAAAGCTTAAAACTACAAAGATTTAAAAGATTCAAATTATTATACTTTGAAGAGTTTGAGAAGTTTGCTGATGATCCTCATCTGCTTCATTGCTACCTTATTTATTAGCGTCCGCGGACTTCAAATCTGGACTCCAAACTTATTTTCTGTTGACGTCACTGCGTTCATCATCGTCTTGTCTCTTTCGGATGACGTCACCGCGTTCGTCATCACCGCGTCTTTTCCAGTGGTTCGTCATAATTTTTAGAACTGTAAATGTGCAGAAATTTACCCGTTCCACTTCTCTTAGCTGGGATTCCACCATGAACTTTAGTAGAGTGTAAACGCCTCACTGCATTTCCTGGTAGTATTTGCTGAACTTGAAAATTTCTCAACCATTCTTGTTCTCTTCTGGAGTGAGAAGCCTTGGTCAATCCTCTTGAGACTGTTGTAACATTTGTCAAGAACTTCCATAAGAAATTTCCTTCTTCAGGTTGAGGTAAGAAATAATCTAAGGATAAGGTTCAATACACTTTAAATAGGGCAAATCTCTCTGATCAGAGCACACAGGTTAAAGTGAATTGATCACAATACACAAGTCTCCTCTAGATACTCTCTCCAAAATCATTCTCTCACTATATATTTTCTATCTATATTTTGCCTTTGGAGCGCACCAAAGATTCAACAAATTTGAGGTGTATAAACAAGTGGATTGCTCTGGTAATGATCCACAAAAGCAAGCAAGTTGTGTTTCTGGGTCTGCACAACAATTGAGAAAGTGTCCATCATGGTTATCTTGAAGATGATGTGCGTTTGCGTGAGTGACCTTGTTGATGAAGAGAAAGACATGTTTGTGCACGAATGAGCTAAAGGCCTGTAGACGAGCTAGATTAGAATACATGGATCGACATAGTTCCTCTAAAAAAATATTAGTGAAAAACACACCAGTAAATTATGAAGCATAACATTCGGACTTCACATAATATTTACAAGAATGGCTTCACTTATACTATTTTACTGAGATTTAACACTCTCAAGATGGAAATCGAGAAATCTTATTTCTTAGTAAGATTGAGGTTAAAATGATTCCATTTCACATGCCTATGAAAATGAACACATGAGGTAAGGAACAACTGCTAGTTCTATCACCATGGAACCTTCAAGTATGTTGCTTCACCTTTCTCATAGACACCGAGTTTGACGGCCAATCTATGGTAATCAATGTCAAGTAGGACCCATAGCTGTACGATCCAAACGTCGCACCACTTGTAGCCAACATTAAGAACCCAACTCTACAATTTCCTCCGCAAAGTGCATGTCATGACAAACACATCAAGCAGTGTAGCATCGGCATGCCAACTGCCTTTGATGAAAAGCATACAATAGGACGAAAATGACTATAAATTTATTGACTACGGTTAACTAAAATCGATTAAAAAATATAGAATTTTCACCAAGAAAAAGTTATTTATTATGGCTAAGAGCAATAGTTAAAAAAAAAAAAAAAAGTCATGGCAAACATTTTAGCCACCCTTACAGATATCACAGCCAACAACCGTTGCATGGTCATGATTAATGACTATTTGCTACGATTATTTTGTTTTAAATCATGACAATTAGTCACATGGTTAAATGCTGTAATTTTTGTTAGTGATGATTATTAAGTCCAACTCAATCTACCTATTTTTACTTGATATATGAATCAGAAAGAAAGTCTGAGTTAATTAACTTGAAACATTTTTCAAGTGAGGGTTTTAATTGGAGGGTGCAAAATGACAAGTAACTAAAAAAAGGTTCATATACACACATTAAATAAGTTTGGCAGTCTAGAGATGACAATCGCAATGCAAAGAAATGAACCACATCCGGACTACTATCCATTATTTACACAACTTGTGTAGCCCCGATGGCCGCCTTGTGATGCGGCGTCTGAACATCGGGCGTGCTGCCATGCTTGGTGTGATCATACTTCTCCCCATCACCCCAGAGAGCGTACGCCTCCTCGCCATGCACCGCGTCGTCTCCTATTAGCAACTGCTCCTCCGGCATGCGCAATGGGATAACGAAACTAATCAGAACACAAATGATCGACGTGACAACTATGTTCCAACCAATGATGAAACCGCCGCCCACAATTTGTTTGAGGAATTGCACGCCACCGACGCCGCCATAGACTCCTCCGCGTGAGTTGGTGACAGGCAGGAAGAGGGAGCAGAGGACGGGCTCGGCAAAGAGGCCCGTGAGTATGCCGCCGAGGAAGCCGGCGACGGCGTGGGTGTGGAAGACTCCGAGTGTATCGTCGATGGTCTGGAGGAGCCACCACTTCTTGTGGACTATCATCATTGTGAACCATGGAACGCTTCCAGAGAGTATTCCCATTACTATGGCTGCCCAACCTTGAACAAGGCCTGGATTTGGATTTTGAAGAGAAAAATGAATATTTATATTAAATATTAAATATAAGGAATAATTACACTTCTCTGTTGAGATTTGATGCAACTAACGTCCAATTTGTTTTATCTAACAAATAAGTCTTTATATTAGTCAAAATTAACAAAATCTGATAATATTAACAAAAAAAAATCGTATAAAAATTCATATTTACCTCCAATTAACTTATTATTAGTCAAATAAATTCTTCTATGATCCAATTACCTCATATATCTTTACAAGTTAATGCACGAGAGATATATTTTCATCATCATAAGAATGTTAAATTTGACATTGTATTTAGCATCAAATTTTTTCATAATTATTTTCTTGTAGTGAATATAGTTCAAAATGAAATTTTAAGGATTTCAATTTTTTGTGGGACAAATTTATTCAAACAAGTTTGATGATTTATTATTATAACTTTGAAATCTTTTGAATCGATCAAACCACAATATAAGGAGAAATTGACAGTAGTACATATGTATTATGTCTAGAACAAAAAATAACTATTAAATATAAAATAAAATAAAATATTTTATAAACTCTTAAAAGTATCTCATAAAATATAATTAATAATTTATATATAATAATACCATTTCACTTACTATATAAATTAATAGTAAATTTATCATCGTATTTGAAGTTGTAAATAGCTTAGTATAGTGTAATAGGTTGACTCAGAGACTTTTGAAGAAAACATACAAAATAGATAAATAATTACAATGTAAAAAGCTATCAAGATTCTATGTTGGAAATTTGCAAGGGGGCATATGTTGGAGACTTATGAATTCAGACTTACTGAAAATGAAAGCTGCGCTAAATTCAAAAGCACCCTCAATCTACTTCACACTACGTGCCTTTGTATAACTTTTTTTAAATTATTTAAAATAAAATTATGTTGATATAATTTTTTACTACTGAATTTTTAAAAATAAAAAATACTTGAAAGTATATATAAAAGTTAATATAAATATGAGATTTATAAAAAAAAAAATATGAATAATTAATAAAAGATAAAGATGTAATACTCCAGAGAGAAAAATATATAAGACAAAAAATTATTAAGATAAAGTTATGCAAGACTCTGATGGGCTAAATTGGTCGAAAATTTTGTTAATTTTTTAGTCTATTTTTGGTTAATTGATTAAAAATTATAATTTTAATTTTATAAATTAATTTTATATGATAAAAAATATCAACTCCTTCAAAGTTACAGAACTAAAATTGATTAAATTGGATCGTTTGTAAGCCACATGCAATTTTTCAACCAATTGAACTAAAATTGCCAACATTTTAAAGTAACAAAAATAAATTGCGAAAATCAATTCATCCAGAGTAAAAAAATGCTACCCATTCTAAATTACAGGGCTAAAAAATTAAAAAAGAATTTAGACTAATATTAAATTTATGGATTTAATGCAATTTACCTCCATATGATATTATAGATGAGTACATTACCCCTCTATAAAAAAAAAAAAAAAAGCAATTTACCCCGCCTTTGTTTATTAAAATAAAGTAATTTACCCCCTGTCTAGAAAGGTAAATTGCTTCATTTTAAAAAATACGAGTATTGAAATTAATTGCTATATTTTAAAAAATACAGTGAGGTAAGTTGCTAATTTTTTTTAATAGAGGATAATTTGCTCATTTACAATCTCACATAAAGTTATTTGTATTTTTCCTTGAATTTACTCACTTTCAATTATATATAGTACAATTTTTTTAATATTCCGAGTAAAATGATTGATCAACTAAATTATGTGATGTCCTTTCTAATCTAATCTAGATGGCTCATTGACTCACTCCATCTTGATCATATAGGGTGATTCTCAAACTTGACTATGTCAACCCTCACCATTGAGTAGTTACAAATAAGAACGACAATAAGCCGGGTTTTGAAGTGGATTCCTCAAAATTCAAGATATGACCCGGTAAAAGGGTTTTGGACCTGAAATACCTCCCGGTTGGATTCTCTTGGCCGATTTAAAAAATTCCTAAAATATTACAAAATGTCTTTTTTATTAGTAATGCAAAGAAAAATTTGCATTTTACGTTCAGATAAAATTGTAATTTTAATCTTAAATTTTAATTTTGTTAAATTTCTGACAGTAAGAACCTTATAATTTCCATCAAGACTCAACGGAGTTCATGTGCTGGTTCCGTTATAAATTTAATAAAATTAATATTTCGGACTAAAATTATAATTTTTTAGAATTATGGGGTGTAATATGGTTAGCTAAAAATAGTAGGACCAAAACAGCATTAGAAACTAACTTATGAGACATCAAATGCATGAATGTTTCATAATACTATTATAACTAATTTATACATACCAAAAAATAATATTTTGGAATAAGTACATTCCCCTCCCCTGAAGTTTTTTATAATTATACGTAGATTTCTTGTAGTTTGAAAAAATTACATTTAGTACCCTTAAAATCTGTTTTCATCTAACAAATGAGTCCCTTCATTAGTCAAAATTCACCCATTTTTCTGTATTAACAAAAAAATGGGATAAAAATTTATACTTACCTTCAATTGACTTATTACTGATTACAACTCAAATAGATCTTTTTATGAGCAAATTATCCCTATATATCTTCAGATGTTAATGCATGTGGGGAGGTATATTTTCACCGTTATAAGGATAATTTAGTTGGAAAAATTTATTTGATATTAGTAATAAGTTAATTAAGGATAAATATTAATTTTTATTCAATTTTTATATTAATATCAGCAAATTTAATAAATTTTAACTATCGAACAGACATATTTATTAAATGTAAACAAACCTTACGAAGGAGAAGATAATCATCCGTAAAAATTTTAGTAAATTTATATATGAGTGCTTTAGGTTTTACTTAGTTCAATTTGTATCAAACAAAAATGTGTTCAGTATTGTAGAAAAAGTAGAATAAAAATTTGTGATATAAATTTATAATATTACCTGCACCCGGGGTGATGCAAACAAGGCCAGTGATCATACCCTGGACGGCTCCGATGACGGAGGGTTTGTCGAAGAAGATGACGTCGAGCCAGGTCCAGACGAGGAGGCTGGTGGCGGCGCAGATGTTGGTGTTGAGGACGGCCATGGAGGAATCGATGTTGGCGCTGTAGGGGTCGCCGCCATTGAACCCCGCCCACCCCATCCACAGCAGCCCCGCCCCCGCCAGCATTAGCAACACGTTGTTCGGCGGAAACCTCTCCCTGTCTGCTTTTGATCTTGGCCCCACCTGCATGCCCCAACATACATCAAATGAAAATCAAAGTCGGCTTGAATTGCATTTTATCCTCTTGTAAGAGAGAAATAAATGACAGCACGAGAAGTCCACCCCAATTTCTTTGAGTTCGTCCCCGAAAATTAAATAAGTTGTTGGGATCTTTGTTGAATATTCAAAGTTGGGGATCTCTTACTCCTACCCATTTTAAACATGTAACTAGGAAAAATTGTGATTTTAGTCATTATAATAAATTTCGATCATTTGTATTCTAAATAATATTGAAGTAAATTGGCAAAATAAATTCATAACAAAATTGAAATTGTCACCCGCATTATATTTACAGGATTAAAATTATAATTTTTTTTATTTAACTACTTGCCATTAATTAATATCCAAAATATATATGTTATTAAGAATTTAAAATGCTAACTTATAAATACATCAGTTCAAAAGCAATCTGACTTTTTTTCTCTTTTCCTACCCAATGAAGCTCAAGATGATTATTTTTTTTAGTAAATCGATTACAATCAAATTATGATATCAATTATTGAAATATATAATAATCAATATCAAAAATTTATATTTAATCAATAATTACTAATAAAATAGAATAAGAATCAACATGTAGGTGGGATACGAATTCATGACTTTATAATTATGACAACTCAATTTCTTTAATTGCTAAGTTAGATCTCATTGGCTGAACTTGATCCTTTTAAAAATTCTTTCGGGAACCAAGTCACATAGATATGTAATTGGTCTATTTTCTTGATCTGTGCACACCACAAGTAAGTAAAATTTTACTTACCATATAATTGATTTAAATTTATTCAAATCGGGTCCAAACTAAAATTTCTCGATTCCTAATCATAAGGATTTAACTATTATTTTTGGGTCAAATTATTGAATTCTTTCATCTCTTGTACAAAGTGATATGTATAAAATTAATCCATGTCACTTATATATTTAATAAAATTTGTATTAGAATTTCACAAATATTAAGAAGTCACGTTTAAAGTCAACGTCAAAATAGGAGGGGTCGACGTCATTAGAGCATAGTAGCGCACTCACCCAGTAAGCAGCGGTGATGCCGGCGATCCCCGACGAGAGATGGATGACATAGCCACCGGAGTAATCAATGACGCCCCAGTGGAACAAGAAGCCGCCGCCCCACAAGCTGAAAGCCCCCACCGTGTACGAGAACGTCAGCCACAGCGGCACGAACATCATCCAAGCCTTAATGTTCATCCTCCCCAGCAACGACCCCGCCAGCAGAATCACCGTTATGGCGGCGAACACGCACTGGAACCACACCATTGACGCCATCGGATAGTATGGCGTCGCCATGGCCGTCTCCACCGTGCCGTTGTGGAAGTGGTGGACGGTGGCGGGCAGCGCCGCTTGCTTGATCAGGAACTTCTGGCCCAAGGCGGGGCCGGCTTTGCCCCAGAACGGTAGGAGCTTCTCGCCGAAGGACATCTTGTAGGCCCAGATGACCCAGCAGATGACAACGGCGGCGAAGGCGTAGAGAGCCATGAAGGCAGAGTTGACGGCCCACTTCTTCTTGACTATGCTGCCGTAGAGGATGATGAGGCCGGGGACACTCTGCAGGCCGACGAGGGTGGCGGAGGTCATCTGCCAAGCGTTGTCGCCTTTGTTCAGCCAGTCGGGCACCGCCGCCGACGTGTAGGCTTGGTAAGCCTGTGGGACGGCGGTGGCGTTGGCGGCCATGGCTGAGCTGCGATTGCAAGAGGTAATTAATTCAGCTTCTTAGTAATTTCTTGATCGCAGAATATAGATAGTCTTGTGGGAGAAATAGTGGAAGTTGAAGGGAGCAGTGGTAGTGGAAGACTTTGATATTTATATCAACGCGTTGTTCCTAGAAAAGAAGGAAAGAGAAAGGATAGAAATGCATGAATTGCGTAGACCTTGAAGAATTGTGTATCCAAAGTTTTGAGATTGCCTCTTGATCGCATATTTATTTTAAATTAGGAAAAAATGTAATTTAACCCTTCTGATATTGTAAACGTGCAAATTATCTGTTATAAAATAATTAGTAATTTATCTTTCTGTATTTTTAAAAAATATAGCAATTTATCCCCTGTATTTTTTAAAATCTAAACGGGGAGTAAATTGCTTAATTTTAAAAAATATAAGGGTAAATTATTATTTTTTTATAAAGGAGTAATTTGTTCATTTGCAATATTAGAGAGGTAAAATACATTAAACCCTTTTAAATTATATTATATTTTTTTATATATAAACATGCTGTGGGTATAATCTTTTTTACATAACATAGATGAATCATTTCTGTAGAAATAATGTGCATATATATTAATTTAAATACAATAAAAGATATATATGCATGATATAATTTGAAATAGACTTCAATTTGCTAGTTCCATATCATAATATGTCCTATTTCTAATTGACATCTTATATAGCTTTAGTTCTGAATTCAATTTTTCTATTTCATGAAATTCAATTACATTTTCTGTTTCATTTAGTATCTATACACACCCTATACAGAAATTATATTTTATTTTAAAAAAATTATACAAATAATGTGTATATGCATTGTTCTCTGCAAAAAAATACACATATGAAATAATTGACGCAAGCAAAAAATACAGTGTTCAGCCCACTTGGAACGGAAAGTGATAAAATAAGAGTTAGAAGATAAAAACGGTCAAATAAGTGAAGAAGAGAGTGTTATTACTCGATTTTGTGTACAATAAAAATATTGATACAGAATTAAAGCTCTAAGTACGAAATTACAATGCTCTTATAAGCTAACATGGTAGCAAAAGGTGAAAATTGTAGTAGGTAAGCTCATAAAGTATAATTAAAATATATAAAAAATATATGAATGTGTGAATGTATCCATCTGATCATATCCTTCTCCCGCTGGAGAGTGCTCTATTTATAGGCAACCACAAGATTGTTGAAAAAGATCACGAATTTGGGGGAGCATGTTGGATATTGCTGAATCCGCCTCAAATTTGGTGCAATGTCCCTAGTGGTTGGCTGATCCCCTCAGATTTGAGAGGTAGTTGGAGAATCCTCCCCCACATTCGAGGGACTATTGGAGCCTGTTGTGTATCTACTGGAGAATAAGGATGTTGCCTTCTTGGATTTTCAAGGAGGTAGCTGAGGAGACATCTCTCAACTGGAATCCAATCTTTTTAGGATTCACAATACTTCTCTCTAAGAGCACCATGTGTCCCTGACGGGGCTGATGATCCTTAATGATTCTATGATGGGGATCTCCAAAGGTACTATATGTAGCTGCTACATAGGTCCCCCATGAACGCCATGTGGAGGACCTTTGACTTTGGTTGGGAAACTTCAAGTTCTTAAGCTTTCTTGTGGGCCTGTAAAACTTTTTAGATTAGGGCCCTCTTAGATCTAGCTCGCCCGGACTTCTTTTGGGCAATCTATTTTTTGGGAGAAAGTGCTTGTACCCCTGGCCTCTTGGGTCTTCTCCCAAACTGGGGCTCTTGAGGGGCGGCATGGGCTTGAGTTTCTTTTTTCTTTTTGGATCACTTTGGGGTAGTCAATTTTTATGCACATCATATATATACATTAAATAAAGTAGAAAGTAAAACAGATTTAGAATGGAAAAAAGCCAATATGATCTCTAATATGGCATCAATTTACCTTTTTCTTTGTCTTTTTTAGGAAAAGAAGAAAAGGGATTTTATAGCTCAAACTAAACATCCAACAACCAAAAGAAAGCAGAAGCTGTGATAATAGAAAGAACAAGCTCAAGAGCCCGCACACTCATCCGACAACCCTCACACTTGGGATATTACTATGATATGCACTACAAACAAGCGAATAGGTCACCTCTCCCTGATGTTGTGAAGCTAAGGTACCATTGAACCAGTGTGCTTGCACAATAATCTCATCTGCTGACACCTGGATGTTCTCAAAGATCCCCATATTCCTAACGCACCATAGGAACCAAGAAATAAGGATGAAGCGCCTGAACCTTGCACACCCCACATGGTAGGAGACACCACACAGTCACTCCTTTGAGTTGTCATTATCTTGTGATATGCAACTCCATAGGAGATCGGACAAAGCCAAACTAGTCAGAGTAGGTGCATCTACCAAGTATGCTGCAAGTGCTCCTGTTTAGCCCTGCACCACACACAAGCCCCTTGTAGCTCCGTTCCCCTTCTAGCTAAGTTTGCCATCGTGGCGAGCACGTCCCTGCAAACCCTCCATACCAACAACCTAACCATGGGGGAGGGGGGGGGGACTCTCACCTTCAAAATGAAGTCCCAATTCACTGGGCCAGTCGATGGAACCCCTCTGCTACCCCTCTGTTGGACAACCTCATATCACTGATAGCGAGCTGGTAGGCACTCTTAATTGAGAACCTACTGTGCTTTTCATGGTGACACTGATGTCATTATCCACACTTGCTTCAAGGGGAATAGATAGGATACACTCTACATCTTCAAGGCTAAAGACAACCCGAGTCAACTCCTCCTTAGAACTACTCCATGCACCTAGTAAAAAGTTGTCAACATTGGCATTGGCTACGAACATGTTAAGCACAATGAGGACTCAATTATCAACCAAATATTAATCCTTCAGCCCAATCCCACCTTTCATCATGAGCCCACCATGACCAGGTCACCTCTCGCAAACATGCTGCGCTACATGAATGAGCCAGCAGAGCTGGGCTGCACTGGGAAAAAATCTGTCGATGAGAAGTAACACTGTTTTAGGATCCTACTTAGAAGGCACTTTGGATTAGTCACGATGCACCAAAGTTGTTTCTCAAGCATGGATTTGTTAAAGGAACTTAATTTCTGAAAATCAAGGCCCTCATCTTCCTTGCTCACGTAGAGTTTCTCCCAACTAATCCAATACGTTCGTCTATTATCTGATCTGTGCAACAGGAAATCTGCCATCATTCTTTCGAGCTCACAAAAAATTGAGTGAGGGAGCTGGAAGCAGCTTATCACAAAAGCGGGATCGATCTGAAGGCTAACTTGATAAGGACAACCCTTCCCAATTGTGATAGGTTCTTGTGTTTCCAACTTTGCACCTTCATCTAAATTTTGTCCTTCAGGTACTGTAAATCTGATATTTTGATCTGCCAATCGTCACTAGGAGATCAAGGTACTTGTTGTGTTTATCCTTGACCCGCACACTAAGGAGCTCTCCAAACTCCTCGGACCTCACTCGGTGAGTTGTGGCTTAAAACAATAAAAGATTTATCCAAGTTCGCCATTAATCCCAAGGCCCATTCAGAACTGAGAAAAAGTCGTTTTACACATTGCATGGTGTCGCTAGTAGCTTGACAAAAGACTAGAGTGTCGTTGGTAAAGAGAAGGCAGAAAACATGTGAAGCATGCCAACAAACCGCAACCCATGGAGCTCTCCCGAAGGCTCCTTCATGCTAATTCAGTGACTCAACGCTTCTCACCAGACAATAAGAGATACAAAGAAAGGGAGTCCCCTTGCTGGAGTCCCTTCTCTGGAAAGTATTGAAACTTTTTCTCAGATAACATAAAAGAATATGACACAAGTGATACACATGTGTCATTAAGAAAGAAAAATATAGGATGAAATCCTAATTTAGCTAACATTCTTCTATGGGAAATCCACTCCACACAGTCGTAGGCCTTGTTGAGGTCAAGCTTTAGCGTCGCGTGGACAACAGACCCTAGTACTTATGATCTAGATAGTGATTGGTTTCATAGGTTACTGGCACATTATCTGTAATTAACCGGCTGGGGACAAATTCAGATTGGGTTTGAGAGATGAGAACGTAAATGAAGGGCTTAATCCTAGTAGTGATCATTTTAGAGACAATCTTGTAAAATATATAGCATAGATCAATAGGACGAAGGTGATTCACAAACTAGGGATCTGAACTTTGGGGACCAAAACTACGTATAATTAAACTTAGGGTCAAAGTTCTAATAATTCAAAAAGTCAAGAACAAAATATATGACCTCCAGCCTTACAATACGCTAATATTTCTGAAAAAACTACAGGAGATAAACCATCAAAATCTTGGGGATTTAAGGGGTTACATTTTCAGTTTAGCAACATGTACCTCCTCTGCTATGTAAGGTTGATTCATTGACTCATTCATGTTGTCACTGACCTACATCGACAACCCCTTAAGAACCACGTCAATATCTTCCACACTCAGTTGAGAGGACCTATATATCTCTCGATAATGCTCCAAAATAATCCTATGAAGATCCTCCCTTGAAATGTTCCAATTTCCATTGCCATCCCTTAGTTGAGTGATGGTGTTCTTTTGTTGTCTAATTCTAGTGCTAGCCCTTGCGCGTTTCGATCCCCTTCCTTTAGTCACTACGCCTTGATTCTCTGTTCTCGTGATTTCCTTGCGGGTAAGAAGTTCCCCGAGCTCTCGATGCAGCACAACCACTGCCTAGCAGCCGTTATAATCGGGGTCTTAGAGGTATCATATGTTCCTCTAGCTCCTTAAAACCCTTCCTTAACTTACCAAAGCATGCCCTATCCCAATTGGGTAGACCCACTCTAACCTCTCTCATGTAGTCTACCACTAAGCCAAGTCGCCAGTGCTCCAGTGTAGTCGAATGACATCCTCACAATCTGCTGTTGTAGACCACATCAATTCGAATTTGAATAGCTTCAGTTGCTTGCCATAGTGTGGTCCGCTTCCAGTAGATAGGAGAATAATCAATAACAAATGATCCGACCCCTTGGCTTTACTGCATACCATTTGTGCATTAGGGAACAAGTCTCACCACTCCATCGTTGCCCATGTCCCGGTCCAGCCAGACTTGGACAGTCCCCGAAGCTTATCTCATATTGCACCAAGTGAATCTATTACCCCAACAACCAAGGTTTGTTAGCTGACATCTATAATGCATGGACACAGACACGACGATACACACAGTATGACACGAAAATGGCAACATGAAAGATGTAGAAAAATTAGGACATGACACGAAACTGACACGGCTATATATAATATATATTCTCAATTTCTCATAAAATTAAAATATGCAACATGAACAATATCATAATAAAATATAAAATAAGCATGTTTTATATCTGTATTTTTAACCAAATGTGGCTTCAAAAATATAGATAATCAGTTTATTTTAAAGTATGCGATAAAAAATTTTTAATATTCAAATTATTTAAATCATCATGATCATCTCCCAAATTTTTAGTAATTACTTCTCAAAACTTTTACGTGAGCTAATTTTTTTTATTTATTATTAGTCAAAATCCTTTTTTATACTGTTAATATAATTTATTTATTCAAAAAGAAAAACAACAACATATAGAACAAATTATCAACGGCTAATTTTTGTTAGTAAAGAAGTTCTGTTTGATTACTTATGACACTTTAGCAAATTAGAGTTCATACTGCAGTAAGATTTCAATGCCAAAGTTTTAAGAACTAAATCTTGAACAAATACTATACATATTATTATAGATTTTAATAGTTTGTTGCATTTTTTCACGTGATTGGTATCTCGTTGCATGATATATTATTTGCTATTTTCATATGAATTTTTTAATTTTGTTCCGAAAAAGGTACTTCGCGAGCAAAAGGAGGCCATATATAGAGCTTATAGGCTACTCATCAAGCTCCTCTTTCGTAATTGAAATGGGACTCATGCCTACATCATCAGCTCATAATCGAAGAACTTGGGATAGATTTAAATGCTAATTCGACGTTAAAAGAGATTTTTTTAAATTAAATTTCTCAATTACAAAAATACCCACTTTTAAAAGACACAAACCACATCAAGTACATTAAATGATGGGTGAAAGTGAGGATTCACCTCATTGCATTTAACGCGATTGCAATAATTACACCTCGAAGAAGGCGTATTATAAATATCAAAGATAGAATGAGAGAAGGACATCTTGGGATCTAATGTAAGTGCTATCTCGTTGTACCCAAACATTTTATAAATAATTTTGATATCTTATTTATTCAAAAATTATAAAAAATTATTTTAAAATAAAATTAAATAATTTTTTAAAAACACCCAATTAAAAATAACAACTTATAAAAAATAATAAGTCTGCCCAAACACTTTCCGATTCACGTTTCTGCTGGTTTATATATTAAAGTCGTGGACAACTGTATTTGGACAGGTCGCACTATCTGCCACCTCAAAGCCTTTCACAATCTTCCACAGGGAATCTTTCCATGAATCTGTTAATTTTCCGTGAGCTGGGGAGTTGAAGATTCTCCCACGAATCAAAATCAAGAGTTCCCTTGGAATATACGCAATATGTATACGTGGTTGACCTACAAAATAAGAATGGGAAAATAAATAAATAAAAAAGAGCTAATTGGTACTGTGCAATAATAATAAAAGGGTGAATAACAATTTATCCTCCTGTGATATTGAATATCAATAAATTATTTTTCTATGAAAAAAATATGTCGATTTACCCTCCTATACTTTTTAAAATGAAGCAATTTATCTCCTTATACAGGGAGGTAAATTGCTTCATTTTTAAAAATTATAGAGGAAAAAATTATTGTATTTTAAAAAATATAGGGAGGTAAATCGCTATTTATTTTTTTATAAGGGGGTAATTTGCTCATTTATGATATCACAAGGGGGTTCCTTGTATTTTTTTCAATAATAAAATATATATGTAATTTATTGTGTTAATTTGACTTGAGCTTTAACTATAACAACCGAAAGGGGGTGGGGAAAATTGCATAAATGTACATGCGGATAATTACACTTTTTCTTTCTTAATATTTGATATAATTATACGTAAATTTTTTATGATTTGTATAATTAGATCTAATATTTTTAAGGTTTCCTTTTGTGTAACAAATAAGTCTTCCCATTAATCAAAATTTATCAAATTTTGCCGATATTAATGAAAAAGGGGATAGTGTATATTTACCTTCGATTGACTTATTATTGATTTATTATAAAGTAAATAATTTTTTTTATGATCAAATTATCCCTTATATTTTCAGATATTAATTCATGTGAGGAGCTATGTTTTCACTATTGTAAGAGTAGTTTAGTGAGGGGCACATGTCAAATTCCAGCCAAGTTTGCAAGTTTTAGCAGATTATGTCTGCCAATATTCTTTTTTTAATTGCAGGATTAACTATCAAAATTAATTCCAACATGACTAAAATTGCCATAATCCTATAGTTGGATTATAATTACAAAATTCATATATATATATATATATATATTAGTTGTTGTTGTACGTGGTGCACCCGAGCATACAAAAAAAAATCATTGCGTAATATGAAGAGAAATTATTAAAATTGTGTGAGATTAAAAAATATGGTGTACGTGGATAAAGAAAAAATAAATTGTGGGGATTTATTAAAAGTATGAAAATTTTCAGTAAAAAAATACAGAGACGGTGAGAAAAAAAATAAATTGTAATTATAGATTTTTTAAAGATATGAAAGTTTGTGAGGAGAAAAAAATATGAAAAATGTAGAGAGAAAGATGAAGTAGTGATTTGAGAAAAATATATAAAATTACGCGATCGTTAATAAATATTGATATTATTTTGACCAAAAAAAATTCAATGGAAGAAATGAATAAAAGGATAAATTTGAGTGTTCAAAATTGGTACGATAAAAAAGATTCTTTTATAATAATATAGATATAATATATATATATATATATATATATATTGAGTTGCCGCACATCTGACGTTGACTATACAGAGGAGCGTATAAATGACTTATAAGTTTCAAAACAACATTCATAAACGAGACAATATTCTAAATAAAACCATATGACTTATGTGAAATTGCAGCATACAAAACTTTGGGCATCAAAAGATCAATCACATTACACATCACATATATATATATATATATATACCACCACACTGTTGTAATTGAATAGTTCAAAACTTTGTTAAAATAAGTCCGGGTCCAAAAACTTAAAATAAGATTCATTTCCTCTTTCCACATTAATGCAATTGGTATTTTATAGCCAATTGGCAATGGAGGAGAGAGAGGGAGAGAGACCTATTCTCATTGTCCCACTTCAAATAGCCGAACGGCAATCCTCCTAAAAGACAAAAATGTCACCTTAATTATTTGTCAATGAGCAATGGAATAAAATTAGGTTCATATTGATGTGGAGAACCCCAATTTTCGGGTAGAATATAAAAAATGGCATTAATGAAGGGCATTTTTGTTATTTGGAAGCTTAGGATCCGTGCCTCGATGAAAGTGGGTCGAATGAACCAGTTTTATAACTGAAGACCCGACCCAGGGAGGGCCGTCCGATCGAAGACGCTCATTACCCTGATGGTGACACGTGGCTCAAGCAACAATATTCACATGGGCCTATAAATACCCCGACACATTACTTTTTTAGGTAACCGACATTTACTATTTTCGACCTACATTTTCCGATTCGCATATTTTTACCTCGACCAATAACTTGAGCATCGGAGGGTCATTACCCGCGACGAACCCGGCGAGCCTCACGTTCGTGTTTTATCTTCAAGACCCAATCACTCGATCTTGGGGGGTACGTGGCCATGATCGATCCAACCAGTCGAGGTCGCATATTTCGAGTAAGAGCACATATATATACATCTTCCGGCTTCCATGGCCTCATCAAGGCCAAACATTTTCACACAAGGACAGTTTTTAGTAAAAAAAATCTTATTTTTTATAATGGCTAATTAATATAATTAAAAGGGAAAAAATATTATTTTAGTCCGCTAAGTATGCCTAATTTTAATTTAGTCCGATAACTATGTCCATTTTTGTTTAGGTCCAGTAACTTACGAAATTGCTTGCTTTTAGTCCTCTGACAGATTCTCGAATAATTTTACCCCTATGCAACTTTTGAAAGGCAGTTTTAGTCCATATGAACTCATAGGGGTAAAATTGTCCGAAAATCTGTCAGATGACTAAAAGTAAGCAATTTCGTAAGTTACTAGACCTAAACAAAAATGGACATAGTTATTGGACTAAAATTAAAATTAGGCATACTTAGTGGACTAAAATAATACTTTTTCCTAATTAAAAGTAAAAAAAGTGTGACAAATATTAATTAATTATAACTGAGCAACAACTAATTTATAACCGAATGTCAAAACATTAGTTATGGCTAAAAATCATAACAAATATTTTGGCTATAATTAAAACCATGACAAATATTCATTATCTATTGTACATACTTAATTTTTTGTATCGATTTTGTTTGACTGTTCTGAATAACGTTGATATACAATGATTTTTAAGTCATGGTTATTACGATGTAAGAATAATTCATTTTTCTTGCAATGCCACTACAAGAAAATAGTTCAATAGTAATGGAAAAAATTAGCATCGAGCTAATTAGCAAGTAGTATTCTCGTTGCTAGTATAGATTATATAATATAAGAAATTTACTTGCTAAAAAATTTAGCAACGAAAATTTACTTTCTAACGAATTTAGCAATAAATTATTTAAAGTATATATTAAATAATATAGATTAGTAACGAAAGTTTTGCTTGCTAATTAGTTCCACTCTTATTTTAACATTAATTTTTTTCGTTACTATTGAGCCATTTTTTTGTAGTGTGTTCATTACCATGTTCGTCGCTGGTTGTGGTGGTGCCTTAATTTCCAACAAAAATGGTCAAATCATCTTTCGGCCAATTCCAACCACTTCAAAATACTAGTTATCGTTGCACACAATTCTCATGAGCATATAAGAAGATTTTTGGCGTGAGATGATGAGAGAAATAATTATTAGCAGAACAAATTATAATTATAAATTATTATAAATATGCAGAAGTAAGGTGGGAAAAAAATGTAGAGTTGTGGGTAGTTAAAAGGAAAAAAAATATATAATTGTGAGATTATTAAAAAAATATTGAAATTACTAATATAACCAAATTTTTTTAAAGAAATAAATAAAATAAATATAAATTTGAGTATTCGAAAATTAGTACGATAAAAAAATTTATTTTATAAGAGCACAAACAAATATCGATCTCAAATGGAAAAAAATATGGTTAATTTATGGAATGTGAGGTGTAGTTCGTACGTAAATGTCTAAAAATTGACATGTACATAAAACAATAAACAGAAAAAACTGTTTGATTGCATCTACATCTCACGATCAGAATACATCACATCAATACATTAATGTTTATTTAATTTTTAGGATTATAATAATCACATGAAATTGAATGTCAACACCAAAATGATTGGAACCAGCAACTTTTATTTAATTTTTGTTCATTCCTTTTACTCATATAATTAATTAGTATGATAATAAATCATTGTTCTAATCCACGGGTGGTAATATGAGTGAAAATCCATAGTTCCAATTCAACCCACCAACGAGTTTTGATTAATAGTGAGATTTATTTATTAGATGAAAGCAAAACTCAAAAATGTTAGATATAATTTTTCAAAATATAAAAAATATATATATAAATTACATCAAATTTTAGGAGAACAGAATCTAAATTATTCCTATTTTTTATTAACTAGTTGTAATGCCAGACACTATACTAACAAAAAAACAGCTAGTGAGGCCCACAAACCAAATTAAAAGAGACCAACCAAAGCTAAGAGTGAGCAGCAAAAATGGGCAGCCCAAGATTACTTTTACAACCCCAGCCTTCAACCAATCCAGCCCACACATAGAAGCAGCCCACTGGTATGCCGAAACGAGGACCTGAGGGTGAGAGGTTGATGAAGAACATAGAGGAAAGTGGGGTGGGAAGGCCTATCGCGCATTATTGGGTGCGTATATATATCATATACGGAGAGAGAGAGAAATCTTAGGCGATTCGAGCATACTAAGCGGAATTCGAATATTGTAGCTAATTTAATTGTGGAGGATGTTAGACAGTGTATACTTGACATTACCTTAGCTAGCTCTGTTAGTACACATGCACTTTACAGATTGTGGCGTATCCCTTGGCCTGTCGAGGGAAACACTACTTGATTAATGATTGTTGTACTATATCTTTTTCTATTTATGAAAATTACATTTACCGAAAAAAGTGGGGTGGGAAATTGCTTCAGGGTGTTAAATATAATTTGATATTTTGCAAGACAAGAATTTCCTGGAAATTCATTTTAAGTTTGTCTTCTACTACTCTTCTCTCTTACTTTCCTAACAAAGTGGTACCAGAACCACTTAAAAAATGACAAATAAAACATGACCGATCAGAACCAGAGTCTTTCAAGGATAAAACAAACTATTTAAATAAAAGATCTCCACCGGTTCTAGCGCTGCTGCATGTTTTCAAGAAGTGAGCAATATGTTACGTAGGATCTCCATGGCTCATTGAATTGTTGAAACTTTGGAGGTTGGTAGTTTTCTAGCATTCTTAGTTGGTCAATCCTTTTTGTATAAGGCTTCATGTAAGATTTGAAGGTCTGAGTTCGACATTCATATGTTTTTACTATTGCTTCAGTGCTAGTATTTTTCATATGCTCAACAGAAATAAATTCATTGGTAGAAACATGAATTTCTTTGCTTGTATTGCATGCAATGAAAAATCATGTTCTTCAAATTCATTTGATATTGGGATACTCTAGAACTTTTTTACGTTGATCATCGTGTTCTTGAATATGTTTTCGTAATTTTCAATAACAATAGTCAGTAATGCAAGTTGTTCTACTAATGAAGTTGTTTGTATCATTATAACTGCTGCAGTTTTAGTATTTGGGCTTGTTGGCGATGCTTTGAATCATATTATTATTGAGTGAATCTTTTTCCATATATTTGATTTCTTGCTTCTCCCCCAACTTGAGTAGAAACGTGAGGGGCATCATAACAACACCATCTTTACTTTCCCCCACATAATTATTTGTTGAGAAGAAACTTCCAAGCTCGATATTTGATATTTGGGAAGGTGGAAATATTGTTCTTCACTTCCATTGGTCTTGCAAATTGATTTATGATGAAAGGAGATGAGAGGTAGTGATGGTCTCACTGGGCGTCACAAAATTTTTGAACACAAATTTATCATGTCTGAAAATGAAAATACAAGAAAATTATCACAAATAAAAATATCTATTTAATAGGTAAAAGTGGGTACAATCTCTATTTAATCCTCTGTTTCTTCTGTTCAAGAACGTGATCCTTGAGTTTGGCAACTTCAAAGTTGGAACGTGACGTTTTAATCTCATTCAACGTTGACTTTGATTTTTAAATAATTTGATTTTTTTTGACGTTTTAACCCGTTTATTCTTTTGAGTTTTTCTTGAATCAAACGTTGAATTTGGATGATTTCTACAAAGAACATCTCAGATCTTTCTTCATTGCGCTGGAGGATTTTGAAATTTCTTGGATGCTCTCTTGCTTGTGTCTTTACTTGTATCTTTAATTGTGTCTCTTGAATGAGTTTCAAGGACCCCTATATATAGATGTCAAAGAGATAGGTTGCGATGCACTTAAACATATTTTGTATTATCACTTTATTGTTTAATTTAAAGACATAAATACATTAAACATTTGGCAAGATATGATTGGTCAATTTGACATTATCGCTTCAGTATTTGTAGTTCCTAAATATTTATTTTAATTTAATAAGAGCATACATGTAGTTGCTCCACATGGCGCCATCTGATTGGCTTAAATCGTTGATTGCAAAAGCATGATTTGATTGACTGAAGCATCTCATTTTGAAACCTATAGGCCATTGATTTGATGGCAAAATATTATTTACATTTGGAATTAATTTAGTAAATTTAAAAATATAAATACCAAAAAAATATCACTGATAATTAATATATTATTTTACACATAGCATCATTAAATTAGACATAAAATTTTTTACTTGTATACAAATTCAATGAATATAGAACAAAAGTTTCTTAAATCTTTTTGCTGACTCGCAACGTGTCACAAATTCAAGTCTACTATATTTTAAAATTCAATCGGATGAATAAAATTAATATTTTTTCTTAAATATTCTTTCTCCAGAAATATATATATGTTCTGTAATCTTGAACCAACCCAATCACGAAGCCTCGGAAGGAGTCAACCGGGGAAGGTGGAGGTGGCATATTAGTGGAATTTTGTATTAGTATTTGCCAGAATATGAGTCTTTTTTAGTCTAAATAATATTCTGCTAAACGAAGATTAATATCGTAACATGTTCCCCTCAAATATAAATTTTGTATGTATTTTTTTTTCTTTTTAATACATTAAAACAAAATATAATATTTGATGGAGGAAAAAACCAACCTAAAAAAGAAAAGATCGTCGTTCTAAAAAAGGAAGGTATTTAAGAAGGAAAGAAGTCAAAGAGAAAAGGAAAGGTTGTCATTTCCGGAAAGAAGTCAAATCAATATGGATGTAGTTAATTACTGAAATGGCCTTGGCCAATTCATCCTAGCCATGTAATTGGAGGTAGGTAAGGGATAAAGTAGTATTTTATCCTTATCTACCTTAATTGACATAGATTGTACAAGTATAAATACCTCGTCATTGAAAATGGAAAAAAAGGAAAAAAAAAAAAAAAAGAGAGAGACTTATATTATATAATAGAGGATCAAGGTAGCTCTTGCCGTTGCTAGAAGATGTATGGATTCTGATTTTAGCCAAAAATGCAAACGATCTCTGACCTTTGAAAAAAAAAAAAAAAACCCATAATTTATGGGTTTTACCACTCCCATCATTATCTCTTTCTGATCAAGAATTTTTATGAGAATTCATTTCGAATTAAGTTAAATTGCATTACGGCAATTTTTTGCACTCACTCTGACGCCGTTTGTGAGAATCACCAGATTTTCTTTACAATTTGAGAAATATGATGGAAAATCCCAACAAAAAATACGAGGTTATCATCTTGACTATACAAGGGGTACACATTGTCACTCTCTAAAATGCTCTGCCAATAATACATTTTAGGCCATTTGCAGCTAATGTTCAATTCTTCCATGATGGTTACTTAATTTCGAAGTAACGACTGTTGTTTTATTGAGTCATACATCAAATTATCTGATCGATACTCCAAATTAAAGCCATTAGAAAATCTAAGATTTTCTATCGTTAGTAATTTGGGATCTAAATTATTGGACCAAAAATGGAATCATATGATGTAGTATATATCTTTAGAATGAGACGTGACACCAAGAAATTTTAACATCAACCATCTTATGATACAGTATATATGTTGAGGTTTCTGAGGTGCAACATCAAGAATTCTTAATTTCAATCATTTTATGATTCCTTATATATCTTTAATTTGAAATGCGTCATCAAGAAATCTTAATATTATATATATTGGGTATCTCAACTTCTGTCTTACAAGT
The DNA here is from genome assembly GCF_026168435.1 of Sesamum indicum. Lineage (NCBI taxonomy): Eukaryota > Viridiplantae > Streptophyta > Magnoliopsida > Lamiales > Pedaliaceae > Sesamum > Sesamum indicum. Next base: position 14,265,854 of record NC_142669.1, on the reverse strand, counting down.
AGAATTTCCGTTCTTTTGGAACTGAGTGCATAAATTGAGTTTTGTGTGAACTAAAGAATTGACTTGCGAGCATTTTGATACCCGTCGATAGACTAATCAAGCTATGTTTGACCCAAAATAACTTGCAAACATCCAATTTTGTTCAAGGGAGAGATGGTGTAGAGATTGCCCAGGCTCTACCCCTTGTGTGCTCTGACATATATCTTGTTGCAGCTCTCTTTTTTGTAGTTAAATTTACAAAGAGTCAGACGGGAACACTTGGCATTATTAGTTTGACTCGCTAAACAACTGAGCTTATACGTGTTTGTCTTTGCATGATAATGCAACAATTTGAAATTATTAAAAAGCAAAAAAAAAAAAATACACATCGTGTAGAATGTTCATTGCAACGAACACGCCCCCACATAGGGAGTAATAAGCTTACTGAAATTCATAATAGCTTTCTTCAGGAGCACAAAAGAACATCCCGAAGCCAATAACACTCAAGCCCTTGATTGCATACTAGAACGCCTCGAAACCAACAATAGTCAAACTTCCTTGAGGCGTATAAAAGAACGTCCAAAAGCCAATAACAGTCAAGCTTCGTTGAGGCGTATAATAGAACTCTCTGAATTCAACATAGTCAAACTTACTTGAGGCACATAATAGATACCCCCAAGCCAATGACAATCCCTGATGCGTGTTATAGAATGCTTCGAAGCCCAAGACAGGCGCACAATAAAACACCCAAAAGTCAATGACAAACAAGCGTTCTTGTAACGCATAATAAAACATTATAAAGTCAATAACATACAAGTGTTCTTGAAACGCATGATAGAATGCCCTAAAATTAATAACAATCAAATTTTCTTGAGACACGTAATAGAAACACTTCTAAAAATTGTCGGACAAAAAATAACCATAAAAAATTAAAAAAAACATGCGGCTAGGAAACAAAAACACCATGAACAAAATATAAATAAATTTTCTATGCATATTAAATTTCAACCTCAAAATAAGGGTAAAGTAAGCGACAAAGTTTCTAATCACTAAATATAAACTCGACATTATCTCACAAGCTGACAGGTGAGTCAAAGCTTTGCAATTGTGCTCTCATCAAAATTGAATTAATGAACTAGCTTGTAAGGAAGCAGTATGTATTGACTACTGTTCTATAATGAATCTAATTACAACGATCGAGATAACACATTTTAAAAATATTGTCATATGTAGCTTAGTTTTTTTATCATTGACACCTTAAAACAAAACAAGTCTGCAAAAAAGTGCTAGTGATCCACTTTAATTCCTAAATATCCTGAGGATATTTAAGAATTGAGGGGCTATTGATGGAGGAAAAAATCAATCTAGAAAAGAAAAGGTCGATGACGATAAAGAAGGAAAGATGTCCAAAGAGAAAAGGAAATGTAAACATTATCGAAAAGGAAGTTGCTAAAGGAGGAAAGAAGTTCAAGAAAAAAAGAAATATTGACTTACGAAATCAATATGAATGTAGCTAATTACTGAAATGGCCTTGGTCAATTCATCTTGTCCGTGTAATAGGGGGTAGATAAGGAATAAAGTGGTATTTTACTCTTACCTACCTTAAATAGCATAAGATTGTATAAGTACCTCATTCATCATTGAGGACGGGGAAAAAAGAGAAAAAAGAGAATGGAGGGAATTATTCTAAATTGCATCTCTATGATTTTTGCGAAAAATTGTGTATAAGAAAAATGGATGGAGGGAATTATTCTAAATTGGTGTTTGGTTAGGAAGAATAGATCGAGAAAAATAAAATTAGATGTATATAAATCCCTTCCAGAATCCAATTTTGTTTCAATACACAATTGAGCTGAAAAATGAAAATATAAAGCCAAAAAGGTAAACATTAATTACATATTTTATTTTTATTTACTTAGTACCCTTACATATAGTTTTCCTCCATTTATTTTTTCTTTTCCTGCTAATAATACTGTACATAATCTTTGAGAAAAGATAACCACATAACATGATTCTTGTTCCTGTTTGATTAATTTTATTAATAAGTTTGTAAATATAATCTTTATTTTAGTAACTTAAAATTATTTATGTATAATATTACGTTGTTATTTTCTAGTACAAAATGAAAAGAAATGGGTAATATATAAGTAAAATTTTAAAAATTTGTCTTTTCTTTTTAATCTATTTTTCTTTACCGAATAAGAAAAAATTTATGAGATTTCCTCCACTTTCAACTGTACCAAATAATTTAAAAAATAACTATTATTGGTTCCGCTCCCCCTCGCTTTTCACTTCCTCTTTTCTCTTGTTGAACCAACCATACCCTTAATGACGACTTTATTTCACTAATTTTTGCTAATAACAACTTTAACAAAATGTTAGAAATGATCAAAACTATGAAATTTATTGTCCTGATAAAATAAAAATTCTTGTCACTACATAAATACATATTAGTGACAATATTAAAATTATTACTAATTCATTCTTTTTTTCTTTTCTTTTTTTCTTTTTGTAGTGATAACGAATGGTAATGAAATTCGAACTCAATAACTCTTTTGACCTTACTTTGATACCATATGAAGTGATCATCTCATATAAAATTTTAAACTTTTAACTAGAGATATCTTAATCTATGTTAAGGTTAAGACTAAAGTTCCACGAACAAATTTCGAGATAATTAATGGGTTTGAATCCCACTGCGGATACTTATCTCACATGATGTGAGTGTCTTTCACGCTTTATGTGAGTTACTGAGTTATTATAATTTATTATTGTTCTAATTATATTGATCTGATCATTAAAAATAATATAATTTATTATTATTTTAGTCACATTGATATATTAATTTTTTTTTAAAAATATTTAAAATTAATTCTTATTCGAAGCCAGTTTCAAACTTTTGAAGTAAATAAGTGGGTAAATTACATTTTTGGTCCCATAAGTGGACCTGTTTTCAGTTTTGGTCCCACACTCAAATCAATTCGCACATTGAGTCTCATATGTGGTGTTTTTTTTTTTCAATTTAAGGACTATCTAGGGATTTCCGTCCAATTGATAACGGCAGCTGCTCTCTCCGTTAGTCAATACAATCAAAATTAAAAAACATCCACTTATAGGACCAAAAATGTAATCTACCCTAAATAAATTGCTGGTAAATCTCACCAACTTTGAGCATAGATAAATGACTCTATATCTTCTCTTTATTTTCCAAATCAATTTTAAATTGTAAATAATATTTTATTTTAAACTTTAATTTCTCATTTACCTGAACTTTATTCGGACAAATCAATCGAAAGAAAACAAAAACGAAAGAATAAAATAAAGCAGGAATCTTACATGCATACCATAATTATTATCTCACTACATGTGATATTACTTTGTCTGTGCTTCATCCGTAAAATTTAACTCCAAACGAAAAATAAAAAATAAATAAATAAGAAGTAGTACTTGCACTGTGCACAGAATAGCATGGTACAACATTTTGTCCTCGTCGTGTCGTGAGCGCTGGGGCACACATTACGACACTTCCTTCGAAGACGTCGAAACCATCACCTCGTCTTTTACATGAGAGAATGTCGAGCCGTAGCCGCCGAAAGGACTTGGCCTTCAATCTTTATATATTATTTATTGTAAATAATTAGTGATATATTTTTATTTATAATTTTATGCACTATTTTTTGTTACTAATTTGTACAAACAACAAACTAATTTTAAAAACAATGATCACTATTGAAATTATAAAATTTATTTATTGAGATAAAGTAAAAATTATTATCAATAAATACATATAATTAGTGATAATATATATGAAAATTGTCTTTCACTTTTTTATATCAACAAATTTCTCTTCTTGTTCTTTTTCTTTTTTTTTTTTTTTTTGATGACTTTTGACGAATTTAAAATTTTATTCAACAAATTAACTAATTAAATTGTGATAGTGCTAAATTATGTTTATGGCTCCACCACTATATATTTACATATATATACATATTTATAAAATAAAAAAGTATGGATGGCACCTTACAAATTCATTAAGGAGGATTTTATCTACTTCATCGATTTGTGTCGATTTGGAATTGACACACAAGTTGTGACGTACGTTTAAACTGAATGATTCAATCTCATATCGTGCATGTTGTAACATTCAACCTCAGTCATTAAGCGGATGTTTGGGTAAGCTTATAAAATATTTGAGAGCTTAGAAGCTGTACTACAAAATATTTGATACTCCTTTTAGGAAAAGAGCTTATACACAAAATTTTTCCGAATTAATTATAAATTTATCAGTACTAACATCTTATAAATTTTATTATCTAGTTTGCTCAAGTACCCAAAAAAAAATTTTAAATAGATTTTAAAAAACATCTTATATATAAAATTATAAAATCTTTTTAAATAAACTTAGCCAAACACCGCCTAAGCCATGACCATACCCGCAGACTAAGGGGGAAGCAAAAGTCGGCCCAACGTATTGGGATGCATTATTCCCGGAGGAGACGTAACGATGCTGAGACGGGACCTTCTTCACGTGCCCATCTGTCTGAAGATAGACAACAAAAGAGAGTGACCGATGAGGAATAGGTGGGGGAAATTCGTTGCAGATGGTGTTGGGGTGGGGGCCGCAACAGAAACGACCGTGATACTACTTACAATTGACCACTCGCATAATGTTTTGTTTGATTGGCATAAGACGAAAATACAAGTGAAATTGATTTTATATTAGAGAAGTTTGATATTCTTTTTTACTAATAGAGTGATTTGGAGTTAGGTATATTTTAAATATTTTGCTTTACTATAGAAAAAATTTAGTTCAAAATTCAACTAATCACATAACAAATATAATCACATCTAATCATGTAATTTGCTCGATCCGAATATACCTAATTAATAATTTAAATAAAAATTCTCCAAAGTTGCGGATACCAGCATCATCAGCTTAAGTACTTTTTTGTGTTGTCATCTCCATCACCACCTAGTCTCAAGGAGGAAGGATCTTACTAAACTGACTAAGTCCAACGAAAAACTGTCCAGCGAAACAGTTGGCAGAACATAGGTCAAGGAAATTCCCGCTTCCTCAATGGCTTTTCTCACAGGCAAAATGCATTTTGCCCCCTGTGTTATTTGCAAGTGGCAAAATGACCCTTTGTGAAAAAAATTCTCAATTTATGTTTTGTGTTTTTCCCTTGACGAGAGGAGTGTAACACTCCCCATTTCTATTTTTTTAATTTTTTATTTAAAATTTTATTTTTCAATCGTTGGATCTTATTTTTATAGATTAATGGTCTAGATTGAATTTACATATATGATTATGATGCGAGCAAAAATCGATTGCTAGAGATGTCTTTGGACTCAAAGCTTTTGGGCTGAATTCTTTGCAAACCTAAAAAGGGGACCTAAAAATAAATGATTATCTCTCCTAAGATCTAGTTAGTTAAACAGTTGTAGAAGGAGCAATTTAAGCAAGATGATATAGTAATAAAGGTTTAAAATGATTAAGTGAATGCTTTTGGCCAAGTGATTTAGTGAGGGGAGCGTGTGGCTTTTACAGGTATAGTTCACCAAACAAGGAACGAAGTATGGCCACAGAGGACACGAATTAGTGATTATTTGAGGGTGATTATTTCGATGATCCATCATCGTACCGAAGGGTCGTTGGACGACTAATTTACTTAACTATCACACAACCTAACTTGACATATGCAGTCTATATCTTAAGTCAATTTAAGGACAAACCAAGGATGCCACACTTAGAAGCAGCTTGAGATGTCCTACGACATGTTAAGCAAACACCAGGATACTTTCCCACAACTAGTCCAATCCAGTTGAATGCTTTTTGTGATGCAGATTGGGCTAGGTGTCCTGACGCTCGCCTGTCAGTAACAAGGTTGAAAACGATTCTTGTGAAGTAACAAGGTTGAAAACGATTCTACAAGATTTAGACATTAAACATTCATATCCCGTTAATTTATATTGTGATAACAAAATTGCACTTCATATTGCTTCAAACCCAGTTTATCATGAGTGCACGAAGCATATAGAAATTAATTGTCATTTTATATGGGAAAAGGTTCAAGAAGAATTAATCAAGTTGACTATGCGTAAATCAAATCAACTGGTTGATATTTTCACGAAACCATTGAGTTCTTCATATTTCTTTGCTCTAATCAGCAAGTTAGGAATTCTCAATATATATTCCAAACTTGAGGGGGAGTGTTAAGGAAAATGGACCAAATCAGTACACGAAATCGTGGGATATCTTCCATGTTTGACCAATCAACTCTTGATTGATTTTGATATTTTTTCTCGGTAATGTAAATTTCATTAAATAAATGATAGTACATCGGTACAATACAACATAAAAGGCTAGGCAGTCACCTCGACATGCCAAGGGATCTGCCATAAACAAAAAAGTTCACAAGTACTAATAGAAGGAGGTAAATCAACACTAAGTATCTGTTGTCGGACATCTTCAATAATAAGTTTTCCTACAGAAGGTGCCCAACGTATTCCTCGATCAAATCGTTGAAGATTGCGCTCGCGCCATATGTGGTATACAAGAGAGCCCAATAGTGCACGATAAGAAGCCGAGATACAATATTTTCCACGCCACCATTTTGCTGCCCACAGAACGTCGGTAGTCCAATCACGATGGGGCTAGTCAAAATGCAGGGTGCGTCGGATCACCCTCAAGCAGTGTCTTGAGTAGGGGCAATGAAAAAAGAGGTGATTGTGTGTTTCAGTAGCCCTCGCCACACAAGACACAAGTGGTACCCAAGTGAGATAGCCAAGGCTGGTCAACTGTAAAAAGCTTTTCAAGGATGGCGAGCCAGAGGATAAACGTATGGCGAGGAATGTTGAAGGGGCCCAAGAGTAGTAAAGACCAGCCTACCTTGGTACCCGCAGTTCTAAGAACCTGGAATAGCATAGCCGATATCAAAGGCCCAATCTATGATCGCCAAGAAATACGATCAATGCCCCCATGGATATGTGGGAGAGTATGGAAGATTTATGGATAATGAATATCCGTAATATGGGGCCATTGTCATTGCCCATCCTCAATTACAGCAGCAACTGTATCTATCAATTAAGTACCCGTGAGATAATGACCATGTGAAAATTGCTGGATAAGTGGTCCCTGGTCATGCCAAGTATCATGCCATAATAAAAAGGTAGTCCCATCCCCAATTCAGTACTCAACAAAAGGTCGAAGTAGGGGCTGTAGGCAAAGAAGTTTACGCCATCCCCAAGAATCGCCTCGTTCAGGAGTCGTCCATACTGTTACATCCCGTAAACGTGTATGGTATATCCAGTCCACCCATATAGATGATCGATCACCACATATAACTTTCCAAAGTTTGAGACCCATGAGTGCACGGTTAAGTGCAACAATATCCCGAAGCCCCTGACCTCCTTCATCAATGGGTCGATAAACATGCTCCCAAGCTACCTTAGCATATCCACGGTTAGATGTACCCTGCTATAAGAATGCCCGTAGTCTCCTCTCCACTTCTCTTATAACCCCTTTCGGTAATGTAAAAGCAGAAACCCAATATACACTGAGTGTTGTGAGTATGGATTTAATGATCTAAAAACGCCCAGCATAGGACAAGGAGATGATCTCCCAATCCTTAATACGCTGATCCAACTTTGTAAGAAGCGACTTGCAATCAGCAATAGTAAGGAAATATGAAATATTGATTTTGATCTTGATTTTAGGAATATTGTTGGGAAATTATTTTGTATATGATATTCATTTTTAGGAGATGATTTAACCTTTGTACAGTATATATATTCAATCATTCTGTAAATGATATACACACCAATTCATACACTTTTACACTAAGAAATGGACATCGAGCAACCTATTTGAGAGAGAGGTTGAGAGACGTGATATGCATGAGAATGAACCATGCTCGCCAAATCTTTAATAAAAAATATTAAGGGTAACTCATTTCGAGACCCACATCACTACTAACGCAAGGTTATGGATCAGACGATTAACGGGCTGCCATGGGAAAGAAGTCAAGTATTAATAACACGAATGCTTCAGCATATGATATGAAAGTCACTTTCTTGAGCTCACTCTCTTTTCTCATGTATATGGTTGGGTGGAAGATATAGACATAAATCAATTTATTTGACCATGATTAAGCATTGGGATATACGATTATGGAATTTTTTTTTCTATTATTTTAGTCCTATAATTTAGAGGGTGGGTATTTTTTATTTTGCACGAACTAATTTTCGTAATCCAATCCAGTAACTTTAAAAGTTTGGCAATTTTAGTTCTCCTTCACTTAATTTGACAGAAAAATTGAAAGTGACATGCACTTGACACAATTTCACTCCTATAAATAAATTCGTATAGGTTGAAAAATGTCAACTCCCTCTATGTTACAGGAGTAAAATTATAATTTAATTAGGGTCATACACAAGACATGGACATACAATTTATAGCCAAAAAATGACTAAAATCACCCCTCTACAGAGCCAGGATCAATGTTCACGAATCTTCTTTCGCAAGATTGCGCAACGTCGGTCTGTTTGAAGGATCTTGCAAATTAATGATGAACATGGGACTACCTACACAGAGCCAAGAGCGGTTATTCATGAGTTTATCTCCTTTTACCAGGTTCTATTAGGTGGAGATAGACGGATGCAAGTGATAGATATCCGATACCTGAGGCCATGGGCGAGGCATGTGCTTAATGAGGAGGAGACCCTCATACTCAACTGGTGACCGCAGCTGAGGTGAAGCAGGCTGTGTTCGATATTGCTGAGGACAAAGCACCAGGACCTGATGGGTTTTCCTCGAGCTTTTATAAAGCCGCTTGGCCAATTGTGAGTCCTCAAGTAACGGAAGCGATATTGAATTTCTTTGCTACGGGGAAGATGCTTAAGAAAATCAACACCATGCTGCTGACACTTATACCCAAGGTACACTCCCCTAAGCTGGTCACGGATTTTCGTCCTATACCATGTTGTAATGTACTGTATAAAGTGATTGCCAAAGTTATTGTTCAAAAATTGAGTAGGGTGTTAGATAAATTAATCAGCCCTTATCAGGCTGCTTTTGTTCCTAGTCGTTGTATAGGTGACAATATTATGCTTGCACATGAACTATTTACAGGGTATAACCAGGTGCATCTCCCATCTAGATGTACCCTTAAGGTGGATACTCGAAAAGCCTATAACAAAGTGGAATGGTACTTTCTATTAGCAGTTTTGCACATGTTTGAATTTCCAGCACAATTTATTCGGTGGATAGAAGAGTGTAACAACACACTCGTTCTCAGTGGGTCTGAATGGAAAACCCCATGGATTTTTTGCGGGCTCACGAGGGTTGAGGCAAGGTGATCCCATATCGCCTTACCTATTTGTTCTTGTGATGAAGGTGTTACATCTTTTATTCCTACAGTTGATTGAACATGATGGACGTTTTTCATTCCATTGGAAATGTGCTCCTGCTCGACTTTTTCAGCTTGGTTTTGCAGATGATCTGCTGCTATTTTGTAAAGCTGATATGGATTCTATAGGAGTTTTCAAGCAGGGCTTAGATATGTTCGCATCTTAGTCGGGCTCTAATTCGTAAAAAGCTCTGTGATGTTATAAGGTGTGATAAGACGTCTATTTGGGTGGAGTGGCTCTATCATGGGCGGTTGCGAAATACATCTATTTGGGTGGTTCCAAACTGTGGGGGTTCGTGGGGTTGACGGTACTTCTTCTACGATCCCTTATTCGACCGATGGTGGACTTTCAGGTTGGTAATGGGGCTACGTTCTATCTTTGGCAGGATCCTTGGCACCATCTTAGGCCTCTCAATGCTAGATTTCCCCATGGATCGCCACTCATTGAGTTTGGAATTTCTACTAAGCTCAACAGCGTTATCATACAGGGGCAATGACAATGGCAATGGCCCCTCATTATAGACATTGAGTGGTTGGAGATTCTACAGTCACTGCCTCGAATTCATGGCAGTGTTGATCGCATCATGTGGCTGTGTGAACATGGTAGTCCTACATCCACATCTCTATACCGGTCACTGGTCCCCACAGGACCCAAGATAGGTTGGTCTTCACTACTCTTGGGTTCCCTCAAGATCCTTAGGCATAATTTTATTCTATGGCTCGCTATATTGGGGAAGCTTTCGACAACTGATAAACTATGATTCTCTTACCTAGGCGCCTGTGTTCTATGTGATGAAGGCACGAATGAGACGCATAGGCACTTATTCTTCCGATGCTGCTACACCCGACGGTGCCTTATAGCTATTCGATGATTTCTTCGCTTCAATTGGCCGAACCAAGACTGACCAATGGACATAGATTGGGCTACAAAAAAATAGAGAGGGTAACACATTATTAATCTAGCTTATCGTGCTCTACTGGCTTCATGTGTGTATCATATTTGGAAAGAACAGAACTTGAGACATTTTGAGCAGTGTGAGCAAGAACCGACCGCACTTGCTGGACTCATTGTGGAAGAGGTTAGACAAAGGATTCTTAGTGCTTCTTTAGCTCGATCTGTTAGTTCTTGTGCGTTATATAGTTTTGGCGTATCCCTTGGCCTGTCGATGGAGACTCCACTCATTGAGCACTATTGTACTGTACACTTATACTATTTATTTTAATAAAAATTATATTTATCTAAAAGAATCATCCCTCTACCTAAGTTGCAGGACTACAATTGACATTTTTTTTATATTGCTCCTGATTATATGAATCTAGTAATACAAATTTTATTTTGACACAATAATGTGTTTCACAGTTTCAATAATGATAATTATTTGTACAGTTGTCATTAACAAAAAATAGTGACCAAAATTGTCTTATCTACTCGTCTATGTCGACGTCTTAGTTATTGTAACTATATTTGAATTTTAGTTAAAGTTATAAGTTAAATACAATTTAAATTTATTATCACTTACTATATTGTTTTCGCACAACTTTAATTAAGATAATTAGTTGATATTTTGTCAACACTAGAAAAACATATTCCTCTAGTTACTATGTTTAAGAAGAAAAAAGTGTAGCAATTGTATTAATTAATAAAAGCTGTGCAACAATTGTTAATGGTCGTTTTTACAAGTTAGAACAAAATATTACTTACAAACATAGCAATATTTTTATTATAGTTCAAATTATGTCAAATATTAATTACCTGTGGTCAAAATTTAATTTTTTAAATCGATTTGTTTGACTTGTAAACAATATTGATTTACCATAATATTTAAGTCGTGGTCATACACAATATCAGAAATAATTAATATTTTATAGTGCGATAATATTATCTTTCATTCTAGTGTTAGCAATTATTATCATTTGACATAAATTTTGGCTAACAATTTTGAGATTGTTGCTTAATATTTTATCACTAATTTTATTACCTTATTAATAGCAATAATACACCAGAACAAATGTAACTTTTTGTTCATAGCTAATTACTATAATGAAAAGTAAACAAACAATGAAACATAATAGGGTTAATTACATTTTGTCATTCGAATTATGACTGTTTTTGCATTTTAGTATCTAATCATTTTTTTTTTTATCAACTTATCATCTGAACATTTCTTTGCTGTTTATAACTATTTTTCAACCAAGTTTTTTATCAAATGAATATCATTAGCAGTACACATGTAACATTTATGTGATGGAATATTTTTTACATATGTGAATTAAACATGTAATATTTTTTTTTCTAGCAAAAAAATCTACAAAAAAAAAGATCATATATGACAAAGTGTAAATTTTGCAAAGTTGATATGATAGGTTGATATAAAAAAAAAGTGTGTCGATAGCAAAGTGTAAAAATAAATATAATTCGAATAACAAAATAATAATTACCAAAATAATAATTAACCATGGTTGTGCAATACCAAAGACGGATCCAAAAGTAAAAATTTGAGATTATACATTATATTCATATTACCACATTATTGAGGGGCAATTAAAATGACCAAATAATATTTTTAAAAAAAATAAAAAAATCATATAAATATTTAAAAACAAAATTACAAAACTTGGATCCTCCTTGGCAATGACAATTAGCCCTTATTTCAATAGACAAGATTAAAATATTTGTCATATAACTTAGACATAGGTCTGTCAATGGGTGAGTATAGCTCTATCCGGATCCAAATTCAACAAATACTCATGATACTTTTTCATACCCTACGCATACCCTACCCTATAAAATACTCATAGAGTCTTATCCAAATTATACCCAAAAGAATTGGTTAGAGCTTGGGTCTTAGGTCTTATCCATTTGAGACCCATTTATCCTTTTTTCCTTTTACAATATGTTTAAAAGCTTAAAAGTGATCAATTAAATTTACATTCAAGTCAAACAATGTATGTTACTAAATTAACTTAGTAGTGGATTTTCATAACCCGTCGGTTGATAAACGAAATGCAAATTGAGAAATTTAAATAATGAACTCGATTTTATCCAAATGACGGACTGATATTAATTAATAAAATTTTAAATAAGAATCTTAAATTTATCCAAATAATGGACCAATAATATTAATTTATTATGAATCTGAGACAAGTTCAAAATAAAAATGAAGACGTAAGAGTTGGTATAAGTAAATAAAATTAAGTATAATATATCTAACTTTCATTTAGATCTCCTAAGTATTATTTGAATTTGCATTTGCACCCAACTAATTTGATTTGATGAATTTTTAATAATTTGAGTTCAAACAAATTTTATTTATTCCATGTATTAGTCAAATTTAACTAAATTAAGTTAATTCGTATTTTTTTTAATTTTCCAAATGTCAAGTTTGCTTAATTTGATCATGAAATTAATTTTGAGCAATTACAAATCAACATGAAAAGCTCCAGCATATTTGGTCAAAATTTCAATAAGTAATTAATATAAATAAAATATGCAGTGCAATAATTTTATAATATTCAAATTTTTTAAATAATAAATATTAGTCGATCGATTTATTAAAAATTTACGAATGCAATAATTTTAAATTAATGAATAAATAAAAATCTTTGGACTCAAACTATATCCATACCCATGTGTATTCTAAGGTATTAAACTCTTACCCATACCCATGGGTATTTTACGGTACCAGGCCTTATCCATACCCACTAATTTAATTTCATGGGTCTAGGGTAGGGAGGGTCTTTTACCTATTGGATAAGGTATGTGTAGGTCAAAATTATTTTTTGGGTATGAGTAGGGTAATACTCTACGCATTGACAAGCCTACTCAAATCACAGACAAATGTTGTGACCACGTACATATAAAAAATTAAAATTCATGACAAATATTTGAGCCATAGTTAAAACAATAGCAACTTAGATCAATTATTGGTGGTCCTTAAATTTTTACATTAATCTTTTAACTAAAATTGATAATATTAATTTGTATAGAATTTGGTATCATAATTATTTATAATATAGAAAATAATTTGTTTTTATTGTGATATACAAACTTTAAAAACTATGTAACTAATCCAAGAAAAGAAATAAAACTACACAACATTAGAATAAAATTCCAGAAACTTTTGGTTTGTTGAAATAAAGCAAAATCCCACTTAAAAAGCTGGTGAAAACTGAAGCTTTCCACTTTGAGATATTTGCAAAAACCAGTCCACAAAGAAACGAAGCTTCAATGGCACCCGAAACTTCACAGTAACTCAAACTCAACTTCAACACTCGTTCCTTTGCTTCTCTTGTTTTTCCAGTCTTGGAATTTGACTTAGATTTTTCAACACAAACTATAGAAAACCCTAACTTCCTAGCTCATAATTCATCCACCCTGCTTGCTTATATAATTTCACGTTGCAGGTTCGAGTCCAGTGAAATGCTGGCGACGTTTCTGGCCTCGACGCCGCTGCTGGAGGATTCATGGCGGCTGTGCAGCCATGCAAACGCCGTAGCCCCGCGCAGCTTCGCCGTGAGTGTGGTGGGCCAGGTGGCGTACGTGGCGTTTTCCGCCGTGCAGGTGGTGGAGAGCGGCAGGAACCTGGTGGAGCTGCAGAGATGTGGGAGGGAAATTTGGGGTTCATTTCCTTGTCATGTGGAAGGGGAGAATGCAGTGATGGTGGATGGTGGGCTCCTGCAACTCTTCCTCTCTATTTATAGGAGCCAAGATTTTCAACAGAAGGTTAGTGTGTGTGTATATATATATGTATATATATGTTTTATTAGTTTGTTTTTTCTAATGTCTTGGTTGATTTTCGTGTGGAATTTTGGGTGATGAATTGAAGGGTTCTTTTAAAAAGAAAAAGAATTATATGTGAGGTGTGTTTATTAAATAAAAATTAAAAATTTAATCTGTATTATTATTATATATATAGACTAATTTGTATTTCATTAATAATGTGATCGATCTTGGTCGATGATCTAACAATGTGCATCTTAAGTTGGTGTTGGTTAAGTAGTCGAAGGTTTTATTTAATAAAATTACAGAGTTTCAGAATGATAATTGTAAAAAGTATGATTTTTGTATAATTAAGTTAATTATAAGTATATTGTGACTGTGATGCAAGCAACCATGTGATACATATATATATATATATATGAAAATATTGCAAGTAATTTTTATGATATTGCAAATGTATATATTATTCTCCTATAAAAAAAAGAGCAATTTATCTTCTTATTTTTAAAAACATAGCAATTTACTCTCCTGTTTTTAAATTAATTTTATTTTTCATAAAGGAATAATTTGCATATTTACAATATCACAAGGGATTGCTTGTATATTTTCATATATATATATATATATATATAATATATTTGAAATTCATTTGTCATCTTATGAAAATATAAAATTAATCTACCCTTCAGATATAATAAATAATAAAAAGAATATTGAACATATAAATTATTCGACATTTAAAGTTTGTTTTATTTTTTACTTTACCTAATAATAACTACGAGTATATTATCTAAAAATATAACAAAAAGCATATTATCGAATTTTTCTAATTGTGGAACTATTTTAAAAATTCATAAATTATAGAATCAAATGTGTCGAGTTTTCTCAAATTATGAATTATTTTTAAAATTATGTAAAATAGAAGACTAAAAATATTGAACCCCCGATCCTATGGAACTAATTAAAAATGTAATTTTGCCCATCCTGATCCATATTATTTGGGTTGGATTTGGAAACCGTAATAGGGTCATGGAGCGGGTTTTGGGGTGCTGGATTCAGACTCGACATAAACTTGACTTTTTTTATAAAAAAAATATACTTTTTCTAAAAATATTTTATATATTTATATAAAGTATATTAATAAGTATATGTATATGAAAAAATATTTTATTAATTACATATGATACAATTTAATAAAATGATGTATGGACGTTTTAATGTATATTCAAGTAACATATATTTAAAAAGAATTAACATTTTAAAACCTAATTAAAGCATACACATATAAATTTATAAAAAGATTACCATTGCAATAATATTATTAGCTTATATTTATAACATGGCAAATATTAATTAATTATGATAAAATATAAATTATAGCATTAATTTTGTTCGAAAGTGGTTATAATATTGATTTATCATGGTGTTTTAGTCGTGCCCATTTATAATATAGAAAAAAATAATAATTTTTATTAGAAAAAAACACAAGCAACCCCCTTGTGATGTGCAAATGAGCAAATTGTCTTCCTATATAAAAAATAGCAAATATCCCTCTATATTTTTTAAAATGTAGCAATTCACGTTCCTGTATTTTTTAAAATGAAGTAATTTACCTCCTTAGATAGGGAGTTAAATTGCTTCATTTAAAAAACATAGAGGGTAAATTGCCTTTTTTTTTTTTTTCATAAAGGAGTAATTTATTCATTTACAATATTACATATAAATTACTTTAAACTCACTTTTTTTATAGTATACCACGTGAAAAATATTGTATGCAAGCTACTCAAGGTTTTTGACAATATTACACTTTGTCTGACAAAAAAAAAAAATTAAGGTAAAAATTATATTAGTATCTGAATTTTTGTTAATTTAAGTTTTGAAAATGCTATACTCGATGATTAACTTTTGCTATACTTTTTAAAATAAAAAGTATGTATTATTCATTTATTTGACATCAGTGTCTGATACAAAAATATATAAACGATTCGTACAACATAACAAAAGAATGAGCGTATTTTATAGTACTTTATTATTACAATTTACACATCGGTGTCATGCCAGTGGTGTATTCATCTCCTCACTTTTAAGGCTTAAATATATCTTTCGACCTGTGATTTAAGTTATTTGATGTTTTCGTCTTTAACTTTTTAAGACAATATTTTTGGCCTTATATTTTTTTAATTTTCTTGAATTAAGTCATTTTTTTTCTCGGACCCTTCTCACTGGAAAAATACATGTGCGTCCCACTTGACCTTTTAACATTCGGCTACTTTTTCTATTGACTTATTTTTACCAGAATTTTTATCCTTTAACTTTCTAGGGTAGCATTTAGATATTGTATCTTTTTTTAACTTTTTGGGATTTTAGTCATTTTTCATTAGAGTTCACCCTTTTCGCCGGTGGAGGCGAACCAAAAGGACTAAAATAACAAAAATTAAAAAAATATAAAATTGAAATACTATCTTAAAAAGTTAACGGACAAAAACGTCAAATGACCTAAGTCTTGACATTATGAATGCATAATATCGTTTTTCCTTCCAAAAAAAGAAAAAGCGTCAAATAACTTAAATTACGGACAAAAAAAATATATTTATTCCCTTTTAAGTTATAATTGAATGCATATTAATTATACATTAATGTGATACATATCAAAATATGATAGAAAACCTGCCAATGAAAAGACAGTCATTTTTGGGCTCATTTGAGCCATATGCAATGAATAATGGGTCCAGCTATTGAGTCTAAAAATGTAGCCATCCACGAAATTCCTTAACATTTTCTGTGGCTACAGTACTCATAATGAACAATGACAATAAACATATTGACCCCATTTTGATATTATTTGTTCATTGTCAAGTCCTTTTTAGTTGTTCTATAATGCCATCTTACAGTACAAATTTAAGTTTTTATTATATTTCTCTCAACTATTCGTCTTATAAAATTCACATTGAATACATCGTACATAAATGATTGTGATTATTTCAAACTTATAATCTTGAAACTATCGAAAAATTATTCAAATTTGGTGTTGTTGACGCCACAAAAAATAGAATATTGACGACTGATTAAGTGACAGTTTTAACATTGTAACTGATGATATATATTTAGCGAAAAAATTATTTTGTCATAGTAATGAATTTTGTAGTAATAATTATTTTGTATAAATTATAATTAGGAAGAATTAGTGATAAGAAATTGCGCATAAAGTTGGCACTAAAAATAATTAGTGGCGTATACATAGTGACAATTTAATGATAATAATTATTTATTGTCACTAATTATATATAGTGATAATTTTATTTAAAGTTCTTGTTACTAATAATTATAATATGACAGATAAAAAAATTATTACTTAATCTATACTTTTATTTATAATTTTAAAACTATTACTTGATATCTTACAACTAATAACATATATTGTTGTGGTCAAATTAATTGTTTTTCTTGGAATTATATGTATTAAAAAATATTATAATCAATGGATGCTATATTTCGTTACGATGCACATAAAATATTGTGAAAAAGTTAATATAATAACTCAGTCGAAATACTGAAAAATTGCTGCCTATGATACAAAATAGAGTATTTAATTTTAATTATGTAGAAAATCGAAAATTAAAAAGATGAGATACTGTAAAGAGGAAAAATTAGAAATAAAATAAAATAAAATAACAGACCAAAATCTTTTAGAACATATTTTCTTCCACAATTAGTTTGATGTGGCACATTCGACATGTGCATTAAAAAATTATAATAATTAAATATTATTTCAAAATTTTGTTCTAGAAAAAATAATAATATAAAATAATTATGATAAAAAAAATAATTTTAAAAAATATTTATAAGAGAAAGGGAAAAAATATTAATTAAAAATAACTAACCATTTGAAAAAAATAATTTTTACCACTTATAGATAGTGGAAGTTAGTGGGCGTAAAAAAAAAAAAAAACACCAAAGGGCTGTTGGTGTGGTTTGTCCTTTTACTTCAAAACAAACGTCGATTGATGTTTCAGTCCTCTAAGGTGTGTTTGTAATAATTTTTACTTTTGTTGTAGAAATAAATTATAGAAAAAATTGTAAGTTAAGTAGTAGTAAAAATTGAAAGTGTTTGAAAATAAAAGTTAAAAGTGAAAAAAAAAGGTTAAAGCTTTATTGTTCGAAAAAAACAACTTAATATTAACACTAATAAGTTGCAAAAATTGGTAAGAAACTGCTTATTAATCTTAATTTAAAATTAAATTACTTTAAATATTTGAAAAAATAGAAACTGTTAAATGAAATACTATTTTCAACAATAAATGGTGTGTCCATTATTGCACATGCTTTCGCTTATTTGTCGGGAAAGCTTTTCCGCAATTATTAATGCATGCTTTCGTACGCTGAAAAGTTTTCTATTCATCTTTGACACACTATTGAGCTTCATCGTGTATATGGCATGCACCTTTTTTTTTTTTTTTTTTTAAATATATATATACACAATTTGATTTAGTCATAATTTCTATTTTTTTTAAAATTAATATATCACGTATATTAAGGGTGAATAGCAGTTTACCCCCATCTGATATTAAAAATGAGCATATTACCCCCTCTATGAAAAAAAATATAGCAATTTACCCCCTATACTTTTTAAAATGAAGCAATTTACCTTCTTATAGAGGGTGGTAAATCGCTTCATTTTAAAAATCATAGGGGGGTAAATTGTTGTATTTTAAAAGATATAGGAAAGTAAATCACTATTTATTTTTTATAAGAGAGTAATTTGCTCATTTACAATATTACAAAGAGATTGTTCGCATTTTTCCCCATATATTAATCACACATTTATACAACATTAATATGTAATACTAAAATCCACGCTGCATATGTAAATAGTTAAAAAAGTATTTACATTACTTAATGTAATATGAATTTTTCCCCCGATTACACTAAAAATAAAAAGAGTATCAGCCACAATTAAGCCATAAATGAAATTTAACTTACCACTCTTGTGATTTTTATGGTTCTAAAAACGACAATATTTGCATAAAAATTCTAATTAGCATTAATTAGTGAAAAACAGATAGTTAGTGACTCATGTATAATAACAATATATAAAGTGACAACAAAAATAATTGCCGTTGCGCCCATATTGTTATTAAATTGTCACTATTGGTGATGTATAAATTATCTTATAATGACCATTTTATGCGCAGTTCTTGTCACTATTATATTATTGTGACAATATTAATATTATTCCCACTTTGCATACACAATATTAATATCATTTGTAATTATTTTATCACGAAATAATTATTTTCACTTGGTATATATTTTTTAGTTATGTTTTAGTAATCAATAAATTAGACCTTTTAAGGGTTATTTAGGAAGACATGGGATACTTCCATAACAATTTTTGTGACTTCCCTTTTTATGTATTTGGGCATGAAAATAATATTTCATTAATACGACCAAGTAAATATTAAAAGTGTATTCTTTTGCCTAGTTTTCTACGTTTTTGAAAAAAAAAACACTTTGTTGAATGTCTCTAGATACTGATAGAGGAAGAGGTTTTAATCATATACAGACGACTCATATCTTAAAATGAAAGGAAAAATAATATTTTTTTGTTCCGTAATTTAGAGCAGTTCCACTGTTAGCATTATTGGTTACGGAATTCTCACTTTTGATCTTGCAACTTTCGAAACATAGCAGTTTTGATCCAATAACACATTTCTTGTAGATATTTAATGGAAGAGACCACATAGCTGTTAAGTCCATGCACCAAAGTACTACTTTTTTTAAAATTATGCGACTAAAGTGATAATCCGTAACTAATGAGACCAAAAGTGTAATTATCCTAATATTTCTGTAAAAATATCTAATAGAAATGACCATGGAATCAAAAGTGCTGCTTTTAAAAATTATGACATCAAAAATAAAAATTATGTAATTTATAAATAAAAAATAAAAATTTTAAATTACCAAAAAAAAAGTATTATCTTAAAAAAAAAATGAAACACCAAAAGTTCGAAGAAAATATTGATCAATGTCAACATCTACATTTTAAGTCATAAATGCCGACTAGCAAGTCTTTTTCACGACGACTTGATGAATGGACCAGAAATTAATGGCACTCCAACGTTTATTTCGTCTTCGGGTAAGAACGAGTCATTTTTAGTTAAATAATTTTGGATTAAATTTATTCTACTAATAAAAGTGGGTAAGTTATAGGTATTTTTGTAAGGAATTTATAATTTTGTGGATATATTTTAATTTGTGCTGGTGATTGAAGGTTTAATTGTATTTTTATCCTGTATTTATATATATATATATATATATATATATATATATATATACTTTTGATATTTCAGTCTTATTATTTATTAGGATTGTAAAATAGCCCTTCGTCTTAAACTTTTCGAATTTAGGGGGGAAAAAGAGGGCCAGAAAGTGACATCCTGCCAAATTTATTCTAAAATCGTGAAATTTGAAAATGTAAACGGCCATTTTACGACCTCACAAATTACCGAACAAGCATGACTAGAAGTACAATTTACATTGGAGCTAAAACCATTCCAATTTTTTTTTTAAAACAAAATAGAAGAGCTCTGCGATATGCAGCGTGCAATCATAGTTAAAATGCAGTATTAGCGATAATATTACTATACTTTGAATATAGAATATTATCGAACCATACTCGGGTTGAAAACTCTAAAAAATTTAGTAAAATTGCAAAATTAAATAGAACTCCAAGAATCTCTTGCATGATCAACAAGAAAAGCTCATTAATAGCTGGCTAATCAATAACCTGATGATCTCAAAATGCAGATATTTGAAATCTTGAATACAAGCAAATCAGTTGTTCTTGCTGGTCACTCCCTAGGAGGAGGAGTTGCTTCCCTTTCAGCCCTATGGCTACTTTCTCACATCCAGACGACGTCGCCTTCCACGTCGGTCTTCTGCATCACCTACGGGTCACCTATGCTCGGAAACGAGCCCTTTTCCCAAGCCATCCTCCAAGAAAGATGGGGTGGGAATTTCTGCCACATTGTTGCCCAACACGACATAGTCCCACGACTGCCCTTTGCCCCATCGTTCCCCTCGGACGTTGAACGTCTCCGTGCCCTCTTCATGCAACTTGCACTCCAGTTGTCTGATGAGAACAAAGCTGAGCTGTTCGACAAAGTATTGGCCTGCATTGAAGCACGGTTTGGACCTGCAGCCGGCGATGATCATCAAGAAAGACGCCGGTATTGGCCGTTTGGGAGCTACATGATTTTCACAGACAAGGGATCAGTTTGCTTGGATAATGGAACGGCTATCATCAAGCTCCTTTACCTGATGCTGGCGGAGGGATCGGCTAATTCCTGTACAGACGATCATCTCAAGTACGAGGATTATGTTACCAAAGTTTGCTTGCACTACTTAGTGAAGAGAAGGCTGTTGGAGGTGAGCTTCTCTGAGTCCAGCAGTGAATCAGGGATTGCATTGGCTTTGCAATCATCAAACATATCTTCTCACCAGGTTAATACTTCAATTGCTTTTGGGCTCAAGAATTTTAACCATTTTATAAGTTCCATATGTAATTTATATAAACACATAGGGATACATTCAGACGTGCGTGCACAATATATGGTTAAGTTATAGTTATGCATTATAGAGGGGAAAAATGTAAATTAAAACTATATATAGTTTTAAAGTTAGTTAAGAAATATTTTCTAGAAAATGAAATCTCATCTATAATTGTGGTTTTCTAATTAAAGTGGTAGTTATAAAAATATATTGATAGGGTTTTTTCATTTGATATGTTATTGTATCTTCTATTTTATGTATTTAATATATACACATTATATACACAAAAATTCGGAAAAATTATATTTTTTCATCTCATAACTTAGGTCCGGTATATTTTTCGTCAAAAAATTAGTATTTTTTATTCCATAAGTTAGGCATTTTTCACTCTTGATTTCTTTCCTCAAAAATTTGTTTTTTCACCCCCAAGTATGCAGTTATATTTCTCCCCCAAGGTATTGCCAAGTTGAAATACAAGTCAATTTTCTTTCCAGTCAAATAAAAGTGCCAATCCCGTAATAAGTGAAATCAAGACTGAAAAGGGTTTAATTTATGGAATAAAAAAATGCTATTTTTTTTTCCTTATATCTCATAATTTTAAAATTCTCACTTTGAGGCCTCCTACCACGTGTAAGTCACATGGCCAATTCCTCAATTTTTAAAAGATACCAATCGCATGACTTGCACATGGTTTTTTTTTTTTTTCCCATCACTTTCATAATGAAATTACTTGGTAGGGAGATTAAAAATGAAACCTTTTACAAGTTATGTCAGTATTTCCAAGAATCTCGTGAGTAATGGAATCGAATATGTTCAGCATAAACTACTAGGCAAAAAATGCAAATTTTCGCATAAATAATGCATCATGTAGTTTATTTAAGAAAAAAATTTGTACACATAATGCATATATCTTAAATGAAATAGGCTATGTATAATAGCATTCGAATAGAAAACTCAATCCGAAAATATAGGGGTGTAATTAGTATTAACAATGAAGGTGTTTTCGTAAGATCAAATGAATCAAAAGGGAGGTGGTGCTTTAGAAGAGTATAGATTTTGCTAACTAGTTGCTTCTGACAGGAATCGGTCTATGGGACTGCAGTGAACTGCCTGGCAACGGCAAGACAATTGGGATGGAGGCGGAACCTCAACACGGCCAAGATGGCTGTTTCGTTGTCTAAGATCAATCCATTCAGGGCCGAGTTAGAATGGTACAAAACGTATTGCGATCGTTCGGAGGATCTGTTGGGATACTACGACTCATTCAAGCGGAGAGGTGCTTCAAAGAGAGATTTCAAAGTGAACATGAACCGGCTCAGGCTCGGATGCTTTTGGGACGACCTGATCGATAAGCTGGAAAAGAATCAGCTGGCGCATGATTTCCACAAGTTGTCAAAGTACGTGAACGCATCTCAATTCTACAAACTCCTCGTTGAGCCTCTTGAAATCGCTGAATACTATAGGACGGGCATGCATAGGGAGAAAGGCCATTACGTTGAGCACGGGAGGGAAAAACGGTTCAAGATCTTTGATAGGTGGTGGGGAAACAGAAAAGTTGGAGATGAAGAGAGTAAGCCGAGAAGCATGTATGCAAGTTTGACGCAAGATTCGTGCTTCTGGGCTAAGGTGGAGGAAGCCAGAGACCTTATATTCAACGTCACACGTGAACCGGATCCGAGGAGGCATTTGCTGCCGCTGGACAAGATTCAGAAGTTTGAACAACACGCAAATGGAATGATCGAAAGGAAGGAGGTGGCTGTGGATGTTCTGGCGAAAAATTCGAGCTACAACTTGTTTCGAGAGGAATGGAGCTGCCTTAAGTCTCAGCTGCAGCTGCTGCCATCTCAGTTTCCAGGTTTTCAAGATGGAATGGTTCAGTGAGTTGGTTTAGGGACTCTTAGATGATGTTTAAGTGATTTCTCTTCAACTTCTTGTGAATGGGAAATCTGAAAGTTCTCCTAACATGTATAATTATATTAAGAGTTGTATATTTTATGCATAGTTTGAATAGCTATTCATGAGCGTCGAATCCACCAAGAAAATATTATCCTACTAAAACTTGTGAAAATAACGAGCAGGGTTGACTAAACCCATAGAGATTGACTTTGAATTAATTCCTTCGAAAGTAAAAATAAAAAGGGGAATTTTGTATAAAGTATAAAAGTAAATAGAAAATAACACCTAAAGAATGATTAAATGCAAGAGAGAATTCTCAGTTAGGATCATACTCAATTTCACGGTTGATCATTGATGCAAAGATTGCAATAATTCATAATAGATAAATTGGTTATGGTCATTGGTGCGATTTAACGATCTCACATTTCCTTACCTTTCGTTAGTCAAGGAACGTTCGTTCACTAATTCTTTAATCAGTAAACAACTGTATGAATGTCCGCAACATTTAATTTACCAACAATATTAATAATTAGAAAGACTCAATTCTAACTAATAAATTCCTGCGATGATTTATTTAAACTAGATTGTGCATTCTCTACAATATAATCAATCGTCACGACTGATAAATTATGCTGCGTTACCACTAGTTTTTTAACTAAACAAATTATTACATATTTGCAAGTACAATTGATTAGGAAAATATTTTTAACAATGAACAATGACTCTATCATTCATAAATACAATTATTTGAGATGAAAGCACGAGAAACAACACGAGAAATGATACAAGTACTCATATGAACGAAAGTATAAAATGTAAATTAGATCTCATAACGCATTAGAATCAAGCATTCACCGTATTTTCAACTGAAAAAGAAAAAATTAGCCGAGCATGTTGACACAAGAACACATACGAGAAAAAGAAAGTTTCATAACAAAAAAAAAAAAAAACGCAAAAAATTAGAGAAGCAGTAACAGTAGTTGGAGAGAGAGAGAGGAGAGAAATCCCCTTTTACTAAGGATTGCATCTCCTTTTACGCTACCTAATTACCTAATATCACTAGAGATCAAAACAGCAAATTCCTAATAAAACTAAAAGTCCTAAATAATTATAACGAATATCCTCATAAGATTCGTTAAGCAAGGAGGATTTTCCAAATATGTGAGCCAGGCATTAGTCTCCAAAAAATTCTTCTTTATTTCTCCTTTTTTATCGATTTTCAACAGGATTAGACGTGGGCACGCCTAATATGTGCAAATCTATCAATTTGCTGATTTTGACCTCATTCCTTCAAATTTTCACTCCAAAAACCTCTTTTAGACTACATATCCAAAATATCACTTTGTTAGGAGTATTATCAACATTAAAATATAGCCAAACACTATAAAATTATAATAAATTAAGCACCTATCAGCTACCATAAAAAAATAGAATTTTAGTTCTATAGTTATATATCAGCTAATGCGGTGAGCAACCTTACATCATTAAGTGTGCGAGGGCAAGAACCCGCCCTCTCTCTCGTGCTTTCCCACTAGGAAATCACTCGCTGCCGAACTGCACCCTCCCACTCATTCCTGCCTGCCAACTAGGGAGCCAGTCATTGGCGAGCTCGCCCCTTCGTCCTCCCTGGGCATCTGCTCCTTGGTCGGAACTTATCGAAGCACATATTCCACCTTTCCTATCTAAAATTCGCTTTCTCTGGTGCAAACTCACGGATTCTCTTTCTTGTTAGTATAGTTGTTATAAAATATTGAAAGAAGTATGCCACCTTCAGGACGATAAAGGTTGCATCTTCAAGTCCTCGTGCCGAAAGTACGAAATTCACTTGAGTGTTCCATAGGGGATGCACGGCCAGACAGAATGGCAGGAATAGAGCCTGCCAGCTGCTGATGGATCCATCCTTCCCCTCTCACCTGGAATGAAATGAGTTGGCCATCCATCCCAAAGGAAATCTGTAGTTTTATACATTTGACCTCCATAAGTAGACGGTAAAGTCAATCTTAATGATGACAAGTCCTAAAAAAATGTTTTTAGATACAATTTTTTTGATTATGAGATTTATAATAGCTTATAAAATTATATATACAATTTTCTTGAAACTTCTCTCCAACATATTTATGTAAACCTTCACTAGAAAAAAAAAATTATTGGATACAATATTAATGGTTATGGCTAAAAAATTGTGGTAAATGACTACTATTAATTACAGTTAAATAAAATCAATACAAAAAATTACATAAAAAAATTATTTATCGTGGCTAAGCGCCATAATAAAAATATTTGTCATGGCTTTTAGTCATGGCAAATGTTTCAGCTACCTTCGAAAATATCATGGCAAAAAACTATTGCGTGGCTATTGTCAACAATTATTTGTTACGATTATTTATTATTAACCATGACAATTAATCACGATTAAATGTCATAATTTTTCTAATGTGCTTTGCGTCTACAAGCTTTTAAATTTATATAAAAATTTAAAATCTTAACATGCTTTAATTCATATGATGTTATATGCATTTGATATTAATCACTATACCTTTGTAGATCCCTCTAGAACAATCTATTTTTGGAGTTATTTATATATATATTTTAATTTTTCAAGTGAGATGAAAAAGAGATTTTAAATATTCTAATCACTTCAATAATTTTTCTTAACTCGAATTATCAATATTTATGTACAACACTTGAAAAAAGAAAAATGAACAACTAAAAAAGAAAATTCAATTTTGTGACGAAAGTCTCAGTGATAATAATAAAATCATCGCTAAAAGCAATGATTTTAGCGACAGTATTTGTGTGTGTCACTAAACATGGAAAGTGACAAAGATTAGGGACAGCTTAGATTATTGTCACTAATTTTTCTTTTTTGTTTTTTAATTATTTTTCTGGCATGCCCCTACCTGATCATTAGTAACTCAAAAGAATATTTCTACAAGCATAAGAAAGTGCAAAGAAAGAGTACTGCTCCCTTTACAATTTAAAGCTACAAAAATCCCATCTATTAAAGCATAACATTTAAAGCTCCCCTCGATACCATCTTACTCAAAATCGTAGGCTTGTCAATGGGTAAATTCTTTTTTGGTATACTCAACGGGTAAATAACGTTCTCTTAACGTTGCAGGGCTTGTTTGCTAAGTAGTCTGCCGCCCGATTACCTTCCCAATTGATATGCGAAAGTCTCAAAGTCCATTGCCCTTCCACTCCCATTACGCCTAATGAAACCGGCCAGCTACAGAGAAGTAAGGTGAAGTGTCCAAGAGGAAAATGCCCAGCAAGAAAGTCCAACTCAGGGCCCATTTGTTTCACAACACGTGGTCGTATTAGAATAAGATCTCCGGACCAACCAAAATGAGCCTAATACCTAACTCGACCGAGGCGGGGCATTCGCACGTGGCCATATCAAAGAATATTTGTCCATGAGCTGGATGGTCCGCGTGGACAACTAACAGATTGGTGTCGAACTATGCGGACCGACCCTCTATTTTTTGACGGATTGTAAATTCTATTCTATCTTCTATTTCACTCAACATACACATATTATATGTATAAAAATAGTATTAATTTTATTTAGAAAAATATTTTATAAATGTGGGCCGTATATGTTATTAGTTTTTATATTTTCTTAAAATATTTATATGTAATGCCAATTCTTGAGTTTATTGTAACAAACAAATACATTGTACTTTGTATTTTTTCTATCACAACAAAGTGTATAGATATTGTGTTTTTCAAACTAAATTTCAACACACATTGAATATTGCCCACTACAACCATATAAGATTAAGTTGGAAGCATTAGAAGGTCCGAGGAACTTACCTTTTTCTTTGCACTTTGGACCACTTCTCTAGCTACCACGAAACTTACATTTTTCATCTATGTCCACTTATTTGTTTTTTTCCACACACACACACGCACGCACATATACATGCATGCATATACATACATACATACATACATATATACTCAACATATTAATTAAAAGTAAAAAGATAGAAAAAATATTAATTAATCATGGCTGCGCAATATTGGTTATTAGTTGTTGTGGTTATAAGTGAGGCTAATATATTAACGATAAGTAAAAATTATGACAGACGTTTTGGCCATAGAAAAAATTATGATAAATGTTGAATAATCATGATTAAAATTTAAGTTTTCATATTAATTTTGTTTGACCGTGGTAGATAATATTGATTTTTTATGATTTTCAAGTTGTGGTGTAAATATGATTATAGTATTTAATTTTATCACCTCAATAAATATTTAAATAAATAAATTACAATTAGAGTGAGTGCCAGTCCAAGTGAAAAGATCATTTTATTATGTAAATCATGTCATAATTATGAAATTTAACTGATTTGAATAGAATTATTTCACAATAGTAAAATCAGAATTCAATTCTAAGGAAAGTGTTAATTGGTGATGGATTTGCTCTTTAAACTGTAATTGTGATACAAATTGAATATATGCATATCTAGTAATTAAAAATTCTTAATAATCAAAATTAATAACGATTATTACGTTGATTAATATTGATGTATATTGGTAAAAATTATTAACCTGTAAGGATAAAAAAATAATTTAACATATATGAGGCACATATTAAACAAATACAACCCACCACACCATATAACTTCCAACACTATTATAAATATCAAAATATTAATTTTTAAGGCAACCACTATTCATTGAAAGTGACTATTTTTCTTATAAAAAGACCTCCCTCGAAAATCGTATTTCACCTGGTGCAAAATTGTGTCGTAGGTAAAATTTTCAGTTTTTATCCCTTCGTAAAAATTTCGACCACATCAAATATATTAATATTTGTAATTTATCCAAAAAAAAATTAAAAAGAAAAAGAAAAAAAGAAGAAGAAAAGGAATAGGTTACCGAACAACTACTTCAATTATTAGGGAGAAGGTCATGGCATACGTCACGTACAACGATCATCATGTTGCTAGTCATCGCAGTTTCGTCTCACATGGATTCAATTTTCGTAGGTCAACCTTTGAATTTCGATGCTTTTCCAAAATTATAAATTAGAAAGCAATGTTTTGAAATATGGACCGAATTGTTAGTTACATTTGATGATGTGGAAGGAGATTACATATAGGTGGTCCAAAACTTGAATGCCCAAGATTTTAATTTTCCTTGCTTGCGCCTATTTTTCTTAATGTTTAGAGAATTATGTCAGAAAATAGGAAATCGTTTCTTTGGGTTGAATGCAGTATACTCGCTGTGTTTATTGAAATATTTATAAAAAAAAAAAAGCTTATGATAAAAATTCTATGTACCTCTCTATGATATTAAAAATTAAGTAAAAGAGTTCCTGCGTCAGGAAATATAATTCACTCACCTAAAATATAGTCGGTATAGCCATTTCGCTTGTGCAATGACCAAAATGACCATGTTTTCCCAAATAATCTCAAATAAGTTTGTCAGGATATTTTTTTACCCTAATTATAATATGTGTATATATTTCAATATAAATTTATATATGTTTTAAATTATACATACTTTTAAGGTATGGCATAAAAATATATAGTTCAATTTATATATAAAAATAACCCCCAAAAGAATTTAAAAAAAGAAAGAAAAAAACCCATCATCTTCCCCAACCTCATCCCACCACCCGCCCCTCCCCCTGCCACTACCTTATTCTTCCCCTCGGATCACCGTCCACCCACCACCTAGCTCTCTCCCTCCCTTCAACCTAGGCAGTGGAGGAACGCGCACGAAGGGTAGGGGAAGTAGGGAGTGGTGGCGGCAGCGAGCAAGCTTGGTTGGGAGAAGGTGGTGGCAATGTGACCTTAAGGGAGAGGGGTTGCGACGTCATGGGGATGACTCGGGGGGGGGGGGAGGTTGTTCTGGCGATCAAGCGAGGGCTAGTGGAGGGGTGTTGGTATTTTGGCCCAAGACCAAAATTGGTAGGGCCATTCCACAGCCCCCACCCCCCACACCTGGAAAGCCTGATCCTGCCCACTAACCCACTGCCCCGACCCATTTTTCGTCCCGATTTCTACTTAACCCTAAATCATCCTAACCCTATTATTTTCCTCTTTAGTCGTCTTCTCCTTCGCTGCCTCTTCTTCTCCCTCTTCTCTCACTTTCTCTAGTTTCTCCCTTATTATTTGATATTGCCTCGAAACCTATTCTTAGCCGCCTCTCTCTCTCTCTCTCTCTCTCTCTCTCTCTCTCTCCACATCTTTAATAGATCGCCTATATATAGCCTCCATGGCTTCTAGCTTTCTTCTAACCGATTCTGAAGTCTATCTCTCTTTCCCCCTCTTCTATTCCAATTAAAAATAGTTCTTTGTGAACTGTGGTTTATGGAAAACCTAAGAGGTTGAGTGTGGTCCTTTGTGGGTTGGTTCCTTTGTGGTTGAGATTTGGGGTCTAAGTGATCCAGTAACAAACTTGTATGGTTTGATTGTGGTCGATTTATTTTGGGTCCTTTGTGGACGAGTCCTTTGTGGGTTTGAGCAACTGGCGTGGTTGGGTTGCCGGCCTTGGTGGCTGTGAGCTTCACCCTCGGATCTGGCTCCATGAGCCTTTCTTATTCTGTTCTTGATTCACTTGCTAATCATTTCTGTATTATTAATATTATTCTATTAATATTTGTTGTTGTAATATTGGCCTGTATTAAGGATTTTTGCAACCCACTAATTTTTCTGTAATAGTTTGATTAGGGTTTGTTTATTGGACTCCTCACTACTGGGATTAATTCTCAACAGTGGTATCAGATCCTTAAAGTTTTTTGGTTTTAATACCGGTAAGATCGTTCCTATTTTTCTTGCTGCGAAATATTTTCTCTTTGTGAGATTTCTGCGTCTGCCTGCTTTGTGCGAATATTAACCTGAAAAACTTATTTTTGAGGTATATTGATTCTGCTATTTCTAGTGGAAAAGAATTAAGGCAGAGGTTATATATATATATATATATATTGGGAGCTTTAACTGATTGAGAGATTGACATTTCTTGATTTATAAATACCATTTTTAAAATATTTGAAGAAAAGGAATATCTTTTGTAAAGGAAAGATTTTGGATTTGACATATTAACTGTTGAGAGAAGGAATTTTTATTGAAGATTGGCATTGGATTATTTTGTTGACTGTTTCTTGTTTGATTTGTACACAAGTTTTTGTTTTTCTCGTCTGTATGTTGTGATCTCTTCTGAATCAACAATTAAATTAGAGAATTTTTTTTTCAGTGAATCATCAATTAAATTGTTTGTTTTTTTTCTTTTGTTTTTTTTTTGGGGGGGGGGGGATGCATGGCCTTTATTTTAGAATGTAAAATGATTTAGTGTTTGGATACGATTTATTGCTTTGTGCTAAATCTGTTTAGTGAATCTGATGTAATCTGCTTTCGTGGTTTTATTACTGATAGTTCTTATTTACACTGTTAATATCTCTTGGTCATTTATTCTTGTTATATTTTTCGCTTTTGTTATTGAAATATGGCCAGTTATAATTTGCAACCTCTTGATGGAAAGTCCGATTTTTTCATATGGCAACAAAAAATGAAAGATAATTTTTTTCAAAGCAATTGATGGAAGATATCCTCAAAATGTTTCTGAAGAAAAGAAACTTGAAAATGATGAATATGCTTATTCCTCTATAATCTTAAATTTGCCTGATACTGTTTTGAGAAAAGTTGGAAATCAAGAAACTATAAAAGATTTGTTGAATAAGTTAGAGGAATTGTATACTGAAACTTCTTTGCCTAGTAAACTATTTTTACTTGAAAACTTCTTTAGATACAAACTTGATTTGTCTAAAAAAATTGAAGAAAATCTTGATGATTTTACAAAATTGATTCAGGATATTAAACTGATTAGTGTTAAAAATATTATTGATTACTCTCCAATTATTTTATTAAATGTAATTCCTGAAACTTACAGTGATGTTAAAGATGCAATTGAATATGGAAGGGATAACGTGAATTTAGAAAATGTAATTAGTGGCCTAAAAAGTAATGAAATGGACCTTAAAACCAATATTGTTAATTAGGTCCAAAATGAAATTAATCATGTTAGGGAAATAACCAAGTATAGAAATTTCGAGAATAAATATAAGAATAGAAGTCATAGTAGGTCCAAGTTTGGAGATAAAAATAAAAAATCTTGGGATAGGAGATGTTATAATTGTGATAAAGAGGGGCATTTTAATAAAAATTATAAAATGCAAAAAAGGAATGGCAAAAATGAAGAAGATGCTAGAGAAGTATTTTGAAGAAGATGTTAGCGAAGTGTTTTGAAAATTTTTATAACTTGCTTAATTTGTTTTTTCCAGCACCATTTTAACCCTTCTATACAAGGAGTTTTCTCTGTTTTCTCTTGCAGGTTCTATCCAGGCATTCTGGTTATGATGATTGCCAAATTCGGTCCTTTGGACTAGGTTCCTTTATTTTTGGGGTCCTAGTCCAAGGGAAAATTTGTTGGTATTTTGGCCCAGGACTAAAATTGGTAAGCCCAACCCACAGCTCTACCCCCGACACCTTGAAGGTCTAACCCGACCAACTGACACGACCCATTTTTCCGACCCGGTTTCTACTTAACCCTGAATCACCCTAACCCTATTATTTTTCTCTTCAGTCGTCTTCTCCCTTACTGCCTCTTCTACTCCCTATTCTCTATCTTTCTCTGGTTTCTTCCCCATTATTTCCGATGGCCTTGAAACCTCTTCTCAGTCGTCTCTCTCTCTCTCTCTCTCTCTCCATCTTTAATAGATTGCCTCTATAAAGCCTCCATGGCTTCTGGCTTTCTTCTAACTGATTCTGAAGTCTATCTATCTTTCTCCCTCTTTTGTTCCGATTACAAATAGTTCTTTATGAACTGTGATTTGTGGAAAATCTAAGAGGTTGGTGTGGTCCTTTGTGGATCAATTTCTTTGTGGTTGAGATTTAGGGTCTAAGTGATCCAGTA
Organism: Sesamum indicum; assembly: GCF_026168435.1. NCBI lineage: Eukaryota > Viridiplantae > Streptophyta > Magnoliopsida > Lamiales > Pedaliaceae > Sesamum > Sesamum indicum. The sequence goes on along the minus strand of NC_142669.1, from coordinate 14,233,376 downwards.
ACAAAATTATGTGGTTTGATTATGGTCAGTTTATTTTGGGTCCTTTATGGATGAGTCCCTTAGCGGGTTTGAGCAACTGGTGTAGTTGGGTTGCTGGTCTTAGTGGTTGTGGGCTTTCCCTTTGGATCTGGTCACTCAGCCTTCTTATTATGTTCTTGATTCACTGCTTATCATTTTTGTATTATTAATATTATTTATGTAATATTTGTTATTGTACTATATCATATTATGTATTTGAACCAACTCAAATTGGATCGGACGCTTCAAAAAGAAAGGACAAAAAATAAAAATAAGAGACAATTTTATCATCGTTATTAATTATATATATTTAGTGATAAAAATTTCTATTTTGTCACAACAATAAATTATAATTTTAATAGTAATTATTATTCTAAAAAGGTTTTTATTTAGAAGAATTAATGACAAAAAATTGTGAATAAAGTTATCATTCAAGATAATTCATTACACATATATAATAACGATCAAGTGAAAATGATTATTTATGATCACTATATTAATATTGTGACTAATTTATTATAGTAATACACAATTTTTATTACTCATCATCATCATCATCATCATCATAATAATAATAATGATGATGATGATAATGATAATGATAATAATAAATTAGTTCATTTAACACATATCTCTAATAATAATTTTTAAAACTTTCATTGATATTTTTTCATTAACACTATATTCATGGTGCAATTTGACTCACGAGAAAGAAAATGGAAAAATTGCAAGTAATCCCAATAATATTGCAAATGAGCCCCTCATTGAACAATAAATATCAATTTATTTGTTTGTATAATAAAATAATTACCTTCCTATCTAAGCAGGTAAATTATTTGATTTTAAAAAAAAATTAAGATGATAAACTGCTATTTTATTCAAAAGAATATTAATTTATTCATTTACAATATCATAAATAATAAATTGCAGTACACCCGAAAGAAAAAATGTGGTTGGGAAAGCTAAGTATACACTAGAGTGTGATAAATAATTATTATTGACTACGGTTAAAAATTAAAACAAAAATTTAACTTATTCACCATAAAAAATATTTTTGTCATGTTTATGAATCATTCACAAAAATCACAGTCAATCACCACTAGGTGGACGTGGTAAATGACTTTTTACAACAATTATTAATTTTTAAAGATGACGCTTAGACATAGTTAAATGATCTATTTGTAGCGATAATTAATTTACACATATATAATGACGACCTAATGAATATAATTATCTATTGTCACTATATTTACATTGTCACTAATTTCTTATAATAAGAACTTTATGCACAATTTTTATCACTCATAATTATATAATAACAAGATAAAAATCAGTTCATTTAATACATATTTCTAATAATAATTTCTAAAACTTTCATTTGATATTTTTCTATTAACACTATATTTTCTTATAGTGCGATTTGACTCATGTGGTTGGGAAATTGCTGCATGCACTCACCCAAACCCCACGTGATAAAAAGGGGTGGATTGTGATATGTGTTTGGATAGAATTGAATAGACTTTATCCATACTTAATACTTTGTTCAATGGTCAACATGTGGCTTTTCTTGTAAGACTATTCTGGTCAATGATTTCACTTTCTTTTATTATTACATCAGTCTTTGCTAAAAGGGTGTTTGTAATAGTTAAATTTATGTATTTACTATTTTTTTGTTAAAAATAATTAGAAAATAAATTATAATATATGTGTCTGAGAGTTTAAATTTCCCTTCATCAACTTTTACAACTTGCACTGTAAAGAAATTGAGTTTTTGCTACAAAATAAATGATCACAACTTAAAAATTATGGTCAATCAATGTTATTAAATACGGTTAAATAAAATCAAAGCAAAAGCTTATTTTTTACTATGATCAAACAATATTATCGTTTTTAGCTATAATCAAAACATGTGCCATGATTTTGGTCATGACTAATGTTTTGGCGACACCTGCAGAAACAGCGGCTAATGGCCGTTACAAAGCCTTAGTAATTTGTATTTGTTATAATTTTTTTTTTACTATAGTAATTAATTGTAACGAAAAATTATATTTTTTCTAGTGTTACTTGTAAAATTATACATTATAAGCTTTTCTCCTAAAGGTATATATTAAGTTTTTCCTTCAAACAATCAACTTTTTTTTTCATTTTTTACTTTTATTTAAAAAAATTTTTTATTATATTACAATTTAACTTATATATATAATTTTTTTTACAATTTATTCTCAATAGAAGTTATTAAAAACACCCTTCAAGTGAGTTATACGATAAGGTCGAAACTCCCTGTTGTAATTTTTAATAATTATATGAAGAAATCTATAGATTAGGTTGAGAAAAAGAAGAGAAAATGATTTGCCCCACATTGGGAAATGATGGAAAGGTAAATGAATTGATAAGTATATAAGGTGTTGCAGGATTGAGTATGGAATACTCGTATCTCATAGTCCACATAGGAAGTTTATTGAAAAAATAAACTCTTTATATTAAGTTCAAGTCCAAAAATGTGTTCGAAGTGTTATGGAGACTAGAGTGAACATGAGAGTGCCCTACAAGCGCACCCAAATAGTAGCATAGAAAGTTTGATAAAGCTATTATTGTGTTTGGCTTCATCGTAAATGAGAATGATAAGTGTATTTACTATAAGGTTAAAGGAGATAAAATGATAGTTCTATGCCTGTATGTTGATGATATTCTTTTAATAGGATCATTTCTAGATATTATTACCTAAACCAAATCATTTTTGAAGAATTAGTTTGAAATGAAGGTTGTGGGTGAGGCTGGCGTAATTCTTGGCATCAAGTTGATTCGTTCAACTGATGGGATAATCATTTCTTAATCTCATTATGTTGAGAAGATAATTGAGAAATTTGGCTGTAAGAACAGTAGAATTGCTAAGACACTATATGATTCTTCTTTAACTTTATTGAAAAATAAAAGTGGTGTTCCGGTTGTACAACTAAGGTATTCTTAAATTATTGGAAGTTTGCAGTATTTGGAAAATGACACGAGACCATATATATTTTTTTGTCTCGAAGCTAGCTAGATATACTAGTTGTCATGATAGAACCCATTAGGGGACTTTGGATAGGGTATTAAGGTACTTGAAGGGCACTGTCACTGAACATACATTATGACAAATTCTCTGTTGTTCTTGAGGGATATAGTGATGCTAGCTGGATAGTAAAAAACTATGGTAGTAATGGGTATTCAGGATATGTTTTTACCTTAGGTGGGGGGCAGTCTCCTAGAAGTCTGCAAAACAGACTTTGATAACCCGGTCTACTTCTGAAATCGAGTTATGTGCTTTAGATATGACTGGTACAGAGGCAGAATAGTTGTTATCACAACTTCTAATTGTAAAACAGCCTCTTCCACTTATTGATGTATATTGTGATAGTCAATCTACAACAAAGGTTTGGAGTCATAAATACAACGAAAAGACAAAAGGACACATTTAGATTAGACTTAAGTCTATAAGGGCATTAGTGTCCGACAGAGTCATTGAGATTTTTGAATTTTTGAGAAAACCTTTTAGTTATTCTAATTTTCTAGGGAAATAACTATCTCATACTTTCAACTACAAATACATAAATTATTGATGTCACATATAAATATTTTATTCAATGATAAAAAAATTAATAATGTTATATGCATATATATCAATGTAATCAATAGATTTTATAACACAGTTAAAAAAATATATACTATAGTTTTGATTGTTTAGTTTCAATAGTAACTGCATCAAATAATAATTCTAAATATATAATTACATTATATAAAAACAAATTATTTTAAATTGATATAAACAATATAAAATTTAAATGGATATATTTGAACTAAAAAAAGAAAGATAATAGTTTTAAATGTGATTTTCATGACTATATATTTCATATGTTTCTATGATTTATAATTTTTTCTATAGTGTTTTCAAAATATTTTTGAAAGATATTTAATATTTATTAATTGGAAACCTGCGCTAGGATCTTTGCAATAAGTCGAAAACTATACCCATATGCTCGGAATTTGGCGAAAATGTATTTTATGGGGTGAGGGTCCTGCAATTGGGACTAGCAATGTACACGTCCACCTAATTTATATTTGGTCGGTTCATGGGCTGGGCCTAAATTTTATAAATGGACCCGATTAGGGCCCATTTAAATGCTTAGGACCACCTGAACACTGATCATGAACAGTGGTGAGCTGGTCCTGAGTCGAAATTTTTGGAGCTGGTCCGTGTCGGTTCTGAACCAATCCGACCCACTATGCACCTTGATATGGTGGTAGGTGGAGGATAAAGTATATTATACTCTTACCTACCTTAATTTACATAAATAATAGTGCATATACCCCTTACTTTCACTTGAGAAGGAGGTGCGGAAAACCTGTATCAAGATCTTGCACAAGTGTGCTAAATCACATCTCGAGCAATAAAATTAGTCGATTTTGCTGTGTGCGACATCATAATCCCTATGAGCATAAGTAAAAAAAAAAAATAGAATTATATATTTCTAATTTGTGTGGAGAGGAGTTGCATCGTAAATGTTTTAATTAACTTATTATTGAACTAATATATCATACCTTGATATTATTTACAATAATTCTTTATAATACTTATGGTGTTTCAAATTATCTCTTTTTCTTTTTTTTTATTTAAAATATTTTAAAATCATGAGTTAATCATTTTAGAAGTAATTTTCAACGGAAAATTGTTAACTTCTTAAAATAATATATAAGAACATTGAACATTATAATATTGGATAGGAGTATTATAATTACATTCAAATATTAAAAAAAAAATTTACTATCTCTTAATATTTTAATAGCTATAGAACGAAAGTCGTGGTAAGTGACTATTATTAATTATAATTAAATAAAATTGATGTAGAAATTTAACTTATGCTCCATGATGAAAACATTTATCATAACTCTTAACCATAATCATAGAAAATATTTTAGTCATATTTACAAAAACTACAATCAACAAAAATTGTGTCGTCGTGATCAATGAGTATTTACTATGACTATATATTTTTAATTATATATGTTAATTAATTATAATTAAATATTATATTTCTTATATTGAAACTATAATACATTCGATTTATAACCAATAAAGTCCAAGTTCGGCTCGAATTTGATCCTCCTGCCATAATAATTTTTTTAATTATGTTGATTAAGATATCAAAAGTTGTTAGAATATATTAATAATTTTAATTTATGGCAAGGTGTGATAAAAAATTTAAAAAAAATAGCAAATGATATGAATATAAACAAATATCAACACATAAATTAATGAGATTGATCTAATCTAAAACACGCCACCTCCACCAGTTGAGCCACCAAAACACGATTATGATGATAAATTAATTGTTATTATTTTGCCCAATAAAACTTTGATACTACAGTTTTCCCTTTCTTTGTTTTCATTTTCAATCAGTTTCTTGAACAGTTTAGGAAAAAAGAAAAAGAAAAAACTCAAAACATAATGGTAAAAGTTACATTTTTCGATGTCGTTATTCCAGAAGCAGCCTGACAGCGATTTGACAGATTGTTCGGTTTGAATGGCCTAATAGAGAGTGGTCACGAGATGTTGAGTGGGCTGCAAGGAAATGGAGAGGAAAACATATGATTAGTTTGGCTTATCGTGCACTCCTGGCTGTTTGCATTTACCACATTTGGAGGGAACAAAATTTGAGACGCTTTGAGCATACGGAGCGACCACTGAATATAATAGCCACAATTATTGTGGAATATATTAGACAGAGGATTATCAGTGTTAATTTATCTCGTTATGTTAGTTCATGTACGTTATTTAGATTATGGCATATCCCTTGACCTATCGAGGGAGAAACCACCAGTTGAGCACTGTTGTACTGTATAATCTTGTTTTATTAATGAAACTTACATTTACCCAAAAAAAGAATTACATTTTTCGTCCTATAATTTTGCAAGTGATACTTTTATCTACTCGGATTTTGCTTCTGTAATTAAGAATGATATTTAAAAAAAAAAAAAAAACAACGCGTTTGACAAAAATTCTCCGAAAAAATGTTAATTCGCCATAAAAAAGGGATTAGCAGGCGCGAATTAAGCATGTGTTTTTTTCGGGATAAAATTAGACTAAATATGTAATTTTACTTAAATTATTATTATCAATTGCAAAATTGATATTTTGGTGGACCAAAAATATCATTCCCGTGACTCTATCAGAATTACAGGACGAAAAATTCATTTTTTTTTCCAGACATATTATTGTGTTTAAATATTTTAATTGATTTAAAGTCAACTCAAAAATTATATTATAAAAATACTTTAAATCAAATCAAGTGTATAATTCAAGTCCTTAACCTACCTCATATTTTTATTTTTTTGTACATATAAAAATTATAATTACAACCACTGTCAAGACATGATTCAGCATCCACTGTTATTATATAATCTATTTTTTTTATAAAAAAAAATCTCTTTATTCATTTTTAACAATTTTCAAACGTATCCAAAAATAATATCAAATACCGGACATACTTATCAATACACATTTAAATTTTTTAAAATTCAGATTTTAGTTTTTAAATAATTTATAACCTTCTTAAAAGTACCTTCAAATAAATCTTCTGTTTATTTTCAATTTCTCATTATTTGAGAACCGACCAATTTTTTTAATTATTTACATATACTTTCACAAAGCAAGAAATTCAATTATTTTAATTTATTATTATCTATAGTACATTAATATAAATTTCAAAATTATATATATACTAATTAAATATACATAATAATAATTATTATTATTATTTATACTTCAATTATTATTATTATTTTGTGGGACTGCGGACGCTAAAGGTTCATAACACACGACTCGGGCAACAGAGTTTGACTCCCCCAATAAAATTCCCAACTTTCGACAGCTGACGGCGGGTGCGTCTGACGAAAGCCATGACGCATTATCCGACGTCGCATAGTATGATTACGTCACCAATTCTTCCCTGCCCTTTTGGGCTGCGCTGCGGTCAGCTCCCCCACCTAAACGCCTCTTCCCCAACCACATGCTAATTATTTTTGCAGTGTTATGCGGAGATAGAAAACGAGAAAATAAAAATAAATAAATATGTATTAAATATAATATGTATGTTTAAATTTATTTTTAGGGATAATTTAAAATAAGTATTGTATGTTTGATGTTGTGTTTTGGGGGACAGAAGTTATTATTTATTGTCAAATCATGTCATATTTGTATATATTTATACATATATGTATTTATATCAAATGTGAGAGAAATACAAAATATGGTGTCTCTGTATAAGAGAAAACATTGAGCATGTTTTGACTCATTTCGGATATAATTTGAAAATAAAACCAAATAAAGTAATCACTTTGTAACAATTGATTACTATCATTAAGGCCTTCTCTATATTGGATGATGGGATATTTTGAGATGTATTAACTTGTGATTTAAAATGTGATGGTGACATGATTGAGTGAATTATGATATGTATACTTAATACTAAAAATCGGATGATAGGTCATGTTTTTGGGTAAATGTAAGTTTTATTAATAAAACAAAATCGTACAGTACAACAGTGCTCAACTGGTGGTTTTTCCCTCGACAGGCCAAGGGATATGCCATAATCTATATAATGCACATGAACTAAGAGAACGAGATAAATTAACACTGATAATCCTCTGTCTAATATCTTCCACAATGATGGTGGCTATTATATTCGGTGGTCGCTCCGTATGCTAAAAGCGTCTCAAATTTCATTATTTAGGTCACGTTTAGTATGAAATATATTGGAATGATTACATTAGCAAATGACTTTGTTGCCCTTGTGATAAGATAAAGCTGTCACATCATTTCATTATGTACTTATCTTTGATTGGGAGAAAGCATAAAATAATGAGGGCAACCTAGGAAATGAATATTAGACCACATTGTGGTGGTTTCTCCATTGACAGGTCAAATGATACGCCATAATCTATATAACGCACATAAATTAATAGTACTAAATTTGTTAAAAATTTATAAAATCCAGCATATTATATATATAGATATATATGGAATATAATTAGAAGACTTTCATTAAAATAAAAAATAATGTTAGCGATAAAATATCAAATATACTTTTATAATTGTGACTAAAGACATGTATTAATTGATGATAATTTTGATTTTATCAAAATATAATTATTAACGAGAATTTATGCGTAAAGTTATTTATAATTCTTGTTACTATATCGCCACTATACAAATGTAATTAATTATTTATAGTGATGATCTTATTATTCACAATTCCTTTTTCGTCACTAATATTTACTCCTTACAATTTATATGAAATAATTGTTACTATTATATATTATGAAACTCAATATTGCAAAAAAAAATAAAAATTTTCATCACTTATAATACATATATATTTATGTACATATAATTAATGATAATAATAATAATAGTAACACTGTAACTTGATCTTTTTCTCACTAATAAATTTTTTTTTGGTAATATCAATACATATTTGATTTGATAATTGCAACTTAATTAATATCCTACAATTATTTTGATACTTTTACTTTTATTCAATATTAATTAAAAAATCATAATCAAAATCTGAAAAATATAAAATACTTTAACTAATGTATTTTCCTTCACGGATATATAATTAAAATGAAGTACATAAATATTACGGTAATTACACTTAGACCCCTTCTAAAAATACGAAACTACACTTTCTTTCAAAAATTTTAAAATTACACGTATATCCCCTCTGAAAGTTCACCATCTACACCTTACTTAGGATTTGGACTAAAAATATCGACATTAATAAAAAAGGTGCATAAATGTTTCATTTTTACCCCTTATTTAATATGTAAAAAGATACATAGAATTATTAAATGAGGGCAAAAATTAAAAATTTATATTTTTTTTTGCTTTCGTCAGCATTTTTTATCCAAACTCTAATAAAAAAAGATAAAAAGTAAATTGAAAATTTTCGGATGAGGTGTAAGTGTAATATCAAAATTTTTTGAAAAAAAATATAATTTTGTATTTTCAGATCACGTACAAATATAATTAACTCTAAATATTAATTTTATACTTTATACATGCATCGAACACGAAAATATATGGGAGAGGATAAAAATGTCCACAAGGAAATTTTTTTCGAGCCGAATTTGATCAGATTTGAAACAATTATAATATCTTCAATATATAATTAATGTATAATTAAAATAAAATAATTAATAATAAATTAAGTATATGCTGTGTGATTATTTTGATTCAATCAAAATAAATTTGGGTCCACATAAAAAATAAATAAATAAATAAATAAGTTCGTCCACCAACGGCACAGAGTCAATATGTATAGAATAGTATATGTATTTGAATAGATTCAATGACGCACGTTTATGTAAATATACTACTACTACTACAGAGAGCAATGGCGTCAATGAGGGCCCCCACCACCCCACCAGCACATGTATATATACATCACAAAGCTTCCATTCCTCTTCGTTTCAGAGCAGGATCGCAGCAAAATTGGACTTGGGATTCTAGTCTACACACACATAAACAACAACAACAAGAGTTTTGGGGAGTGAATGAAGGGAGGTGAGCAGCAATTGAATTTGCCGGCGGGGTTCAGGTTCCATCCGACCGACGAGGAGCTTGTCGTGCATTATCTCTGCCGGAGGTGTGCCGGACAGCAGATTGCAGTCCCAATTATAGCTGAGATTGATCTTTACAAGTTCGATCCATGGCAACTTCCTGGTATAATTTTTTTGTGTCTAGGTTTTTCTTCGATTTTTCATTTATTATTATTTTAGGAAATTCGTCCAGGAAAATCAACTTTTTTATTAGTGAATTCTACTGAAATTCTCCATTTTCAGACCTCGAATTTCCTCTGTTTTGGATACTCCGTATGCTTCTGTGATTTGGGGAATTGCTCGAAGAGGAATAAGTTAAAATAACAAAAAACCTACTTAAGAATTCTGTATAGATTGTTCCAACTTTTTTTTTTGAAAAATTTTCAAGAAAATGTTTTTTTCTTTAATTCTTTTGTCTTTCACTATGAACTTTCTAGTTTTTTGCCCTCTGGTTCTTGATGATTGGTAGTAAATACTGTATGGTTGATAATTAACAGGAATGTCACTGTATGGTGAAAAGGAATGGTATTTCTTCTCCCCAAGAGACCGGAAGTATCCGAACGGTTCAAGGCCGAATCGGGCGGCGGGAACCGGTTACTGGAAGGCCACCGGGGCGGATAAGCCGGTGGGGAAGCCCAAGACTCTGGCAATCAAGAAGGCTCTGGTGTTCTATGCTGGAAAAGCTCCAAGAGGTGTCAAAACCAATTGGATTATGCATGAATACCGCTTGGCTAATGTGGATAGGTCTGCCGGCAATAGAAACAACTTGAGGGTACTTACTCTTGCACCTGCTTGTGTTTCCCGAAGCGTGTTTCTAGAAGTGGTTTCGTGGGTTTGAATTCTTACAGGCATGTTCAGTGGTTGTGGTAGTGGTAGTGGTTTATTCTTGGGACTAAGTTATATCCTGTTTTATATGTTGATTACTATTAAGCTTCAGTTTTTACTGTTTGTCTACTATAGGAGTCCTATCAGCCACACAGGCACAATCTTACCTTACGGCACAAGACACTGTGGGGTGCCACCCCTACTTACTTATTTTTGCTATTAAAGAAAAAAGTATATTTGGAAGTTCGGGTGGTGATAAAAATGAGCCTTTGCCACTTCAGTTATGTCAATTAGTTTATAGGCCTGGTCAATTCTTGTTGTGTTGTAGGTATCCTTTCACAAAACTTTCTCAAGATATGAGTTGTTGAAATTTTTGACTTTTCTTTAGAAGATCTATTGTTGCTTGTTAGGCGTCCGCAAATGAATTAGATTTTGTTGCTGGATGTTAGATTGTTCATCACATTGATCATTTGAATTGTTCGATATTTCAGCTTGATGATTGGGTATTATGTCGAATTTACAACAAAAAGGGAACACTTGACAAGCATTACATGAATGTGGATAAGGAGGCTATGCAATTCTCAGATAGCGAAGAACAGAAGCCAGAGGTGAACGGATTCCCATATGATGGGATGGTTGCACTGGTGCAGGCACCACAGTCATTGCCATCACAAAGGATGAATGCCTACACTCATTTGAATACGTCCGAGTCAGTACCTAAGTTGCATACAGACTCAAGTAGCTCCGAACATGCGTTTTCACCTGAGTTTGAGGAGGTCAAGAGTGAACCTAAGTGGAGTGAGTTTGAAATTCCTACTAATTTTCAGCTCAACTACATGGATGGCTTTCAAGACGACCCTTTCAGCTCCCAGATGCAGTACAATGACCAGCTCTTTCTGTTTCAAGACATGTTTGGTTACATGCAGAAGCCCTTCTGATTCCAGTTTCCAAATTGCATTCATCCTCAATATTATAATACCAGGTCTGGATAGCCATATACATGCATTAAGAACTAGAAAATCAGCTCCTCAAACTTGATGGGCTTAGTTGGTACGTTCTGGAGATCTCTTTATAAAATATATATGGTAAGAGCAAAACAAGATGGCCAGAAATTCAAGCTGTGGTGCTGTTGCAGTGGTGAACTGAGTATGGTGGGCTAATCGAGCTGGAGCCTGGTCAGATTCAGCGAGACATTCTAACCAGAAAGGTGCTGAGTTGACACAGTATTCCTAAACTAAGTATCTGTCTTGTATGTTCAGGATTTTTGGATGTATTCGATTCATTCGTTCTTTATAGTATGGTTAGATTAATGTAGTGTTGATAGAGTAAGATTTGGCTTTAGTGAATTCCACTTTAAATATACATGAGGGAAGTCCTTTCTTCTGTAACTACAATATAATGAGATATTGTACTGAGGAAAGTGCCATAAGTGTCTTGACCAGAAGGGCAAAGACCATTGCACACCTCACAATCTGCAATAGCAAGTTAGAAATGTATCCTATCTTCTTCTCTACCATCTGGGCATCAGCTGTCTCATTGTTTTTGTTAGAACAGTTAAAGTTGTGCCGTGGATGACCCACTCACATACAGTCATTATAGTTCGCTCCAAGATTAAATATAGGTATCTTACACGTGCACTTGTGGTAGAGAGTCGGAATAATAAAGCACAACCGCTCAAAAGATAAGCAGCAAGGAGAGCAGAATAGAGGAACTCATTAGTGTAGAATCTTAAAAACCGAGGCCTATATATTGCAGATAGTCCTCAGTATAGTCAGATGCTCTAGCTGTTTTTCTGTTATTTGAATAAGCATTATCCTAATCACAAAGCTAATCTCCATATCAACAAAATCAGAGAAGATAAGCTCAATAAAAAAGATAAGGTCGAATAGGAAAAAGGATAAGCTGTATAGTTTTATTTGGATAAACGGATAAGCTTGGTTCAAAAAGAGAAAACTAGACCTGAATAAGCAAGAATTTAAAGTAATTTGTTCTAAGAAAAAAAGGGTTAATTTAATCGGATCTTCTTTAAAAATATGAAACTATACTTTTCTCTAAACAAATGTTAAAACTGCACTTACAACCCCTCTGAAAATTCTCTATTTTCACATGACCACCTTCCATTATGGTTTGGACAAAAAATGCGAATCTTAGAAAAAAATATTATATAAATATTTAAATTTACTACTCATTTAACATTCTCACGTATATTCTTATAAGATGATAAATATAATATATATATATATATACATTTGAGTGAGGTTAACATCATTACATTTTTTTCTTGTAAGTACAAGATTATTATATGAGAATGTTAAATGATGGGTAAAATTGAAAATTTATGTAATTTTTTTTATTAAAATCAATATTTTCGTTCAAACTCTAACGAAAGGAGTCAAGTATAAACAAGGAATTTGGGGTGTAAGTATAAATTTAAAATTTTTTGACAAAAATATAATTTTCTATTTTTATAGAGGGTCTAAGTATAATTACCCAAAAAAATTATAATCCGAGCCAGTGTATGTGAATTTTTCTCCAAAACCAGCCTACTTACACTTTTCAATTTCAAGTTGGCAAGTGGTTTCATTAAAAACAAATGTGACTTGGTTATTTTGGTACTGTGGAACAAGAAATGTGTCCACTAGTAGTCATTCCTAACATTCACCTAGGAATGACTAACTAGCTAGAACACTATTTTTTGGGTGAAGGAAGAAATTTTACTTAAGCATTAATCTCTTTCAATTGAATTAATGTATTGTGAGGTGGAGTAACAACTCAACCAAGTGAAATAAATCTTGAATATTCAATAGTTGAAATTAAGACCCCCACAACATGTATTCGTTCCTTAATATGCACAATTCCGCAATATATACTTCAAACGCTACTAATGGCCATGTGCGTGTATCTTGACCTCTTATGAGTGCTCAAGAAAAAAAAAAAAAAATTTATTCGGTCAGAGAAGCCAGACCCACATTCACACTCAACTAGATAACTTCATCAAGTCTATGAAATAAAAGAGACTGCTCAACAACCAAAATTTGAAGCTATTAGTCCATTTGATTCACATCATACCAAGATCATCCATCAAATCCTTTTATTATATTGCTTGGCTGACCATCTAAATGGTATCCACCACCCCAGGGGTTTCGAGTCCCATTGCCCTTGAAATTTCAAGAATAATTCTCCTTGTTAATATTTTTGTGCAAAATCCAACAAGTTCTTCTGAATCTCACATATTCCAAGGAGATTATTCCATTTCTCAAGAGCTCTTTAAATGCACCATGTCTAATGCAAATGTGTTTTCTCTTGCCCTTATATACATAATTTTTGACAATTCCAATGGCGGTTTGGAAGTCAGAATGCATGGGGACTAGTATAGATAACCCCTACAATAGCACATGTCCTAGAGTTTCTAAACTATTCAACTTATTGACCTACTAAGTAGAGCAAGGATTATAAGTCTATTTTGTAGATTTTCATGAACTAGCTCCCCTACACAAGGTGAACACGTTGAAAGGAACGGTATGACCTGAAAAAAGTAAAGAACGCAACAAAAATGTGCAAATTTAAATCAATCAAAGATGTGTGCCCTTTGATTTTTCAAGTGTTCGATATTTTAAAAGGCAAATAGTAAATAGAACATGCATAAACGTTTCATGTGGCTCATGGCAGAAATCGAAAACATGAAATCTAACCACGAGATTATATCTTTCCAGATTTGTGTTCACGTAGAGGTCAACATAGACCTCATCTATATTCGTCCACACCACATGTTGGAAACAAAATCCTCAACACCACTACTAGGTAGTTTGAGATTTAGCGACATAAACTAATTCTATTGGAAGAAACGGCCCGAATTATACTAATTAGTTAATCAAATCTAATTAGTTCTCTCTTGAAATTTGTTCAAGAAGAACTTGAAGGAAGAAGGGAGAGATGAAGAGTAGACATTTTTTAGAGGAGAGAGTGTATAGAGACAATACAATTTTCAAAACAACTTAGTTATCTTAAAGATAATAATTATGATATTAAAGATAATACACACTTAGTGTATATAAAACATTAGTGGTTGAGTGGGGCTCTCCAAGACACCCCACTCGGCCTCTAATTCCTTGTAAGCAGGAGTGTTTAACTCTTCTTTGATCTAGCCTAGGTCAAAATCGGCTAGGGCTTATTTAAGGTGGAACGGGCTATTTTAATTTTGACCACTAAATTAATTCAAGCCCAACGAAGGTCTAATAGCCATTTTAAATTAATTCAATTAATTTATTCCAACAGAAGCCCATCAATGTATTTATTCCAATAAAAAAAAATCAATTTAATCTAATCAATTTAATTGTGCTAGGTCCAAATTTAATTAATCCATTATGAAATCTTGGGCCATCCATTGACTTTCCAATTAAATGATCTAACCATTTATATTATCCAGTTCAATTATTTAAACTTATTCATTTCTTAAATCAATTTCAAATTAATTATATTACTCCTGTAGTGATTTATGTGTGACTCTTTATTTTCATTTTTATCTGGACTGGGTTTTTGTCCAACATAATTAATTAATTAAATCTAATTTAACTAGTCGCTTCTTAATTAACCATTAATCCAAAAGTGTCTGCCACCACGGATGGCCGTCTAGCAACGGTCGTAGTACTAGAGACTAGGTGAATGTGGCGTGAACATTTAGGCTCCTAAGTACCATACAAGTATGATTTTTCCATCAGCTGTTTCCCGATCGAAGTCTAGGACATGAAATTGGCCATCGATTTTCATCCTAAACTAGGCATCTATGCTTATTACTTTAAACGCGTTTACTCCATTGATCAACATAGGAAACCATCTCCTATTCAATCAACTGTTGTAGCTACAGACTCAAGGTGTTTAAAAACATAGCACATAGAAGATCTCACTATCATGCAATGACAGATGATTAATTCTATATTGGAACCCACCCATTCTCACTACATGTTTTAATTGTACTGGACAAGACTTATAATAACATCATCAAAGATATGATCTTCTCTTTTCAAACCCAATATACAACCATCACATTATATGATTGCCATGGTTACTCAAGTCAAAAGACCAAATCCTATATTATAGGAGCCGAAGAATATCAGTCATACCGACTAAGCTTAAAAAATTTCCATATGACGACCCCTCATGAGCTAGTTTAGTCTGCTCGACAACCATTTTAGACCCATCTGTCAAAAAATGGTTTCCATAGCTATCATCGTAACCCAACTATATAGATTGTTCAATTGGTCTTTGAACTTTATTGTGATATTAAGAAAGTAAAGTGTAATATAAAAATAGTAAGCACAATAAATACATTACCAAATGAATACTTACTATATTCATTAAATTTAATATTTCATTAGAAATGAATTGCTATAGATTATAAAAATGCCAATCTAATTAGCTTTCTCGTTTCTAATAATATTCCACTTGACCTAAATTCAATCACCTATGTATCTTAGACCCATTTTTTCAAGATGCTGAACACGAGCAATTTGTGACACCAGTTCGGTCAATGGATCTGTTGTATTTTCTAACGACGCGGGGTCCATCTGAACGTTAACTCGCCCCACCATCTGTAACTAGATGGTAACATTTAAAATGTGCTTGTATCTATGATGAGATATAGATTCCTTCGCTTGCACTGTCACCCCGTTGTTATCATTGAAGATAACCACTAGTTGGGCAATGCTAGGTATCACACCCAACTTTTCGATGTAGTTATTCGTCTAAACCACTTCATTAGCAGCTTTCAAAGTCGGTATGTATTCAACTTCCGTTGTGGTATCCACTGTGGCATTGTTCTTCGAACTTTTCCATACTACCACACCACCATTCAACCTGAATACAACTCCGAATTAAAACTTGACATCATCCACATCAGATTGGAAGCTTGCATCTTTATAGTCTTTCAGAATCAACTCTTCGCTGCTGTACACGAAGGAGATATCTTTACTCCTTCTAAGGTACATAAGAATGATCTTGGCCTCAGTCCAGTATGTTTTACCAACACATGCCTGATATATGCTAGTTACATTCAAAGCGGACGTGACATCGCACCCAGTGAACTGAACAACATACTGTATGCTGCCCACGGAAGACGCATATAGAACGTCAAACATCTTTCTAAACCCTTCATCAGTGTTAGGAGAGCTAGTCTTCGTCAGCTTAACCCTATGCTTATTACTTTGAAAGGCCATTCATATTGAGTTCACGACAAACGAGTCATAAGAGGGCGGAAGAGAGTGAAGGATCACGTCGATGTACATATCCTTTTGAAGCCAACTTGTAGGTCCTCAAGCTTCTAAACAAGAAAAAGCATTTTGATACCATGCCCTTGCTCAGATAGGGGTGTTCACAATTCGGTTAAACGGGCCAAACCGAACCGAATAAAAAATTCGATTCAAACTGAAAAATTCGGTTCCATTTTTTATTTTTTTAATTGGTTTTTCGGTTCGATTTTTTCTGTCACCGTTCTATTCTATGACCGAATTGAACCAAACCGAAAATCTATTTTTTTTAAAAATATGTATTTTTTATTTTATTAATTATTATTATATATAATTTTTATTTTTTTTTTGTTTATTAGGTGTAAGTTGATGGTCGATGCTCGATCGCAGAATTTCAATTCAATTCGCCATATGTATTATTTGGATATTGAATATTGTAGTTGTACTATTAAATTTGAATTTAAATTAAATGAATGGATTGTTATTGCGTTCTATTATTTTGATTTGGAATTTTGGATTGTATTTGTAAATATTCTTTTTAATATACATTTTATTTTTTAGATTTTGATATTTTGGTACATGCATTTTTGGATAAAATTAAAAAAATATTAAAATTATATATATATATTTAAAAAAATCAATTTTTTCGATTAAAAAACCAAAAAAAACCAAATACTGTTCGGTTGAAACCGAACCGAGCTGACAATGTACGATTCGGTTTTCGATTTTTGGGTTGATCGAACTGAACACTCATATGCACAGAGGACCTTTCAGTCATCTTGGTACTGAAAAATGCTTTTGTCACAACATATCTAAGCCGATCCAGAATTATATAAATATCTTTGATGCGGAGAATTATGTCATGCCTGTCATGCAATTTATAGATTTCGTTATGAGATTTTATGTAATAGCTTTTTACTTTTTCACTGTATTTTTTCCATTCAATCGATCTTTTCAAAATCGAACAGGAGATCCGGTTAATTATTTACTCTCATTTGTTCATATTATTCATATTTATTCAAATCGAAAGGAGTTAATCCATTGAGAAATTTCCTAGCATAGATATATATAAGAGTTAGTTAGATCACTTATCATACGAAAATGAGTTAGATGACAAATAAAAATTAATTAAATAAATTATCATATAAAGTAAAAATTTTAAAGAGTAAAACAGGTTAAAAGATGAATGAGAACTAATTAAACTACTTACCTCCTGTAAAAAGCACTTTTAGTTTGTATTAAGATAGAAAAAAATATAATTTGAGCATTTGATGTGTAACCATTACATATGATATATGATTTTTTTTTCATTCATCTATAATATAATAGACCAAACATCACTGTCCAAGATTTGAATATTTTCACCAACATATGATAGAAATTGCTTCTTATAAAAGAATATAACAAGGTTTAAATGCTACTCTCAAACAATCACCACACATATCCATTCTATGAAAAAGAACAAAAAACTACGTTAGCTAGCTTAATCATAAAGGATGTCAAATTATAGATTCTTAACAAAAATCTTCCTAGCTCTGTTAGCTCTAGTGCACTTTATAGTTTATGATGCATCCCTTGGTCTGTCGAGGAATAATATATCATACGAGCATTGTTGTATTATACCTGCTTTTCCCATTTATTAAATTTACCTTTCCCCAGAAAAAGAAGAACAAAGAACAAAAGAAACAGAAAAAACAATGAGCACAAAACTATAGATAAACCTTGTCTATACTATTGTAAAAAATGTGAATGAAAAAGAGAACTTCTAAAATTTTTGTATTTCATAATTATGTTACTATAACTACTAATAAAAATGGATTAAGTATTGTAAAATAGTTATTAATTAGGCCATTCAATAAGTTATAACTTATAGATTTTTTTAATTATAAAGGTGGTAAAATCACATCTAATTCAAATAGTATTACATTGATTTGACACCACTAATAAATTAATAAAAAAAAAACTGATAAACTAATCCAAATACATTTCTTTTCACACAAAAAGTAATACAAAAGCACAAAACTCATATTGGCACTTGAAATTGAAAACTGGAAATGAAATTGAATCATGGATCAAAACACTTCACCTTCAATTCAAAAGTTGACAGAAACATAGTTTCAGGTAGCAGAGATCATCCTTATGACAAGAATGGCATAGTGACCAGATCACGGATTCACTAACTACATCAATACAACTTTCTACGCTTCTTAAATGAACGTATTCGGACAAAAATGTGAACTTGGGGTTATGTTGCATGAGCACCATGGGTTCGCGATGCCCATATCCCGAACACAAGGAACCAGAAAATGAACAAGATAGCCCAGTACCGTGCAGGCCCGTACTTGATTCTTGTCAGCACAAACTGCAAATGTAGGGAGGACATTTTGTCAGCTCGAAGATGCAGTACGAATAAATCACAACCTAATCAGTCAAATCACAAACTGATTAACAGTACAATGTACAAGATAAAGAAAAGTTACAGAGAACCGAGCATGAGATATCACAAAAAGGAGTGCACCAACACATTGATAGAAAGTAAACAACTTACAGAAGAAATTACTGTTTGGTGCCATTGTAATTTGGTAGACTATATGTACAGTCTTTTGCTATATGTTCCTTATGATTTATATGCATTGATAATCTCAAGCAGAAAACAGAACATGGCGTGAAGCAAAAATTGAACTATCAAGAAACCATTTGAAGAAAACCTGCAAAACTTGCATTCATGGACAAGAGCTGAATAATGGAGCAACTTTATTGTGAATGCTCAGTGACGAGTTTATCATTTGCTCCTTCACACGAGTAGGAACACATTATAATAATCTCCTTAATAAAGGTTCCATTCTTCGTGTGTATTAGTAGTGTTTTCTTTCTTTGTTGCTCTGGCTGTTTTCTTTCCTTCTTTTGGTTGAGGTCAGTGAAGTACAGAATATTTGCTCACTTCTCTCATTTAGACCTTCTAAAACAGAAACCAAGATGAAGGAACAAGAGATTTCAGAATTAATAGTTTTCCAGAATGATCCACAGAAACTCGAGTGCAGGATATTCTGATAAATATCACGCGTTCAAGCATAAAATATTCTAATAACCTTCACATGTCGGTGCATCCCCTGGTATTTATCAAATTGTAGTCTTCTCATGGTTTCTTAATTTAATTGCGGTTAACTCCTCTAAAATTGATACCAACTAATATGCATAATTCTTAAAGATTCAGAAAGTAAATGTATGTAACTTACAAAACGGAAGAAAACTACAATTGTCAATGCGGAGATGCCTCCAAGAAGAATATGCAGGCCATTTTTGGCAGTTTTCTGCAAAGCAGGGAAATGGTTCAGCTGAAGGGAGCACTGGAGAATACCAAACAAATACACAACGAAATGAACTTATTAAGGTAGCAAAAAAACAAATTATCACATGATTTCAACCCAATTAGTACAGAAAAGAGTAGCCGGCTCTCCAGCAGAAACCTCTTGATACATCAAGAAGAGTCTGTTGGCAAGTCACAAAGTTGGCAACTCATTTTGTGAACGAGAATCTCAGTTCACTTCATATGATACAAATATTCTAATACTAATTCATCTGATGCAGTGTCTCTCTCACTTGCTGTGGTGGCTTGATTTTCGCTCCTGTATTGAAAATTGCTTCTTATTTCTTATGTTTTTCTGAAACCATGTTATATTGTAAAGAATATTCATGTAACTTAGTCCGTCGTCATAACTAATAATATATATATTATACAACGTTAACGTTATGAATAAAACTCATAACATCATATAGGGAACCACACATGATCACTGCTATTCCATCCAAAACATTATCCTGCAATCTCTTGCAATGATTATATTAATGCTTCTTTGTCTCCTAACAAAATCACATGCATAGCATGTTTTCTTGTTTCCTATTCAACAAAACCTCATCCCAAAAGCATCCAAATATTCAAATTGGTTCATCTCTTGGTGGATGCAATTTGGACACTAAAGCAATATAATCCATCCAAAGTTCAAGAATCCTACAAAGTTTTCTCTAAAGGAAAAAGACAATAAATAAAACACTACCCACTCCCCTAGCGTAGACTGCCCCTGAAGAAGAAATGGTAAACACTTTACAAAAACATCAAAGTGATAAGGCTAATTCTTCATCTTCGAAGAAAAGGATGGCTGTTTTGGAATTCAAGTCCAATTTCTTAATTTTTTATTATAAACTTTTGTAGTTACAAATCTAAGTGCAGAACCCAAAAACTTGAAGCAATGCAAAGTAAAAAAGTTTGCCCATACATCATTGGTTACCACGCACACCGTTATAAAGAAAGAATGTTTCAGATAACAAATATCTCTGCATGTCTGTCGTCTACCATTGTTCAATACTTGTACAAATTTCTATACATTTTTTAATTCAATTGGTTACATTTACATTTAAGTTTCATATTTACTTAAATTTTGCAATTTTCATGTTGACATTTTATACATTATAACTGATCATTAGGTATCTATATTTAAGATAATTATTTGAAGTTTTGGGCCATGAATTTTATCATATTTCCATTTCTGATTTGTTCTTATGATTTCTTTATTTGTAAGGTTGGTTATTTCTGGTAATAAAAGGTAAAAAAACTATGAATTCCCTAAAAGCATCCATAAGATCAAATTTTGTATAAGTTTTGACGTGTTTCAAATCAGACTTTTGGCTTTTGCCTCAATGAAAATCATTGTCAATCTGGAAATACAACAAATGAATGTCTGGCAAAATGGACTAGTTCATGAGAAGTATGAACTATGATCATATTCTGGTGGAGATAACAAAGAATTCACAAATATCGCGAACATTGGAGAAACTTCAAGGGAAAATAAAGATCTTAGCTGTAAACTTTCTAAAACAATTCATAAGAGATCCTTATTGTTTTCAAATCTACATGCACTATTAAAACTGAAGAGCAAGTCGCACTTTAGTTTCATATCATCAAACTCTTCAATTATTTTCAAAATACTTAATTATTAATCGTGTAAAAGAAGGACAAAAATGAATCAAGTTTCCATCAAAGCTCTATACAGATCATAATTCACAAATAGCTATACTCCCACATGCTCAAGAGCAAACTGAAAAGAAAGCTTGCTTCTATCGCCCAAAGTAGGGTTTAGGAGGACTCAACACCCTCCCCTTCTGTAGGATGTACTGAAGTTCCATACATGCAACAAGCACTAACTCAGAATTTATGAGAGATGTATCAAGCTATCATGCAAACTACATAAATAGAGAAAGCAATCATAAGCACAGAATGATAGAGGAACAAAAAACAGTAAACAGAAAGCAGAACTATGTGAACACAGGGATATATAATACAGCCACTCCAAGTACCTTGCCAACATAAGGAGCAATCAACCATGCAAGAGTGACAGTCAACAGGCCTGTAGCAAGCAGGATAACTATGCCCTCTACAGCCCACTCAGTAATGGTAGTCCGGACACTGGTGACCTCTTCCATGACTACATTAGAAGTCGAAGGTTGTTCACTTACCACGAGGGATAATACGGCAATACTGTTATTCGGATTAAACCACAACGAAATTTCACTTAACCTTTGCCTCCGAATAGCAGCAACAGCTTCAGGATCTATACCAAAGTTAGTTCGGTGGCGTGCATGATTAGGTTCTCCACTGACAATTCTTTCTCTCAGGGCCTCATATTCTTTTAAAGAAACCAATACCTTTTTGAAGTCTTCAGATCTTACATTTTTTGCAACATGTCCACAAATTTCACAGATGATTGATCCATGGTTGATAAACCACTTAAGAGCGCAAGCATAGTGCGCTAAAGCAAGGTCACTTTTGCAAGCACATCCAAGTTCTGACAGAATGTCCTCATTGTTGGCAATACCAAATTCTACATCAGCAGTACAAACAAAAACCTCTCCTTTTGGGCTGATAAATTCAATAAATTCAGACCTCATTAATTCACTTCTGTTCTGGGAATTGTTTCCAACATTTGTCAGGGAAACTTTAAATTTAGAACTCACCTCCTTTTTTCCATTAAATATATCAGATGATGGTGGAGAAATACCCAAAAGTCTAAGTGCAACATTCCCCCTCCTATCAGGTTCAGTACATTGGCAAACTCGACAAGTTGCCAAGCCACTCTCCTTGTCTATGCTATTACGCGAGCTGTCATCCACTGGTTCTACATTCTCAGTTGATGAGGAAAAATCCTCACAGACTACACTTTTCTCAGTGGACCTTTCTTTCTCCATCTCTTCATAAGAAGTTGCCAGAGAATACAAGCACTATATCGCTTCTAATAGTAGTCCCATCTTTTAGTTAGATATATCCATAAAGAGAATCAACCATCACATACGATTGTAAGTCGGAAAGATAAATACCCAGTCCAAGCAAAGACCATAGAGAATCTCTCAGGAAGGCAATGAAGTATATCCAAAGAGAAATCTCTCCTGCCTGATCCTCATTGAGGACCAACTAGAGACCTAGTACATACAGCAAAAATAAAAAAGGAGTTAGGAAATATTAAGCAATTTAAGGAGTACAAGGTTGTCTTTGCATATAGAATACAACTGTGTAAAACATCTAAATCACTATTTACTTATTATAAGACAAGAAAGAGAAAACTATCTGTCGCCAGCTCAACCGTCTTTAAAACAAAGGAACATGAAAAGAAAACCAAAAGGTTTCAAAATAAAAGCATCTTGGAAACTATATGTTACCATTGCCATAGAAGGCATGATTAAGATATTGAAAAAAGTCAAATGTTTTGGCCCATATGCATAGTTAAGTAGAATTGTACTTCCAAGTGACAAAAACGAAATGAAATACAACTCCAGGAAAAAATGTACAAAGGGCACAACTGCCTCGTAATATGGGCAATGTCAATCGCACTGTTGCTGAATCTGTTGTTAACGATTAAGTTTTTCTCAAGCTTCAACTGTATCATTGCCGATTCGCTAGTCTAACAAGCTGTCTCGCAGATTTTATGGCTTTCCCAAGTTAGGTGAACACATAGGTAAAGGTGCTCATCCCTTAAACTTGTATTTTGATGCTAAGATACATGATAGTGTCCATGTCTTGCTGCTGAACCCGTTGTATAGCAAATCCCTTTCCTCCAAAGGATCGTCTCCTACTTGATGTTACTGGCTCTCAACCATTATTATTGCCGAAAGAGATTCTCAGTCATGGCTGGGTTAAGCTATCCCATCAACACGGCCAAAGAAACTTTGCTTTGATGGCAAGGACAGTCCGTGATAACACCAGTTGGAGGACAAGGCTGACATTCATGGGGAGCCAATGATGTATAATGGTGATAGTCACGAGGGATGGAGAATATGAGGACTAACAAAACTGGCAAGCAGCCAGGCCAAGCTTGAGAGTTACTTGTAAATAGGAATTTTCCTATGTAAACTTTGGATGGAAATATTTTGTATTTGGTCGCAGTATGCCCAACAACTTTCAGTCATGGGTAGTCTTATAAATACTATGTTGTGATGGAATGAACAGATAAGCAACATAAATTCCAACTTTCTGCTGGCTTCCTCCTTTGGCTTGCCTCTTGTCTCTCCTTTCCCTCCTCTATTATTTGGTTTAGACGTAGGCAGGCTTAGTTGCTGCATCACTATCTTCAATTACATACCGGAAGGAAAAACCTAGATCAATTTAGAACTATCTTTTTCCTCTGATGTTTCAACTACACAAAATTCCCAAATACCCATTGATCAGGAACTTGTTTACCTAACTAATTGAACCTAATCTGATAGCTGGAGTGAAAAACAATTCTAAGAAAAGTTGTATAGTCCACAGTCTACCTGATCCTCATCAAGTATAAGACGAAAAGGAGTGCTCAAACAGAACCTCATTGACACGTGACTAAACCCCTAATCATCTTCTTTCATCATTCAGATGAACAGCAGAAAATATCAGAGTTCTCTTTTGAAGTTTAATCAGTTTACAATCAGGCCAACAATGTGGGGTAAAAGAGATATTTGTAAATGAAAATACAACTATTCTTATCTCCCTGCAGACCTAAGAAGACTAGAAATCACTCATCTGATCAAGTTCATTCAGTTGCCGAAAAAGAAGCCCGCAGAAACATGTTATCAGGGATCAAACCCAAAAATTGCTACTTTCCTATCTTGCCTCAGCAGCATATGCTTCCCTCTAAAGAATTAATTTTCAACACAGAGAAATGCAAGTCAAAAGTTGAGAAAATAGAAAACCCCACAACAAACGAAGAAGAGAACATATCCATCAAAGCCCCTCGGGGAATTGAGCTCAAAAAAGCACCCACCCCCACCACTCCCAGAGATTTCACAGGTTTGTCTTCAGACCATGAACACAAAAACTAATAGCACGATACAATCAAATCAGCTGATCGGGACTTCAGCATCAACAAACAGTAAAGAACATTGCGAATTGCAGGCGCGATCATTAATGCATTGCACATTTAACAGCCTAATTCAAACAAAAAGAAATGTGGAATAAGTAAAAAGGAGTAGAGATAGAAAAAAAACCTCAGCGAATTAGTACAGCTGGTATGGCGGGGTCGAGCAAGGAAAGCTCTCTCTTTCTCTCACTATTTCCCGTAAGCATGCACTAGACAATAATGGGACAGTATGTTGGGAGTCACTTTAAGGTCAGTATTTCTTCTCTCACCTGTTTAATACAATTTATCATATTGCAAATGAATAATTTATCTTTTTATATAAAAAAAAAAGTTATAATTTATCCTCCAATACTTTTCAAAATAAAGTCTAAAAATATAAATTATTTTATTTTAAAAAATACAAGGGAATAAATTGTTGTATTTTAAAAAAATATAGGATGATAAATTGCTATTTTTTTTTCATAAGAAGATAATTTGCTCATTTTGCATCTTTCTCCACTTACATTTGGTTACATTTTTCTTCTGCTTCAAGAATAAAATAAAAGGAAAATTATATTAGTATCCCCTTGAAATTAAGTTTAATTATAAAATTTCTTTCTATCATTTATAAAATTACAAATACATTTATGTCTAATTACAAAAATACTTTCTAGGACTTGTAAAAGTGCATGATACTCCTCAGGGTTTGTCGATACCTGGCGAAATAATATTTCTACTTCTATAAGATAGGTCCATATCACTTTTGGTCCTATTCATTACGGAATTAGTACTTTTAGTTTCATAACTTAAAAAATTAGTATTTTTGGTCCTTATGCACGTTTTCATTTAAAATTTAACACGTGCTTAGTATGTTACTGTTAAGTACTTTTGAGTGGAAGAAGAATTAGTCCTTTTGCCAATAGTAGTATATGAGTCCCTCATTTGACCTACTTAACTTGTGGAAGACATGATTCTTTGTGTTGTTTTTATTAAGCTTCAACTTATAGAAATATCGGACGGATAGGATTCACTTTTTGTGAGAGAAAAGAAAAATCGCTATATTTTTCGTCCTAATTTCCTTCAAAAAGAATTTCCCCCGTCAAATAGAGTTGTATTTTTTTCCGAAAATGGTGTCAAGCTGAAAAACAAATCTATTTTCTCTCCAACTAAAAATACTTAACGATTACATGTTAGACACGTGCACTAAATCGTTAAATTCTAGACAACAAAGTAGATGAGGACCAAAAGTGACAAATAAATTTTTTGCACACATCATATACTCCTATGCCGCATGATTTTGCACTTGTTTGGGCAAGTTTTTGGAGTCTGAAGTTCTGAATCTCCATCCTTTTCCAATGAAAGGATGGAAAATCAGATGGAGAATATGAGTGTTATTGTAACATTTAAAGAAATAGTTAAAACTTATACCAACTATGAAGCATATATGAGATTGAATTCAAAATAAAATGCCAATTCATAATATAAATAAAATAATATCAAACTGATTCTAATCACAAAAGTCTCGGACGATTAACTATCCAGAGAGATAAATCTTCTATACATTTCAAGAGTAATAATCATCCAGAAAGGTAAATCTTCCATTTAAACCCACTTGTATTTGATCATTGAAAATTATTATCTCAATGAACTTTGTACTTGTCGATTGGATTTAGTCTCTAGACAATGTACGGTTGCCCGAGAATGGACTGGGAACATGATAACTAGCATAAAGGGGTTGAACATTTGTACAGTCGCCCACAGAGAACCTGCCCGAAACAGAAAACCAAGCTAAAACATCACACAGTATAGCATATCCTCAACATAAACCTCTATCGCATACTCCACATATTCAGCAGCAATCAGCCACGTCTTCTCAAGACCACCTTCTACTAGTACACGCGCGCCTCCCCGCGCACACACATATACACACATATATATATGTATATATATATTAATCCATTTTCTGGCGCCTCTCATAGTTGTTGGGTCTGACCAGCATCACCAGCCTGGTGGTGCCTGAGGCTCCGAGCATCCCTTTTCTTGCCCCATTCATGAAGCCTCATGTGCAACTCTGCAGCAGCGATCAAGAAATGCACACCCTGTGATGGAGTCAGAGTATTGATCAATTCTCTGAGAGTTTTCAGCCTTAGATCATCAGCCCTCTTAATGATTTCCGTGAATCCTTCCTCCTTGACCGCCAGAGTCGCCTCAATCCGCTCGTCTGCCACAATCGGGCCGGCCTGATTCCCTTCCCTTATTGACTCCGTTACAGCATGTGACAACTCCACCATCAATGAGTCGGCCACCTTCTCCTGCTGCTTTGCCAGCTTCTCAGTTATCTCCTTCTCTTCCCTTATGGTTCCCCTCTGCAATTCATTCACCTGGTTAAGTTGAGTATAGGACAAACCACCCAAGTCATTTACAGTGAGCCCTTGTCTCAGCTCATCGAGTCTGGCCTCCAGCTGCAGCCCCGACTTGGAGTAGAGCAAGTGGAAGGCAATGCTGGGGCGCCACCCACCAATCCAGAGGAAGGCGTCCTCTAGGCTGCTCCTCCATGATTGATTGAACATCAACAGCACGTCATTCTCAGCCCATAACGATTTAACATGGTAGTATTGCTCGTAATGCTCGATTACCTCTGCGATCTTCGGACGCAAGATTCTCTCATCCACCTCCTGTTGAGTTACCGGTCGATGATCATCATGTCCTTGCTCCTGCAGTCGCTCGCTCTCTTTGGAAGCCAATACGAGTTCTTCAAGGTGCCGGCTTTGCTCAGAAAGCCAGCACTCGAAGAACTCGTGAAAAGTCTCGTACTCTTCAGCTTCACTTCTGAGAGCTTGTGCCATGTATTTAGCATGAACAGAAAGCACGGACATGATTTAGCAACAGTAGCTTGACAGATATTTATACCTGCAGAAACCTGCAGAACAACAAGCGACAGTAACAAGAGATTGTTGCGAGAAAAACAAGCCTTTCTTCGGCTGGTATATGTCATTTGTCTTCAAGCATTGGTACAGCCTTTGTTGAGTTCATGAACGTGAATGGGAACAGTTTCTTGAGTTTAATTCATACTGTGGGATCCAACTCTTATATCGGTGTTTAAAGACATTTGTAAGTAAAGAGGAGATGTTTGATATGAATATCAAACGTGTATATTTTATTTATGTATTGTTGTGATGTTGATTTACATGTTGCATATATGTACAGTGTACTCAGCGTCGGGTAGTGGTGGGTCTGACTATAAGCATCCAAGGCCTCCTTTTTAACTCGATAGCAGCATAGGTAACATACTTTACGTCTATGTAAAATATTTAAAAATTAGGATAAATTAGGATGAAAAATTTGATATAATTATAAATAGTATTCTTTTAAAAATTATTAGTACCTTTTATTTTAACTATTGTCCAACAATTAGCTCAATCAATTAGTTTTAACAGGTTTTCATCCATTTTTTTATTGAATGCTATTGTGGACTATGAATAATTTTTTTTTTAAATAATTCTAAAAATCTTTTATATAGACTAAGTGGACAATTCCTTTTATAATTTTTAGAAAAATTTAATCCATTACATCTAGGTTTTTCCCCTTTTTTTTATAATTTTTCAATTGTTTTTCGAATAAAAGAAAAAAAGGAAAAAAAAAATTTGGTCCACTAAATTAGGGTGGCGGGACTTTTGGTCCATTTCCATCTCAAAATAGCCTTTCACGGCTGTATTTTTTAAAAAAGTGGCAATTTCAGGCCAAAATATTCTAATTTTGCTGGAATCCCTCACATGTGCCTCACATGACCACCAAAATTTGGGAGCTTGCTTACCTATCCGATGACCAATGTAGGTGTGGATTAAAGAAATTTCCTTATGTGGCAAGGCTAACATGTTAAAATTAACACTGTTGTGTTGCCAACTCACCATCCCTAGCCATTCAGCGCTTTTGGAGGGAAAATAGACTCATCCCTCCAGCACGTGATATTTTCTACTACCAAAACAAAAAATAAAAAATGAAAAATCTAAATCGAACGCTTACTGAAGGAAAGGGCAAAATTCCTATTATTGCTGCAAATCCCTAGCTCGCAAGAGAGGTGTGAACTGGTGCAAGCGTTGAAATCACTAGTGGTATGAGAAGAAAAAGGGACCTTGTGGTAGTTGAAGTTGTACTTAGGTGAAGATGGTGATGATTCATGCAGAAAGTCATTTGAAAATGCCCCCACCCGCATGTTAGTGAAGTTCAAATTTATGTTTTGCTTTTGGGTGTAAAGAGCATGTTTTTATGTATTTTGTTGTCTTTATTTCTAATTTCTCAAGGATAAATCTTATTTAGTTAATGTTGTCCTGCCCCCCTCGCTTACCATGTGAGAATTTGACTTTTTGTGTGTGGCTGCAATTATTTTAAAGGAAACTTACCCAATGTGTGGGGTACTGCAATATACTTTTAATTGTTGGCTTGTTTTGTAGTTTGCATATATATATATATATATATATATATATTTCAATTTTCTATCATTTGTCTTATTTCAGACCCTGAGAGTCAAAACATTACTGTAGGGGTGTTCTATGGTGGGGACTTTTGGAATTTGCCTGTAGCTAATTTCATCGGCAGGGAGATTAAAAAATTTGACTATGTAAATGCAACCAACATGAACAAGAAAAATCTAGACTTATTTGCTGAAAAATATGGGATATCTGGGGAAGGTACAAGATACTACATCATTATGAATGGGAGATTTAAATTGTTGTTTAGTGATGATGATATTTTATAACAAGTGTTGAACCATTTGGGGTGTAGGAATATCATATTTATGTTGATTTTGCACCTCTACAACCTAAGGGGGCTGCTGTTGAAAGTGTTGCTTAAGGTAGTATAAAAGGAGCAAAAAAAAGGACAAGAGTAAGGTGACTATAGAAGATGGTGATCAATTTCTGGGAGAAGAAAATGTTCTTAAGAATGAAATAGGTGTAACAGTTAGATCAGATGATGTGGGGGATGTGGGTGAAGATGAATCTGATGATGAGTTTTTAGAGAATGAATATGACATGAATAATGAAAGTGGTGATGATAACGATGCATTGTTTGAGAAGTTGTGATGAAGCTATTGCTGACATGGGGAGTGAGTCTGAATCAAACTCTGACTCAATTGATGTTGTAGGTAGTGAGCAGGATTTAGATGAATAGAGGTTATTTGATGATGAGAGAGATGGACCTTCTTATCTTGTATTGAATCCTATAGAGATATTCACTATAAAAAAATACGGGATTTAGGGCTGTATTAGGAGTGGTTTTTTTTGCATTTGGCACAATTAGAAATTAAAGGAATTTTGTTTGAACAGGAGTTTAAAATGATTTACCATCGGTCTCTATAGACGGCTTTCCAAATATTTAGGAATACTTGGTGAAGGACCGTTCTAATTTGGCACAGTTAGTATAACACGTTGATGGTGACTATCTTAATAGTGTATTTGAATATGAAAATTTCTTTCTTTTTATTGGAGGCATTGGACAACATTAAAATGGTTATGTAATTTAATTTGGCTTAATTTTTTGAACGGTCTTTGTAATACTCATTCCTGAAGTTTGGAACTGTATTTATTTGTATTGGTGATATATTTAGGAACGATCTTTGTAATTGTATAGTGGTCAATTTTTGAAAAGTATTAGGCACGAATTTTATATTTTGTTTGGCAAAGTCTTTTGTAACTGTTTTAGGAACGGTCTGTCCTATTAAGGAACATATTTTTTGAACTATTTTAGAAATGATTTTAGGAATGGTCTTTTTTAAATTTGCGATATTTTCTTTATAATTACTAAAATCGTTCCTAATTTTTTATTTAATAATAAATTTTTAATAAATAATTTGTATATTTAACAAATTTTAATGAATAATTAAATGAATTTAATAAAATTTAATTTAATTATATTTATAAAATTAATTAAATAAATAAATATGAAATAATGAATGTAATAAACATTATGAAACATGAATAATTTTAAAAAAATATTATAATAATATAAAATATTATCTAATTACAAAATTGAAAAAAATTAAAACCTAATATAAACCCTCATCATCAACAACATCCATATCATCGTCGTTCGGCGTCGGGGTCTCTGTCGGAGGCTGTGTTGGGGCGCTAGTGGAGGCGGTCGGCTGTGAAGGTCCCACAGTCAAGGAGCTGATCCCACATATCCCGCATCATGGCCATCATATCGACCATCATCCTCTCCAGCCGACCGATGCGATCCTCCATGGTTGAGTTTGGTTGTGGCGATGTCGGTTGGGGTGGCGATGGTCATGTGTAGGTTCAGTTGGAGATGTGGACCTTAGGACGAAGGCCCAATCACGACCTTTGTTCTTGTCCCCGACTACAGCCAGCCATAGTTGTTGTTCTGTCATCACCACCAAAGCCTCTGATTTGATCGAGGTATAATTGGTCGTCAATCGTGGGTTGAAACTGATGATCCTCCATCAACTTTTGGAACGTCTCCTACAAAATAAATAAAATTATTAAAACTTGACCCCAAAGCTATTTAAAAAAATAAAATAAAATTACTATAGTACGTACCACCACCTCAGCTGCCCTCAAGCCACTCCAGTCGTCGTCGGCCTTCTTCTTGTAGCATCGGATGAACAGTTCCATTTGCTTAGGCGGCCGACCGAGCATTCCCTCCTGCAGAAGAATAAAAAAGTTAGCCTAAATTTTATAAAATAATGATAAACTTTAAAAAATAATGTAATTTCCTTACCATCTTCCTCTTGTGCATGCTAATAGAGGAAGATCCACCACGGTACATATAATTAGCTATGTGCCCAATATATATAAAATTTTGGAATGATTTATTTATAAATGATCGTTCTTAATTAAGTAGAATGATATCGTTTCATGTGCTATGGATTAGTCAGAATTTGGGTTCTATTTGGTATTGTAATTTAATAACATAAGTGTTCCTAAAACTGTGTTAAAACATCTGAAATGACGGCGTTTTATTTCCAAACAATGTCGCTTTCGTGGTCTTTTCAATAGATCGTTCCAATGGTTTTACTGACTGTTCCTAAATGAGTACCAAAGATATATTTTTTTAACTGAAAAAATTGAAAATGAAGAAAAAAATCATTTTGGACATGTTAATAATCAAAGAAAAGTAGACCATAAATTTATGTAGACCAATGGACACATATATTTCTTTTTGATAAATTGATACATGTTCAGCAAATCAAGTATATTTCTATTTTCAAGATTGTTAGTTTTATGCAGATGTTAGTAACATCTTATACTGCTACACTACATCGCCTAGTCAGACTGTTGGGTTTGATTAAATTGACAAAATACTATATTCGATGAAGTTATGATAATTTTGTTATACGGATACTGAGATACAATATCTGATTCACAATCAATGAGATTCAAAACGATACAACTGTTCATCAAACCATGTGATTTTACATCAGACCACTAGATATATTCACATATGTATAGTATTTATATGTGTTTAAGTTTAAAATTAATTAGGCTCGCGGATGTGGAGATATCGTAATCGGAAAGGGAACTAGGAATTATTTTTTTTATCATTAGGAACGGTTACATTATTCTTTTAGCCACGATGTTCTTTAGATTTATGTTAGGAACGGTATTGTATATATTTAGGCACGATTTGCCTTAAATTCATATTAGGAACGGTCAAATATTTAACAACCGTTCCTAGATGTGATTTTCCCTCCATATTTCACTTGGCGTGAAATTAAATTCTTGTGGAACTTATTTAGGCACAGTTAGTTAATTTTGACTTTTACTATTTTTTAAATTTTTCGCATTTTTCATGTTGAATGTTGTAATATTTTTAGGCAAGGTTGTTATTTTTTTCGCTTTCCTACTGAAAATTTAATATTATTCCCGTATATTAATGAACAGTTAGTTAAAGGGCTATACTAGGAACTGTGACTATGCCTAATAGGAAAGATATGGGAATGGTCGGGGATGTACTCCTAATATGAGCAATTTTTTTTAAATTATAATTATTCGTACAGAACAATGATAGAAATATTTACTGATTAATTTTTACAGAAATTTGTACAGATGTTTGATTACAGAAACACTGAACTTCCAATTATATTTATTGTCTTCTTCAATCTCGTAATCCTTATCAAAGCTATTTTCGTCTGATTCGTCATCAGATTCGCCATATGGCCCCTCAGCCTTGATATTCACCAACTCAGCAACAGCTGCCAATTGAGATTGGATCCAATCGTTCCACAACGGTTGTTCGACAGCATGCACTACATCATGAACCAATCTGCCAGCACAAACACATAATCATAGAGGCCCGACATCAATAGGATATAATCTCGTACCATCATCGGGCACATTATTCTGGTTATAATTACAAAACCAGAAAGCCGGCCCGGTGGCATCGAAAACCATCCTCTACGCCTAATCCATATGCGTTGCACACCCTAATGCGTACTAGTACCCTCCTCATTAGCAGCGGGAGTTTCTTCTCCTGGAACGGGGGGGAGGTAACGGCCTCGAAGTACTCCCACACCCTCTCCTCACTATGTGAAGTCCAATTATAATACTCCGACAAAGTCAAAATTTACCTCGTCCGGGATTTTGAAAACTTTATTTTTGCACTTCCGATAAGGACACTTAATTTTCTCACTGTCTAAATACGCATGTTGAGACTTGGCCCATTTCATAAGTGAAGTAACACCATTCTCAAACTCCGGAGTAAGATCTACTCTCCTCTGCAGGTTCTTCTCATACGTCCATCTCCTCAACTGTTTTAACATGATGAGTCCTACACACACACACACATATATATATTATAATATTAAATTTAATTGAAAAAAGTACAACAAATATAATCCATTGAAAAATAAAGGATTAAAGTTGTTACCTGATCAAAATAACTCCAAATATCAAGTAAAATTCATGAGAGATTGACGAACGATAGTATAAAAATATTAGTGGGTTAGTGAGATCAAGAAATTCGAGAGAGATTGAGGAAATAGAGAGAATATATGTAAGAAGAATGGAAGAATATAATGAGACTAAATGGCAAGAGATGAACATATATATATATATATATAGAAAATTTTGGAATGATATTAGGAACGGTTACTGGAACATATAAATAGCCGTTAATTTACATTCTGTAGTGGTCCTAGGAACACAAATAGGAATGGTATTTTTTATTCATTAAATTTTAACTATTGTACTATCTTTGGAACGACGTTAGTAATATAGTTTCAATAACACAAAGCAACCGTTCCAACTTGGAACTCATTTAGTCACAATCGATGAAACACATCAAGTTTTACGTAAAACTCATACTTAGGAACTCTTGTTGTAATATTGGACCAGCTGCATACTCAAACCATTTTAAATTGTACCACATTTTGGAATAAATTTACCAACTGTCATTTTTTTGACATCAATTGTCAAACATATAAGAAAGGTCCACTCAAGACCGTCCCTAATTTTAATAATGTGTTTCAAACGGGTTTCAATTATTTACTGTTACAACTTTTGATTGGCCTTAGAAATAGAAACTATAATTGTTATTTTGGGAATACCATTGGTAACAATTTTGCCGTCCTAAAACAACAACACATAAAAAAATTAGAATTATGACGTCATCGACCATATTCCATTTCTCATGAGTGCCAATAACCGTTTCAATGTGGAACGGGCTTTGTAATGGTCGTCTTATCCTCTGCCAAATTCCGCTTCTTTTTGTAGTGGATGTTTGATCCTTCACTTGAATTGGGGATGATATTTAGCTGAAAAAAGGAGTTCAAAAAAGTTGTCCAATCACATATAATCAGAAACAAAAGTAGTTCGAATTTACTAAAAATGAATCATTCAGAGTTCATTTAGTATGTACTGCGGATATGTGTGAATGAACTATATATGCAAATAAGATTTGAAGGACATTGCTCTATTTTAGGTGAATATGCATGTCTTAACATCTTAGGTAAATGTGCATCAAAATACTTTTTCTCTTGTTACTCTATAAGAAGGGACCAATCAAGGTGATGTTGCACCATAGATACTGGCTCAAGAGAACTTGAAGAACATTGTTCTGTTTTAGGTGAATCTGCCGGTTTTAGTGTCTTAGGTAAATGTGCATCTAAATATTTTTTCCTCTAGTTACTCCACAAGAAGGAGCAATCAAGGTGATGTTGCACCATAGAAACTAACTCAAGAGAACTTGATAGAACCAAGGCGTTCATTGACTTAACCATCTATGTAAGGGCCATCAATGTATAAGCAATTCCAAATGGGCCACAAAATATCAATGTCTATCCATAGATAATTTTGCAGCCTAGATCGAATATCAGGCACCTCCCCTAATGACTGGTACTGGAATCATGCCATGTTTCTCAAGCAAACCTGTAGTTCCAATTCCTAAGACCATCATGAAACAACACAGCCAGAAGTATGTTAATCTTTCAAGTTGGCAAAGCAGTCGAAGTCCAGAAGCTCCAGAAGCTCATGGAAAAATTAAGAAGTCTGGAGACTTTGTACTAGTGGTTTTTGATGAAATGGATTAAGCTGAATGCAAAATCTTGCACTAGATTGAAGTGTGCATACTACTAATTTTTTTGTGGATATGCAAACACTTAATTGGTGTAAAGCTTATGGCTTTTTGGATACTATTATTCACAGTTTTTGGGTAAGGTTGATGATATTTTTTAATTCCCAGTTTTCTGTTGGTTACTTATGTTTAAGCCAGTGTCAGGGGGCAATAATTTTTTTTGATTGTTTTCTTAAGTATTTGGCCCTACTTTTAGTAAAAAAAAAAAAATACCAATACATTGTAGATAATTAAAACCAATGCCAATACATTGCAGAATTTAACTTCATTTATTACTTCAAAGCATTACATATTGATACAAAAACCAACAATCAATGTTTAGCCATTTTCATTTACAACAACTAGCAACTAAGGGTCAGATGTAATAACCCGACCTAAAATTTTCCAACAATGCATATTGTTATTATTATTATTATTGCATTTATGCTCTATATTTGAGTTTATCATGGCTCTTCTACAAAAATAAGATTTTGATGAATTTTTGGAGAGTTTTATAATGAAACTGACCCCTAAAGTCTATCTATATGTTAACCACTAGTCAAAACCTAGTTTTTCCCCACATAACCAAACTCTAAAACCCTATTTTCTGCTATACCTCTTACAGGCGGGGTTTATCAAAATTCTTTCTCTTCCACCATTACCCAAAGTCGTTTACGAGATTCTAGGTGGCTTGGTGATAGAAGCAAAGGACGATGGAGTTGAAGCACCCAATCCCCCAAATAACGAGGTTGAATTGCATCTCAATGAGTAGTTTTTACATTGGGAGTTGTTCTACGAATCATATAGATAATTATGGGTAAAATTCGTATTATCATGACATTCATTATAGTGTGGTGGAAAAGGATTATGATTTTGGTAGGTGGTAAAAGAAAAGAGAAAATGTGATTAGGATTATTGAGTCTGTAGAAAATTGAGAATAGATTTGTCGAGTTCTCACTCGACTAGGCATTGATGTATTATGTATGGAAATTAGAATCAAAGGTGCATAAGTTGAATTTGCATCATGCATATGTATATTATATTGTACAATGAGGTGTTGTGTAATTAGTAAGTTAAATTGAATGTCATGCATATGTGTATATTATACTATTCGATGTAGTGTTGTGTAGTTGTTAGGCATAATTGATTAAGTTTAGTAGATTGGTGCTTGGATGCGTGTATACATGTGTATATAATATACATTAGTTTAGTGCTAGAAATGTATTCGATTTTAGTAGAGTGGAAATTAGGAGTTGATGATATACGAAATTATACGTATATTAAAAGACATCTAAGTTAACGATAGAGATCTAATTATGTTTAGTAGATACAGTCAAAATATGGTATTTTGGATTAACAGAGTCAAGTTAATTTCGTTTAGGATTTGATCCCATCAGATCAAGTGGTGAGTTGAATAAGTGCGAATCAGAATATTCTAGAAAGTGGTTTCTTTCCTCTTCGTGGGATTTTCTTAAATATTTTTCTAATTTCAACTAATTGTCCTAGTTTTAAAGCAAAATATGATGCGAGCATAAGATATTTTTATGAGTTGAAAATTGAGATACATGCGGTGGGAATTTTTGTCAAATATTTATGCAAATAGTTGATCAATCTCGAAATTGTAAATAATTTCGTTGTGTCAAAATTATTCTATTGTCTATTATAGTTTTGACGTCTTTTCAGAATTGAGACATGTGTGACAAATGTTATGATAGCTTTTTATAAGTAATGATAAAACATGCTCAAGTTCATTGACTAATATAGAACATGTTCAACCGTTAACGAAATCACTATTAACTGGGGTAAAACCAGAGTTGTTCTGGACCCTCTAAGTTGGGGCTGTCTGACCCTCCTAGTTGGTTTATAAATTGAGAACTTCTTTCTGACCCTCTCAGTTGGCGTTATAAATTGAGAACTTCCATCTAACCCTCTCAATTAGGGTTAAATATTGAGGCCCAGACTTTGGGCTATAATAATAGTCACATATATGTATGATGTCAGTTATATTGCTAGTGAACGAGAGCATGCCTACTTAATTGAAATGATTGATTTATGAATGCCCTTGAACTATTTAAACAAAATTTTGGTTGTCACACAAGCTTATGTTGTACGCATTTATTTCGATTGAAAAGTTTAGAATTCTCATTCTGTTGTCAAATGTTTGAAGTCAAATTTCCTAATTAATTTCATTTGATTTTGAACAAATTGGCAATTGATAGTTATACATTATCAATGTGTTATGCTTGCATTTGATAAAAGATAGAGACCACTTACTGGGCGATTAGTCGCTCAAGCCACTTAACATATCTTGCAGATGAAATGTATGAGGAGTGTGAGGAAGAGCTATACTGGGGTTAGTAGCTAATCAATGGATGCAAGTGGCGTCGATTAATAAATTCTGTAGACAATTATATTCATTGAAATTACTTTTACTTCTGTCTAGTTGTTAGGACTTGGTGCTAGAGTTAAGATTTTAATATTTATGTTTTTTTGTTGCAAATATGTATTGGAGTTTTATTGCATAAGATTATTACTATTGATTTTGGATTTATGGATCAGTAGTGAGGGCTTCATGCTATTAAGGCTATGGGCTTGGTGGCATGGCCATGTCCTAACCCCTAACCTAGGGCGTGATATTGAGTGGTATCAGAGTCAGATTATGATCTTTGGGATATATCATTATCCTATAGGTTTAGGTAGCAAAACATGATTTGTAGGTTTGATTATAGAATTAAAGGATGTTGATTTAGACTAAATATTAGTTGAGCAAAGTTGACTTTATCAAATAGAGACAAAGATATAAAGCAAGTGACATGACTTTAATAAATTGAGATTAGAATATAAGTTTTTTTATCTTTGTTTTTATTAGATTACGATATTCGAGAAGTTTAGTTTGATATATTTTAAGTAATACTAGGATTCTACGTTCAAAGTTAGATTTTTTAATTTTGAAAGAGTATGTATTTCGAATAGCAATACCTTACAACCAACTACTGGAATGTCACTACTTCAATTATTGATTTAGTTCAATATATTCTATTAATGTGATATAAGTATATTAAGTTAATTTATGAGGTCTAAGTTGTTTTTGGTGGTTAGCGATTTTGTTTTTAGAGATAGTTCCTCATGAAGACTTACTTTTCAATCCTTACCAATTGAAGCTAAAAAATATGAACTCCTCTTTTATCAATCGATGTTGAGATCTTGCTAAATTTCATAGTTGCAATGAGATCTTGTTATGTTCCACAATTTTGTATTAAGGTCTTGTTGAGTTTTATAGTAATAATTATTCTACTAGTAGTTAAAAATGAACTGGTTATGATGCTTGTGTCTATTCAAAAATTTAACTCAATCTAATTTGGTAAAATCATTTGACGATAGTAAATAGGTGAGAAATTAACACTATAAGCATTGATCATATTCTAGTGATTATAAGATTAGCACGAGCGACCAATAAAATGAATAAAAATTGGTATGACAAAATGAAGCAAGCATAGGACTATCATTGTGAGGTTATTAAAAAATAATTGTTCAGAAGTTGGGTTAGACATGTGAATCACATAGAATTTGAATTATTTTATGGAGTCAAGTAGTTTGTTTGATATAGACGGGGAAGAAAGATGTTTAGGGATGGTATAAGTAACTAAAAGTGAAACATGTTATAGTATATAAGTCTAAATACTTGCAGTGGGATTAGAGTGCTTTTGAAGGATGTATAAGGTGCATAATTGAGGCACGAGTAAAGGAAACTAGACTAAGATGAGATATTACAAAGAGCAAAATGAAATGGTTGATTTATGAAACTAAACTAGGCACAAATAAGTATCATGTATGTTATGTTGCTTGTGAAAGAGAACATGCCTATTTAACTGAAATGGTGGGTTTATGAAAGCACTTGCACTATTTAAACAAGATTGTGGTTGTTACACGAGATTATGTTGTATGCATTTATTTTGATCGAAAAGTTTAGAATTCTCTTTCTGTTGTCAAATGTTCGAAGTCAAATTTTTTCATTTAGTTTTGAACAAATTGGCAATTCATAGTTATGCATTATCAATGTGTTATGCTCGCATCTGGTAAGTGGTAGGGACCACTTACTGGGCGATTCGCTCACGCCATTTACCATATCTTGCAAATGAGGCGTATGAGGAGTGTGAGGAAGTGCTACACTGGGGTTGATAGCTATTCAAGGGATGCAAGTGGGGTCGATTAATAAGTTTCGTCCACAATTTTATTTATTGGAATTACTTCTTCTGTTTAGTTGTTAGGACTTGGTGCTAGAGTTAAGATTTTAAGATTTATGTTTTTCAGCTGCAAATATATATTGGGATTTTATTGCTTAAGTATTATTGTTGTTGAGATTGAGTTTATGGTTTAGTAGTGAGGGTTTCATGCTACTAAGGCTATGGGCTTGGTGGCATGGTCATGTCATAACTCTTGACTCGAGGCGTGACATCAGACATCTTCATTCCCAAAATTCACAAAAAATTTGGAGCTTTTCTACTACATAAAAGTTACATCAATTCTTCCAACATCTAACAAATTCACAACTCTAATTTCTCAACAACCACCTTCTTCAATTTCAAGCCTCTGCTGGAGCAATCTTCATGTTTTCTCAAATAGCAACCAAGGCTCACCCAAATAAAAACGAACCATAATAAAATACCAACCATCTTCATCATCCTTTTGTTACTGCAATTTAACTTATTACCTTCTTGTTCCATTTCATTGTTTTCCTTAATAAACAAAGGATTATTGCACATGCCGTTCTACACATAGCAGAGTCCTCCTAATAAAAAATTCCACACCCACCCTTCTACAACTAGGAAAAGAATTAAGAAATTTGATACCTCAACAATGTGGTATTTAAATGAGGAAAGTAGAAAAATAAATAAATAAGGACTTAAGTTGTAGTCTCTGCAAGCATTGAATCTCCTCTCTAGGTTGATGTCAGTCCATGACTTCTGAATCACAATCATTCTCCCACAATAGCATTCCATAGAGGCAGTGGCACTTGGCATCTTCGGTTGCATTGTCAATCTCAATTTCTACTGTATATTCAAAGGAGAAATCATCTCTCTTCAATCAAAAACTACGGTTCTTAGAAAGAAAATTGGAGAAAATATTATATATGGAGACATGCGTCTATTTTCCCTCCAAAAGAGGCTGATTGGACAGGGGTGATGAGTTGGCAAGGCTGGCGTGTTCAATATGAACACGTCAGCCTTACCACATACGGAAATTAAAAATTTTTTAATCCATGTCCGCGTTGGTCGCCGGATTGGCAAGCAAGCTCCC
Organism: Sesamum indicum; assembly: GCF_026168435.1. Taxonomy (NCBI): domain Eukaryota; kingdom Viridiplantae; phylum Streptophyta; class Magnoliopsida; order Lamiales; family Pedaliaceae; genus Sesamum; species Sesamum indicum. The sequence goes on along the minus strand of NC_142669.1, from coordinate 14,192,431 downwards.
AAATTTTTGCAGTCACGTGAGGTACATGTGAGGGATTCCGACAAAATTAGGCTTTTGGCTTGAAATTGCCAGTTTTTCGAAAATACAACCCTGAAATGCTATTCTGAGATGTACCTTGACCGAAAGTGCCATCACCACTAATTTAGTGGACTAAAATTGCATTTTTATCAAGAAAAAAATACAGTAATAACAAAGTTGATGATTTCAGACATCTATCTAAGGATTACATAATTTCATCAAACATCTGGCGGGTATTGGTAATTTTTTAAACAACGAGAAAATATTCATAATTACGAACCTCAGGGGAGCTCGATGTAATTTACCATAAAAATTATAAATATTTAGAATATTATTAAAGGCAAATTACAGCTACCTCTCTTAAGGTTTGGCATAAATACAAATACCCCCCTTATGTTTGAAAAATTTCAAATATCCCCCTCAAATGAAAAATAATTCTGTTTACATGGCGAGGTAAAAATTATAACTTTACCCTTACTAATTTTTTTAAAAAATATAAAAAACTTATGAGAATTGGTAAAATAAGTAATCTATTGAGAATATTAGTTCATAAAAATATTTTGTATAAAATTATGATTCAAATTCAGAAGGACATTTTGGGCAGTTCACTATAAAATTTGAATGAAAACCTAATGGAATGGGCTCGTTTTTATATCGATGTTAAAATTATGATATTTATAAATTTTCAAACAACGATGAGATATTTAGAATTATGCCAAACCTCAAAAAAAATGATTCTCATTTATCCTATTATTAATTAGAAGTTTTCTTTATGTGTTATTTGATCTTCCTATAAATAAATAATAAATATTTAAATAAATAAGAATATATAATATAACAGATAGTATATAGAAAAAAAAAAGTAATTGGTTTATAGAGATCATGTGGGTCTTAGGAATTTAGACAGAATTTTTATGAAGCAAAGAATGCTATGTTTTCATATTATAGTGAACCACAGGCAACAAGTTATTTATCTATATAAAAAGAGAGAAAAAAAAAAAGCATAAGCACATTCCTACAAATTTAGTCCTAAGTATGTATAAATCTATCTTACAAAATAATAAATAAATTACAAAAACATTAATTTCAACACTCTCCCTTGATGGTTTTGTTCATCATGTCCAATAGCGTTACAAAAACATTAATTACAAAAAACCATGCTAAAATGTATTTCTAAATAAGTGGGAACATCAGTCTTTCATACATTCAAATTTATATAGATAGTGTTACAATGACCATTCTAAAACATATTAAAAATAACCGTTCCAAATATAAAAAAAAGTGTTCCAAAAAATAAATTATATATTTAGATAGTCAAACATATTTAGGAACGGTATCTGAACAAGTGGTACAAAAACCGTTATTAAGTAGGAACAGTCGTGGTCCATCCATTCCAAACAATTTGGAATACATCTATTACGATGGAAGGGCTCCCGTTCCATAACCGTTCCAAAATCTGGTTCAAAAGTGTTCAACTAGTAATTTTTTCGTTCCAAAAAAAAAAAATCATTTCTAAAATCGTCCCAAATCCCGTACTTTTTGTAGTGACAACTTTATAGGGCAAAGAAAAGGATTATTGACATTATTGAGGGAGGGCATTCTAGTTCATACAAGTAGCTACTTGTTTATGCTCAATGGTTGAAAGGATTAACCTTGATACTCTTGTACAGTTTAAATACTACATTAATGTCGAAGGCAAACCAGTTGAAAGTGTCCCAGGACACTACTTTTGAAAAGAATATTTCATAGCCTTGGATGCTTCTAAACATGGTTTTCTGCTAACTCCTATCTTTGTTGTGGATGGATCTTACCTTAAAGGACTTTATGGAGATGTTTTATTGGCTGTTATACGCTTGGATGGAAACATTGGGTTGTTCCCTATGGCATATGCACTTGAGGGGCTGGAGTCAAAAGATAGTTGCATGTATTTTTTCACGTGTTTGGAAAAAATGTAAGTAGGATCAATGATGACAAGTTATGGACATTCAAGATGGATATATGAAATGTAACAGTTTGTTATATTTTATATTCTGTAAGAAGGTATATGAAAGATTTTATATAATTTGGGGGTGTTTTGAAATTGTTTGTATATCATATGAGCATATTTATGATATATTTTTTACTTATGGGTATATGTTTAATATAGGGTTTGGTGGATTGTATTTAAATTTTTCATGTTCAAGTTAAAGGACCTTAAACTTGTTGCTTATGAGTGGTTCAAAATTATACAATTTCATATGTAGGATAGACATGCTTTTGATGTTAGGTCGAAAAATTATAATATCACCAATGATTGAATCTATTAACAATTGGTTTGGGATTTGGGATCTAAATGTATAATGTTTTTGATTGATGGATTGAGGGCAAAACTTATGAGCAGGCTACATAAGAGGCTTCAAAAGGGATGTGCTATGCAAGGTAAGGTTGTTGCAAATGTTTTGAATAAGTTGAATTATGTCAAAGAAATGACCACAAAATGTAATTTGTTAATTATTAGGTAAGATAAGTTTGTGGTTTATGAAAATAATGTCCATTTTCTTGTTAATTTGAGGGAAGGGAGTTGTGATTGTAGAGAGTGGGACATATCATGAATTCCTTGTTAGCATGCAACCTTAGGAATTGCTGATAATAAGGATGATTTTAAGAGATATTGTCACATTAGTTTTTCTAAGAGTACATATATGAGAGCATACAGTTGGGTTGTCAATGGGAAAGGTCTTTTTCTACTCAGCTCATACCAAAAAGAGACCCAATATATTAATTTACCCAGATTATATATTTATATAACAAATTATTAATTATTTGTTGATTAAAAAATTGGAGATGATTATTGAATTATGCAATATATAATTTTATGGAATCTTAAGTTTTTAAAATTACTCCCCTTGAAGTTAAATACATCGTTTCATATTAATCCAATTGAATTGAGAAAAAAAAAATAGAAGCATTTTTTTTAGAGTTCAAATTAGGTATAATGCTTCAAATTAAGTATAATTGCTCATAAGTATTGATAGGTAGAGATCTAACCCAAACCCAATCTATATCTTTTTTGTTGGGCCTGAACCTATGCCTAACAATATGCATTGGACCTCGTTATGGGTCTTTTATTTATTTTATGGGCCCAAGTTGTTTTATTTATTTTACACCATCATCTACTCCACCAGTTGTTCCACCTTCAAAGTAAATAGTTCAAATTGTTGTGAATTTATTTGCTAAAACTATATTATTTTTTTAATTGTATAGGAAAATTTTCAAAAGTTAAATGATTATCACAGCATTGCTTCTTAGAGTCTCCTCGAAGTCATCATCCAGCACATCGGTTAAAAATTAGCAGCTATAGTTGGAGGCTATTGGAGGAGCAAGAACATTCACTTGTTTTATCACAACTAACAAAACCACTCTCAGCCTAGTACCAGAACACAATGGAATGGAGTTGGTACACAAGTTGCTTCGGAAAAAAAAGACAATGTGCTGGGAAAAAAAGACCATGAAAATGAATATGATTTTCCTTTTTAATTATGAATACTTTAGCATTTAACACTTATATTTTGTGAATTGTGTTGAATCATCTTTACTATATGTAGTTTTCTTAAATATTTGTCATATTTGAATTTATAGTTTACTAAAGTAAATCAAATATAATTTTATTATTAAATATTAAATTTTAAAATTGTAAGAAAATTACAATGACTATCGTTGCAAAGAAAAAGAATTTACAATGGATTGTCCTTAAAAAAATGCGTTGCAATTTTGCAATGTCTTCCGTTGCAAATGTCGTTGTAAACAAAAATGACTTTGCAATGGATTATAGAAAATATTTCATTGTAAAATTTGTTATAGAATGTAGTAGCAAAAAAATCATTACAATATTGCAACAACTTCCATTGCAAACGTTGTAAATGAAAATTATTTTGCAATGAATTATATTAAAATATTTCATTACAATATTTGCAACGAACTGTTGTTGGAAAAAAAAAAGCATTGCAATATTGCAACAACTTTCCGTTGCAAATATTATTGCAAACAAAAAATAATTTTGCAACGAAATGGCCATCAACTTTACCACAAATATATCATTGCAAAAGTTGTTATAAAATACAAAAAATCAAATCTTTTAACAACGCATTTTGCAAGAAAAATTTACCACGGACCAAAAATTGTGGCAAAATTTTACAGCGACCGAAAAAATTGTTGCTATATAGCAGTGGTACCTTTAGCAACGGACAATATTCCGTTGCAAAAGGTCGTGGCAAATCTGTTTTGCAATGATGAAATCCATTGCAAAAATCCATTGCGATGAGCCTTTTTTTGGTAGTGATAAAAAGAATATATTCAAGTAATTTTTTATTTTTCAATAAATAATATCATTTTAGATTTAGGTATTTTAATTAATTTTCAATATACGACGAATTATATAATATAAAGAATACATTCATCCAATTTTTTAATAAGTAATATCAATTTAAATTAACATAGTTTTTATTATCTAAAATAAATTATATAATACAAATGGTATATTCAACTAATTTTTTCTATAAGTAATACTAAATATTGTAGCACCCTCTATCACTACTAGGGCTATATCTTCCCTAAACACCTGTATCTATATATATAAATATGCACATAATCATCTAATCAATAGGCACACATAATTCCAACGTCATAACAAGCATAATCAACCCACAACATTATATACATATCAAATATCACAAATAATCCATCACAAGTAATCCCCACGTTTTTACATTCTCTCTATACAAATAAAATGTGATTTGTATTTTAATTGACAATGAGGAGAAAACTGCATACTGGCCCGACCTACTTGAATATAACGTTTAGACCTAGCCTTCGACAGACAGACACCTCAAGATCTATTTCCGAAAAAAAAATATCAACAGAGGAATGAGCCTGCCACTCGGTAAGTAAATAATTATCCCATTTATATATGTATATCAAATGTAGCCCAAACAAGATAAGTGGGCAACATGCGTAGAATATAGTCAATTTAATCCCAATATAATCAGCTTTATTACACCACATAGCTAACTCGCAATAAAACAATCAATTAAACTCTTTGTCTTTTCCTAGTTTGCTTACCAGAAGGTGATATCGTATTTTTCCCATCAACTCAATCTCACCGTTATATAAGTTCAAGTGAATCCCGTTGACAGCCGGCTCATCATTCTCATTTCACGTCATAGCTCTTTCAATTCGCATCATAACTCTTTTATTTCGCATCGTAGCTATTTTATATCACATCATAACTCTTTTCGTATCACATCTTTTTCTATTGCATCAAAGCTCTTCTCATTTCATTTCTTTCTCATATCGAATTATAGCTCTTCTCATCTCATTTCGCCTTATAAGCTTTTCAACAACATCAAAGGTATTCATGTCACAATAATATTCAATTTCCAACACTCCCTTATTTCCACAAAGCAACTAGTAACCTAAAACCATATATCGATATATTCTCATTTTATCATATAATAAATATAATATTTGTAAGTATTCTTTCATTTCACGTACACCATAGAGTCAATCAAATTAAATCATCCACCACTCATATATTTAAGATAAACAAGGTTCAGCATGAATCACAAATTTATATAACAGTAATACCACAAATAAATGAAACATATATAGATAATACTAATTATTTACTTACCTCGACCTTACAACGCTTTTATCTACTCAATAGGTAATGGTTCAGTCCTCTCACTTTACCCCCGTATCGTATAATGAGTTATAACGCATACAATTAATATATCAAGAATATCATAATTTTTAAATAGAATATTAAATATTATTCGCATAATTTTCAATAATTCTTTAATATTTCATTTCTATCGAAATATAAATCTTCATTCTAGTTCTTCTTAATAATTAGACACTCTAGGCTTCATAAAAATACTTATAATTTATCATTTAATTCGTAGGGATCCATTTAATCAAACCCCGTATCTATTTATAACTATCTTTTTAATAACATCCCTAAATTAGATTATCATTAAAAACTTCATTTTTTAAATATAATTTCTGAAATATTTTTATGAATTTCCTGTCAAGCCCTCGCTACTATACAATTTAATTAAACAACAATGCGTAGAATTGCATATTTAGTTAATAATTTCGATGGAATTGTATAAATTAGCTAGAGTAATATTTAAATCTAACAAATTTAGTAATCTAATTGACCAATGATATCATTTTTAAATCTGATTTGATATTCAATTCGACACTAATTTAAATATCAAAATTCATAAAATATTTCGATTAAATAGTACATCGCTCAATATAATCTACACTTAATAAACAAACTAATTAAATAATATAATTATCTAAATTAATATAAATTAAAGTAAATCGGGGCAGATCCATTACAAAATCCGTAACCCGTCCCAAACCCAATCGAGTCCAATAAATTAAGACCAGGATCTGATCCTGATGAGTCCAGGTCGGGCCATTCATTCCTTCTCCCTATTAGACCATGCAGTATTTCTGGAAGGTAAATTGTAATTTCCTTTTAATATAAGGGAGGATTTTACCAATTTCAGCGAATACATGAGATGCATTGGATGAAATTTGCATTAGTTATTAGAGCATGAACTGGTATGAGCTGTAGTGTTTGGTGGCGCATTGATATTTCTAGTTCCTTTTTTTACTAAATAAATCATAACTTTTAATATATAATTATATACTAATATGTTTTTCCAGTTATCTAAAAATATTCATATACTCGACGGATAAAACATTTGAAAATGGGGTAAATTATATTTTTTGTCCCATAAATGGACCTTTAGTCCCACACTCAAACTAATTCGCATATGAAATTAAATGTTCGAATTGACCTGAGTATGAAACTAAAATTAAAAATAAATCTACTTATGGGATTAAAAATATAATTTAGCCGTGGTGCAGATTTAGGTATCTGTCGCATAAGATCATCTCTTCCTCCGACTATCAACATCTTATATAACAGTCAACGAATCTGAGCAAAACTCGGAACTTGAACATTGTTATTGAAACCGCTATCATCACCCTCTGCACCACTACTGCAAACAACGACAAACATTTGTGTTACAAATTTTGTGCGTGAGAATTTTATAAGAGAGCGTATCTGCAAAGTCAGAAAGAATAGGGCTCGGCAGTTCTGAATACAAACGAGTCTATCCTCTTTGCCACTTGTGAATCAAATGGCGCCGTAGCGTGCGATTGCTGGCCATATTCGTTGCTGCATGCCAAACGGAAGAACGTGACTACATGACACAATGACAAGTTAGCAGCTTCATCACGGGTTGTTCTGAGATCCTCTATTGGAGACGAGGATCAGCAGTTAGACTTCTATCTGATAGTATTTGACTGACTTGAAAATTGATGCGGCCATGATTTTTTTAAATCACATGAATGACGTAACCAAATTTAATTAAAGGGATAAGTACACTTTTCTCTCCTGAGATCTAGTACAATTTCTTTGGTTTGAAAAATTATGTTTAATATACTTGATATTTGCTTTCTTCTAACAAATACGTCCATTCGTTAGTTAAAATTCACCCAATTTTTTGATATTAACAAAATAAGAGGATAGCGATCTATATTGACCTTCAATTCACTTACTATATACTGATCATATATTGCAGATCAAATAATTAAATCCTTTTATGATCAAATTAGCCATATATATCTTCAAACGTTAATGCATGTACGAATGTATATCACTGTTAGAAGAATAGTTTAGTTGAAAAAAATTTATTTGACTTACAATAAATCAGTAATAAGTTAATCGAAGATAAAATAATTTTTCATTTAATTTTTTTGTTAATATCAGCAAATTCAGTAAATTTTGACTAATAGATGGACCTATTTGTTAGATGAAAATAAATTTTAGGATTGCTAAATGTAAATTTCTAAACCACAGGAGATCTGCGTGTAATTGTACTAAACTTCAACAATAAAGAGTGTAATTATCCTTTAACTAAAGACTTAAATTCATTTTGACCCCTTGGAATATGAAAAAATATCAGTAAAAATTTAAATATAAAAAATTACCCCTATATTATGAATAATGACACACACTACCCCCTATGAGCCTATTTTTTAATGACAATGACTAAAATGCCTCTCCTGGTCAACTAAGGTCTATTAAAATATATCTATAATATATTTATAATATATAAAATTTATGTAGGAAAATTATTTTTTAGTCCATTAAATATGCTTAATATTAATTTTAATCCGATAATTATGCTCATCTTTATAAATCTATTAATTTCAAATTTGATGAAATTTAGTCCTTCAGTGGCTGATATTTTTATTTTTGATCATAAAAATGACAAGGCATGCTAATTGGATATTTGTTGGGGGCGTTACTAGTTCTACATGGCTTTAAAAAATGACATGAATGGCATGTTAGATACAATTTTATTATATGAATTATTATAATTTACAAAATAAAATAATTATAATTTATAAAAATAAAATTATTATTTTAAAAAAAATAATAATCAAACCCCCCACCCCTGCCCCACGGGTTAGTTATATAAATATTATTAAAAAAACAAATTATATAAATATAATTTATTTAAAACATATAATAAAAATATGTCGAGTTGCGAATGTGATCCATGACTAGACTTAATTTTTTTTTTTATACATAGGTCGTGAATCAGATCCACAACTTGGTGTCTTGGATCCGATCCACGACTCCATGTCGTAGATCTGGTCCACGACATGAAGTCGTGATTTCAATCCATGACTTTATCTCGTGGATTGGAATCACGACTCCTTTTTTATTTAATTTTATTTTTTATAAATTAATATATAAAATTAATTTTTAACAACATATTGAAATCCAAAAAATCATAATATAAAAATTGTATTAATTCAAAAAATATAATTAACTATACAAATATAATATTTTTTTATACAATTCTAAAAAGTACAATGAACTATACAATTGTAGATGTAAACAATGTCCAGCCGTTTCAACAATTGCGTCTATGGCGTTGACGCCGATGTCTTCTTATTTCCTCGTCCACATTTTGCATTAGCTCATTTTGTGCTCATTATTATGATCATCGGGATTAATGTCCAACCAACTTGATGTTGTCGCAAAATTTAAAATATTACAAAAATTGTTTAATCAAATAATAATATGTCATCCCAATAATATAATTAGATGATATAGGAATTAAAATATAAAAATTTTAAAATATTAAATATGTGATGTGTAAATTTGATTATTCTTAAATTATTTAAATTATTTGAAAACTCTAATATTAACTTTAAATATATAATTTTAAAACTAAATTTAAAACGATAAAGTTGAATTAAAATTATTATAATAAGGGTAAAGTAGTTAAAATAAAGTTAAATTTATCTACAAAAAAGTCAAAATATCTAGTAAGGTGCTTTTAAATTTTGGCCTAAAAGCTCTTTTTTTAGTATTAAAAGTATAAACTGACATTTCAAACACGTTAAAAGTACTTTTCGAGAGCCAGAAGCTAAAAAATACGCAAATACTTCCATAATCATGCTTCTCAATCTTGGTACATTCTCAACCCTCTTTTCAGTAAGAATCCCTCATTTCTTGCTCCTATTATACACCTTTGTACACTGCTGCTCTGTTTTGCTCATTCGAAAATAGGAAACAAATATAAAAAGCGAGCAGAAAAGAGAATCAAAAAAGCAAAAAGGAGTTGAAAAAGGAAAAATCGAAAAAGAATTTTAAAAAAAACGAAAAGGAAAAGGAAATTAGAGAAAATGAAAAAAAAAAAATGTTGGGCCTTGAGGATTTGACTGAATTTGGGTCGTTCCTTTGGAAATGGGTAGAAGTTCTATAAGGTTGCTGGGTTGAAATCTTATGGACTTATTGTTTTTTATTCCATTTGAGAAAGCTGATTTATACATACTTTTAACGGACAAATTATAACTGCCTTTTTTACAATTTGACATAATTATAAATATTTTTTTATTATTTAAAAAATTATAAATGCTCTTCTTAAATAGAAATAATTATATAGCCCCTAGACGATGAAGTGAACATTATTATTTTTCGCTTTTTGATTTTTTTAAAAAAATATATTTGAAAACATGTAAAAAAAGTGAGGGTGCGTAAAATAAATATCTAGAGGGAATATTAGTTCATAAAAGTATTTTAAAAAATTATAATATATATGTATATATATAAATTATAATTTATAATTCAAAAGGGAATTTTGGTCAGTTCATCATAAAAATTGGATGGAAATCTAAGGAATGGGATCGTTGTTAGATGGACGTCAAAATCAACGAAGTATTTATAATTTTTTAAATAACAAGTAGATATTTGTAATTACGTTAAATTTCGGGAGAGGTGCTTGTAATTTACCCTACTTTTTACTGCCCAAAATATTTTGTGGGTTCTCTTTTTTCTTTATTTTAATTTACCCTGATTGTAATAAATATCTTGAGGTTATTGTAATTTACTTGAGATGATTATAAAGTAGGGTAAATTATAATCACCTCAAAAGGCCAGTAAGACTCCCTCATTTATTATCGCTTAATTTATACTAGTAACACTACCAACAAAAAGTAAATTTTGAGACGGAAAATTGTCCGTCTCAATTTGAGAATTAGTAATTTATGTCATATTTTATTTGTTTGTATAAATATTTAGTATTATTTTAAAATAATTATAAAATTAGTATTATTTAATAAAATATATACGAAATAATAAATTAATCTTAAATTTAAAATAAATGATGACAAAAATAGATAGATGAAAATAATAATAATAGAGAAAGCAATAACTATCAAAAGATAGTGAAGGGGTGAGAAGTTAGATAAATAAATTAAAAATAATTAAATTAAATATCTAAAAAATAAATAAAAAACGAGAGACACTAAAAGGGTAATCTCCCTTAATATAAAGAATAGTTAGGTGAAATTGCACTTTTAGTCCTGTATGTTTAGGAGTTTTTCACATTTAGTTCTCTAACTTTGTATGTAACACTTTTAGTCCTATATCTTTTCGAGTTCAGCAATTTTAGATCCCCATCTGCTTCATTAACCCTTTATTATAGCCGTCCTCGGACTTCAAACTTGTTATTTGATGACGTCATTGCATTCGTTATCTTCTTATTTTTTTTTTGGATGACGTCATTGCGTTTGTCATCTCTGCATCCTTTCCAGCTGTTGGCCATAACAACTTATCGGTTATGTGATTACTAGCTAGCCTTCTAACAGTTGGCCTTTGTCATCTTCTGCCGATACCTCACTTTTGAATGTTTACGTTTTTTACGGTTTTTACTTCGCCTTGTGAAAATTATATCTTTTACCCTTATCCTGTTTTGGTTCGTGTTTCTTTTGGGTGACCCGAATTTTAGTCCCAAAAAAGGGTTTTTTCTTGTTTCTCACAGCAAGGACATACATGGTAATGCCATTGCTCAACATGCAACATATTATATGTATTCATCCTCATGGCCTCAGTTGCAGGTAGTTTTTGTTCTTCCATATTAAGCATTCTCTTTTTCTCGAACAGGCTCTCTACAAATTTGTTATTTTTTCCTGTCATGAAGTTTAACAGGAATGATTCATTTAATTTTTTTGAAAAATATTTTAAATGGATAATTCACTTTGTCCATCTCTGTGAGACAGACCCATATGCCGAAGCTCTTTTGGTAGAAATATCATCCTCAATTATGATTGATACCAGCGGAGCTTCTACTGAGGCAGCTTTGATTCTGTTGAAAGCTACTATGTCAGGTCTCTGCAGCTTGATAAAATGGAATGCCTAATGAGACCCTTTTCCTGAAATGTCTGGAGCCACTGATGTGAACTTTAACTCCAAAATATCGCCTCTTTTTAAGTGGGGATTGTTTTGCCATGAATCATAAACCGCCTCACTAGTCCATTCTGAAAACTTTGCAATTTTCAAAAAACTTGATGACATAGTATGAACTAAAGCGAGAACTCCAAATCATACAATTATGAGATTTTTTCTGGTTTTGACCCTTCTAACATCCAAATTCTGTTATATTTTTTGGATGTTTCTATTATGATTTTGCTTGGATTGACCCCTTTGCTAGAAATTAATTTTTTTCACATTCGCTGGTAAACTTGCCAAAAGAAGAAGATATCAACTCGATAGTATTAACCCTAAAGGTGACTATCATTGGCCTAAGGTGAATCTCTCCCTCTTTAACCCTATTGACTTTTACCATTAGGAGTTTGCACTTCATGTGATCCAATTGTTGTCGTTTTACAGAGTCTAACGATGGCCTTTTGCAATTGGTACTCGAATCCGGACTAGAGCCTTCTACTCTAAGGGCATGTTTAAGGTCATGCTCCCTCAACTCTCGAGTCATCACCGAGGGCGATACCTTTCGAATTGGTTCCATCAAGTCGTTCCATAGCGAGGTAGATGCCAACATGGAACTCCTTATCTCGACCTGGACAGTGTCAAGATCAACTCTTTGTATCTGCCCGGATACTTGGGCATTCACCGCTAGCCATCTCAGCTTTTTTCAAGCTCCTCAAGAATTTCTCTATCGTGACTGAGCCTCAACATGATGGAGTTCACTTCAGATGCCTCTATCACTTGTCAGAAAATCTACAAGAACATTGTCGTGAGATTATATAATATTGTCATTCAGCTTACCATTTGATAGTACAAGCTTTCTCAATTTTAGATTCTAATTTATTTTTCAAAAAAGTTTTTATCATAAGTATTATCAACTTTTAATGTAAATTATTTAGCAAGTAGGAATAAAGGTCATTTCTTAAAAGACTTTCAAATTGCAAAGAACTCCTTCTAGTTAATGTGTCAGACTTGGATTTGTTTCTTTGAGAACAAACATCCTGTATGTATACAAGGTTCTTATCTTATAGTAGTTTGTTTCATGAGCAATGCTGCCCATTTATGGTCATTGGTGTCTGTGTAGACCAATAATTCATTCTCGTCTTATGGTATGGCAAGCTTTGGCAAGTTACTGCAAATCTATTTCATTTCATGAATTTCATCCTATTTCCACTTTGAACTTTTTATTTCCTTCAAAAGTGGTCGGAAATCCTTTCTGTATTTTGCAAGATCCTTAATAAAGATGCCTGCAAAATTAACAATTCCGAAGAAGCTTTGCAAATACTTCTTGTTCTTGAGTACGTCTGAAAAATTGTGAATTTTCTCCACAATATGTTCTTTAACTCAATATATGTCTCGTCAATAAGAATTTCTAAAAGTTCAGTTTTATTGCGATAATAGCTTTCTTCTCAGAAAGTACTAATCTTTTTTTACGGCATGCATCAAAAAATATCTCAAGATATTTAATATGATCTTTCACATTTTTTGATGCAATTAGTATGTATTGAAGTGTAGGAATAAATGTGTATTGCAGGTTGAACAGAGTTGCAGAGTTGCAGAATTGCAGAAGAAAGGGATGAGAAGTCTGCTCAAGCTGCTGAAGAAGAAAGCTTTAGTTGTCGTTCTTTTTTGCCACTTATAAAAGCGTGCTTTTTTAATTGCACTTCTTAGTACCCGTTAGTATGTTGGGGTAGTTATTTTCCTATTTCTTCTTTAAATAGTTGGTTCAACAGCTGTTGTACAGAACAACAACTTCATCCCTCTGTTTCTTGATTTACAGTAGAAATATACTTCTGATGTGCATTAATAAAAAATATTAATTTGTAAGGATAAATGAGTAATTTGATATGTATGGGTACACCTTAAACATATATACCTCACCAGACCATATAATTTCCAACACCCCTATAAATACCAAAATACTAATTTTTTAATCTAAGTCACTATTCATTGACAAGACATCCCACTCTTGAAAATTACACATTTTGCGGCAATTGCATTTCACCTGGTGCCAACTGTGCCGAGGTAAAATTTCCAATTTTATCCTTTAGCAAAAAAACCTCAACCACATCATTGGCGCCGTCTGTGGGAAATATTTACCTCGACACTGAGTATGCAAACCAGGTCTCGAGCTTTGGCGGAACAAGACTCGCCTCGTGAACAGTCACCACCCCAGGAGGTAACCCCCCTGACTCATGAGCAAGTACCCCTCAATGGGGAGATTCCTCCTGAACATCGACATATCTTTCTCCTCTTTTGATTTCTCCAAAAATATTGTACTTTGAATTTTGAGTAATGGAGTTAGTTTTCTTGTCGTAATCCCAACAAACAAAATAAACTTAGACATAGAGATCTTTGAAGTTTCACGAGGACCCTAGAGGCAAAACTCGTCATGTGATATAGACAAAAGTCGCTATTGTCCCGGGACCCCCTAAATGGAACTTTCATTGAGATCCTCGTTAATAATGTCGCTCCGAAAACTTTACATCCGTCTGAAGTTGGTGAAAGACCGACTCCGGGACATGAAGTATCCTTTGAGGCAACGGCCCTTTATCGAACTGTTGAGACAAGGTCCCCTCTTAAAAATATTGGAATCGGAAAATTTTGTCCCCCCCCCCTTCCGAAGTTGGTAAAAGCCTAACTATGGGGCTCCATCACCAAAGGTAAGAATTGTTTACGGGGATCTCATCTCTTGAAGATGACGTCGAATTTCTCAAAATGAATGAAAGAATTCGGCGCGAAAAATGAATAAATACTGAATAACCTCTACTAATAGAGAATGAGAGCAAATATTATTAAAAAGGTAAGAGAGCAAATATTATTAACTAGAGAATAGAGAATGAGAGAAAATTTTGTCACCCCCCCGCCTTCCGAAGTTGGTAAAAGCCTAACTATGGGGCTCCATCACCAAAGGTAAGAATTGTTTACGGGGATCTCATCTCTTGAAGATGACGTCGAATTTCTCAAAATGAATGAAAGAATTCGGCGCGAAAAATGAATAAATACTGAATAACCTCTACTAATAGAGAATGAGAGCAAATATTATTAAAAATATTTGATGGTGTAGTGGTGGGAGTTTCCACTTACCACACTTTTGACTTGGGTTCAAAACCCAGGGGACGCAAAAATAAGCACCTCCTCAAAACACTTGAAGACTCAAGCTGAATTAACTTGAGCACGAGTGCGCCCGAGTACACTCCCCTAGTGCACCAGCTCGAGCCCGTGAGCACCCCCCAGCACCAGTCCGAGGCAGCCCCAGCTGACTGGTGCATTAGCTGCAGCGGCTCGAGGCTGGTGAGTGCGGCACAGCACCAGCACAAGGCCAGCACCAGCCCGAGGCAATCCTGGTGCACTCCGCGACCGAGGGGCACCCCCAGCTCGAGTTGGGCACCAGACACTGTTGGCCAAGCGTATTCATACACCCCCAATGAATTGATAATAATAAACGACTACCCACCCATCCACTCTCATATGTTAATTCGATTTAGAAAAGTGTTTACTCTCGGACAAAATATTACACTGGGTGGGCATATTCCATCCGAGAGTGGGGGGCTGTATGATGTGCATTAATAAAAAATATTAATTTGAAGGATAAATGAGTAATTTGATATGTATGGGTACACCTTAAACATATATACCTCACCACACCATATAATTTCCAACACCCCTATAAATACCAAAATACTAATTTTTTAATCTAAGTCACTATTAATTGACAAGACATCCCACTCTTGAAAATTACACATTTTGCGGCAATTGCATTTCACCTGGTGTGCAATTGTGCCGAGGTAAAATTTTCGATTTTATCCTTTAGCAAAAAAACCTCGACCACATCAACTTCTTTCTTGCTTTACAATCTCTTGCTCTCTGAGTTTTAACAGTATGTCGTCAATGTGGACAAACATAAACTCAAAATAATTCTTAAAAAGATTATCTATTTTTTTGAAATATCTGAGGGCCATTAGATAATTTCATTGGAAGAACATTGCAGATATATTTCCCTGTGGTATGAAGAATGCAGTAAACTTTTTTTATTCACTCTGCATCTTCATTTGATAAAAATAAATTTGCAATCGAATTTTGAACACACTTTAGCACCTTTAATGCAATCAATTAGTGTTCTTTACTGGAAATGTAATAACCATCAAATTCTAATATTCCATTTATATCTTGATAGTTAATTACCAACCTGGTTTTATCTTTCTATAATTCACCATGCTTTCTTACCAAAAAACCAGGGCTATACTGTAAGCAGAGACTCCAAGCTCAATGAGTTTAAGATTTGATATGCTCTTTGATAATCTCCTGCATATCTTTCTTATCCTCCATATTAATCTAGATAGGCTTGTCTTGAACATACTCATACTTGCACTCTTCTTTGACCTTCAGAGTAGTTTTGATTTTATTTCTATCCCACCATGCCAAAGGGTTCTCGCTGAAATTCCTCCAAATAAGTGTCTCGACATTCTAAGGAAAGAGCTTGCTTTCTTCACTAACATCTAGCAACTTTATCTCCTATAATGTTTCTTTGAGGTTCTTAATGTCTTCCTCAGATTCCTCATAGACGCTATCACTATCGATAAGTCCCTATTGCTTAAAAGACAAAAGAGCTTTACCAAATTTTCTCTTATCCTGCATTTCCGGATGAGTTAATCTAGCATCAAAATCACCATGCTTGCTGTGAAAATTTATGGGTATTATCCTATTGAATGTTCTTCGCAAAATCTGTATCTCACTACCATAGTTAGTAGTAAATATAAACACATTTATGTGGTTATCCTGTGCATATTTTGCAAAAGTTTGAATGAATTTATTATCTAGCAAAATATTTGCACCAGTGTCATGAAAGTAGATAAGAGGTGTTTTCACCCTATACCAAGGTGTTCCAAATGCTCCTCCAATCATGATCTTTGTCTCTCGTATTCCCTTATTGAGTATTAGAATTTTCTACAAAAAATTCCTTCCTGCAATAACGGGTAAGATTTCTATAGCTTCTCTAGGGAAAACTTTAGGTTTTGTTGTGCAAATTCCTGAACCTAAATCAATATAAGCTGCAAAATATTCTGTCTTATATTGATTATATAACACAACAACTGATATGTATATAGAAAAGGGAGTGCTCATTCAATCCTTTTGGTAACACCATCAAGACTGAATTCCCTAATGTTATCTTTCATTCCCCATTGTTTATGATTTTTGAGAAAACTTAATTCCAAAGTAATACTCTCATTTTCTCGTCCCACAATACCTGCAACTAAAATCTCATGGCTTGCTATTTCTAACATGCCTTCATATCTACTAATGACAGGTTGCTGTAAATGATATAAGTCATCACAAGGGAAAAAGTTTTTTTTCTTAGTGATGTCAAATTGTATTTCTTTACATCCTTAAGGGTATCTAAGTTTTACGTTATGTACCCTAATCTCTTGAGGAGTTAAAGTTAATAACTCCCTCTCCTTTCCTTTATAACCTGTAATCCTATCTTGCAAAAAAGACATTTTACTACTAAACTAAGTTCTAGAGCTAGGTGTTCGGTCTACAATTGGGTGATCTTTTATAACGATACCAACCTAGGTATCCTAATTGATTATCAAACATTAATTTCAGACAAATAGTGACTTTGACATTTTAAGAAAAAAATTATATTCTTTTCGCGAAGTAATTTTGGTAAGGGCAAAATGGCCTTTTCAAACTTAAAAATTAAAGGTCAAGAATTTTTTTAAAATTTTAAAACTTTAGGGGGTAATTGATGTGGGGTGAGTATTTCGGGAGTGATAATTGTATTTAATCCTATAAAATATTAGTTATATGTATATGAACTATATATATATATTAGTTAATATATATGAACAAATATATATATATATATATATATATTAGTTAATAATTAGATTTATTTTTTTAATATCTCTTGTTAATTTTTTTAAAATTATTTTTATTGTTTAATTGAATGAAAGTTAATTTAAAAATTATAAACTTTTTCTAATTTACTTCAGTGTAAAAGATGCATGGATCTATATACAGTAAAACCTCTATAAATTAATACTCTATAAATTAATAAACTCTCTAAAATAATAAAATCTTTCGGTCCCGACTTGGGCCTTTGTAAAAAATCATCAAATTCGATAAGATAATAAAATAATAATTTTTTAAAAAATTCCTTTATAAATATTAGGTCCCATTAAAACTCTAAATTAATAATTCATAAATATTATAATTATAAATATTATGGTAATTTACTAAAATGTGAAGTCCGTAATGCTTTACGCATTTGATCATTCATGGATGATTTTGTGATGCCTTTTAGATGAGAAGACATGGTTGTGTGTTATGAATTATTTTATTATCATATTGAGATTTATGTAGTATATGTTTCATTCATCATGCATGAATATATTTAATTGGGTATAATAGTTATTTAAGTGCAACGAATTAATGTAAACATGTATATTTAAGTTATTCCAATAAATTGATACATGTGTCTATGAATATAATAGTTAATTGTAAATAATGAATTGATATTATACATGAATATATTTAATTAGTTATAAAAAAATAAATTGACGCATGAATATAATTAATGAAACATATATGAATTCATTTATTTTCAATACATATGTACTAAATTTGCTGAATTTAAAAAATCTCTCTTTTAATTAATAAAATATTAATTTATCGATAAATTAATATCTCTCTAAATTAATAAAATTTCATGGTTCCAAGATTATTAATTTATAGAGGTTTTACTGTATGTGGTTATGCGTAACACGGATACATGTCGCTAAGTGAAATGCTGACCCAGACTATATGTATATGTGTGTCCCACTTTCCAGCCAAAAATTGGACACTCACACCAACAACAACAAAAATATGAAAGCGACCCATCGTTAATCAATCCTGGCATGCAGAGGCAGAGCTACCCACCTACGAATTAGAATTATCCACGTGCCTCTATAAATAATGCTATTCTTCCCTTCACTTCTTTCCACACGTACAGAAATTTGTAATACCGAGATAGTAGGATAGGATCCAACATCAATATTCCGTGCTAATTTTTCCTTGGTCAGATACAGCCAGTAATCTCCAAACTACACCCTATCTTTATAATGTACTCCACGAAGAACACCATCCATACATCACACAGACAGACACTGATTATTACTGCTTGCTCTTCTCGGCTGGTTTCCTTGTGAAAATGGTCCATGTGCTGCTCGTCACATTTCCAGCTCAAGGCCATATTAATCCATCGCTCCAGTTTGCGAAGCGCCTCTCAAAACTTGGCGTTAAGGTCACCTTCTTAACCAGCCTATCCGCCATACGCCGCATGACCACAACTTCTTTAACAGTTGATGGCCTAATCGACATCGTTTCCTTTACCGATGGTTATGAAAATGGCTGGTCAACTGATGATGCTCAAAACTTAATCTCTGCACTCGAAAATCACGGCAGCAAGGCAGTGGAAGACGCTATTCGGGCAAAACGGGAAGAAGGGAATCCTTTTACTCGTGTAATCTACAGTCTTCTTGTCCCTTGGGCTGGTCAAGTGGCTTCCCATCTTCAAATTCCAGTAACTCTTCTCTGGATCCAACCAGCCACTGTTTTTGGTGTTTATTTTTACTACTTCAATAAGTATTTTGATGCTGCGCCAAGTAATGAAGTCATTAAGCTTCCCGGACTACCGGTGTTCGAGCCTAGTGATCTGCCATCGTTTTTATTTCCTTCAAACACCAACATATATGACTTTGCACTGCCAATTTTGAAAGACAATTTTGAGATTCTTGAGAGAGAGAATAGCCCGATAGTCCTTGTGAACACATTTCAAGCCTTGGAGCCCGGGCCTTTGAGTGTTATAGATAAGTACAAGTTGATGGATATAGGGCCACTAATTCCGTCCGCATTTTTAGATGGAAAGGACCCTTCGGATACTGCATTTGGAGGTGACCTGATTCAGAAGTCTGTGGATTATGTACAGTGGTTGGACTCCAAAGAGAAATTATCTGTAATTTATGTAGCTTTTGGCAGCTATTCTGAGCTATCTAAACCACAAATGGAAGAGATAGCCAAAGGTCTGATCAAAAGCGGAAGGCCATTCCTTTGGGTGATCAGAGGCGTAGACAATAGTGAGAGACTAAAGGAAATGGTGAGCTGTGGGAAGGATTTGGAAAAGCAAGGCAAGATTGTGCCTTGGTGTACTCAGGTGGAGGTTCTGTCGCATCCTTCTGTAGGATGCTTTTTAACTCACTGTGGTTGGAATTCGTCGCTTGAGAGTCTAGTTTCAGGGGTGCCTGTGGTGTCGTTCCCGCAATGGACTGATCAGACCACAAATGCCAAACTCATACAAGATTTCTGGAGGACTGGATTGAGTGTAGGCAAACCGGAAGATGGAGGAGTTGTAAAGGCTGATGAGATCGAAAGGTGCTTAGAGATTGTTATGGATGGTGGAGAAAGAGGAGAGGAAATGAGAAGGGAAGCCAGGAAATGGAGAGACTTGGCAAAGGAAGCAGTCAAGGAAGGTGGTACCTCTTATGTCAATCTCAAGACTTTCGCAGATCAAGTTCTTGCTGCGGACACAACCAGGTGTTAGATAGTTGGAATAAGCCGTTTAACTCTTGTACCCTTTGGGCTATATATGTTCCCATCTTCGGTTGCATGTTTTATTTCACTTTGGCTATATATGTATTTTATTTTTTGCTTTAGTGTGATGTGTATTATCTTTCGATACTAAAATATATATTGTGTCGAAATTAAAGATAAACGTTTGGTACAGTGATGTGTCTCAACCACAAGTATATGACTTACCATTTATGTAAGGATATTCCAAAAAGTTATACGACGCAGTGTTGGATAGGGGCATGTATCAAACACGGTATTCTCGCTTGTCAGAAAATATAAAATAAAAAAAGAGACATGTTTAGAAATTTTTTTTATAACTTCAAAATATTTTGTGTTGTTTTTATTAATAAAAAAAGAATTTTGGACTTAATAAAAAAATTAATTCACTCCTCTCAGAATAAAATTTTTTGGATGAAATTACTAAAAAATTGATAGATAGTCGTAGTGATCTAACTAATTTGGATACTTAAAAATTTTTCATTGCGACATTTTAAAATAAAATGATTATATATTTTTTAAGCCACATTTGGTTAAGAATTTATATGTAAGACATACTTCTTTTATATTTTATATTAATAGTTTAATTTTTATGAGAAACTGAGAGTATATATAGAGTAAAAAAGTATATTATATATAGTTGTGTCAATGCTACGTTGTGTTCTAATTTTTAAATTTTTTCGTGTCGTTGTGTTTGTGTTATATTGTGTCCGTATATTCGTATCTGTGTCCATATATCATACCTTATCATGGAATACTTGATATCTATCCTACAAAAACTTATGTGATTGTAAGATTCTCGCAAGTTTAATTGCCTAAGCGTGCCTAATTAAGACGCAAAGGAAAGATAAAAATAATGTAGAGAAGAAGTATTAAGATGAATGTCTAAAATCAAGTATTGCGACTTATGTGTATGGGTGTCCAACAACATTATAAAGATCAAAGAACTTTCACGAATATTCTAAAATTATCGTGGAATTAACCTGCAAAATAAAGGTTAATACTTTGATGCTTAAGTCAATAAAGGGTTTACTAAAGAAATGAAAGGAAAATATGAAACAAATGAGAATAATGGTTGAAAACAAGTAAATATGTGTTCAATATCAGCTGCAACCCTAATAACTCGCCCCTAGCCGGGCATTTCTACTTATTTTGTAAGCTAGCAAACATATTTACTTGGTTTGCCATTTAATGGTCTACATGCACTCACCTATTATATGGATCTCTCCTACTTTCTGGTACATCTTTACTTGTATATTTCATATTGTAGCAGGTCTTACAGACAACCATGCCTTGCTCTTGGAAAGGAGTTCCTGGTGTAGGCATAACTCACATTGTTGACAGTAGGAGAATGATGATCGACCCGCCTAATCAGCAAGGTGGAGTAATTTTTGCTCTTACTTAGTAAAATATCCTACTTATCTAAGCACCTTGAGAAAGTATCACCTAGACTTGCTCATACAACAGGATTCAAAGTTTCCCTTCCCATACCATTGACCACTTGGAGGGAAAAACAACTATGCAAGTGCATTATAACTATAATACTAGGATACCCCCAACACTCTATTATCATGTCCTACATGGAAAAAACGCGTATTCATTCGTACATCTCAGGTATTCTATTACCCTGTCATATAGGAAGAGAGCATTCTAAAATCCAAAACAATTCAATCAAATAGATAGCATATTATAGACCATCTATAGAAAGGAGGGGACATAATAGAATCCTAGGCACCTATGTGCCAGCAAAAAACAAAGATTTGAAGCCCACACCTATGCACTTCCAAAACTTATCACAGAAGGTACCTAAAAACTAAATTGTTACTGTAATCATTTGCCAACAAGAGGGATGTTCTCGTCACCGCTTGCCCCAGGAGGTTCCGTCCTAAAGGGAAGAGCGTCCACCATCAGCTAATCGATCGAGACCCCAGCATGATTTCCCACCGGGAACGTAGAAGGCTTTCTGGAAATTCAGGAGGGATGTCCTCTTCCGGTTCGGGAGCATCAGTCAACCTAGCATCCCTATATTGTAGGAAGGAGAGAGGAGTGCCTTTTAGAGGGTGACTAACATCTGTGAATTTTAGGGCACAACTCCGAAACCCATGTTAGTAATATTTCAAAGCACTATCAACTAGTAGGCTTTGCAAATCTAAGGATTTCTCGTATTCCTCTTAACGACTTACCTATATGCCTTCTAGCATCTCTTTCCCTTCCTCAGTGGAGGGATAGTCAGGGATCACCTGTCTCCTGATTTGTTCCTGTTTCGTGCAGTTTGCTCTAGACGGGTATGCAGATTGTGATCTCTTCCCTTAGATGGCGGGTTCTCACAACGTCCTCCTTATGCCCCCGCTTCTTCTACTTGCTTGACTTCTCTAGCTCCACTAACCTCTTGATGGTTTGCTCTGACAGTGAACCTCCTTACTCCAGCCAGCCGACTAGGTTGTCCCCAAATACGGTCACACACGAACAAACAATATTTCAAGTTAGGTTATTGCTTATAATTAAGCTTCAAAAACTTACTATACTCACCCTACTAAGGTAGGAAGGGAACAAGCTAAGGGTCTGTGCCTTGGGCAAAGAGTTCATGTAAGTCTTATCTAAGGGCAGTTGAACCCCTTCAAGAATTTAGCCGCTAAGTTTCTCTAACCCTCATCTTACAGCAAGAGTGTCCCTCTTTCAAATTACAATTAGGAAGGAGTTTCTTCTTTAAACCCTCTCTTCAGTAGGGCAAGACGCTCTTAGCCTGGTTTCAAGGTGTGGGGCTAGAGGAGCAAGTAGGTTGGTTTGTTCTTTAGCACGTTTGGTAGGTCTAGTGATGGGATTAGCCTGCCGCTTGCCTTTGGGATCCCCATGGAACCAGAACTAGCAGGAGTAGATGAGGGACTTTTAAGTAAAGTACACTTGGAGGGGCGCAGGTTCCCACGGTCTTCTCCCCCTTGATAGACTTATCCTGCATCAACTTGTGATGATCCTGCCTACAAACACCAGGTACACAATATACATTAACCCTATTGTGTAACAAATAGGTATAACTACAAAATAGGGTATACAAGAAGTTCTACTAGTAATGTCATCCATGACAACCTCTTTTAGGCTCAGTCCAAAGCGATTAAGAAGGGTAGGGTGAACTAATTTCTGGGGATCATAGGGAGAAGTGCTCAAACGATCCAACAAGAATTGGAAATGAGGTAGACGATTACGGACAAAGTACCTAACTTGTTCAAGAGGGACTTTAATCCACCCAAAATGAAATCTCCAGGGTATGGGGTACTGAGACAAAGAAAAAAATGATATTTTCGTTCCTTTACTGAGGACTCCGAAGGGAGAAACTGAATATCCCCTTAGGTAGTGAAATAAAATAGGTCTCCACTTGCTTTTTTCAATAGGAAAAAGGAGTGAAATTGAGCAGCTTGTGGAATATCTTCTAGATTTCTTACTAAAATATAAAATCTTGCTAGCAGGCTGAAAGATTTAGGGACCAACTGATTCAGGGGGACTTTGAAAAGTGTGGGAACATCAACAAAAATCTAGGCAAAGGGAAGTGCAAACTAACCTCCAGCTAGGTCGAAAAGAATCAAAGAGAGTCCTTGGGGGGAAATATAGCCGATCTTCAACAATAGGGACCTAAACCACATATTCAACAGGTATCCCATACTTTTTTCCTCACAATCACCGCATCACTCTCTGAGAAGTAAAACAAATAAATCCCAATAGATTCCACCACTGAGACCACAAGCCGATCCTCTACCTTTCTTCTTTCCTCCTCATCTCTATTATTCCCTTCTTCTTCGCTCTCACCTCTATGGCAGGAGGCAGAGTCTGGCAGTAGGCTTTTTCCTTTTCCTTGCCTAAGGAACTTATCAAATCTATCAAAACCTCATCCACCACCCTCTGTTCTATGCTATCAATCAACATGGACTGCAAAAAACAAGAGAAAAGGAAGGGAGAGTTACTTAGAGAATGACTGGAAGGAAAATAACAAGATTTGGTGCAGGGTAAAAAAAAAAAGCTCACAAAAATTTAAAAATTCTAGAGAAATTCGCTAAAAAGAAGTTAGATTTTCTATTTCTAAACAAGAAAAATGAAAAAAATTGACGAAGTCAAATGAAAAGGATTCCAACTTCACGTCTTAACTTAAATGAAATGAGATGGAGGAAGAAAACACCCTAAAAGCAAAGAAGGCCTGTGAATGGCAAGAGATAGAAATTGCCTTAAATAAGCCAACAGTCCAGCAGTCCCATCCACATAGGACTCGATGTATTCTCTCCTAACTGTCAAAACTTAATCAGCATAGAATCCGTGTTCTATAAGCAGGTGATGGACTCTCTTTTCTCTATCTTTTTGTAATCATCAGTCATCACATTTTTGCAAATTTGTGCATATTTTCCTTAATCCACATGTATCAGACTCCTTTAGGCGAAATGACTCTCTTAACGAAAACAATCCAACAAGGTAGTAGCTCCTACAACCCAGCAGGACTCACCATGTTTATTGACCAGAAGCAAGGAAAATCTTTTTTCCAGGACTATTTTTCCTACTCCAGCTGTCCAACACATCTTGCACTCTAGGAATGGGGGGAGTGATGATACCCCTCAACAATTTTTCACAAAAGCCCAAAGCAAGGATGTGGACCCCCACCAAGCAGCCTAGCCAATCAGGATCCTTTGGCCTATGAGTAGGGAGGTAAAAGCCCATAAGTTTTTTTTTTTATCTTTACTAATCTAGTGGGCCTAAGAAACAAGTTCATTTCAGTAATCTAGTGCAATTAGGCTGTTAACAACGAATTCTCAAATTTTCAGGCAAACAGCGCAAGACTTGGTCAAAGAATCATATCTCAGTCAATATGAGTCCAAATTACGAATGTATTCTTTAGTTGGATAGCTAACACAAGTAGTTTCAAACAGCATATGACTCTCCACAGTTGCCTTCCAAATTTGGCTCCACAAGCCCTTATAAATAGAACTATGGTATAGTTGTTTTGGCAACATCTACTCTTAGATTCAAACTTTTATTCTCTCTCGATTTTGAAGCTTTTAAAAGCTCACTTCTTTCCAATCCACAAGATTTATAACACTTTGACACTATTTTCAACCATTATTCTCATTGGTTTCATATTTTTCATTCATTTCTAGAGTAAACTCTTTATTGACTTAAGTATCAAAGTATTAACCTTTATTTTGCAGGTTAGTCCCTCGATAATTTTAGGATATTCATGAAAGTCCTTCGATATTTGTAGTGTTGTTGGACCCCCATACACATAAGTGGGAATACTTGATTTTAGACATTCATCTTAATACTTTTTCTCTACATTATTTTTATTTTTGCTTTGTGTCTTAATTAGGCACGCTTAGGCAATTAAACTTGCGAGAATATGACAATCACATAAGTTTTTGTAGGATAGAAATCTAAGTATTGCATGATAATTTATGATGTATAAAAACAGATACGAAGATACGAACACAGCGATACAAAAAATTTAAAAAATTAGAACACAATGCAGCATTGACACAACTATATATAATATATTTTTTTAACTCTAATATATACTCCCAATTTCTCATAAAATTAAAATATTAATATAAATATAAAAAAGGCATATCTTATACTTAAATTCATAACCAACGTGGCTTAAAAAATATATCATCATTTTATTTTAAAATGTACACAATGAAAAATTTTTAATAATCCAAATTAGTTAAATCATTATGACTTCTCTCAATATTTTAATAATTTAGTCCCAAAAGTTTTATTTTGAGAGGAGTGAATTAATTTTTTTTATTAAGTCCAGAATTCTTTTTTTTTTATTAATAAAAACAACACAAAATATTTTGAAATTATAAAAAGAATTCTAAACGTGTCAAGAACATGGCGGACACGCCAATTAACTTGTTCTTAGAGTGTCCAACACCACGTACTTTTTTCTTTTTTCGTTTTATAGTTTCTGACATGTGAATACTGTGTTTGATACGTGTCCATATCCAACACTACGTGGTATAACTTTTTAGAATATCCTTACATAGATGGTAAGTCATGTACTTGTGGTTGAACCACGTTACGGTATCAAACTTTCATCATTAATTTAAAAACAATAAATATTTTAGTATTGAAAAACAATAGACATCACACTGAAGCAAAAAATAAAATACATATACAGCCAAAGTGAAATAAAACATGCAATTTACTGAATTCGAAGATGGGAACAAATATAGCCCAAAGGGTACAAGAGTTAAACGGCTTATTCCAACTATCTAACACCTCGTTGTGTCCGCAGCAAGAACTTGATCTGCGAAAGTCTTGAGATTGACATAAGAGGTACCACCTTCCTTGGCTGCTTCCTTTGCCAAGTCTCTCCATTTCCTGGCTTCCCTTCTCATTTCCTCTCCTCTTTCTCCACCATCCATAACAATCTCTAAGCACCTTTCGATCTCATCAGCCTTTACAACTCCTCCATCTTCCGGTTTGCGTACACGCAATCCTGTCCTCCAGAAATCTTGTATGAGTTTGGCATTTATGGTCTGATCAATCCATTGCGGGAACGCCACCACAGGCACCCCTGAAACTAGACTCTCAAGCGACGAATTCCAACCACAGTGAGTGAAAAAGCATCCCACAGAAGGATGCGACAGAACCTCCACCTGAGTACACCAAGGCACAATCTTGCCTTGCTTTTCCAAATCCTTCCCACAGCTCAGCATTTCCTCTAGTTTCTCACTATTGTCTACGCCTCTGATCACCCAAAGGAATGGCCTTCCGCTTTTGATCAGACCTTTGGCTATCTCTTCCGTTTGTGGTTTAGATAGCTCAGAATAGCTGCCAAAAGCTACATAAACTACAGATAATTTCTCTTTGGAGTCCAACCACTGTACATAATCCACAGACTTCTGAATCAGATCACCTCCAAATGCAGTATCCGAAGGGTCCTTTCCATCTAAAAATGCGGACGGAATTAGTGGCCCTATATCCATCCACTTGTACTTATCTATAACACTCAAAGGCCCAGGCTCCAAGGCTTGAAATGTGTTCACAAGGACTATCGGGCTATTTTCTCTGTCAAGAATCTCAAAATTCTCTGTGAACATTGGCACTGCAAAATTAAAAATATATATAAGAATGTTAAATAAGAAACAAAATTAAAATATTTTATTAAATTCTTTTGTTTACGTCAGTATTTTCATCCAAACTTTAATGAAAAGGGATAAATTATAAAAAGAGAATTTGCGGGAGCGATCTAAACGTAACACTGAAGCTTTTGAAGGAAAATGTCATTTTCGAGGGTCTAAATAAATTAGGATAGATAACTGCGATTAATTTATTACATTTATTTTCCCAAAAAAAAAAAAAAAAAACTCACTTAAATTACACAAAAGTTCAGAATTAAGGATTTGGTAGGGTAGCAAACTGAAATGTCCTTAACTAGAAAGAGAGACAAATGGCCCAAAGAGCTCTTAAAACTCCCTACGGGGCCCAAACAAACACATCTTATTTATAAAATTCGAGGATCCAAATACTTGAAGCGCCACAGACTTTTCTGACTTCTCTAAAGCCGGCGTATTGAGCCAAAGCATGAAATTCCCTTTCTGTCCTCTCCTTCCCACCCGGGTTAACGGCTAACATGATGACATCGGCGCGGACTGCCTCCTTATACTCCGGCCCACTGTTCTCCTCCGGGAGGATGATGTCGGCTATGATCAGTTTTCCATTATCCGGAAGTGCGTCATAGCAATTCTTCAACAACTTCTGGCAGTGCTCATCGCTCCAGTCGTGGGAAATCCACTACAATGGCCATACCCGTAATTTCATCTCTTCAGAGTAGCAAAATGGTCATTTACAGCTTCATTTTTCTTATGTTTTTCATTTTCAATTTGTATAAATTTGAATTAAGTAATTTGATTGTATTTCCTAATAAATTTGTATAAATTATGACCATTTTTAGGTAACGTTCATATAAATAATTAAATATATCAAAAAATATTCAAATTCACCTTCATAAAAATAGCGTCCGCTTTGGGCACACTCACAAACATGTCGCCGCCAATATGCTCCACTCCTGCATGAGTTTCCAAACATTTTTGCTTTTTAAAAATTCAATCACTATATTTGTTTTTTATTTTCAAGTTGTCTTCGAGACAAGTCAAAACATACCCAATGTTCGCCATCATCCAGAAACATTGTTTTAAACTGTTTTAATATGAATATATACATATATATATAACAGACATGATTTGACAATTAATAGTAATTTTTATCTCCCA
The DNA here is from genome assembly GCF_026168435.1 of Sesamum indicum. Classification (NCBI taxonomy): domain Eukaryota; kingdom Viridiplantae; phylum Streptophyta; class Magnoliopsida; order Lamiales; family Pedaliaceae; genus Sesamum; species Sesamum indicum. The sequence goes on along the minus strand of NC_142669.1, from coordinate 14,163,712 downwards.
AAACACAACATTAAACATACAATACTTATTTTAAATTATCTCCAATAACAAATCCAAACATACATACTATCTCTAACACACATTTATTTATCTTCATTTTTCTCTCTCTATCTCCACAAAACACAACAAAACACTTAGAAAATGAATCCAAACATTATAAATAAGTTTTATTAAATTTTTTTAAATATATCCAAAAATAATTAAGTACATTAATTATATTTTCATATTAAATTCAAAATTGAATAATATCCTCATGGGCACCAAAAACTACTTCTAAGTTTAAAGGTATTTGGCGTTCACATAAAATTTGCTATTGAATATGACGTGTAGTGTGATTATGATTTCAACGAAAATACTCGTAATTTTTTAAAAAATATAAAATATTTGTACGATTAAATCTATCCTAGCAAATACCAATATATTTTACTCTTAGACCCCATTTACTTTGTGATATTAATTATTTGGTTGGTATGATAAAAACGCCATACATTAATTATATTAAATATACTTAGACTGTTTGGTTGAATAATTCAACCACCTATTTCAATTAGGTTGAGTCATTCAAGAGGAATAGTGCCTTGTGCCGAGTTTGGTGATAAAAATAAAACCCACAGTACTCAACGAACATTTTACGAGAGTGTAACAAACAACTTATCCAACTTAATAATAAAAAGTAAGCAGAGGCGTAAAGCAGTAAAATTAGTGAATGTACCCGGAAAAGATGGAGCATTTCGAATGACATGGGGCAAGTCAAAGTTGATGCCCTTAATGGCCGGGTACTTGGATAGGATCATCTTAAGCGAAGCTCCGATGCCACCACCCACATCCACCAGCGACTTCACCCCCTCAAACCCTTCGTATTTTTCAAGTATTTGCTTCATGATTATGGTGGACTGTTCGTACATTGCTCGGTTGAATATCTTGCTAAATCGTGGATCCGTAGCCGCGTACTCGAACGCGCTCATGCCGTAGGCTCTGTTGAATGGGATTCCTCCCTCTAGAACTGTATCTTTCAGATGGTACCTATTGGAAAAAGATCAAAACAGTTGAAAATATATACTTGTGATGCGATTGATTTCTGCGTATAGCATTGTGTGAATTAGATTTTCTTTAGATATAGATCATGTGTATAAAATCTTTCTTTAGATAGAATTAATGACGAAGTTTTGTACACTTATACGGAGTTAGATGTGAAATGAAGCAGAAGATGCAACATGAATTGCAATAATAAATCCATTTAACTTTCCAAACTATAAATACAACACAAGTTGTATAATATATGGACAACTAATCGAGGTATATTTGATGGATATGCGTAATTTAAATTATATTTATTTAATTAAATAAATAATTGATCAAAACTGAAAAATATAATTTATACTAACATAAAAAAAAAGAGCCATCTACACTCACAAATACCGATTAATGACATCACCATACTATTTTTTTATAAAATTAAAAATACTTTTCGATTAATAAGATAAGTAACATATTCAACCTTTTAAATTTTACATCAACTCATAAATTAATTTTTTTAAAAAAGTATAATGTATTTGTTTATATATTTACTTTTGCATATACTATATTTTAAAGAATAAAATATTATTTATTACATGCACGCAAGAATAGTGTTCCACAACAACTAGTTTTTAAAAGGAACACCCTTCCACTAAGGTTTATAATTACACGTAGACCCCATATGGTTTGAAAAATTACATCTAATATCCTGAGGTTTATTTCGTGTAACAAATAGATTTTACGTTAGCGAAAATTCACTAAATTTGTTGGTATTAAAAAAAAAAGAATAAAAATTAATATTTACCTCCAATTAATTTATTACTAACTTATTGCAAATCAAACAACCTTTTTTTTTTTACAACGCCCGGGTGTATATTCAACAAAAATGAGAGATAGCAAAAGATCACTTACAAGGGCTCCATCGAAACCTTGTCCTGAACCAAGAGCGCAAGCGGGGCCAGGGAAACCCCATCCTCATTCCTGGTCAGGAACTTGCAGACCGGCGCAAGAGAGTAGAGCCGCTCCACGCCGCCGTCTGGAAGCGGTTTCAGGCTGCAGCGCAAGACGGAGTATGCGGCAAGGAGGCGGAGCATCCTATCTATCATGGTGGCTGCTTGGGGGTTTTCAGTTTGAAGTTGAGCTGCGAGTTGGGAGGGAGAAACAGAAGCTCCTGGACCAGCTTTTTTAATGAGCTCGAGGAGATCCAGCTCTATGGCGAATTTGAGTACCATGGGGAGCACAGAAGCAGAAGCTAGCTCCAAGGCGAATAAGAATGCCTCTTCTTCCTCGGACTGATCCGCCATTGAAGCTGTGGGTATTTGAGTTTTGATGGAAAGAGATATTGGTAAAGTTTAATAAGCCGGTCAGCTTTTTTGTAAGCGAAAAGCTTGATCATGGAGGAGATATAAATAGGGAAAATTATTTTAAATAATTTAAATAAAATAAAATTATGAAAAATGTGCATTTTAAAAAGTGTTGAAATTTTAGAAAAAGTTGGGATTTGAAATCCCAGGTTTTGCCATGGTCTTATTTTTAAAAAAAATAATTTTCATTTTTTTTAATAAAAAGGATAAATTGCATAACACCCCCTGCATTTTAAAAAAATAGCGTAAAATCTTCTGTGCTATATTAAAAGGTCAAAAAATCCTATGCTATTTAAAAGGCAGCAAAGTACTCTCTTCTTTAGAAATAACGGAGAATGCATTTCACACGTCTAAAATGCTTGAGCTAATTAATTTATCGATTGAATTCATTAATTAATTAATGCATTGGCTTGTTTAATTAATTGATTGGATTCATTATGTGACATTTGTACAACTTTTTCATGTAATTGGGAGACTAATTGGTAATTATTAGGAATTTAGATTTAACTAGTAAATAAATTATAGATTGAATTTGGAATATAATAAAACTTGAATAGATTAAATAGAAATTCGTTATAATATTTGGGGCCAAATTATATTAATTAAAAAAATTAGGAAGGATGTAATAGTAATTATTAAAAAGAATTTTAAAAAAAAAGAAAAAATGGGTGGGCAGTGTGCTCCACCGCCTCACCAATCATTCAACATATATATATGTATGTTAATTGAAAGTCATTTATACTTTAGCAGAGGTACGGATTTTAGATTTTAATTTTTAATAATTTATATAATTATATTATTTAATTAGTTTATTTATTAAATGTTGATTATATTGAGCGATGTACTATTTAATCAGAGTATTTATGATTTTGACTATTTGAATTAAATATCACATTCGATATAAAAATGATATAGTTGGTTAATTAAAATATTAGATTTGTTAAGTTTAATTATTATTATAGCTAATTTATACAATTCTATTTGAATGATTAACCAAATATATAATTTTATATATTGTTGCTTAATTAAATTATATAGCAATGATAAATTGGTAGAAATTTCATAGAAATATTTCGGAAATTATATTTAAAAAATATTATGTTATTAAAGAGGAAAAATGAGGTTTCAATGGTAATATAATTTAGGAATGTTATTAACACAATAGTTATAAATATATAAGGTGTTTTACTAAATGAATTCTTATGAATTCGTTGATAACTTAAATATATGTTTGAAAAGTTTAGAAAGTGTAATTATCTAAAAACAAAAGGGAACAGAGGTTGAGCTTCAATATACATGGGATATTAAAGGATTGGTTGAAGAAAATACGATATTATATAATATTTTATTCAAAGTTTATAATATTCTAAATATATTGATTATACGTATAATATTCTATTATAGGACGTGACGACAAAGTAGAGGGTTGAGCAGTCACTCGTGAAACCGAAGCATTTTAGGATTTAAGGTAAGTATAGCTAATTGGATTTATATATATAGCTATATGTGTAGTATTGTATATATATTATATATATTGGTTTCTTGGATGTGATCAAGATCTTGGCTTTATATTATTATACGTGACTTTCGTATATTGATTGTTTATATAATTAGTTGTGAATTATTTATTAGATTACCATAATATTTGTGAAATTATTACTATGTGTATGTGATTATAATGTAGGGACATGCGGGATATGATTATGTGATGATCGTATAATTGATTGTTGTATGAAATCAAAATGGAAGTTATTATTGAGGAAGTAATTATTATGTAGAATATAATGATGAAGTAGTGATATTGTCGTTGTAACTTGAAATAAAAGATGATACTTACCTAATTGGGAACGCAATCAATGGTTTACGATAATGTGATTAATGATGATGTGATATGAAAAATATATAAATTAAGCTAGGTACCATGGCGCATAGGGTACCGAGGTTACACTGGGATGGTGTGGGGATACCATGTTTGTTGTGATGTCCTATGCTAGTATTGCTACACACTGGAGTAATAGAGTGTGGGTATATCACATACAACGGGTATCCTGTACTGTATATGATATGATGATTAGATGATGATGTCAACGAAACCATTGACTGATGTACTCCAACTACAGTAAGTAGGGCCCTTAGTTAATAAGAGATAACGTCAAATATTATATCGTGGATTGATGTACAGTTGTGGGCGTCCATTATTCTTTATATCTGCTATTGCTATATGATGAATATTTGTTAATTGATGTGATTGCATTGTACATGACTTGCAATCTATAAGTATATATATAGACTGATTAGCTATACTTATTGAGTAGGCAACTCATTCCTTGCCACGTACTTTTCAAGAGATGGGTCACATTGACTTGCCACATCGGACTTTGAGTTATGTTGTTATTCTTATTAAGTGGGTCAGCCGTGACATTTGAAGCCGGAGTTTTGGCTGTTTGGTTGTTAAATATTCTATTCTCTTATCGAATTTGTATTTAAAATGGTGGTACTACTTTCCTTGAGGTCATATACATGAGAACATCAAGTGAGGATAAATACAAATTTTTGATGAGCTTATTTATATATAATTAAATTAAATATATATATTCATTTTTTATTGCGTATTTATTTAATGGGATTAAATCATAAATTTTATGGATTAAAAATTGGACTTGATTAATTTGTTGAACAAATTAAAATAAATTCAATTCAAATGTACTAACCACAATCGGCGAGAGTTAGTCGCCAAGTGGCCTCTTTTTGCAACCACTCGATCACATTACCGAAAATTGTGAGGTTAGTTTTGCAATTTGAGAATTTGATAGAGAGAGATTTGGTTGCTGAATTTTGGAATTGGATTCCATGAAACATAACTCTCTAATCAAAATGGATGCTGATTAGGGGTCGCAACGAGTCGAGTTCGAGCTCGATTTTGTAGTTTTGAGCTCGAGCTTAAGTTAAATTTTTTATTTTTTTTATTTTTTTATTTTCTTGTTTTTTTAATTATTATTATTATATTAAATTATGAGAATCACTAACTTTTTACATAAATTTATAAGTAATAAAATAGATTTTATAATGTATATTATATTATAAATATACCAAAATATAGTATAAAATTCTAATTTATTGTTATAAATATAAACTACTGATTAGTTTAGTAGTAATACAATTAGTAAAATATAAAAAAAAAAATATCTTGAACAGTTTAAAGTTATAGAAAAGTATCAATTATCTGAAATAATGCCATTGAAATACATAAAAATATTTTATAGTTGAGATTAATATATGTTCACAATCTGCAGTAAATTTATATATTTATAAATGTTAGTGTTATATTATATAACTATCATCTTACATTGTTGAACAACATAGGTCAATCGAACCATAAAAATTCATATCAAACCGTTAGATATGATCAAACTTATAGAAAAATACACTTGGTAAGTTTTAAACTTATTGGATATACGAATGTCAAAATATCGTACTCGAAACATAAGAATAATCATTCAAGTTAGTGTATCGTAAAATCAGGTCATGTGATTTTAAATCAAACCGTTCGATATGATGTAATGGACACAGTCTTATATATATATATAAATTTAGTGTGAATCGGGTGCCCAAATTTTAAAATATCGTAATTATTGATTAAATTTTTGATCTCATTATATATAATAAAATAATAATTAAAATAATTAAAATTATTCAACCATCACTATTATTATCATTATCATTATATTTATATTAATTCATACGAATCACTAAATTCTGACATAAATTTATAAATAATAAAAAATATTGCATAATGCATAGTATGTATCCTGATATAAATATAAAACTTAAAAATAGATAAAAAAAAATTAAGTGAATTACTGGTCAATTTAAAAAAAGTATAACGTAATACAAATATATATTAAAATATAACATAAAGTTTATATATGTCATATTAAATAATAATTTTAATTACAAAAAATATTATAATTTACTAAGTTGTTGATTAAATTTATTTTTATATAAAGATTAAATGTATAAATAAAAGTACCATAATTTATTATTATCCAAAATAAAATATATGATATTGATTAATAATAATAATATATGTTCAATTTTGATTATAAAATTGATCAAATATTAAATTATAAAATTCAATATATAAAAAATTCAAAAATAAAAATATATTTGTGTGTGTGGAAAGAATTGAAGGGCAGAATAGCATTATTTATAGAGGTACGTGGAAAATTCTAATGGGTAGGTAGGTAGCTTTGCCTCAGCACGGATTCATTAACAATGCGTCGTCGCTTTCATTTTTTGGTTGTTGTTATGTGTGGTGTATGCGACACCGAATGTTCAATTTTTTGCTGGAAAGTGGGACGCACATATAAATACAATATTAAAATTTTATTGTTATTACATTTATCGTAGAAACATTAATTGATTGCATTAAAGGTGATATTAGTACATGAACATATATAGATCCAATAAATATCGAAACCCCAACCCCACCTATGGGTTGAGGTGAGACTTAAGCCACATGCGTGCTTAATTATTTGACGTGGGGGGTTAGATGTCTTTCCAGAATTATTGGGCTATTGGGTCACTGATCCAACTCAAGTAAAAAAATTTATAGACCCAGACTGTGTATGTATATATATATATGTAGCATATTAATACATACTATATATTAATTGATTAAGATAAGAAATAAAATATTTTTAAATAAAAAGTTTATAGTTTTTAAATTAAATTTCATTCAATTAAACAATAAATATAATTTAAAAAAATTTACAATAGATATAAAAATAATAAGTCTAATAATTAACTAATATATATATATATATTAGTTCATGTATATAAACTAATATATGTGTAGTTCATATATATATAACTAATATTTTATAGGATTAAATACAGTTATCACTCCTGAAAAACTCACCCCACATCAATTATCGCATAAAGTATTAAAAACTTCAAAAAGACCCTGATCTTTACTTTTTAAGTTTGAAAAGACCATTTTGCCCTTATCAAAATTAGTTCAGAAAAGAATATAATTTTTTTCCTAAAATGACAAAGCATTTGTCTAAAATTAATGTTCGATAATCAATTAGGATACCTAGGTTAGTATCGTTATATAAAATCACCACATTGTAGACCGAACACCTAGCTCTTTCCTGAGAATGTCAAGAAACACATCTGGAGGAATTTCGGCGAGAACCCTTTGGCATGGTGGGATGGAAACAAACCGGAACTAATATGAAGTTCAAAGAAGAGTGCAAGTACGAGTATGTTCAGTTTAAGCCTATCTAGATTAACATGGAGATAAGAAATATATATGCAGGAGATTATCAAAGAGCATATCAATCTTAAACTCATTGAGTCTGGAGTCTCTACTTACAATATAGCCCTGATTTTTGGTAAGAAACCATGGTTTGAGATAAAGAAAGATAAACCAAGTTGGTAATTAACTATCAAGATATAAATAGAATATTAAAATTTGATGGTTATTACATTCCCAGTAGAAAAACACTAATTGATTGCATTAAAGGTGCTAAAGTGTGTTCAAAATTTGATTGAAAATTTATTTTTACCAAATTAAGATGCAGAGTAAATCAAAGAAATTTACTGCATTCTTCACACCACAGGGACAATGTATCTGCAATTTGCTTCCAATGGAATTATCAACTGTCAGAAGGTTAGCTAGCAATCGCACGACAAGCTATTATGGCCAACAACTGGAAAGGACGCAGTGATGACGAACGCAATGACGTCATTCGAAAAAAATAAGAAGATGATAAATGCAATAACGTAATCAAAAAAGAAGTTTAAAGTTCGTGTTTCAAGACCTCGAACGGCTATAAATAAAGGAGCAATGAAGCAGATGGGGATTATCAGAAATTTTTTCCAACTCTCCATTATGAGTTTCCAAATTCTTGTAGTTTTAGTTCTCAGTTTTATGGGGGTTTCTCCAACGAGTCAAGTCTTCTTTCACATAAGAGGCTAAACAGTTATCTCATCCAACATAAGAAATAATATCTATGTAATATTTCATATATTTTACAATAAAAGTAAGACTTTTGTTTAACTTGTTTGTCCAAAATTCTCTTTAAGTCTCTATATGAAAGTGCTTTTTACACCCTAAGGTAGGAAACGAAATAAGGCTGTGCTGTTTTGTTGCTGAAAGACCCAAGTGCCTATGAACTATCAGCTGTGATTGGGTGGTTTGAGAAAGTTCGTAAAATCGAGGACTTGAAATATCTGGGAGCAAAGTGATCAAAATAAAGTACGAATTAATGGAGGCTTAATTTATTTCGGAAGCATGTTGGGCCTAATTTTGAGCTTAGGAATAAACTAAGAAGTTCTTGCATTTGAACGGTAGAATGGTCATTAATTTGAATACAGGACCAAAAGTGTTGAACTCGAAAAGTTATAGGACTAAAAGTGTTACGTACAAAGTTAGAGGACCAAATGTGAAAAGTGACCAAGCAACTCATATATAATATTGATATGCGACACTTGAAAGATATCTGTCTAAATTGAAAGGGAGGTTATACAATTATAATATTTTCCTTAGGTTTGGTTTTTAACGAGTCATGATGTATATGATAAGAGATGTGCATTTAAGGGGGAGTATTGTAAATACATGTAATTGTCATGTATGAATGCATACACCTTTTGGTATTCCCCATAATACTTATAACCTTTTGTATCTTCATGATATTTTGTAATTATAATCTTTAATAGTATAGTTTGTAACAACAATTTGGTGTGGATCCATACGAAAAAAGCATGGGTCCAATAAGTATGTATCGTTCGAAGCTTGAGCTGAAGCGTACACGGGCTTTGAGGAGAGAACCTGCAAAAAAGACATTAGCACTCCAACACTCAAATTAGTATTGGATTTGAGATAGAATAAAGCAAAAGAGTAAACAAATTTGGTTGAAAATAAAAAATTGATGAAAAATATAAGAACACATGATAATATGCTGGTAGGGTGCTTAAAGAGTGAGAGAATTGTCCTCCGTAAGGAGGACTAAATCTGTATTTATAGAGAGAGTGCACTCGTCTGCAAGGGGTTTGATCTACTCCATGAAACTCGCGAGAGTTGGTTGGGCTGGCTGGATCAGGGATAAATCCTCCTTATCTACAGGTGGATGTGTTTTAGTAGAAGTGTTCTTTGTCTTGGGAGACCCTACACCTACGAGGAGTGCTAGCTGTCAAGGAGTCCCTCCTTGATCATGTAAAACTCCTTGAGCTAATATGGTTCGAGGTGGTTGCTGACACCTAAGTCAACTTGGTGCCATGTTGGAGGGTGGGTTGCCACATGTAAAGGCCCTTCAGGTCGAACGTCTTGTTGGGCTTTAACCATGGTTCGGGTCACGGGGCGTCCTAGGCCTCCTCCCTTCTTTCTGAACTTCTTGGGCTACCTGGGCTTATTTAGTTAAGTTGTGGGTTGGGCTATCCCAAGCATCCATATCATGGTGGTTTATAAATACCATTGTATATTTCATTTGTTGAATAAGTTTTTGAAAGAATAAAGAAAAAAATTTGAAGAAAATACATATCATGTTTTTCTTATATATTATTAGGAGCCATAGAATAATAACTTTCAATATTTTTTAAATTTATAACATTTTATTAGATTTGAATTGAATAGAATAATACCCAAACATTTACAAACCTACTGTTATGTCCAACTACCCCATAGGTCCAGATGATGATTGAAAACTCCTATGGGGTAGTTGGACATAACCATATGCCTGGCATCATCACTTCTGCCTCCTCCGATTATAAATGAATGTTCCCTACCATTAACACCTATTTGCCTTTTCAATTTACACTTCTTTTTAATATACTCGAAGAATTAATAAAATAATTAAAATATTAAAAATTAAAATTTTATTTAAATTTGATGGGGTAAGTTGCATTGACCGTTATTAAAATTAAGTCTAATTACACAAAACAACCTCTAATTATTAAAAATTACAAATATACTCTTGGGAGGATATAAATGCAATTAACTCTAAGGATATATTTGTAAAAAATTTGCCTTACTAGTCATGATAAGGCTAAACTCCATTTGATTAAGTATACATAAACTTATAACGTTCTAACAATTTAGTTTAATATATCTTCATATATTAAAAAGAAGGATATATGAAATTCAAAATTGAAGAATATTTTGTTGTTTTGGGGCAAAATATGTATTCTCATAATTAAGGGGGTAGAAAGTAAAATGAGCATAAGCTCAAGTGTCATAGTTCTTCACACTTCTTCTCACAAGAGGTGTCGGTACTCCAACTGCATCATAGCCAGCAACTAGGGGACGCGTAGGTTTCACAAAGGACCTAACCATGCCAAATTCTAACATACTGATTTAGTGAGAAATATATTAATTATATAATAATGGGAAAAGTATTATTTTTTGTTAAGTAGACTTAATTTTAATTTTAGTCCGATAACTATGTTCATTTTTGTTTAGGTCCAGTAACTTACAAAATTGCTTACTTTTAGTTCTCTGGCAGATTTTCGGATAATTTTACCCCTATGCAACTTTTGAAAGACAGTTTTAATCCATATGCACTCATAGGGGTAAATTGTCCGAATATCTGCCAGAGGACTAAAAATAAGCAATTCCGTAAGTTATTGGACCTAAACAAAAATGAATATAGTTATCGGACTAAAATTAAAATTAGGCATACTTAGCGGACTAAGATAATACTTTTTCCTATAATAAATATAATACATTTTTTACATAATTGATATATAATTAAAAAAAAATGATGAATTATATAGCAAATGCACATACCACACTTGCTCTGATTTGTGTAAAAAAATTCCATCAATCACAGAGCAAACAATGTGTTTCGACTTTGTTATCATAAAAAGATCGTGAATTATCGGATTAATTATAATGACATCATGAAATAATATTTTATTTTACCGTATTTTCATATTCACAATTTAATATCTTATAATTTATTTGCATAAGTATAATATATATATATATATATATTTTGAAATAATTCACAATTTACTTAAATATCTGTACTACACATCACAATATGTTCTACAAGTTGTCAGTGAGAGGGGAGGGGTTGATGTGGATGTGCATGTGCATGGGAACCTCAAAAGCTTTGAGTTTGGTAAGGGTCTTAATGAGTGTATCTACCACCATAGTTAAACATGGGACCAATCAATAGGAAGTGTGTGTGTTTATATGTGTAGGGAAATATTTCAACTTGAACACACTTTAAACAATTTCAATATTGTGAGTGTGTTGTCTTAGTCTCCTCCATACTTATGAGCTATTTAAACATATAAAATAATGCAGTTATTAGAGGGGATAAAAATTAGATTAAATTAATCTACGCTCCGATCGATATAAGCTCATTTGAATTTAATTTGTTAAACTTAACAAATTTTACGTGATTCTTTTTTTGATCGATAAACTTTCAAATTCGAGGTTAATTCGATTAATTCAAAAATAATAAAATACTAACTCAATGTGGGAATATTCGATGTATGTGTATAAAAATATTAAAAACATTTATGGAGTAGATCAAACCCCTCGCAGACGAGTGCACTCCCTCTATATATATATATTAGTTAATTATTAGACTTATTTTTTTTATATCTCTTGTTAATTTTTTAAAATTATTTTTATTGTTTAATTGAATGAAATTTAATTTAAAAACTATAAATTTTTATTTTAAAATATTTTATTTCTTATCTTAATCAATTAATATATAGTATATATTAATATGTTAGATATATATATGCATATACAATCTGGGTCTATAAATTTTTTTACTTGAGTTGGATCAGTGACCCAATAGGCCAATAATTTGACCAATTCCTCCCCTATTCCTTTATGAAAAGACATCTAACCCCCCAAGTCAAATAATTAAGGATGCAAGTGGCTTAAGTCTGAGCTCAACCCTTAGGTGGGGTTGGGGTTTGGACATTTATTGGATCTATATATGTTCATGTACTAATATCTGTGGGCATGCTGACCCACACTTTATCACCTTTAATGCAATCAATTAGTGTTTTCTACTGTAAATGTAATAACCCACTTTCCAGTACAAAATTGAACATTCGGTGTCGCATACACCACACACAACAACAACCAAAAAATGAAAGCCACCCATTATTAATGAATCGTGGCATGCTGAGGCAAAGCTACCTACCTATGGATTAGAATTTTCCACGTGCCTCTGCAAATAATGCTATTCTGCCCTTCAATTCTTTCCACACACACACAAATTTCTAATACCGACAGAGTAGCATAGGATCAATATATGTTCATGTCCTACGAACTTATTGTTTAATTGAATGAAAGTTAATTTAAAATTTTGAAATTATAAAATTCCTTTTCTATTCTACGATCGGACTTTGCCGGGCATAAGCTACTTTCTTCTAGCCTTCCTCTAACAGATTCAATGGCATCGCTTATTCTTTTTCTTTCAAGCATGAGTGACCGGTCGATTCTCTAATTAAGATATAGCAGTCAACCATCAAGAAATCATAAACTATTCTATGTTGTAAGGATCGACTTAAGCTTAAACTAGAGCAGCTCGTTCTATCACAGCGGCTGCTAGTGAAAGGAACTGACGATCTTGTTTTTTTATTTCAAAATATTTTAATTCTTATCTTAATCAATTAATATATAATATGTATTAATATAATACAGATATATGTGCATATATATAATGTAGTCTGGGGTTATAAATTTTTTCACTTCAGATGGATCAGCTCAACCCTTAGGCGGTTTTGGGGTTTGGATATTAATTATGTGTGTCCCACTTTCCAGCAAAAAATTGAACATCACGTGACACACAAACACAAATTTATAATACAGAGAGAGTAGAATAGGATCCAATTTCAATGTAATCCACGAAGAACACCATTCACACATCATACAAAGAGACACTGACTATTACTGCTTGCTCTTCTCGGTTGGTTTCCTTGTGAAAATGGTCCATGTGCTGCTCGTCACATTTCCAGCTCAAGGCCATATTAATCCATCTCTCCAGTTTGCGAAGCGCCTCTCAAAACTTGGCGTTAAGATCACCTTCTTAACCAGCCTATCCGCCATACGCTGCATCACCACAACTTCTTCAACAGTTGATGGCCTAATCGACTTCGTTTCCTTTACCGATGGTTATGACGACGGCTATTCAATGGATGAGTTTGAAAACTTTATGTCTGCACTCGGAAATCACGGCAGCAAGGCAGTGGAAGACACTGTTCGGGCAAAACGGGAAGAAGGGCATCCTTTTACTCGTGTAATCTACAGTCTTCTTGTCCCTTGGGCTGGTCGAGTGGCTTCCCATCTTCAAATTCCAGTAACTCTTCTCTGGATCCAACCAGCCACTGTTTTTGATGTTTACTTTTACTACTTCCATAAGTATTTTGATGCTGCGCCAAGTGATGAAGTCATTAAGCTTCCCGGACTACCGGTGTTCGAGCCTAGTGATCTGCCAGCGTTTCTATTTCCTTCAAACACCGACGCACATGACTTTGCAGTGCCAATTTTCACAGAGAATTTTGAGATTCTTGACAGAGAGAATAGCCCGATAGTCCTTGTGAACACATTTCAAGCCTTGGAGCCCGGGCCTTTGAGTGTTATAGATAAGTACAAGTGGATGGATATAGGGCCACTAATTCCGTCCGCATTTTTAGATGGAAAGGACCCTTCGGATACTGCATTTGGAGGTGACCTGATTCAGAAGTCTGTGGATTATGTACAGTGGTTGGACTCCAAAGAGAAATTATCTGTAGTTTATGTAGCTTTTGGCAGCTATTCTGAGCTATCTAAACCACAAACGGAAGAGATAGCCAAAGGTCTGATCAAAAGCGGAAGGCCATTCCTTTGGGTGATCAGAGGCGTAGACAATAGTGAGAAACTAGAGGAAATGCTGAGCTGTGGGAAGGATTTGGAAAAGCAAGGCAAGATTGTGCCTTGGTGTACTCAGGTGGAGGTTCTGTCGCATCCTTCTGTGGGATGCTTTTTCACTCACTGTGGTTGGAATTCGTCGCTTGAGAGTCTAGCTTCAGGGGTGCCTGTGGTGGCGTTCCCGCAATGGATTGATCAGACCATAAATGCCAAACTCATACAAGATTTCTGGAGGACAGGATTGCGTGTACGCAAACCGGAAGATGGAGGAGTTGTAAAGGCTGATGAGATCGAAAGGTGCTTAGAGATTGTTATGGATGGTGGAGAAAGAGGAGAGGAAATGAGAAGGGAAGCCAGGAAATGGAGAGACTTGGCAAAGGAAGCAGCCAAGGAAGGTGGTACCTCTTATGTCAATCTCAAGACTTTCGCAGATCAAGTTCTTGCTGCGGACACAACGAGGTGTTAGATAGTTGGAATAAGCCGTTTAACTCTTGTACCCTTTGGGCTATATTTGTTCCCATCTTCGAATTCAGTAAATTGCATGTTTTATTTCACTTTGGCTGTATATGTATTTTATTTTTTGCTTCAGTGTGATGTCTATTGTTTTTCAATACTAAAATATTTAGGCAATATTGCATTTTTCGTCTTGTATGTATAGGGGTATGGCAAATTTGGTCCTCTAACTATCGCGGTGGCAATTTTGGTCCTGTATCTTTCGAATTTTCGCAATTTTGGTCCTTCAGCCTATTTTAGGACCATTTTGCCCTTCTAGCGAAAAATGAACCTTAGCCCCTATCATGCTTCAAGTTTGGCCCAACATGCTTCCGAAATAAACTAAGCCCTCATAAATTCATACCTTTTTTCGACCGCCTTGTTCCCGGGTATTCCAAGTCCTCGGTTTTACGGACTTCTTCCAACCACACTACCGCAGTAGATGGTTCGCAGATACTTGGCTCCTTCAGCAACAAACAGCACAGCCCTATTTCGTTTCCTACCTTAGGGCGTGAAATGGACTCCAATATTGGGACTTAATAAAGTTTTGGATAAACAAATTGAACAGAAGCCTAACTTTTTATTGAAGAAATATAGGAAATATTACATAGATATTACTCCTCCGTTGGAGGAGACAACTGTTTAGCCTCTCATAGGATAGAGGACTAGACTCGTTGGGAAACCCCCATAAACTGAAAGATTAAAATACTAGAAATATTGAAAACACTCAGAATAATTCTTTTGAAGAGTAGGAGAAGTTTTTTCTGATGATCCCCTTCTGCTTCATTGCCACATTATTTATAGGGGTCCGCGGACTTCAAACTCGGACTCCAACTTGATTTTTTGACGACGTCATTGCTTCCGTTATCACCTTGTCCTTTTCAAATGACGTCATTGCTTACGTCATCGCCCCGTCCTTTCCAGCTATTGGTCATTATGGTTTGTCGGCCATGTGACTTCCAGCTGTATTCCTTGTTTTGTTGACTGTTGGCTTTTGTTGTTTTCTACCGACAGTCTTATCCTTTCAACCTTTTACATCGTTTAACTTTTACCTCTCTTGGTAAAAATTTTTCTTTTTCCCTTGTCTTGGTCCGATTTGGGTTTATTTTTCGTGATTCGAATCTTTGTCCCGAACAGGAGCTTTTCTTGTTTCTCGCAGCAAGGGCACAGATGGTTATGCCATTGCCCAACATGCAATATGTTGCACGTCTTCATCCTTGTGGCTTCGGTTGCTGGCAGCTTATTTTCCCATATTAACATCCTCTTCTTTTCGAATAAGCTTTCCGCAAACTCCGTGCTTTTTCCTGTCATCGAATTTAACAGGAATGATCCATTCACTTTGTTTGAGAAAATCTTGAATGGATATTTGACTTTGTCCATCTCTGTGAGACAGACCCATAGTCCACAAGCTCTCCTGGTAGAGATACTATCTTCACTAATGGTTGATACCAAGGGAGCTTCTCCTGAGGCAGCTTTGATTTTGTTAAAAGCTACCATATCTGGCCTCTGCAGCTTCATGAAATGGAATGCTGGATGAGACCCCTTTCCTGCAGTTTCTGGAGCTACTGAAATAAATTTTATCTCCAGAACATCGCCTCTTTTTAAGTGGGGGTTGTTTTGCCATGAATCAAAGACCGCCCCACTAATCCATTCCGGGAGTTTTGAGATTTCCGGAAAACTCGGTGACATAGTATGAACTGAAGCAAGAGCTCCAAAATCATACCATTCTCTTACATCTTCTGGTTTAGACCCTTCTAACATCCAGACTCTATTATATTTTCCAGACGTTTCGATAATGGTCTTGCCCGGATTGACTCCTTTGCGGAAAATTAATTTTTCCCACATACGCTGATAATCCTGCCAAGCAGAAGAAGATATTGATTCGTTAGTATTAGCCTTAGAGGTGCCCGTCATTGGCCTAAGGCTAATCTCTCCCTCTTTAACCCCAGAGGTGTTGGGTTGACTTGAATCAACAGGAGTTTGCACTTCCTGAGACTCAATTGTTGCCGTTTCACCAGAGTCTGGTGATGGCCTTGTGCAATCGGTACTTGAATCCGACGCTACAGGTGTAGAGCCCTGTACTCTAAAGGCATGTTTTGGGTCATGCTCCCTCAACTCGCGAGTCATCCCGGAAGGTGATGCCTTTCGAATTGGTTCTCGTAAGTCGTTCCATAGCAAAGTGGATGCTAATAAGGAACTCTTTATTGCGACCTGGACCGTGTCTAGATCAGCTCTTTGGATTTGTCCGGCAACCTGAGCATTAACTGCTAGCTGTCCGAACTTTCTGTCAAGCTCCTCGAGGTTTTCCCGGAGGTGCCTGAGTCTCAGCATGATGGAGTTTGCTTTAGATGCCTCCATCTCTTGTCAGGAAATCTGCAAGAACATTCTCATGAGATTTTATAACGACAATATTATAACAATAATATTGGCATTCAGCTTGCCATCTGATAATACGAGCTTTCTCTATTTTTTATTCTAATTTATTTTTTAAGAAAGCCTTGACATTAGTATTATCAACTTTTAAAGTAAATTCTTTCGCAAGTAAAAATAAAGGCCATTTTTTGAAAGCCTTCCAAACCGCAAAGAATTCTTTCTCATTTATGTGCCAAACTTTGGCTTGTTGTTCTGAGAACAACCCTCCGGTATATCTACAGGGTTCTTCCCCTGTAGTTGTCTTCTTCATGAGCACTGCTGCCCATCTGTAATCATTGGCATCTGTGTAGACTACCAATTCGTCCCTGTCCTGCGGTATAGCAAGTTTTGGAAGGTTACTACAAACTTGTTTCAGCTCACGAACCCTTTTGGTGTGGATTTCTTCCCATTTCCACTTTGAACTCTCCGTTTCTTTTAGAAGTGGTCGGAAATCCTTTCTGTATCTTGCAAGATCCTTAATGAAGATTCCTGCAAAATTAACGACTCCCAAGAAGCTTTGCAATTGCTTCTTATCTTTGAGTACATCTGGAAAATTGCGGATTTTTTCCACAATATGGTCCTGCAACTCAATTCCTGTTTCGTCAATAAGGATTCCTAAAAATTCAATCTTATTGACTGCAATAGTAGCTTTCTTTTCAGAAAGTACTAAACCTTCTCTATAGCATGCATCAGAAAATATTTCAAGATGTCTAATATGTTCCTTCATATTTTTTGATGCAATCAATATGTCGTCAATATAGACAAACATGAATTTGAAGTAATCTTTAAAAAGATTATCCATTTTTCTTTGAAATATCTGGGGTGCATTTGCTAAACCCATTGGAAGCACATTCCAGATATATTGTCCCTATGGTGTGGAGAATGCAGTAAATTTCTTTGATTCGCTCTCCATTTTAATCTGATAGAAACCAGATTTGCAATCGAATTTAGAAAACACTTTTGCTCCTTTAATGCAATCAATTAAGTGTTCTCTACTAGGAATGTAATAACCATCAAACTCTAAAATTTTATTAATGCCTTGATAGTTAATTACCAACCTGGGTTTACCTCTCTTGATCTCGCCATGGTTTCTCACCAAAAATCCAGGGCTACTATAGGTAGATATTCCAGGCTCGATGAGTCCAAGACTAATATGCTCTTTGATTATCATCTGCATATCCTTCTTATCTTCCATGTTCATCTGGATAGGTTTGTATCTAACATACTCGTATTTGCATTCTTCTTTGACCTTCAGAGTAGCTTCGATCTTGTTCCTATCCCACCAAGCCAGAGGATTTTCGCTGAAGTTCCTCTGGATAAGCCTCTTGACATTCTCAAGAGAAAGTCTGCTCTCTTCGCTGATGTCGAGTGCTTTCATTCCCAATAGTGCTTCTTTAAGGTTCAGGATTTCCTCCTCGGATTCCTTATAGAAGCTATCGCTGTCTATGAGTCCCTGTTGCCTGAAAGACAAAAGGACCTTACCAAATTTTCTCTTATCCTGCATTTTTGGATGAGTTAATTTGGCATCAAAATCACCACGTTTGCTGCGAAAATTTATTGGCATTATCCTATTAAATGCCTTTTCTCTTCGCAACACCTGTATCTCACTACCACAGTTAGTAGTAAAGATTAACAGATTCCTTTGATTATCCTGCATATATCTTGCAAATGTTTGAATAAAATTGTTACCTAACAAGATATCGGCACCTGTATCATGAAAGTAGATAGGAGGTGTTTTTACCCTGAACCAGGGTGATCCGAATGCTCCTCCAATCATGATCTTGGCTTCTCGTATTCCCTTATTGAGTATCAGGATTTTTTGTGAAAAATCCCTTCCTGCAATGACGGGTAAGGTTTCCCTTGCTTCCTTAGGGAAAACTCCAGGTTTTGCCATGCAAATACCTGATCCTGAATCAATATAAGCTGCAAAATACTCCGTCTTATATTGATCATACAACATACCAACAGATATGTATATAGAAAAGGGACTCGTCATTCAATTTTTATGGTGACACCATCAAGACTGAATTCCATTCCATTACCTTTTCTTCCCCATGGTTTATGATCTTCGAGGAAACTTAACCCCAAAGTCATACTCCCATTTTCTCTTCCTGCAACACCTGCAACTAAAATTTCAAGGCCCGCTATTTCTAGCATGCCCTCATATTTTCCAACAACAGGTTGCTGCAAATGATATAAGTCATCACAAGGAAAAAGGTTTTCTTTCTTAGTGATGTCAAATATAACTTGTATTTCTTTCCATCCTTCAGGGCATCTAAGTTTTACGTTATCAACCTTAATCTCTTGAGGAGTTAAAGCTTTTAGTAACTCTTTCTCCTTTCCTTTGTAGCCTATAATCCTATCTTCCGAAAAGGACATTCGACTATTAAACTCAGTCCTAGAGTTAAGTGTCCGATCTAAGACTGGGTGATCTTTTATAATAATATCAACACCACCTATTCTAGGTATTCTAATAGGGTCTGGTGTCATGACTTTGGCGAACTCCTTGAAAATTCTAGGAATCTCAATATACTCTTTCCTAAGAAACAAGTCTGAATGATGCGTATTGGAAAGGGCATATGCAATTCTATAAGTTATAGAATACGGTCTATTTCCTTCTCTCATTAGATCTTTTCTTTTAAAATCTTGATGAAGGGTTAAGACTCTACTAAAATCTTGGTCTGCTAGGTTGTATGCAATCCTAGGATGAATGTCAAACATCAGTTTTCCTGCATACAAGTTACCTATCATTGTTCCAAGACAACCATCTCTTAAGTTATTGATTCTTCTATCCATTATTGATAAATGTATTTCTGAATCAATTCCTTCCTTAAAAGTTGCTTTTATTACTACTTCAATAGTTCCTATGTGGATCCATTTCATAGTAATGGCTACTTCTTCTCTAAGCTTACTCAATTCTTCAAGAATTTCTTTTTTAGGAATTAACTGCATTTCCATCACATTACCAGTAAGTTCCATAGGTATAGCGAACTCACCTGAACTTACTTTGTAGATTATGTGATGCTTCCTTTGGTTTAGTCCTATCTGGTTCAGGACTTTCTCAATTCCTCCAATCCTAAATCCATCATCTGGGCTGAGGTTGGAATCTTGCCGCATGATTCTTTCCATGGTTTTGTTTGACACCGTCATTCTGGAAAAGAATCCTGATAGGCTTTCGGAGGTTTGAAGCCTATCTCCTTTGTTGTAGTTATTCTGACTCGGTTGAAGATCCATCCGAATCAGTCTCTATTTCCTCCTCATAGACGCTTTCGTCTGAAGGAAGATCTTCGAATTGGTAGATGGGTACCAAGTCACCATAGTAAACTGCATCTAGGATGTCATCCGTGGCTTCAAATTTTCTTAATTCACCACGTTTTTGCGGACAATCGGGAGATATATGTCCTTTTGCTCCGCAAGTCCAGCAATTGCAATCTTTAAAACTTTCATTGGCTCGGGTATGGGCTCGTCTGAAAGTTCTTCTTGTAGGGGTTCTTCCGGTGGATCTTACATCTGTTCGTCTAGATCCTTGGGATGAAACCCTTGTTGGTCCTGTTCTTTGTCCAGATTTGTATGTTCTGGCTTTGGACTTGGACCACCATGATCTCCGTCGGGAAAAAGTTCTTCTGGAACTCCTAGTGTAGGAGTCATTATTCTGCTTCTTCCTTTTCTTTGGCTCACTTGATTCTCCTATAATAGTTGGAAAATCATTGTTATCACAACAGAGAGGGGTTCGTTTGATTTTACCTCTCAGTCTTTTCATGTTCTTCTGGATGGATGCTTGATAACACCAATCCTTCAACTTGTCTTTAAGGAAAGACATTCTTCGTGCCACTGAATCTAGTTGTCCTTCAGGTACTTTGTATGATTGAATCAACATTTCCCTCCATGGACTGCATATTTTTGCAAAAAACATTGGAGCTGCTACTTCTGTTGCTACTCCGCTTTGGAAGAAATACTTGCAGAACCAATAGATATATTCATCTACTGCGCAAATACTTCTTAATTCGAGGCTGAAAAGAGCTTGTGCATATTCCCTAGCTTTTTCTGCCCTACTTCCTTCAAAGTATCCATCTCCAATGAAGTGTATCTTGATGAGCCTTCCTAGCCGGTCAGCTATCGCGCCTTTTGAATCTCCAGCAAGGATGCTGGCTTTGGTATCTTCTGGGGTATTATCCCATCCGATTTTTACAGATTTCTCCAAGCTCAACTCCACAAGCTTTATGAAGTTTTCTTTGTCGAGTTCTAGGGTAGTCGCTGCTATCTTGATTGCTGCAACCCATTCGTCTATCAATTTTTCAGTATTTCGGAAATCGATAATATCCAGGTTTAGTATAGCGCCATATGGATGTAAGGGCTGGAGCATGGTCCTTGCCCAAGGTGTATTCTCCGGCGCTCTTTTTGGATTTCTTCTTGGATTTTCCTTTAATCTGGTTCCCACAAATGTTGGTGTGGCATTAGTGTGGAAATCCGCACTCTCCCTCATCAGTTGATCCTGTGGAGGATCATTAGAACATGTACTTCCTTCCAGCAGTGGTAGTGCTGGAGTGAGCTCATTTGTTTGGATATTGACTAAATCCACGATCCCGAGTTGGGAAAAGGATTCCGCCAGTTCTTGTAGATCTGAAAGATCTGCTCTTGTTACCTCCATTATTTTATAGATCTGATAGATGCAATGATCAGATCTTCTCTTGACTTTGGCTTTGGAATCTCCGTGGCCTTCCCTTTCTGGTGTAGAAGGGGTACTGTTCCGAGGGCGTCCCTGATTCGCTCCTGTCTGGATCTAGATGTTTCAGGGTTCTCTCTCTGATTTTTCTTTAGATCTGTAATTTCTATCCTCAGATCTGTAAGGCCCTTGTGTAGATCCGGAAGGATCTTAAGTATCTCGTCCACCCTTTGGCTCAAAGATTCTATTTTCATAGGTATATGTATTAACCTATGTCCATAGTCTTGGACCGTCTTTTGTATCTCCCTCAGATCTTGGGAGATCTTTGATGTATATGGCTCGAGTTCCTTCCAATCAGTCATAATTTTTTGAACTGAAATTATGTAGGAATTTCCCCGTTCCATTTCTCTTGGCTGGAATTCTACCATGGACTTTAGTGGAGTGTAAACGTCTCACTGCATTTCCTGGTAGTACTTGTCGAACTTCAAAATTTCTCAGCCACTCTTGTTCTTCTTCTGGCGTGAGAAGTTTTAGATCAATCCTCTTGGGACCGTTGTCACACTTGTCAAGAATTTCCATGAGAAATTCTCTTCTTTGTATTTCCAGAATCTGGAAATATTTCCTGTTTTCAGAGCAACTCGAACTTTCGTTCGGTTCCATTTTTTCTTGAAAAAGTCTCCTCCATTAGTGGATAATATCAAAATATAATATAAACTTATATTTCTTCAATAAACCTAGGCTCTGATACCATTCTTGTTGAGCATGAGTGGAAAATATACATTAGAATGCAAAATAATTGAAACTGGACTAAACTGCACATTTTAAAGCTGTGAAAGGGTAAAATTGTCCAAAAATTGGCCAGATTTGTGCGGAGGACTAAAATTGCGAACTTTTTGAAACTTACGGGACCAAAATTGCCAGTCCTATAGTTACGGGACCAAGAACGCCACCCCCCCTTACTTACAGGACTATTTTTGCAATTACGCCAAAATATTTATTGTGTTTAAATTAATGATGAAAGTTTGCTACCGTAACGTGGTTCAACCACAAGTACATGACTTACCATCTATGTAAGGATATTCTAAAAAGTTATACCACGTAGTGTTGTATATGGACACGTATCAAACACGATATTCACATGTCAGAAAATATAAAACGAAAAAAGAAAAAAGTACGTGGTGTTGGACACTCTAAGAACAAGTTAATTGGCGTGTCCGCCATGTTCTTGACACGTTTAGAATTCTTTTTAGAATTTCAAAATATTTTGTGTTGTTTTTATTAATAAAAAAAAAAGAATTCTGGACTTAATAAAAAAAATTAATTCACTCCTCTTAAAATAAAACTTTTGGGACTAAATTATTAAAATATTGAGAGAAGTCATAATGATTTAACTAATTTGGATTATTCAAAATTTTTCATTGTGTACATTTTAAAATAAAATGATGATATATTTTTTAAGCCACATTGGTTAAGAATTTAAATATAAGATATGCTTTTTTTATATTTATATTAATATTTTAATTTTATGAGAAATTGGGAGTATATATTAGAGTTAAAAAATATATTATATATAGTTGTATCAATGCTGCATTGTGTTCTAATTTTTTAAAATTTTTGTATCGCTGTGTTCGTATCTTCGTATCTGTTTTTATACATCATAAATTATCATGCAATACTTAGATTTTATACATCAAAAACTTATGTGATTGTCAGATTCTCGCAAGTTTAATTGCCTAAGCGTGCCTAATTAAGACACAAAGCAAAAATAAAAATAATGTAGAGAAAAAGTATTAAGATGAATGTCTAAAATCAAGTATTCCCACTTATGTGTATGGGGGTCCAACAACAGTACAAATATCGAAGGACTTTCATGAATATCCTAAAATTATAGAGGGACTAACCTGCAAAATAAAGGTTAATACTTTGATGCTTAAGTCTATAAAGGATTTACTAAAGAAATGAAAGAAAAATATGAAATAAATGAGAATAATAGTTGAAAATAGTGTGTTATAAATCTTGTGGAGTGGAAAAAAGTGAGCTTTTAAAAGTTTCAAAATCGAGAGAGAATAAAAGTTTGAGTGTTAGAGTAGATGTTACTAAAATGATTATACCTTAGGTCTATTTATAAGTGCCCGTGGAGCAAGATTTGGAAGGCAACTGTGGAGAGTCATATGCCGTTTGAAGCTACTCGTGTTAGCTATCCAACTAAAGAATACATTCGTGATTTGGACTCATATTGACTCAGATATGATTCTTTGACCAAGTCTTGCCCTGTTTGCCTGAAAATTTGAGAATTCATTGTTAACAGCTTAATTGCAACTAGATTACTAAAATGAGCTTGTTTCTTGGGCCCACTAGATTAGTAAAGATAAAAAAAAAAAAAAAACTAATGGGCTTTTACCTCCCTACTCATAGGCCAATAGATCCTAATTGGCTAGGCTGCTCAGTGGGGGTCCGCATCCTTGCTTTGGGCTTTTGTGAAAAATTGTTGAGTGGGTATCATCAGTCCCCCTATTCCTAGATTACAAGATGTGGTGTTGGACAACTGGAGTAGGAAAAATAGTCCTAGAAAAAAGATTTTCCTTGCTTTTGTTCAATAAGCATGGTGAGTCCTGGTGGGCTGTGGGAGCTACTACCTTGCTAGGTTGTTTTCGTTAAGAGAGTCATTTTGCCTAAAGGAGACTGATGCACGTGGATTAAGGAAAATATGAACAAATTTGCAAAAAAGCAATGACTGATGATTACAAAAAGATAGAGAAAAGAGAGTCCATCACCTGCGTATAAAACATGTGTTCTAAGCTGACAGAGTTTTGACAATTATGAGAGAATACATCGAGTCCTATGTGGATGAGACTGCTGGACTGTTGATTTTTTTAAGGCAATTTCTGTCTCTTGCCATTCACACGCCTTCTTTACTTTTATGGTGTTTTCGTTTTTTTTACCCTGCACCAAATCTTGTTATTTTCCTTCCGGTCGTTCTCTAAGTAACCCTGCCTTCTTTTTCTCTTGTTTTCTGCCGACCATGTCGATTAATAGCATAGAAGAGAGGGCGGTGGATGAGTTTTTGATGGATTTGTTAAGTTCCTTAGACAAGGAAAAGGAAAAAGCCTGCTGCTAGACTTTGCCTCCTGCCATAGAGGTGAGAGCAAAGAGGAAGGGAATAATAGAGAGGAGGAGGAAATGAGAAAGGTAGAGGACCGACTTGTGGTCTCAGTGGTGGAATCCACTGGGATTTATTAGTTTTACTTCTAAGAGAGTGATGCAGTAATTGTGAGGAAAAAGTATGGAATACCTACTAAATATGTGATTTAGGTCCCTATTATTGGAGATCGCCCATATTTCCCCCTAAGGACTTTCCTTGTTTCTTTTGTCCAGTTAGAGGTTTGTCTGCACTTCTCCTTGCCTAAACTTTTGTTGATGTTTCCACACTTCTCAAAGTCCCTCTGAATCAGTTGGTCTCTAAATCTTTCAGCCAACTAGTAGGATTTTATATTTTAGTAAGAAATCTAGGAGAAATTCCACCAACTGCTTAATTTCACTCCTTTTTCCTGCTGAAAAAAGCAAGCGTCAACCTATTTATTTCACTACCGAAGGGGATATTAGATTCTCCCTTCTGAGTCCTTAGTAAAGGAATGGAAATGATAACTACGCAAATTGTCACGATTTCATAGTGATTTAATTCTCCTTTTTTAGCCAAAAATACTCCCTTCTGAATCAAAGAAAACATCACATAATCTACAAAGTAAGTTTAGGTGAGTTTGCTGTACCTATGGAACTTACTGGTAATGTGATGGAGATGCAATTGATTCCGAAAGAAGAAATTCTTGAAAAATTAAGTAAGCTTAGAGAAGAAGTAGCTGTGTCTATGAAATTGATCCACATATGAACTATTGAAGGAGTAATAAAAGCAACTTTTAAGGAATGAATTGATTGAGAAATACATTTATCCACCTAAGAGATGGTTGTCTTGGAACAATGATAGGTAATCTGTATGCAGGAAAATTGATATTTGACATTCATCCTAGGATTGCATAGAACCTAGCAGATCAAGACTTCAGTAGAGTTTTAACCCTTCATGAAGATTTTAAAAGGAAAGATCAAATGAAAGAAGGTAATAGACCGTATTCTATAACTTGTAGAATTGCATATGCCCTTTCTAATACACATCATTCAGATTTATTTCTTAAGAAAGAGTATATTGAGATTCCTAGAATTTTCAAGAAATTTGTCAAGGTAATGACACCAGATCCAATAAGGATACCTAGAATTGGTGGTGTTGATATCATCATAAAAGATCACCCAGTTCTAGATAGAACACTAAGCTCTAGAATCGAGTTTAGTAGCAGGATGTCATTTTTGGAATATGGGATTATAGGCTAGAAAGGAGAAATATTTATTAAGAGCTTTAACTCCTCAATAGATTAGGGTTGATAACGTAAATTTAGATGCCTTGAAGGATGGAAAGAAATATGGGTTATATTTGACATCACTAAGAAAGATAATTTTTTCCCTTGTGATGACTTATATCATTTGCAGCAACTTGTTGTTAGTAGATATGAAGGCATGTTAGAAATAGTAGGCCATGAAATTCTAGTTACAGGTGTTGCAGGACGAGAAAATAGGAGTATGACTTTGGGGTTAAGTTTCCTCGAAGATCATAAACTATGGGGAAGAAAAGGTAATGGCATAGAATATAGTCTTGATGGTTTACACATGAAGATTGAATGACGAGCCCCTTCTCTATATATATATCTGTTGGTATATTGTATGGTCAATATAAGACAGAGTATTTTGCAACTTATATTGATTCAGGATCAGGAATTTGCACCTCAAAATATGGAGTTTTTAGGGTAATGTCTAAGCCAAGGTTTGAACTGGGGACTTATAGTGTGTGATACTAGCGTGATAACCAACTAGACCACCCGACCCCCAAAAAATAAGTGGATTGATTAATAATTTTGGCACTACAATGATGCTACCCAGGATCAAACTAGGGACCTTTAGTGTGTAACAAACAAGATAACCACTACACAACAACATCTACTACTTGTTTAATTTGTAATGTTAAGAGTGGGATTTGAACCCATGCCCTTTCGGACCAGAACCTTAATCTGGCACCTTAGACCAACTTGGCCATCTCAACTTACACCTTATCAAAATGTAATGTCCACATAAAGGTCCTACCGGGAGTCGAACCCAGGTCACTGGATTCAAAGTCCAGAGTGCTAACCACTACACCATAGAACCAGAAGTGCATTAGGACTTATTTGGTTGTCAATTTCTCTATTTTGTTTTTCTGAATGCAGATGATACCAACGATTGCCAAATAAGTAGATAGATAAATTAAGATATCAATCATCCCTGAGAGAGGGAGTGAATGTAAATGGGTGACAATTCAAACACATTTTCACCTATTTGTGGGGAATTACATTTTTATACACGGAACGTGTGTATATTATTTAGAATAAGATTTTGTATAAATTGATTAACGTTCCATGAATATGTCAGTATTCGAACCCATCATCTCTAAGGTCATGGAGTCTCAATTTTGCCAACTGAACTAGAACTCTTTCGCAAAATGTTGAGTTTCAAACTATTGAGCTGTCCCCTGAAAGTTTTTTTGGGGCCCGGGGTCTTCGTTAGGGAGATCCTATGTCTCCTTACTTGTCTTGATTATGGAAACTTTGAACCTTATTTTGTTGCAGCTGATCAATCAAGACATGACTTTTGTTTTTCATTCGCGTTATGAGCCTTTGAGATTGGTTCAGCTTTTGGATTTGCTAACGACTTATTGCTATTTGGTTGGGCTGAAGTAGAATCGACATGCTTGCTTAAGTGAGCCCTTGATTTATTTGGTGACTTGTCTAGCCTTCGCGTTAGTGTACAAAAGAGTCACATGATTCTCTCACGTTCAGTTTCTGGGATTCGCGACCAGCTGCTTGGGAGTCTGCGATTCTAGGAGGGACACTTACCGTTGAAGTATTTGGGACTTCCCCTAATATTGTCGCGACTTATGCTTTTGGAATGTAAACCCCTTCTTGACAAACTCGATCAGTGTATCAAGGGTTAGGAAGGTACGTCTTTGTCATATGCGGGACGAGTACAAATTATTAAATCTATTCTTATTGCTCTTGGTGTATATTGGGCCTAAGCTTTTATTTTGCCTAAGGGTGTTATTCAAGAGGTAGAAAAGCGACTGAGGGCTTTTCTATGGAAGGGCTCGGCTACTTGTGGATATACAAAGGTCGTCTGGGATTGTGTCTGTCGACCTATTAATGAAAGTAGCCAAGGCATCTAGGACATCACTGCCCTCAACTGTGCTCTTATGAGACTTAAATTGTGGCAAGTTATTCGTGGCAATAGGGTCTATCTGGGTGGATTGGATCTATCACACGGGACTGTGAGATGCTTCTATCTAGACGGTGTCAGATCGAGGGGGTTCGTGGGGCTGGCGGAAACTCCTCCATCTTCATCCCTTTATTCGACCGTTTGTTGAGTATATTATTGGAGATGGGGCTACGTTCTATTTATGGCAGGATCCTTGGTATAATTTAGGCCCACTTATTCTACAGTTTACAAAAGGACCTAGCCTCACGAATACATGGCTGACAGACAGAGTTGATGCTTACATTGAGGATGGGCAATGGCATTGGCCCCTCGCGATCCCACGCATACCCTTTACTATTGCTCACGGATATTCAGCAGATCATGCATTCCCTTCCATGCATTCATGGTGGTAATGACCGTAATTTATGGCGAACTCAGACAGAAACTCTGACGGCAGCTATGGTGCTCCGATCGCTCCAGGCTGAGGGTCCCAAGGCCCTTTTAAGATCCCTAAACATACTTTTGTCCTTTGGCTAGCCATTGTTGGTAAGTTTTCTACCACGGGCAAGCTTTTGTTATCCTACTTGGATAACTCCTGTGTTCTTTGTTTGGACAGTGCAGTGGAAAATCACAATCACCTATTCTTTCACTACCCCTATTCGAGAAGTTGTTTGTAGGTGATACGACTCACACTTCGCTTCCCTTGGCTAAACCGCCTGTGGCTTATTGACGTGCTGTGGGCAGCTAGCAGATGGAGGGGCATGCATATGATCTTTGCATCCTATTGTGCCTTACTCGATGAGCGTAATCTTAGACGTTTTGAGGGGATTCATCGTGACTCATGTACCTTGGGTACACTTATTCTTGAAGATGTGTGACAGAGGATTCTTAGTGTTAAACTTTCTTATGATGTTAGTACATCGCACTTTATCGTTTATGGCGGATTCCTTGGCCTGTCGAGGAATCCACCTAGTTGATGCTTGTTGTACTGTACTTATGTACCCCCTTTTACTTAATGAAATTTACATTTACCATAAAAAACATGGAGTTTTTCCTAAGGAAGCAAGGGAAACCTTTACCTATTATTGTAGGAAGGAATTCTTCACAAAAAATCCTGATACTCAATAAGGGAATACGAGAAGCCAAGATCATGATCGGAGGAGCATTTGGATCACGCTGGTTTAGGTAAAAATACCTCCTATTTACTTTCATGACACAGGTGCCCATATCTTGCTAGGTAACAATTTCATTCAAATATTTGCAGGATATATGCAGGATAATTAAAGAAATCTGTTAATCTTTATACTAACTATGGTAGTGAGATATAGGTGTTGCAAAGAGAAAAGGCATTTAACAGGATAATGCCTATAAAATTTTGCAGCAAGAGTGATGAATTTGATGCCAGACTAATACATCCAAAATATGCAGGATAAGAGAAAATTTGGTAAGGTTCTTTTGTCTTTCAGGCAATAGGGATTCATAGATAGCAATAGCTTCTATAAGGAATCCGAGGAAGAAATTAGAAACCTTAAGGAAGCACTACTGGAAATGAAATCTCTAGATATCAGCGAGGAAATAAGGCTTTTCTATTGAGAATATTAGCAAAAACCCTCTGACATGGTGGGATAAGAACAAGATCGAATCTACTCTAAAGGTCAAGAAAGAATGCAAGTACGAGTATGTTCGATACAAACCTATCCAGAAAAACATGGAGGACAAGAAAGATATGTAGATGACTATCAAAGAGCATATCAGTCTTGGACTTATCGAGCTTGGAATCTCTATCTACAACAACCCTGGATTTCTGGTTAGAAACTACGGTGAGATAAAGAAAGGTAAACCCAGGTTGATAATTAACTATCAATGTATAAATAAAATATTAGAGTTTGATGGTTATTACATTCTTAGCAGAGAACACTTAATTGATTGCATTAAAGGAGCAAAAGTGTTTTCTAAATTCGATTGCAAATCTAGTTTTTATCAGATTAAGATTGAAAGTGAATCAAAAAAATTTACAACATTCTCCACACCACAGGGACAATATATTGCGAATGTGTTTCCAATGGGTCTAGAAAACCCAAGATATTCCAAAGACAAATGGATAATCTTTTGAAAAAATATTTTGAATTCATGTTTGTCTACATTGACGATATACTGATTGCATCTAAAAATATAAAAGATCATATTAAACATCTTGAAATATTTTCTGATGCATGCTATAAGAAGGTTTAGTACTTTCTTAGAAGAAGGCTACTATTGCTGTCAATAAAATTGAATTTCTAGGAGTTCTTATTGACGAAATAGGAATTGAGTTACAGGACCATATTGTGGAGAAAATCCACAATTTTTCGGACATACTCAAGGACAAGAAATATTTGTAGAGCTTCTTGGGAGTTGTTAATTTTGCAGGTATCTTCATTAAGAATCTTGCAAAATACAGGAAGGATTTCCTACCACTTCTGAAAGAAACGGAAAGTTCAAACTGAAAATGGGAAGAAATCCACACAAAAAGAGTTCGTGAACTGAAACAGGTTTGCAGTAACCTGCCAAAGCTTGCTATACCACACGACGAAGATGAATTGGTAGTCTACACAGACGCTAATGACTATAGATGGACAGTAGTGCTCATGAAGAAGATAGCTACAGGGGAAGAACCTTGTAGATGTACAGGAGGGTTGTTCTCAGAACAACAAGCCAAAGTTGGCACATTAACGAGAAAGAATTCTTTGCGGTCTCGAAGGCTTTTAAGAAATGGCATCTGTTTTTACTTGCTACAGAAGTTACTTTAAAGATTGATAATACTAATGTTAAGGCTTTCTTAAAAAATAAATTAGAATCAAAGATAGAGAAAGCTCCTATTATCAGATGGCAAGATGAATGGCAATATTATTGTTATAATATTGTCGTCATAGAATCTAATGAAAATGTTCTTGCAGATTTCCTGACAAGAGATGGAGGCATCTGAAGCAAACTCCATAATGCTGAGGCTCAGGTACCTCTGAGAAAACCTCGAGGAGCTTGACAAGAAGTTCGGGCAGCTAGCGGTGAATGCCCAAGTTGCCGGCCAAATTCAAAGAACTGATCTAGACATAGTCTACGTCGCAATAAGGAGTTCCTTATTAGCATCCACCTCGCAATGAAATAATTTATGAGATCCAACTCGGAAGGTTTCACCTTCGGGGATCACTCACGAGTTGAGAGAGCATGACCCTAAATATGCCTTTAGAGTACAGGGCTTTAGACCTGTAGCATCAGATTTAAGTACCGATTACACAAGGCCATTACCAGACTCTGGTGAAATAGCAACAATTGAGTCAGAAGAAGTGCAAACTCCTATAAATTAAAGTCAACCCAGCACATCTGGTGTTAATAAGGGAGACATTAGCCTTAGGCCGATGACGGGCAGTTCTAAGGTTAATACTAACGAGTTGATATCTTCTTTTGCCTGGCAGGACTATCAGCGCATGTGAAAAAAATTAATTTCCCTCAAAAGAGTGAACCCAGGCAAGACCATTATCAAAACGTTCAGAAAATACAACAGGGTCTGGATGTTAAAAGGGTCCAAACCAGAAGATGTCAAATAATGGTATGATTTTGGAGCTCTTGCTTCAGTTCATACTATGTCACCGAGCTTTCTGTAAAATTTCAAAACTTTCAGAGTGGATTAGTGGGGCGGTCTTTGATTCGTGGCAAAACAACCCCTACCTAAAAAGAGGTGATGTTTTGGAGATAAAATTCGTGTTAGTTGCTCCAGGAATGGCAAGAAAAGGGTCTCATCCAGCATTTCATTTCATGAAGTTAAAGAGACCAGACATGGTAGCTTTCAATAAAATCAAAACTACCTCAAGAGAAACTCCCCTGGTATAAGCCATTAATGAAGATAGTATCTCTACTAGAAGAGCTTGGGGATTATGAGTCTGTTTCACTGAAATGGATAAGGTCAAGTATCCATTCAAAATTTTCTCCAACAAAGTGAACGAATCGTTCTTGTTAAATTCCATGATGGAAAAAGCACTGAGTTTGCAGAAAGCTTATTTGAGTAGAAAATGATGTTGATTTGAGAGAATAAGCTACCAGCAACCAAAGCCACAAGGATGAAGACGTGCAACATGTTGCATGTTGGGTAATAGCATAACCATTTATGCCTTTACTGTGAAAAACAAGAGAAGCTCTGTTCGGGACAAAAATTCGGGTCACACAAAATAAATTCGAACCAAACCAGGGTAAGGAAAAAAGAATTTTTTTTACAAAAAGAAGTAAAAACTAAAGAATGTAAACAATCAAAGATAGGACTGTCGGTAGAAAACGACAAAGGCCAATAGTCAGCGAAGCAGGAAAGCCAGCTAGCAATGACATGGCTGACAAGCCATTAAGACCAACAACTGGAAAGGACGCGGAGATGACGAATGCAATGACGTCATCAAAAATAAGTTTGGAGTCCGAATTTGAAGTTCGCAGACACCTATAAATATAGATGCAATGAAGCAGATGGGGTTTATCAGAAAAACTTCTCAAACTCTTCAAAGCATCATATTTCAAATTTTGAGTCTTTGTATTTTCAATTTTCTTAGTTTATGGGGGTTTCCCCAGTGAGTCAAACCCCTCTATAATATGAGACGCTAAACAGTTGTCTCCTCCAACGAAGGAATAATATCTATGTAATATTCTATGTATTTCTTCAGTAAAGAAAGACTTTTGTTCCACTTGTTTATCCAAAATATTATTTAGTCTCTGCTTTGGAATACCTTCTACGCCCTAAGGTAGGAAAAGAACTAGGATTGTGTTGTTTTGTTACTCAAGGAGCTAGTACCTGTGAACCATCAACTGTGGTTGTGTGGTTGGAAGAAGTTTGTAAAATTGAGAACTTGGAATATCCGAAAGCAAGGCGGTCAAACCAATGTGTAAATTTATGGAGACTTAATTTTATTCCGAAAGCATGATGGGCCAAACTAGGGCATGCCTATGGACTATATTCAGTTTTTCTATTGAAGGGCAAAATAGTCACTAATTTAACTTAAGGACCAAAACAGAGCAGTTTTAAAAGATATGGAATCAAATTGAGAAACCAAAAAATTAGATGATCAAATTGAGAAATCCCTAAAGCTACGGGACTAAAATTGATTTGAAGCCTATATATAATGTATATTATATGTTCGAAAAAATACTTAACAACATGGTGCCCTGAATGGCTATTCAAACTAATAAGTGTGATACCTCCTGTATATGTATAATTTAAAATTTATTTAAAATAAAATGTTTGTATAAATGACATTATTAATTTAAATTTTTGTAGAGTAAAAAAATACTTAAAAGTATATGTATAAGATAATAAGTTAAAATATTCTCATTTATAAAAATATTGATAAATAAAGAGAACAAATAATGTTTGAGAAATTAAGAAAAAAAACTACCAAAAAGGATTAAGAGTCAATCAATGATAGCAGATTGATTGTACCATACACCTCCGGTTATCCTATTTTTGGGGATTTAGAGGAGTGGTTTGGGGGTTTGGAAGAAGGGGAGGATGGGAAGTTAATAAATTAATTTAAAAATTAAAAGAATATATAAATTGGCAAATAAAAAAAAAAGTAGGTATCATTAAAAGGATGTTCTCTCTTAATAATAAGATATAGATAATATGTTTTATTATGTTGTACGTACATTTTATAAAGTTACATGAATTATATGTTAATGTATTAATATTAACCTTTACATAAAGTAGTCATTTAATATATTATTAGAATCATTCCAAATAAAAAATATTGCTACTCGATCTTATCATCTCACATTTATAATAATAATAATAATAATAATAATAATAATAATAATAATAATAATAATAATAATAATAAGAAAAGATTTCACATGCAACAAGAAACATAACAAATTAACCATGGTTAATAGTTAATTATCAAGATCATGCAATAGTTGTTGGTCGTGATTTTTACGAGCGTACTAAAATATTTGTTATGATTAAAAACATGGCAAATATTTTTACTATGACTCTTAGATGTGGCACATAATTTTTTCATGGTAAAAAATTAGTTCTTTACATCAATTTTATTTAAGCGTGATTAATATTAGTTATTTGTCATAATTTTAGCCACAATTATTAATATTATAGTCAATTATAATTTTTTTTTAAAAAAAATGAAGAGTTGCACGTAAGAAAAATTAAAATATTCATATTAAAAGGTTCTCGTATAAGGATGTGGTCCTTTAATATTATACCATTCAACTTGTGGGACCCACAAAATGAAAGGTCATGGTGTCGAGGGGAAAAATGCATTTTACTCTCCTATGAAATGAAAAATGAGCAAAAAATTCCCCCGTAAAAAATAAAATGAAAAATTATCCTACGTATTTTGATAAAATGAAGCAAATTACCTCCTATCTCAAACCATTGATATGGACTAATTTATTTCATTTTGAAATAAAAGAGAATAATTTATTAATTTTTTCCTCACAAAAGAATATTTACTCACTTCACATACAACAAAGAGTAAATTACATTTAACCCTATCGTCGGAGACGAGTACAAAGAGCTTACATAACAAGAGATAACCGAATAGATGTGACAAACCGAAGCTGACCTCTCATTACAGCCATTAGCACGCATCATTCGATATACTTTTACAAATCAAACCAAAGAAATGGTCCATTCTATTATTTAAATACTAAGAGAAAACATCATTGATAGTAATTTGCCCCAAACTATTTTCCAAGAATCAACATTTTCATACTGGCCCTATAAACATTCCTGAATACCAAAATTGAGGAATTTTGAAGAGTTTTTTTTTTATGTATTAGTATATTTATAGAGGGTTTTGTTGCATTTAACCCTCTAAAAAATGATTGTTTTGAGTGAAGCTGGACTTTTATCTCAATCCTAAATCATAATTTGGTATGTGGCTAAGCCGGCGCCAACCGCTATTGCTGTTGTTAAGTGTAAAATGACCGTGGAAAGGGTCACTAGACTGTCGGGAAACTGCAAAGGATTATAGCTCAACCGACCACCACTTGACACCAACGACACGTTCCCCGCTCCCGCTATTTCCCCTCCACTTGATTTCTTACTGCACATCATCAATAATTTTTATTGACCATAAATATAAAATAAGATGATCAAAGATATGAAAAAAAGGAAAAAAAATACTTTATCAATAGTACTGTAGATAATCAGAGTCTAAATATTACGTTTTTCTGTTATATATGTGACACAAACGTCGACTTTACTCCTCTAACTATATACCTAGTTACAATAATTCTGGTCTAGAAGAAAATAAATAATTTATTATAAATCATATTTTTACTAGTGTTATTATTCTTATTTAGCACAAAATATTGATCTATCAATGAGCTCATGAGTATGAGCAATTGAAGTCCCCTCCATATGTTTGCAAATTTAAAACTAGTATGTATGAGTGTGCAATTAAATAAAATACTTTAAAATAATTTTTATTTTTAAAATTATAAATTTAAATAAAAAAATTGAAATACTAAAATTTAAAAAAAAATAAGAATGTTATAAGAAGTTAAAATTAGTGATAATTGAGAAGAGTCGTCAACTTGGCGATTAAAAAACACGGGAGAAACTTTTAAAAAAATTATTCCAACAATGCAAAAAATAAAACAGATAAAAATATGAGAACCCAAAAGGTGTTCCCCGTAATAATAAAGTATAAATTTCGCTATACTTTCATCCGTTCAAAAAAAAAAAGTAAATAAATAATTGACTAAAATTAACAAAATAAATTAATAATATGCAGGAATTACCAATTATTGCAAATTAATTATTTTAAGGTTATCATCTTAATTAATTAATACATAGTATGGTTATGCATAAAAATTGCAAGTTGTCAAATTTGGACGGTGCCATTTTCTTAAAAATAATTGTACACGCAAGCCAGAAACTATATATATTAAAGGCATCAAAACCGCCCAAAGTAGCAAACTCGTTTAAAAAGAGGAGCACATCAAAGTATGGAAGGTTTCTTAATGCGTCATAGATGTTGATGGGCTTCAATTGATTTTTCCACTCCAAATTATTGAAAATTCTAGTTTGAATCCGACTCAATTAAATTTAAATCAGTTTATATGGTAAGTATAATATATTTGTCGTGTGATTGGTGTACAAATTAGGAAAAGTTGCGATTGGTTTGGTTCAACCAAACCTAGTTCGAGCAAGAATTTTCTCCAAATCAAACTGTATCGTTTATTTTTATTTAATTTAAGAAAGAGTTTTATAGACACAGTATACACATATATTCGGACGTATTATACTGACGCCCTCCGATATTAGATTAAACTACACGAACACCACCTGTATTTTACAAAATTATTGCTATACCCCCTGAGGGGTGCTAGTGTAATATTCTTTAGGCGGTGTTTCTATA
Source organism: Sesamum indicum (assembly GCF_026168435.1). Taxonomy (NCBI): domain Eukaryota; kingdom Viridiplantae; phylum Streptophyta; class Magnoliopsida; order Lamiales; family Pedaliaceae; genus Sesamum; species Sesamum indicum. The sequence continues at coordinate 14,127,157 of NC_142669.1, read as the reverse complement.
AGTTTTATATTTGAATAAGGGGTACAGTTGTAATTACAATTATAATTTCAGGCGGTGTAGCTGTAATTCTACAGAAAAAATAGGAAATATTTGTGTATTTTAACATAATTTCAAAAGATATCAATATAATTTATCTGATATATTAATAAAAATAAAAATAATAATAATAATAAAATTTGGAATAGAAAATGAAGGGAAGTGATGGGGTTTGGAACTGCACATGACTTAACTTACATAACATGTCATATTGTGGTCACTACTTAAAAGTGAAAGAAAGAAAAGGGGGTTTCCGAAATGGGGTAGACATGGAAACTAGACAACAACATTACACAACCGATCTCCATCCCAGAAAACTCACTTCTTGTCTGAGTTTAGTGCATGTGTGATGTGCCTATGTTTCCAACTAACTCAACAAGAATTTTTTTTTTTTTTTTTTTTTAACTCAACAAGAGTTAGAACCTAAGAGGAAAATGGTTGAGTGGGGAGGTCATCAGTTTGTTACTTGTGAGCATGAAAGTGTTAAGTATTATCGATATCTATACTGTATAAAAAAAAAATTTATTTTTATTCACACATAACGATTACTTACATTGTGATATCGATTCGTTAAATTATTAAAAATATTTTTATGTATTTTTGACCACTCCTACTCAACTTTTAATTTATATATTTATACTGATATGAAAATTTCACTCACAAATATCAGTTTGTAAAACAGCGATAGTGAATTTTGTTGGGGTCGATAATATCGCTAAATTAGTTTATTTTTAGTTATTTATTTATTTTATTTTGTTAATATATTTAAAATGTAAACAGTTACTTATTATATGCACACATGTGCGATATGCCATAACAACTAATATATGTATATAAAGGGTTAATTAGAGAATTTCTTTTACGTATTTAATTTTGTATTTCCTAAATTATGCAGCAATCAAATAACAAATATATTATACTTATTATATTATTGGTTCAATTTAAAAGAATCGAACTGGAACTAGAATTTGGCCTGCATTACTTAAAAATTTCACAAATGTCGTTGAATTCATTCATATTTCAATAAAAGTTACCTGGCTGAAGGAGTCGGGCAGAAAATGACGACGTAGTCCGCGGACTCGCAGGTAAACGTGCTGGTGCCGTCATCGTAAGCATAGCTGTAAGCGCGCGGGCACGCGGTCTTAAAGAACTCTGAGTATGCGCTCGGCCTGCAAATATCGGGGGTTGCGTATTCGCCGCTGCAACAATACTTGGGATCCCCGAACGCCTCGCAGGCGCTCTTGCAGGCCACGCATGGTCCTCCTCCTCCACCGCCCCCGCCACTAGTGCTCACGGAGTTCAGCACCTGCAGCTCCGACGGACATGAGGCGTTGAGGTCGACGACGCAGCCGGTGTTCGAACAATTTCCGCCTGTCCCGCCCTGTGGGACTACCAGCATGGGGAGATTATAGCCGTCCACGAGACTGACGTCGTAGAAGTCGAGCCCATCCGCACCGTTCAGCGTGAACTCAGCCAAAGTGGCAGGAGGTGCCGCCCCACCGCCGCCGCACTCGAGGGCCCCGGAGCCGCAATCTCCGGTTACACAGGTGAATTTCCCTGTGATGGAGTCTTGGGAACAGAGGGTCCGGCCCCACATGCGGCCAGACCAGGAGGTGGGGACAGAAATCGGAAACGAATCGCCGGGATTGAGGGCAAACCCCGTGGTGGAAAGTTGCGGGGTGCCGGCGTTTGACAATATCCCTGGCCACACAGTGTAACTGCACCTGTTTACCAATGTAAATGTTGCTGAGAACACACTGCCTGCTGCATTGCGAACAAGAAGAGTTTACGACCGGGACAAAAGATCAAAAGCGGAACAAAAATCACTATTAAGGGACAGAATACAACTGAAGTACCTGAGAGTGATAGAACGAGGGACGAAAAGAAAAGAGAAAGAGAGAGAGAATGTTCTCCGGCCATTTTGATTGAAGAAAAGATGACGAAATGCGCAGTAATATTGGAAGTGTGTGATGTGTGTGTTCAGATATATAGGTTGGGAAATGAAGACTAAATGAGAGAACAGTTGGGATTGGGAGAGCTAATTTAGTTGTTGATCAAAGATGGCGAAGAGGCAGATGGAGTTGAATTTATACAGGCAATTTAGAGAGAGAAAGTGGGACCTACGGGGAAATGGGAGGGAGGATGGATGTCGGGAAGGAAGAAGGCAGGCCAGACTAGGCCTGCTTCTTTTGTGTAAAATTCTTGTCTCCAATCAAATTAATTATAAAATTTTTTTACTCTAAATCAAATCAATCACAAAATAAATTTAATTTATTTATTATATAATTAATTATTTTTTAATTGTATAAGAATTAAATGATAAGTGTTTTGTATTTATAATCAAATAAGTTGTTATTTCTTAACATATTTTATTTTAAATATTTTTAAAATACTTTTATAAATAATACACATTAGTTTAATTTTAAATAAAAATATAACAGATAATCATTTTATAAAAAGAAAAAATAATGAATTACTAACTAAACTTTTGAATAAAAATAATATACATGTACGTTAATACTAGTCGAATATTAATATAGATATATAATTAATTTTTTTTTGTTAATACAATGACTATTCTTAGACATATAATTTATAATGTCTTGAATTATATTTTTTAATAAATATAATATCAATACTAATTTAATTTTTATTTAACTATATTAGTTTATTATTAAATAATAAAATATATTTTTTAATGTTAGCAAAATTAAATAGCAAAAAGAAATTTTAATTCTTAGTATATGTGTGCGTATGAGAGAGAAAGAGAGAGAGAGAGAGGAGAGTATATGCATGTGTGTGTGAGAGCCAGAGAGTGAGGAGAGTTTGAGGGGGTTTGTGGGTGTGTGTTAGAGAGTGTGAGGTAAGTATAGCTAATTGGATCCATATATATGGATATCATATATTTGTTGTTTATATATTTGATTATAAATATTGACTATTTGTTTGGATTACCTTGAAATCTGTGAAGTTATTATTATGTGCTTATCTATGCTTGTGTTGTATGGAAGTCAGATGAATGATTATCTGATCGTATAATTAATTGTCGAAATAAAATCAAATGAGAAAGTTATTGACAAGAAATAATTATTAAATAAATTTATTAAAAACTTAATGATGTTTATGTTTTGAATTGAAATAAAATGATGGCTTACCTAATGGGGGAGCATACTGCTATGGCTTATGGTGATATGATTTATGATGAGCTGTGTGCTGTCATTGATCAATGAAGATGATGTAACATATCATACGAGCTATGTGCTGTGTGATATGATTGATGATGGGATGTCATACAAGTTGCGTGTTATGTGGTATCATTGATGATAGTATATCATACGAGCTATGTGTTGTGTGATATTAGAAAAAAAAGGAGATGAGATATTGTGATTGAGATAATGATGGTAGCCTGTGAGGCCATTGAGTGATACACTTAAACTTGGTTAAGCAGAGCCTTTTAAGAAAATAAACTATAACGTCAGAAATTATATTGTGGTTGATATATGATTATGGGCATGTATTCTTTCTTAAGTCTGTTGATGAAGAATATTGATTGTTTGGTTTAATTGCATTATATTTGACTTGTTGCATATGTGTAAATATATATATCAACCGGTTAGCTATACTTATTGAGTAGACAGTTCATTCATTGTCACATACTCTTTCATAAGATAGGTCACACTGACTAGCCACATTGGACTTGAAGTCGTGTCATACTCTTATTACATGGGTTAGCCGTGATATTTGAAACTAGACTTTTAGCTCTTTCATAAAGTGAACTTCGTTCTTTTTTCGAGCGGGGATTTCCCATAAGATGAGAATAGATCTCGGTCAGGACAAGAGCAGTAGCTCATGCGAATCTGATAGCAGATACATGACTTTGACCTTCCTTTTGACCCTTCAAGGTGTCGAAGTCCTCTTAGGAGACAGTCCGGGGGCAGGAAAACGCTAGGGGCCAATGAAGCAAAGCCGGACGGAATTGTATAAGAGCAGGCTGTGATGTGAGGACTCTCAGGAACCTACTTAAGTCTGCGATCACTCTAAAGGCGGATAGGACCAAACCTTTTATTACCCCAGCAGCGCTTATTCCAATAAGACCAGCAAGAGCGGATACTCACCTAAGAGTAGAGATGCCGACATCTTTCCACGTTCAAGCAGCTAATCAGTAAACCACTTCTCCGTCTACTGAAAAATCTTCGACGGTTCGAGTAATTGAAGCGCACAATTGGGTTCACCCTGACATCCGTAGATGCCAACCGGAGTGAACCTGCAGAGAATGGCCCAGTAATCTTCTCCATCAGGGTAACCGCAGTGAGATAGAGTGGTGAAGCTAGGTTCCGAATGAAAACAGAGCGAGTAGTGGATGCAAAAGGTATGACATTGGAAGCTGCTTCATTGCCAATTGCTTCAATCTAGAATAAGGTGAAGAAGAGGCTAAAAGAATTCTAAATTGCATAGACACTTGCATAGACAACCACTTTAATATTCACAGGATTTTCATAATTGAGCAGATCGACTGCACTATGCCTTCTCCCCGAACCATTAAAAGTAGATCAACCAATCTTAGTGCCTACCAAACTAAACCCGTTATAAAGATCAACACCAGCCTCCAACAAACCATCCTTAACTGATGATTGCCAGTTCCTAAGCTCCGGCCTAAAGACAACTGGCTTCTCAACCCACTCGTATGACTTGTGCACAACTATCAGATCCCAATTGACACCCAATTCTGATAGAATTCCTGGTCTGCTCTGCTGTAAAAATCAGTATTTATGGTACTGTTGTCCCCAATCCTCTGGCCTTGGGAAGGTCACCTCCTACAATAGGTCATTGAAGGCAAAAATCCGACGGATGTGATTATTAAATATACTAATCTTTTATTAGATTTGCATTTAAAATTTTGTATAGCTGGATATTTCACTATTCTCTTTCAAGCTGTGTATGTTAGGACATTTATGGAGAGTAGAAATAAACTTTTGATGATGCATATTACCTCGTATGATATTTATATATTAGGAAAAAATATTTTTTTAGTCCGTTAAGTATGTCCAATTTTAATTTTAATCCTATAAGTATGTCCATTCTTTATTAACTCCGATAACTTGCAAAATTAATTAGATTTAGTCTGTTTGAGGGTTTTCTACTTTTTTTTCGGGCCAAAATTTTAAATTTACCTGGAACTTGCCAATGTGTAAATCAGTTGGTCCAATTTTCGGCCAATTAACCACATGTCGTGCCACATGGGAGGGTACGTGGCTTGTATGCTGACTTAACAGACCCTTCTCTCTACAAAACTAAATTTATTTAAAAAATCCAAAAAAAACTATAAAGAATTTGATTAGGGAAAAAATTGAGCTTATTACCTTGTAATCTTGATAGGAATGGAACCTCCTTCCTGAATTTTGATTAGTCCAAGAAGTCCGAACCATTGCTTCCTTTCAGCAATAACAAAAAAGTGGTCCTTCAATGGAACACGACATTGGAGCCGAGAGATAAGGAAAATAAATGGGTTTGTGCAAGGTTGGAGAGAAAAAAATATATTTTGTTGGTTAGGAAAAGTATTTTGGAGGGAAAAGTCACCTTTCTTCCCTCCAAAAGATGGCAAACTTGTCTTTCACCTCATGATTTTAGCCACATAGGATTATAAATCAACAAAAACGCATTTAAGTGTCCAGCCATGTCACTTTTTCGGCGCAAATTATAAATCCAATCTATTGAAGGACTAAATATAATCAATTTTGCAAGTTACTGGAGTTAATAAAAAATAGGCATACTTATAAAACTAAAACTAAAATTAGGCATACTTAACGGATTAAAAAAATATTTTTTTCTATATATTATATTGATAAAAATAGAATTTATTTTATTAGTTTAATGAAAATATTTTATAAAATTAGTTGAAATTATGGAAAAGGTATGATAATTAGTGGTAAATAAGTGTAGTGCTGTAGGGGGTGCAATACTAGGTGGCCGTCTAGCAACGGTCCACGACACTAGGAACTAGGTGAATATCGGCGTGAACATTTAAGCTCTCAAGTTCCATATGGGTATAATCATCTACCATCTTCTGACCTTAGTCTAAAGTATGGAATTGGTGTCGGTTCTTATCATGGACTATGCATCTACTTAGTACTCGAGACTGTGTTGTTTCATTGCTTGATATAGGAAATTGTTTCATATTCGATCAATCACTGTGGCCATAAATTTTAAGAGCATGAACACGTCTCCCATTGTATAGGAGATATACTATTACATACTAACAGGGGATATATCCTCTTCTTGGAACCCATGGTCCTCACTACACATTCTGATTTCACTGGACAAGACTTGTAACGATCATGTTCGTACATGGTCACCTCTCGTCATATCTAAGATATACCCACTGTGTGTATGTGATTACCATGGTTTCTCAAGTATGAGAGAACTATTCTCGTACTAACGGAGCTGAAAATTTCAGTCATCCCAACGAAACCTCCGAGGCCTCCATATGATGATCCTCACGAGTCAGCTCAATCAGTTGATCCCTTGTCAACTAACCCACTAAAATTTGCACAAACATTTAATGTTCGCCGATAAAACACAACACTCATCCAATGAATGCATTATTCAGTGCAAGTTTCTATAGGACTATTGATACCTAGTCTCGAGGTTTTTAACTTGGTATATTTCAGATCAACCCTAAAAAATTGATTTTAGAGCCTTCATCCAATGTGCAGCCCAACTACATAGATTATCTAATTGGTCTATAGGCATATGTTGTGATGTTGAAATGCCATTAACGTAATCAGTAAGCATAGTGATTCATATGGTAAGATGAATATTCATCATGTTTATCAAGACAATTTTATTTTATATAAAAATTGTTGATTGTTTCCCAAAACCGCCAATTGAATTGTCTTTCAAGTTACATATTCCAACAATCTCCCACGTGACCTAAAGTCAATCATCCATGTTTCTCAGATTGATCTGATCATAAGCAATTTGCGATACCGACTTGGTCTCATAGGTCTAACATACTTTCTACAGATATGATGTGATCCAACCGCCCGTCACATCTTCCTACCATTTTTCAAAGTAGATGGTAGTTTTCAAGAATTTTATTGGATTTTGTGATCACATCCTAGGCCCTTTTAGCTTATGCTATAGCCTAGTTGTCATCATCCAAGGTGAACATTGGACTAACTATGCTAGGTACGACACTCAACCATTAGGAATAGTTTTTCTATTTAAACCACTTTCCGAAGCAACTTCTAAAGTTGTCATACATTCAACTTTTATGATGAAATATGTTGCAGTATTCAACTCGGAACCTTTCCAAGTCACCACATCATCATAAGTCTGAATGTACATTCATTTTGAAACTAGTAATTATTCATATGATACTGGAAGCTACTATCACTATAACCTTCCATATTCAACTCTCCATTAACGTGTATCAAGAACACTTCTTTAATCTTTATTTAGATATAAAAGATAGCTCTTTAACAACTGTCTACAACCCCTTTGATACACGCTCGATATCCATTGTTATGCTTAAAGCCCGCACAACATCAAACCTGGTGCACTGTAAAGCCTTCCCGTGCTGTCTACGGTAAAGACGTAAGGAATATCACACATCTAAGTTTCTCATCAATCTACATGAACATGCATTTGGAGTACTATAAACTCTATTTCAAATAGGTCTATTCCACAAAAATTTTTATCCCAATATGCATTTAGGAGACTACAAACTCTATAGAATTTATTTCATGTGAGTCCTTATCCCAATATAAAATTGGACAACTTCAAATTCTATAACAAATATGGATTCAAATTGGGTCATCAGTCCATATACCTGACCCAATATCAAACATAACGTTAATTAGCTAGAAAGTTGTCATATTCTAAATATTATAACACTTTTACAAACAAATGTGCACCTCTCCCGTCACTAGAAGAAAATTTACTATTACCTATAATTTTATCAGCTATAGACTAAAATCGTTGTAAATAATCATTATTAATTATGACTAAATAAAAATCGATACAAAAACTTAACTCATCCATCATTAAAATTAAACTACTTTTGCTATGAATATGAGCCATGAAAAAATATTTTTACTGTGGCTATTAACCATGACAAATTTATTAACCACACTAGCAAAAATTACAGTCAATAACTATTGTGTGTCGCGATTAATGATTATTTACTACGATTATTTATTTTCAATCATCATAACTAGCCATAATTAAATCTTATATTTCTTCTAGTGCGTAATACGTACCAAGGATGATATCATAACAATTTATTAACATTCAAACATGCATGCTTGAAATCCAAACTTTACTGTCAACCAAAATTCTGAAATATGCTGTGTGACACAAGATTTACATATATTAGTCCCGTGACATGAAATCTAAACTTCATCATACAATATACTTGTAATTAAACTATATCATGTGAGCTATATGTTCTGGTATCCCAAATCTTAAGCAAACATGCCTATAAGTTGAATAAGTGTTACTATCTTGCTTGTGACAATTGTATAGCTTCTTGGTCATGAGTAGAATCTTCAGCCCAGATGAACTTGTGGGACATTAAGGAAAACTCCTGCATGCTTGCTTCTTCAAGTTGTTCCCACTCCGCCCACCTCTCAGCCAAACCCACTCCTTGCAGCATGCTCACGACTTCTGCCATTCTCGGCCGATCTTCTGGTGAACTTTGCGTGCAAAGCATTGCTACTTGGAGAATCGTCTCGACTTCTTTGCAGTTGTAACTTTTCAAGTTTCTGTCCACAATGTCCTCCAGACGTTTTTCTCTCAGTAGCTTTTTGATCTAGAGTTACATCACAACAGAAAATTATTGAAATATACTTCACAATGAAGGACTAATAGGATGTAATCATTAATGAATAAATATCACTGGACCGGGTTAAATGTAATTTCCCCCATGTGATATGTGAAATGAGCATAAAAAATCCTGTGAAAAACAAATTAGCAAATTACACCGTTGCTATGATTTTTTATCACAGGATTTTTTTTTTTCACATTTCATGGGGGGATAAATTGCATTTTGTCCTATTTGGACCGTACCCTGAATAAACAAGAATTGAAGAGCGCTTGGATGAGCTTATAAACGTTTTCAAACATCTCATAAGATAATTGAGAACCCTGTAAGATGAGCTTATAAACAATTTCAAACATCTCATAAACTTTTTCAAACATTTTAGAACTGTTTTAAAAACTAATATTATAACCTAAAAGAAATAAGAAATAAAAGAAATTCCTAACTTATTTAAATATGTTAACAAACTCATTCAATTTTGACCATATTAATGAACGAAAAATTCCTCTATATTTGTATTAAAAGGAAAAAATACAATTTATCCCATGTGATATAAGAAATGAACACAAAAATTATTGTAATAAAATAGCAAATTATCTCCCGTATATGGTGGTTTAGCCAGAAATGTGAGATCTTTATGCCATCTTGTATTTGTGATGTTTTACAGATTGAAAGTCTTTATTTCTTGAATGAAATGTTTATTTGCTTCATAATAAGAAAAAGAAAAAAAATACTAAACGAAAAGTTCCCTTATATCTGTATTAAATATAAAAAATGTGAATTCTATTTTATTGTGAAAAATATTTGTATACTTAACCAACGATACAAATGTGCAAAATCAAAAACCCCAATCTAATAAGAAAAATGAAATTTTATATGTAAAATATGCTGAAAGAGGATGAAGACCAGCATACATAGTATTACAACAAATAATCAATTTTTGGATTTATATGAAGTAGTTAGTATGGTATATAACTAAAAATAATTATGGGATCTCCTGATACTAATCATTCTGATATAAGGAATTATGCAAGTATGATTCATTTTTATGTAAAAATAACTAACAAATTATAGTATAATATCTATTATTTGAAAAAAAATGCAAACAACCCCTTTTGATATTGCAAATGAGCAAATTATCCTATATAAAAAACAAATAGCGATTTATCTTCATGTGTTTTTTAAAAATACAGCAATTTACCTCCTGTTCAAGGTGCACATGGGTCGGGTCGGGTCGGTCCATAAGCTGCACGAACCAACCTGAAAAAGTCAGGCCTAGAACAGGCCCACTATTGTTCATGGCGGATCTTGGGACAACTCTAGGCCTTTGAGTGGCCCCAATTGGGTCCATTTCAAATTTAGGTCCAACCCATGGACTAGTCAAGTTGACGCTTGGACCAAACTTGGACCAAGCCCGCATTAGGTTTGAATGTGCTTGTTTAATTTTTTTTTTTAAATATTGAAATTACTTAAATTTTTTTAAAATAAATAAATAATAAATTAAATTACACGAAAAATTATATATAGACAAATAATAATTAAAAATATATAATAAACTTTGAAGAAAAGCCCAATAGGATCGGTCCAGGACCAAGTGATCTGGGGATACTGAGTTGGGCTAGTCCCAAGTATTGATTCTTGGGATCGGCCCGCTTGAGCCGAACCATCCCATTAAAAACTACAAGGGTAAATTGCAATTATTTTTTAACAGGGAGGTAATTTGCTTATTTGTATTATCACAGGAAAGTAATTGCATTATATCCTTAATTATTTTAAGAGAAATTAAAAATAAATAGATATTTATGAAAAAAAAATAGAATGTAATATTATATATAATTAGTGCTTTAAATACAGGCATAGACTTAGGAAAAGTATTAAAGAAATATTAAATTATAATACTTATAAAGTATGATCTTAAAATTATTACATACTAACCATTTTTATAATAATTATACATAGAACATGAGTAAACTCTATTTAAAAATTCGGAAATAAAAAAGTTAACCAATGAATATTAGAAAAAAAAAGATATCTACAAATAGGAACACCAATTTTATGCAATTGAAATTTTTGAAATTAAAAAATGATTTGAGATCTCTTACTAATAAACTTTTAAATATATATATAAAATCATTTATGCACATTGTTACTTTTAATATTACATAATTGACTTTAAAAGATTACATAATATTTTTAAATACAAATGGAAAAGATGAAATCTACATGCTACAATATTTCAAAGTGAGAAATTGAAAAAGAATGTGAACAATCTATTTAAAATTTGTAGTAGAAATACGACTAGCATAATTATATAGAACATCACCAATATAAGCACTAAGACGCTCATATGTTCAATTATTTCATTTTTTTTATTAATAATAGATTATAAATAATAGTGTAATATCAGTCAACATCAATAGATTGAAATATAATAGTAAAAGAAATACATAGTGGAAAAACATAACAAAAATAAAATAGTAATTAAAAGAAAAATAGCACATATATAAATTGGAGAAATTACAATGAGCTTTCCTGAAATTTGGTATAATTATAAATATATCACTGTTGTTTCGAGAATTATCAATACCTCCTGATTTTAATGATAATCGCTAGTCTAATCCGTTAGTTTCTGTTAGACTTTCATCTATTTTTTGTAGTGAACTGATCGAAACACCCTTGTGGATTATGAATTATAATTTTCTTATTTTTAAAAACTTTAGAGACTAACTAGACAATTTTTTTTTTATAATTTTTCATCTACCTCATTCATTTTTTTTTTAATTTTTAATTTTTTGTAGAAAAGAAACAAATGCAGCAAGAGCGAATTTGTCAATTTAAAGCTTCCATCCAAAAATTATATAATTTCATCTAATATTAATTCATAATTATGCCAAATTTTAAAGGAGCTAATTTTAGAAAATATAGAGAGTAAATTGCTGTATTTTAAAAAATACAGAGAGATAAATTGCTACTTTTTTTGCTTATATAAGGTAATTTGCTCATTTGCGTTATTACAACTTGTTCAATTGCATTTTTTCCCGAGAAAAAACAGCAAGAACTAACTGTCTAGGTAAAATGATCTACTAAGTTCATAGTTCAAATCAAATGCTCCAAAGTTGCAAAGTCCAGGGAAAGAGAGTAACAGAAACTTACGTGATCAAGCAGTAGAACATCCTCCTCTTCTTCAAGCCGAGAGAAGTCTATTGCTCGTTGTCCAGTAACTAGTTCGAGAAGAGTTATCCCGTAACCAAATACATCTGTCTTTTCGGAAGATTTTCCTGTAGACAAATACTCCGGGGCAATGTGTCCCATCGTTCCTCGTACTTGAGTCGTAACGTGAGTCACTTTCGTGTCAACTAGTTTGGCCAACCCGAAATCTCCAAGCACAGCTTCAAAGTCATGGTCGAGAAGAATGTTTGCAGCCTTCATATCTCGGTGAATGATCTTAGGATTGCAGTGCTCATGCAGGTACTCCAGCCCGTTGGCAGTGCCGAAAGCTATTCGCTTTCTGGTTGGCCAGTCGAGCCCTTTTTCTCCTGGTTTTAAGTCTATTGATATCCAAGAGATTTGTTTAAGTTCATGGAATGTTATGTTATGATCACATTCATTATTTCTAGAGAATTATAGGAAGTTTTAGACCGAATTGTGAAAGGGATTACCTCTTAGACGATAGGCAACGCTGAGATTTTGCATGAAAGGATAAACAAGGATTCTCTCAGTTGACGTTGTGCAAAATCCGATCAACCGGAGCAAGTTCTTATGAACTGCAACGCTAATCAAGTGAACTTCCCTCAGAAATGCAGCCTCTCCACCGGGACTATGATAGTCCATGAGGCGTTTCACAGCAACTCGAGTATTGTCCACAAGCACTCCTCTGTATACTTTTCCGTATCCGCCTTGTCCGATTATGTTGCTCTCGCTGAAATTATCCGTTGCTAGCTGCATTTCGCGCAACGAAAACCTTCTGATCTGTCCAAAGGAGATCTTGCGCTCGTCTTCGCCTGTGTGAAAGCATGAACCTCATATTAGAGATGAAATGGTTTCGTAACTGAATTCATTTATGATGTGTTTGTATCGATGGATTTGGAACTAAGGATTTCAAGTCCATGAACATTAATCTATCGTACTTGTTTCGATAATTTTATATTATAAGGTATTTCAGGAGATATCGCGTTAGTTAGAAAATAGAAATAGGTAAGAGAAATAAAGACGCACCAGCCACATCGACAAATATATCATGTTTGAATTTACGGACACGATGAAACCGGTATCCAAAGAAAGCTCCGAGCAAGAGAAGGGAGAATGCACAAATGCTTGCTGCTGTGACAGCAACCTGAACTTTTGATCTTCCTTTAGACACTGCGTTAATATCAATAGGTTCAGTTTGTATTCCTTTTTCCCTATTGCTAATAATCGTAGGAAAAGTTTTAAGGAGAAGAGAAGAAAAAAACAGCAAACCTGGAATAGAGGAACTTGAAACACAAGGCTGTTGCAAGTTGCTGCCGCAGGTGAGATGAGTGGCTGTAAAGCTGAAATATGCAATCCAGAAGAGAAAGAATAAGCCGGTGGAGGAGCCGAAGACAAGTTACCTCCAGTCGACAGAGACTTTAAGACGACAACAGATCTTAAATTTTACGAAGACAACATTTGCATTACAAAGTAGATTTTCTTTCAGTTACATATGCGAAATTATAGAGTTCTGACATGTCATATGATGTAATTACCACGACGATTTCAGAATTAATCAGATCAATACCAACTTTTTGCTGTTTATGATACTTAATACCAGAGAAGTCTATTGACTGTAGCGTCCCGTAAGTAAGAAAAGATAATATAAAAGAGCAGAGTGATTGCTCTCATAATAAGTGAATTGGATACTGATGTGAAAAATGCTGAAATTTCTTCATGTTTTATAGACTTGGAAAGCAGTAGTTAAGACTCAATGACATGTTAAATTTTCTTCAAGAACATACTTGAACATAGGTGTTGAAAACAGCTGTGGTGGAATTTCTCCTGTCAAGTCATTGGATGAAAGGTCCCTGCGACAAGACGGTGGTATAAAACACGTTCAGGTCAAAATAACAGGCGAAGAAGATAGAATAACGGGGTAATGAACGTATATGGATGCTACTTACAATTCCAATAAGCCGGTGATATTTGCTAGTGATTCCGGTATTGATCCACTCAAGTGATTTCCTGTCATGACCCTGATGCAGATTTCCAATGTCAACATTTCAGTACATGTGAAACGTTTTGACAAAGTACGCATGCATACACTTACAGATGCTTGAGGTTAGGTAATCGACTCCACGATGCTGGAATCGAGCCGTTGAAGTTATTGTGTGCCAGGTTCAAATTCTGTAGATTCAACATATCGCCAAGAGAATCAGGCAAGGGGCCGGAGAGGTTGTTGTTCTGTAAATCCCTGGGCACAAGACAAGAATTTTGACATGTATGCATAAAAATCAGCTCTTTTTCTCAGAAAATATGAATGAAGTGTCTAAAAATCTAGATTGGCTGATCCATTTTTAATGTGGAAGAGTGCTTGAAACAAATTTTAAACTGGACTTTCTCATATCATTGAGCTTAATTCTCCGAAATGGACCATTTCTGGTGCCTCTATCGCAGAAAAAAGCTTTAAACTTCGTCGTTTTGAGCTCCCCCTTCATTTATTCTACTCGATTCTGCCCTTCAAATTCTATGTCCGATACTTGGTTGCTTGCATTTTACCTCTTACGAAAAAACTAACAGGAACAAAATCTCGGCAGATAGAAAACTCAGAGCGACAATGCAATTCCTGCACTTTTTAGAAAGAAGCTTATTACCTCCCACATTAAACACGAACAGGCACAAAATGCTTTTGAAAAGAAGCTCAATATATAGCTCGTACATCTGGGAGTTACGTCGCCCTTTCTTTTTCTCTCAGGCCTATTTTTATTTATGTTCTCTTTAACCAGGGTACTTAATAAATCTATTCTACTCGACTCATTTCCAGCACAACGGACGATAATCGGCATGGCTAGAAGAGAGTGAAATCCCTACACTTACAAGGTAACCAGATACTTCAATTTGGAAACTGATGGTGAAAGAGTTCCAGTAAATCCATAAGAAGCCAAGTTCCTGCAAGTCAAGGCATCCAGAGTAATCAGAACTTATATCTGCCTGATTCACAAGAACAGCAACAGTAGCTGCGAAGAAAAATCAAAGAAGAGAATGAAGCTGAAGAACGCTGTCGAGAAGCATATACTAACAGCGACACGACTCTTCCATTTCTACATGTTACATTAGACCAACTGAAACACGGGCTGACAAAATGACGATCCCAATCCGTAATCTTATGGTTGGAGTCGTTCAGGGCTGTCAGAAGCTCAATTAGAACACCACCTGAAACATCAGCAAAAAGATGGAACTCGTTTGCCATGATACAAAACCTTAAAACACTTCATTTATACTAACTCCTACTGCCAAAATAAGATCGAATGAGGCCTCCTATCGCGAATATTCATAACACGATTTAAGCACACAACAATCACAGAATTTCACAGTGGAAAGTGAAAACATCTCTACTTTTTCATAAGTAATACTCATATACCGCATGAATAACAACTACAAAGCTCGCGCTTTTGGTATACCTTCAACATCCGGCTCGTTGAAAGCGAAAGAACCGAGAGGCAGCAGCAAGAGCAGAACAAAACTGATCATGGATGGCTTCAGCAGAAGATGCATGACTCAATAGTCTTGAACTTCCTCTGCTACGAAAGTAGAACGACACGAAAATTAGTCATGCAACTGATACCTTTAAATACCAGACAAACAAAATTATCTGCAACTATCACAGAAGAAAGCAGCACTGACAGACCTTGTTTGGCAATGTTTATTGAAGTAGAGAATGGATCATGAAGCAATGGAAGGAGCAGGGGACAAACAGCCAATTATTACAGTCTGAGATTATCCAAAACTGCTCATGTCTTGGTGTTAAGGACCTAGAAAGCATTTGAATAAAAAAGAAGGTGCTTTGGGGAAAGAAAAAGGGAGGGGAATTGAGTTTTGAAAAGGAAAATTCTGGGGATTGTGGGGTTTACAGGAAATGAATTGTTGTTGTGGTGAATGAGAATCCCACTACTAATGCATAATAAAAACAAATGCTCTTGGTTCTGTCTTTCTTTGTTTTTTTTTTTTTTTTTTTTTTTTTTTTTTGGGTTTTTGCTGATGGACTTAAAATGTCTAGATAAGATGCTTAGAAGCAATCAGTGAAGCAAAAAGAGGTTCTTATTCCCTGTTTAGAGCACATCAAGCTTCCTTTTTTTTTCTAGATAATGATTATGTCATACTGCATACCACAAACTTATCTAAGAAGCCATTACTTGGACATTTACAATACCAACCCCCAAAAAATAAAAGAAAGATTCAATAATCGGAAAAATACAAACAACCCTTTGTGATATTATAAATGAGCAATTATCCTCTTATAAAAAAAAATAGCAATTTACCTTCTGTGTGTTTTTAAAATGAAGCAATTTAAATTGAAAGAGAGGTAAATTACTTCATTTTAAAAAACACACGAGGATAAATTGCTACTTTTTTTTCTTTTTTCATATAGGGATAATTTGTTTATTTACAATATTATTGGAGAGTAAATTGCGTTAAGCCCAATAGGAAAGTGAAGAAGCCATGGATCAAATTTTGAAGATGAAAAGAGACATTTGTGTTATTCATAATGAGTAAACAAATACATTTGATTTTCATCATAATATGGAATACAATGGTTGAATGCAATAGATCCTTTATGAAATAATAATAGACAAAAAAAGTACAGTTGGAAGAAGAAATGGCTACGTGATCTTATATATATTTTTTAAAACATGCAACATACCTTTACAAGGGAGTTGACAAGCTTCTCTGTTTCAAAAATTTTGAGGTTACATTGCCCTAGAAAAAAAACAATACTATTGTTTATATTTTTAATAGTTGCGGACTAAAAATTTATGATAAATAACTATTATTCATTATGATTAAATAGAATTAATATAAAAACTTAGTTTATTCACCACAAAACATACTTTTTCCTATGTTATGGAAACATGAAGATCAATTAAAGGGCAATTCAAAAAGAAAGTCAGAGCATTTTCATAACAAGCAATGAGAGATCAAGACCGTACAAGTTGAATTATCTTGTAAGTACTAGATTACCCCTACATTATCCACAAATTAGTGGTTGGTGAGGGGGTAAAATTGATTTTACACTCCCTCATATTTATTGCTAGCATAGCAGAAATACCCCACAATTTTATGGAATAATTACACGCTCCTCCCCTGAGATTTTGTGTAATTACACGTAAACCCTCTATAATTTGAGAAATTACATCTATTACCCTTGATGCTTGCTTTCGTCTAACAAATAAGTCCATTCGTCAGTCCAAATTCACCGAATATGCTATTAACCAAAAAAAATTGAAAAAAATTTTATATTCACCCTCAATTGATTTATTTCCGACTTATAGCATGTCAAACAAATCTTTTATGATCAAATTATTCTCATACGTCTTCACGCATTAATGCATGTGAGGAGGTATATTTTCACCATTATAAGGGTAGTTTAGTCCGAAAAAAATTATTTGACCCTGCAATAAATCAGTTTTAAATAGATCAAAGGTAAATATAAATTCCATTCAGTTTTTTCGTTAATTTCAGCAAATTCAGTGAACTTTGACTAACGGGGGAACATATTTGTTAAACGAAAGCAAATCTCTGCAGTGTTAAATGTAATTTCCCAAACTATAGAGGGTCTACATGTAACTACACCAAACCTTAGGGGAGGGGAGTACAATTAACCCTAATTTTATCGTAAAAGGTGCCGGAGGAAGAGCAACTGAAAGAACAAGGATTTTTCTAGTTCGTAACGCGTGAAGTGTATCTAAATTGCGGGTTCCGATTTATTCCCCATTAACAAGACTATGAGTCATGACGAATATTTTTATCAAGATTTTTAAATATGGCAAATATTTTAGTCATACTTACGAAAACCACAGCCAACAACCATTGCATAATCATATTCAATAATTATATACTACAACTATTTATTTTTAACTATAACAAATAATCATAATTAAGCGCTATATTTCTTCTCATACAAAAAACAAAGTGTCACTATTCCGTCACTGAATCCCCAAAAATCCCTATTTCTTTGGTGCCCAAGCAGCTGCAGATGGGGAAATTGTATATATATATAAAGTCCAATGTTGGGGGTGAAGCAAACAAAAGTTTGAGTCCAAGTCTAAGTCCAAGAGCAGCAATTACAGTTAGTGCGGCGTAAAGAGATTGCATGATCTGTAATATAATAATTAAGTAATCAAAAGGCATATTTTGGTGGTGTATCCATTTGTTTGTGGCATTTGGTCCCAATTCCCAACTTTGTGTCACAATTGAGGAACCCCAAAATGAGATCCACTTTCTTAATTTCCCAACATGCTATTTACATCCCACTTCTAATTCATTAATTATTCATAATCCCACCAATCAAATCTCATTTAAATGGTAAAGTTGAAATATCAAGACTAAAGCACTATAATTTTGAGTAATACGTCAATTTAATTAATACATAACTAAAATAATAATAAATTATATCGATTCAATCCGTACATCAATACGATTAATTATAACAATAATAAGTTCTGGTAATTCACATAAAACGAGACATATGCCCACTCGTCTAATGGAACTCGGACCCATGACCTCGGATTTGTTTATAGGACTTCAGCCTTATAAATTCGAATTTCATGAATATATGTATATTTATTTTTATAATAGTTTCTTTTTATTTGTTCTTTGTGATCTTTAATTTGAAATTACTAATATATTTGATTACTCTTTAATTTTTGAATATAACAAATGAAGTAATAAATCGTATAAGAAAAATGGATACTTCACAAAGAAAATTGCTGGAATGTTGGGTAGGGTTGGGTTTAAGATTTAGAGGGGTGGGATGGTGGGAGGAGTATAGTCAAATTCTTCCACCTAAAGTTATTCGGGCACTTAATCTAGTAGGTAGTAGTATAATTGAGAATGTTGTAATCCGTTTCAAGTAGGAAGAGTATCCATTATTTATTTTGGATAAATTAGAATGAGACCCTATAATGAAATTATACAAATCAGGTCTCATTTTTGTATAATAGTTATTTTGACACGTGGTTTTTATGTGCATATAATAAATCTTTCACACTTTAAAATATATTACAGATAATATATAAATTAATAAAAGAAAGAAAAAAAATAATTTATCAATTAATGTAAATTTTAAAAAGTTGAATAAGTTAGTTATTTTATCATGAAAAATATTTTTGACTTTACAAAAATATGGTACGGCGACGGCATTAACTGCCATTTGTGAGTGTGGATGAGCTCTTCTGTTTTATATTAGTATAAATTACACAAATCACCTATATTAGCGAAAAGTGGTTGGGGAATATAAAAACACTTATATGACCCTACGATGAATGTCTAAAAAAACTAGGGTAAATTACAACGACCTGCCCTGAAATTTGACATAATTATGAGTATCTCTCGTTGTTTGAAGAATTACCAATACCACCCTAATTTTAACGATCGTCAATAATTAATCCAATCTGTTAGGTTTTCATCTATTTTTCATGGTGAACTGACCGAAATACCTTTGTGGATTAAAAATTATAATTTATTTATTCTTTTAAAAAATTATTTTTTATGGACTAAGTGTATAAGTCTTTTATAATTTTTAAAATTTTTTCATCCATCCTCTTCGATCTTTTTATAAGTTTTTAATTTTTTTAAAAAAATAAAAAGATACAGTAAGAGCAAAGTTGACAATTTCATACCTCCATCAAAGGATTACATAATTTAATCATACATCAGGAGGATAATTTGTAATTTTTTATACAATGAGAGGAGATATATCCAACGTTAGATATATCCAAATAGACATAATATTATATGTGTTTGAGATGAGAATTAATCCGCCTTGCAGATGTTGAGTTATCATAACCAAAATGTACATTAGATACCTTTTAAACACATTTTGGAACAACTATAGGTAACATTTGGCACGGTAATGATAATTTAAAAATTGGAATGGTCGATGAATACAATTAGGAAGGGTTTAGAAAATTGAACATACAAATAATAAACATACAAAACATATCATGCTTTCATATACGGAGAAAGACGACTAAATGTTAAGTAGATATACACATAGACATGACTCACCTGATTTTATAGGTCTTTCACAAATTTTAATGCATTATTTTCTCGAGAATTAGAAAAAAGAGATCCACTAATTCTTAAATAATAATAAGTCTGCTATAAATCCAGAAAACACGTTAAATTAACTAAAAAAGAAAACATTAGTTTATGAAAATAAATGCTTTTCAAATTAATCAGTTATTGTGATACTTGTTGATCAATTAAGTGGACCTACAGGCTTCGCATCTTATCTTCAGTTTTCTCCAACTCGTATTTCCTACCATTGTTATTAATCAATTTTTCTCAATAGGTATAGTAATTCATCTCAAACTTTTCTGGTCATCCAAAAATTAGTGATCAGTCATATATTGTAAAAGAGCAAATTATCATTTTATTTAAAAAATAGCAATTCTTTTTTTGTCTTTCTGTATTTTTAATAAAGTAATTTACCTCCTCACACAAGGAGTTAAATTACTTTTATCTTTTAAAAGAGTAGCAATTTTTTTTTACTTTTTTATACTTTTTAAAATAGAGCAATGTACTTCTTTCAACCAGAAGTTAAATTGCTTTATTTTAAAAAATATAAGGAGGTAAATTACTACTGCAAAAAATACAGGAGGGTGAAGCCCTATCTTTTCAATAGAGGATTAATTTGTTAATTTATAATATGACCAAGAATTGCTTGCATTTCTCCCTCTTTTTACATCCAAGATGACTTTCCACTGAAACCAGATACCCAACCTCTCATGCTTTAATTTCTTCTGCTATTGCTCAAGCAGATAAATGAAATATAAATTCAAAGGTGGGAGAAAGATAAGCATCAAGTTATTTCAAGATCACCATGTCCCACTTTGATTCTGGTTATATATTTGGCAGTAGGAACATTTTTTCACAATCAAACATGAAGTCTGCTGTGTTGTACCTCTTAGTGGTGGCGGTGGCACTCGTCACCGCCGTTCCGGTAGCCAGCGACGATAACGGATTCCCTAGCAAAGAGGAAAGAGTGGAGCATGAGTTTTGGTGGAGAAAAGTGGCGCCTCCACGTGCTGTTGTGAGGCCACCAGGGCTACCAAGGATTCCTCGGCCACCACCTCCACGGACCGGGGTTCTGAGGCCGCCGCCACCTCCTCAGCAAAGGAGGCCGCCTCCTCCGCCACCAAGGAGGCCTCCTCCTCCTCGTGTTGTCAGGCCACCAGGGCTGCCTAGGCCTCCTCAACGCCCTCCAAGAGGCTGACGGAACTAAGTCTCCCCTCAAATTCATTTTCATGATTTACTTCATAATAATGTTCATATATAGCGTGGGAGGAATTAAGCTTCATTACTGAAGCACGTAAAATACATATTACTAAGACAACTTGAATTGATGAAGCCTCTATTTGAGGATGTAATAACATTAACGATAAAACAATTTTTACTTATCCATATCTATTGTTACAATATATGAAACGGATTTAATGCAATTTATGTGAAAAAAAATAATCAGTTACCCCCAAGACAGGGCTAAATTACTTCATTTTAAAAAGCACAAGGGTATAAATTGCTGCATTTTAAAAAAATACAGCGGGGTAAATTGCTAATATTTTTTTTATAAGAGGTAATTTGCACATTTTTAGTATCACAGGGGGGTAAATTGCATCCTATGCAAAAGTATAAATCTCTTATGTGTTTGTTCTCATAAGAAAAGACATCCATACCCTTGAGTAATTTTTTTAATAATAAATCAAAATTAGTTATAAAAAAATTAAATTCTATAAAAAGAAGACCATTTAAGAGTCCTAATACATCTAAACTACTTGGACAACGATAAATGTATCGAACTAAAAAATAATAAATAGACAATTAGTATTTTTACGCTATTAATTTGTTTGAAGTAATTATTAAATACTTTAAAGATATTATTTAATAGGGCACCATTAAATTTAAAATAGCATCAGAATAATATATAAAATAAAACATTTTTACCCATACTTATGTAATCTTTTCAATAACAAATCAAAATTAATTTTAGGGTTAAATATATTTTGCATCCCTAAAGTATGTTACCCTTATCAATTCCCCCTAAACTAAATAAACCTTTAAATTACCCTCTATCTCTGGATAATCCTTTAAATTAAATAAGAATTGATAAAAATGCCCTTAACTACTAATAATATGATATATTCATATTAATGACCTCTGTTGTTAAATATATCAATCAATTTAAAAAGTTTATTGAACTAATGCTTTATAAATTAATACTAGATTTTTATAAATTAATTAAGTAAAAACAATTATTTCAAATTTAAGTGTAAAAATAGTCGTATTGATTAACAGAATTTATAAAGTCACTTAGTTTAATAACCAATAAAGAAGCATTTTTGCATATTAAAATTTTACCCACTGATATTTTAGAGTGTAGACTCAGCACCCAAATCAAAAAAATTATAACCATATATATGCATCCAAATTTGGATCTAATCTAACAATATTAGGTACGAATACGGGTCATAACTATAAAATGGTCCTAGGTCTGGATCTAGGTATTGTACACTAAGAGATTCATAGAATTTTCAAGGAATTTGTTAAGGTAATGACACCAGATCCAATTAGGATACTTAGAATAGATGGTGTTGATATAATTATAAAAGATCATTCAGTTTTAGACCGAACACTTAGCTCTACAATATAGTTTTAGTAAGAAGTCCTTTTTGAGAAGATACAAGCTACAACGGAAATGAGGAGATGTTAAAAGAATTAACTCCTGAAGAGAATGGGGTAGATAACATAAAACTTAAATGCCTTGAAGGATGGAAAGAAATACAAATTATATTTGACATCACTAAGAAAGAAAACTTTTTTTCTTGTGATGACTTATGTCATTCTCAACAACCTGTTATTGGTAAATATGAAGGCATGTTAGAAATAGCAGGCTATGAAATTCCAATTACAGGTGTTGCAGTATAATAAAATGGGAGTATGACTTTAGGGATAAAATTTCTCGAAGATCATAAACCATGGGGAAGGAAAGATAACGGTATTGGATTTAATCTTGATGGAATTACCATAAGGATTTAATGCCCCTTTTCTATAAACATATCAGTTGGTATGTTATATGATTAATATATGATATAATATTTTGCAACTTATGTTGATTTAGGATCAGGAATTGCACAGCAAAACCTAGAGATTTTTCTAGAGAAGCTATGAAAACCTTACCCGTTATTGCAGGAAGGGATTTTCACATAAAATCCTAATACTTAATAAAGGAATACAAGAGGCAAAAATCATGATTGGATGAGCATTTGGAACACCTTGGTACAGGGTGAAAATGCCTCCTATCTACTTTCATGATACAGGTGTTGATATTTTGATGAGTAACAATTTCATTCAAATCTTTGCAAAATATATACAGGATAACCACATAAATCTGTTGATATTTACTACTAATGTGGTAGTAAGATACAGGTTTTGCAAAGAGAAAAGGCATTTAGCAGGATAATACACATAAATTTTTGCAGCACACGTGGTGATTATGATACCAAATTAACTCATCCAAAAATGCAAGATAATATAAAATTTAGTAAGGTTCTTTTATCTTTCAGGCAATAAGGATTCATTTATGGTGATAGCTTGTACGAGAAATTTGAGGAAGAAATAAGGAACCTCAAAGAAGCATTGCAAGATATAAAGTCACTAGACATAAGCGAGGAGAGCAGATTTTTCGTCAAAAATATCAAGAGACTTATCAAGAGAAATTTCAGCGAGAACCCTCTGGTATGGTGGGATAGGAATAAGATTTGAAGCAACTCTGAAAGTCAAAAACATATTAGGTTTTGCATGTTGTTATCAGTAACCTTAAGAATTGATAATGAATTCACTTCTGCTTGATTCTTCAAGCAACAACTCTTCTCTTTGAGTATTCTATGAAAGGAGTTTTTCAAGAACACTGTATTTCTTGAAATAAACACCTTTTGTTTTGAGAGATTATAAAAGAAGTATCCCACTATTTACTTCAACAAACCTACCATACGGCGTCTGGGCCACAGTCTTAGATGGTGCTTTATTCAATAACTTAGCAATCATTTCAAGTGCATAGCCTAGAAGAATAGAGGCAATTCAGGAAATCTAATCACTGACTGCACTATGTCCATCAGGGTTCAATTCTTCCTTTTAGAAAAGCAATTGGCATTCTAGGAGGAGTCCATTGAAAGCGGATGCCATTATCTTTTAAGTAACCTAAGAAATTATCACTTAAGTACTTACCTTGGCCCGTCGATTTGATTGAAGGACTTTGATTTTGTGACTAGTTTAGTTCTCTACTTTAGGTCTGAACTCTTTAAACTTTTCTAAAGTTTCAGAATTGTACTTTGTTAAGTAAACATAACCATGTTGTGAATCATCGTCTATAAATGTTATGAAGCGTTTGAACCCACTTCTGGCCTGAAAACTCTAGTAATCCACGCACATTTGTATGGATCAAATCCAACAAATCCTTGGCAAGATAACTCTGTCCAACAAAGGGGGAAAATTATTTTTATAATCTGTTAAGTATGCCCAACATTAATTTTAGTTCGATAAGTATTCCCATATTTTTTTTAAGTCCAATAACATTAAAAATTGATGAAATTTAGTCAAATTAGGATTTTTTTTTATAGAGTTTTTATGCAAGATTTTGAAAACTAATAAAAAATTGCCCATGTGCAGGTAATTGGTTTATTTCCGGAAACTTATACACATGTACAACCACCTGTAATGAGATGTGGCCGTTAATGCTAACTGGACATTATTTAAATATCGAAATTCTGAAAAAAACTACATAAACATTTTATAATTTAATTGAAAAAGTAAATTATAAGAATTATATGTTATTATTAATTTGAATAATTATTTAGTATGTATTTTATTAAAAATAATATTATTTACTATAAATAATATTAAGTATTTTTTAAATAATAAATTTGGCTGTAGAGGAGGGTGATAGTGACACTGCTACCCCCACAAGTAAGGGAGCGCTGCACTACGCCCTCCTCACCTCTAGGTGACGGTGTTACCCAGATCGACGCGGTACCACCCTTGCTGGGGGCCTATGGTAGGTGGGGTGGATGGTAGGCGACGACAGCAGAAGGGGTGTGGAGGAGCGATTTGTTTGGTTGGGTTGGAGGGTTAGTGGATGGGAGGTTGGGGAGGGATTTTTTTTATTAAAATAATAATTTTACTTTTATAAGTTTTAATATAATTTAAAATAGTTCAACGTATCTTCTATTTCATTTCAATTGCCACATAGGCTTAAAACTCCCCAAGATATGTCTAGGTGGTCTGCCATGTATTATTTTCGGCCATGAAAGAGAAAAACCGTCAATTGATGGACCTTTCTAGTCAATTTTTTAAGTTACTGAATTTAAAAAAAAATATAGGCATAGTTATTATACTATTAATAATGGCATACTTAGCTGAGTAAAAAAGTAAGTTTCCAACAAAGGGCTTTTGCCATTATCCTCCCTTTCGACAGAATTTGCAAATAGGAAGGCAGTCTAATTCCTCTATCTCTAGACAGGATTATGCCAATGTTCGAACTCTTCGCATTTGGCATCAGTCTACTGTTCAGGAAGAAAAATGGGGGATATTATTTGTCAAGCACATTGGCACGATTTTTCGAATCCAAAATAATTTTGAAATTCTGGAGCCAATCAGCATAGTTTGCTCCCATAAGACGATTATTCTCAAATGTAATGAAAAGCGGATTCTAAGACATAATTATCAAAATCAAAATAAGAGAAAGCAAAAATTAGCATTCATTCTTAATGTTAAATATAAAATTTATTATTTGGTGTTTTAGTCACAAATTACTCTAACTACTTCTTTAAATTCCACTAACGCTCAAGTGGTCTTTGAAAAATATTTTTCTAGTGGGCTTGAAGTCCACAAATTAATTTTCATACTCCACTTCTACGATTTGCATTAAAATCATTTGATGGAAGGTAACTCTTTACCATTCTCATCTCCATGAGATTACCGAGTCTTTTTTGTCACTTTTTGCACAACTTCGAGGATTCCAATTGAATTGCGTTATTATGCATTAAACCCAACCCATCAACTAAAAGATAATCTTACATGTTGGCCCACATGGCTTGTGAGTCAAATACCACTAAAATGGCCTACTTGTTTCATAATGATAATACAACTTTCCACTAATCACAAAAAGTGTCACGAATTGTGAAACCACAGTTTGAAAGGTGGAAGCATAATATACCACACCACTACGGATCAAAAAATTGGTTTATCAAATATTTTTTATTTAATTCATTATGAGTGTAATATTTAAATTTGGACTTTCCGAGTTAGAGTTTATGGCTTTCATGACTTCAAGATTCCATCACAATATTCATTACGTATTTTGTATTTTTGTTGTTCATATATCATATATTTGAGAAAAGCATGATGAGAACCACATGCAGAATAAAATCTAGCATGCCAAAATGACTAAAAACTTCTCAAAAGGTGTCCAAAGCGGCAGTGTTTTTATAATTGGGTAAATTACAACAAGTTTATTTGAAATTTGCATAATTACATAAATTTATTATTTTTTGAAATATTATAAATACGTTTTATATTGGAAAAAAAAATTAGTCCATTAACGTTGCTTTCATTCAATTTTAGTCCACTAATTATGATAAATAACATATTTTATGCACTATATTTGAAAAATGCTTCAATTAATTTAAGATTTTGGTGTCAATTTTTCGGTCAATTGAATGGAAATAGATGGTGTGTCAATTAATTGCTTATTTGTCCAGCAAAATAAACCATGTCATTGTCTGACGTGGTTAATAAATACACTAGGCATCCTACATGGCTTAATTGTATATAAATATAAACATAATGATAAAATAAAATTATTATATATTTAATATAACCTTTAAAAAAAATCTCTACCCCTCCACCCCCTCCCTTGCCACCCACCTTCCTAGTCCACCTTCGCCGGCCCCATCTGTTTGGGGTAGAGTCGCCCCCTTCTATGGCTGGCGAGGGCGGGGATGAGTGAGGGCAGGGGTTATTTTTTTAAAATTTATATTATTTAAAATAATTATCTAAAAAAATAAAATTATTTATATTTATCTATAGTTTTATGTACTTTTTTTTTATCTAAATAAGCTATAATGATTTATAAAATAATAATTAATTTTATAATCTATAAGTATTTACAAAATATTTATTTATAATTATATACAATTTTATGTGTTTATATTTTTTTTCGATAATGTATTCATTTTTAAGTTGGTATATTGAGTTATATATTTTATCTAATTTATAATACATTTTAAAGTGTATAAGATCACTTATCATATACAGGCACAAACAACGTGTCACTGAAGCTAGTATATAAAATATAAATTCAAAGCTTGTTTTTATGCAATTTGACATTCTTTCTTTCATTTGAGTACTTATGTGGGAGTGAAGAGATAAAATACAATTACTCAAGAAACTAAGTCCAAGTCATCAGTCACGTTAGACATTAGTGCCACATGGAATAAAAAATTTCCAAATTTATGGACATGAGTAGTCCACATGCTAATTCCTGGCGAAAATTAAAAAAATCAACTACCGGAGTATCTAATTGAAGCATTTTCCAAGTATAGTGTAAAAAATGAGATTATTATCATAATTATTGGATTAAAATTGTACGAGAGCCAAGTTAATGGACTAATTTCTTTTTTCTTTTATATTTGATGAAATTATGTATGACGCGCGCAAAAAAAATAGCCTGGGTCAATGGATCTGGACTGTCGTTCGAGGATTAGGCTGAGGTGTATATGGACCTAGAGAAAAGGGGCCTGCAATAAAATACGTTAGCACTCCGACGTCAAAATAAGTATTGACTTCAAGGTGAAATAAAATAAGAATGTAAATAAAGATAATAAGGAATTGATATATGCTTTAATTCGAAAGAAATATGCAATTTGGCAAGAGGATGCTTCATGAGTGCTTAGCGAGTTAAAAGAGCCGTCCCCCGCCTAGAGGACCAAACTTGTTTATATAGGGGAATGAACTCGCTTGCTGGGAGGTCTATCCCTCTTTCTAGATTTTCAAGGAGATAGGTTAAGGTGGTTTGATAAGGTAGGGGCTCCGGGTTGGAGTCTTTTGCTGCCTTATTCTTGTCAGCTTCTTGCTTTTGATATGGCTCTGTTCTTGGAGCCTTTTCCCCACATACGTACTCCATTAAATACCCATTCTATATGAGTCGCTCTATTTCGTTCTTTAAGTGTCCATATTCCTCCATAATGTGGCCATGGGGGTCATCCCTAGCCTATTTTGGTCGCGCCAATAAGCCATTTCCTTCTACTGCCATGAGGACTTGAGTAATGGGGACCATCAACGGGGTATATACAGCATTCACTTTCTAAATAGGTGGTTTCTTGTCCCAAAAATCAAGCATGGACTTCTTGATAGGGACCTCTTCATTCGTTTCCTTCATTCTCTCTCCACAACTCTCCATCGTTGAAGCTTGAGCATCCTCCATGTTGATATATTTTGTAGCTCCGGTTAGAAGGGCATCAAACTTGGAGACGAACTTCTTAGCTAGGGACTTAAAGAAGAGACTAGCTTTAACCTCTTGGTGGCGCGGGGCACCTCCAGTGCAGCTGTGTTAAATCTTTATAGATACTCCGTCAAAAGCTCACCCTTTTTCTACCATACAACGAAGAGACTAAGCTCAGCTTTTGAAGCTTTCTACTACTAGCGAACTAGTGTAAAAAGAGGGATAGGAGCTCCTGGAAACTTCCTATCAGTCCATCCATTGTTGGGCTGCTTTAGCGAAGGTGGTGATGAAGACACGACATTTGATCCTATTAGTGTATTGATGTAAGAAATCTGCATTCTCATAGCGCGAGAGATGCTCTTGTGGATTTGTGGTGCCATCATACTCGGAAATAGTCGAAGTACGACAATTCATGCGGAACTCATCTGCCATTACCACTTCTGTGAAGGGGACACCTTATTGTCCTTCCGTGGGTGCTCCTGCAATTTGGTACTAGACGTCTTGAAGGCCCTTCTACAAGCACTCCAGGTGTGCGAGCCATGAGGCGGGACCTCCTGTTGGGCCTGCGAAGAGTGTCCCTGACCTCCTGCGGGGGGACCATTTCACCTTTTTCTTCGAGGGTATCCACGTTGGATGGAGTTGCTGCACGGGCTTGGACGAGTGTTGCCATCTATTCTCAGATGGCCATTGCAAATCATTTGTTGAATGGTTCCTAGGGAGCGTTGGGGACAATTCTCCTAAAGAGGTGCCGGAGGAGGTGCTGCGACGTGGAGGCTCAATCTGTGGGTTAGTGGACCTGGGGGTCTTAGGACTGGCCCCCAGCTGGTGGGTGCCAGGGATCTTCCTGATACGACCTGCAGGGCTGGGGCACCACCAGCCGTCTCCAAGGCCTGTTTATTTGGGCTGTTGTTGGGTGTTTTTATTGCTAGTCACGTCTTCAACTCTGTGTTTTCAATAGACGGTGCCAATTAATATGTACAAAAATAGCATGGGTCCAATGGATCTAGACTTTCATTCGAGGATTGGGATGAGGTGTTTATGGACCTAGAGAAAAAGGATATGCAATAAAAAAATGTTAGCACTCCGTCCAAAGTTAGTATTAGATTCAAGGTAAATAAAACAAGAAAGTAAATAAACCAAATAATGAATCAAGATATGATGATTAATTCGAAAGAAATGTGCAAATTCGCAAAAGAATGCTTGATGAGTGCTTGGAATGTTAAAAGAGTCTTCCCCTGCCTGGAGGACCAGAGCTATATATATAGGGTAATGCCCCAGCTTACTGGTGATCTATCCCTCTTCCTAGATTTTCTGGGAGATAGGGTAAGGTGGTTGGATAAGTGGCAAATTATCCTCATCCACAACTAGATGTGGCCAATGAAAGTATCCTTCCATTAGGGGAGACCCCTTGCTTGCAAAGAGTCTTATACGCCAGGGAGCCCTAGCTGCCAGGGAGTCCTAGACTCCAAGGAAACCCTCCTTGCTTGGACTGTCTTTCTAAGGCTAACATTGTTCGAGGTAGCGATTGACTGGTGGACCAGCTGTACACCACGTGAGGAGAGGGAGTTGTCAGATTTATGGGCCTTTTTGGTTGGTCGTCCTTATCGGATCATGATCATGGGTTGCGTTTAAGGTGCCTTGGGCCTCCGTCCTCCTTCTTGGACTGCCTTGCTCCATCGGCTACTGGAGCATGTGCATTAAATGTTAAGAACTGGGCTACCCCAAGCCTTCTTATCTTCTTAGATTGAGCCTACTCAGACATGCACATCAACGTAATTTTTGGATGGGAATTTGGAATTGTGCACTTTATTCTTGCTATATTTTTTATTAAAAGAATTGAAAAATTGTAAAAACCAGTCGAGGTCAATAGAAGATTTTGTCAAATTCTAAAAAGTGTCCACTTATTCTATAAAACAATTAAAAAAAATCTAAAAAAACAAGTAAAAAATTACAATCCACAGTCCACAAGAGCATTTTGGTCAGATTAATACAAGAAATGAACCGAAACCTAATAGAGACGAACGAATTGACCTTGTTTTATGACCATTAAAATAAAAAATATTAATAATTTTTCTAATAATAAAATAATATTTATAATTACACTGAATCCCATAATAAGTCGCTATAAGTTACCTTTTATAATTTAGGATATAATGAATGTCAACGTGGCTGGTGATTACTTAACAACATATTTTGCCGCCTGTAAGAGGAGGATGTATAAATTAGAACCAGTCTTTATTGCTGGTAATATATGCACATTTAATTAGTATATTGTTAATATATCAATTGACATGTTGTCAATAATTCCAATCATTGTTGATGATGAAGAAGCAAGAGATGTTTCATCATCAACACGCATCCATGTCTTAAAAACTGAGGAACCTGGAATGCCAATCATGACCCTTGAGACCAACTTTTCTGCTTCATGGAGGGCCTGGATTAATTAATTCAGTACCTAAATCTTTATATAATTGAAAAACATTCTTCCCTTTATTCAATTTTTTTATTGATTTCATTTTTCTCTTTTTCTTCTCTCACTCGTTCTTAAGATATATACTTTTTTAAATCACAATTATCTTTCTATAATTTAAAAATAAACTGTACATACATATTTAAATATGCCACACACACTAATAATAATTAAATATTTATGTAGAATTAATTAAATGATTATGATCTATATGTATACAAATAAAATTCACTCAATACCTTGGCGCCATTTTTTTCTTTTATTAATTAAAGTAATTAAGTACACAATTTACAAGCCGATGGGGTAGTTAATTAATATCAAACGACCATCTCATCTAAAAATTTAAATTATTAAATAGGATAAAATGTAATTTATCTCCCTATGATATGACAAATGAACAAAACATCCTCTGTAAAAAATAATATAGCAAATTACCCCATGTATTTTGAGAAATAAAGCAAATTACCTCCCTAACAATGATTTCTATAGAAGGGTTCTTTTTTTAATTATCCATATCACAGAGGGATAAATTGCGTTCAACCCTTGTTAGATATATAAGAGGATCATATAATATTTCATATCTCAACAAGGCCTTGACATGCAAACCCTACACGTGAAACTTTTACGACATTAAATTCGAACTCAATACTTTTTATTTGACCTGGCTCTGATACCACTGCAAGAAAAAATAGCTCAATAGTAACGGAAAAAATGGCTCGACTCTGATACCACTATTGAGCTATTTTTTTATAGCATACTATGTAAAACGACCATCTCATTTAAAAAAAAAAATTATTAAAAGAATCATTTAACATTTAATATTTTTTGAACATGCATTTGGTAGTGGGACATAATCCGCATAATTAGAGGTTCAATGTTAGTAATGCAAACAGTGTGATGACGATATATTTTCCAACTACTCAGCTTTCCCATCAGCTTGGAATATTGAGGTTCATGAAAATGATGCCTTCTCTTCTTCACGCTAAAGCTCATTTTCACCATAGATCTGTCCCCACACGCATTATTTAAGACTCTACGTTCATTTCGAATCTAATAAATTAAGAGAGAAAATGTATATTAGTAATCATATACTAAATGAAATTGTTAAATTAAGTTGTTTCTAAGTATATATATTAATTAACTGATAGTAATTTTTTTTTGTCAGAATATAATTTTGAAAAACTTAAGAACTTTATTTAATTAAGCTTTCGTTATTGATAATTAATTGTTTATTTTATTGCTACAAAAAATGATAGTATTATCAACAAAATTAAATATCGCTATCTCATATAATCAAAAAAACAAATTTTCAATATAATGAATTTCGTAATTGTAAAAATAATAAGGGAAAAATGCAAACAATTCCTTTATGATATGACAAATGAGTTAATTACTCCTTAAAAAAAATAGCAATTTATTTCTCTGTACTTTTAAAAGTACGATAATTTACCTCCCCGTATTTTTAACAATGAAGCAAAAGAATTCATAGTATATTGGTACTTTCAATTTAGATGTGTCAGAAATTGTGTCCAGTGATAATTTTATCAGTAATTTTTGTTACTAATAATTATAGTGTGACAATTAAAATTATTTTTAATTAATATATGTTTTTGTGATAATTTTAAAATTATAATTCACTATTTTATTATAAGTGACAATTTTAAATAATTATTGTTAAATAATTTTAAAATTGTAATGATGTGACCAAACAATTTTATTTTTATTTTTTATCACTCAATGACAATCAGTAAAATAATGTATAGATCATGCCTGATGATAATTCGCTTTTATCATTGTGGAGTAACTCCTCCACACTAATATATAAAACGGAAAATTATTTATTTATTCCTTTAAGTTTGTCTTTATTGATTTTAGTTTTTTAAATTTATTTGTTTTTGTTTTAGTTCGGTAATTTTTAGAATTGTTTAAATTTAGTGCTTTGATCCAATTTTAGACAATCTTACCTCTACACAGTTTTTCAAAAGCAATTTTAGTCTATATATATCCGTTCATTTTGCATCTCATAGCTAACCCTCGTCTAAAATGATATAAGAGTCTCTGTTTATTGAAGAAATATTCATTTATAATACACGTAGACCATTATGATGGACTATTAACCTTTATTATCAAAAGTGCAAAAGAGTCATAATTTACGCTAAAGAACCAAATCTACGCAAAATTGATAGATAAAGGACTAAATCTAATATCGCTAAAGATAAAACACCAAAATAAATTCAAAACAAAGTTATAAAACAAAAATTTTCTTTTTTCGTATGATTATTATTTTGGTTAGTTAATTTGCAAAAAAAAATGCTTTAACTTTGGAGTTGTTTGAGGATGTAACTTTTTTCCTGTTCTTTCATAGGAATGAATATCTTTGTTCGTATATTAATTAACATCATTCATGCATGCGATTTGATTATGAATTAACTAACATGGAAAAATTATAACTGTAGGGAATTTTGCACCATATTTTGGCTTAAATGCATTTTTGGTTTTATAAGTTAGATTATTTCGTATTTTTGTCCTTTAATTTTATAGGGTAGCATATTAATCTTGTTTTTTTTTTTTTAAATTTTCATTATTTCAGTCTTTTTTTCACCAGAATTCACTTCCACCAACGAGAAGGGTGAACTCCAATAAAAACAAGACTGAACCATAAAAATTAAAAAGATATAAGACATAATTTATTCCGATGACTTTTGTAAAATTTGGTATCGAAAGGATTAAAATTAAAAAATGTAAAAAAATTATAAAACTTTAGTACAATCCTAAAAAAGGAAAAAATGCAAGCAACCCCCTTATGATATTGCAATGAGCAAATTATTCCCTTATGAAAAAAAAAAATAGCGATTTACCTCCCTATATTTTTTAAAATACAACAATCTACCTCCCTATGTTTTTCAAAATGAAGTAATTTACTAGCTCCTTGTATAAGAGGTAAACTGCTTCATTTTAAAAAATACATAGGAGGTAAATTGCTATATTTTTTTCATAAGGTGGTAATGTGCTCATTTTCAATATCATAGGGGTAAATTGCTATTCACCTTCCTAAAAAATAAAGAATAAAAAATACCAAAATATTAAAGTTAGAGCACAAAAATTCTATTTTAGCCTATACATCAAATGTGTTGTTATTGGCAGTACATAATTAAGTTGTTGCTTCAAACCTAATTAAACGACAAGTCAAGCCCACCTCTTTATTTCTAGATTGCTTGACAAACAACATAACATCCTCATTCTCTACTCTATGGTGCATGATTAGTAGATGAGTTAGCCCACCAAACTACTTTCTCTTTTACTTATTCCTTCTCAACTCATTTATCTATAATTCTTGTTTCATTTTGCCACATGGAACTGAAAGGGGATGATTTTATGTTATAATTCTTAGTCAAGACAGAAGATATATATATATATATATGTCTATAAGTTCTGTGGAAAGTAAACTAATTCATTTGTTCCTAAACAAGGTTCTTTCTTTTATTAGTATGTCACATATATAATTGACACGTGGAATTATTTTGAATAAAATATTTTTATGAATTATATTATATATTAGGTTTTGTTAAGTAAAATAATACATATATATATATATAAATAAATTTAAACTAATGTGAAAATCGGATTTATGAAAAATTGTTGATAAAAGAAGATAATCCCCTACATAAAAGAAAATGATTCTTTCTTATTATTAAGGTTTAAAAATCGTGATAAATCAATTTATATATTCTACCGTCAGACAAGATGGATATTAAAATTTAAACTTTTACTGGGATCGGACTTACACTTGTAGACATGCTATAGTTTCAACAACCACCCCAAGACTAGGGCGAAGCCCTGACGCAATATTGAAATCGCACCCTCCTTGACATCGAAATAAAGGGTTTAGTTGGGCAAGATTGCCTTATTTTTCTCCACATTCACCGAGTCCTCAATCTCTCTCATCCCATTTCTTGCCACCAGCCCTTTGATTCATTCCCTTTTGTATCTCATGTAGCTATATTCTCTCTTCTTTTGTCATCACAATCCTCTCCTATATATCGTATCCCTCACTATCTATATATATTTGTTCACCTCAGAGTAGAAATTGATGTAACAAATTACTCTCAATTATGATGTCTTCATTTCATCACTTCTCCTTGTGTTCAATGGCACTGACTCTAGTTCTTGCCCTGGTTCTTCTGTTTGTTTCCCCTGCTGTTTCAACTTCCCGGAACCTAATCGGCCGCCAGAACATGAAAACAGGCTTCCAGGTGACGTTAAAACATGTCGATTCTGGTGGGAACTTCACCAAATTCGAGCTCTTACAACGCGCCATGAAGCGAAGTAGGAAGAGAATGGAAAGGCTTTATGCAATGGCCCTAGCTGCATCCGATGCCAGCATCGATGCCCCCATTCGTGCTGGAAACGGTGAGTACCTAATGGAATTGTCCATCGGCACCCCACCCATATCTTATTCTGCTATACTGGATACGGGCAGTGACCTGATTTGGACCCAATGCAAGCCCTGCAAGCAGTGTTTCAATCAGCCAACTCCTATATTTGATCCCGCAAAGTCATCTTCTTTCTCCAAGCTGTCGTGCTCTAGCGATCTTTGCAGCGCCCTTCCCTCATCGTCTTGCACGGATGGCAGTTGCGAGTATTTGTACACATACGGTGATTATTCATCGACTCAAGGTTTCATGGCAACCGAAACGTTTACGTTTGGCAAGGTTTCGGTACCAAAAGTTGGGTTCGGGTGTGGACTTGATAACGAAGGAGGTGGGTTCGATCAAGGTGGCGGGCTCATGGGCCTGGGGCGTGGTCCGCTGTCGCTCATCTCCCAACTTGAGGAACCCAAGTTTTCATATTGTCTAACATCAATTGATTCCACGAAATCTAGCACACTTTTGGTGGGATCTCTAGCAAGTCTCAATACCAGCAGCCAAATGGACTCAATCAAGCCCACCCCACTGATAAAAAACCCATCATCACCTTCTTTCTACTATCTTTCCCTTGAAGGGATCACGATTGGTGACACCCGATTGCCCATCGAGAAATCAACTTTTGCAGTCAATGAGGATGGCAGTGGGGGCATGATCATCGACTCGGGTACTACCATCACGTATTTGGAGCAAACTGCATTCGATCTTGTTAAAGGAGAATTCACTAAACAAATGCAACTTCCCGTGGACAAAAGCGGGCAGACAGGACTGGAACTGTGCTTCAGGGTTCCATCCAACACTCAAAGCATTGAGGTGCCGAAGCTCATCTTCCATTTCGAGGGTGGGGCAGATCTGGACTTGCCGGGGGAGAACTACATTATCGCTGATCCAAGTGGAGTGGCGTGCTTGGCAATGGGGAGCTCTCTTGGGATGTCCATCTTTGGGAATTATCAGCAGCAGAATACGTTAGTGGTTCATGATCTTGTCAAAGAGACTATAGCATTTGTGCGCACACAGTGTGATCACTTGTGAATAGTTTATTACCATTATAGATCGTCTTCTATATGAAATGCGTAAAAAACATCAGGGGAGAAAAGGAAATAAAACAAGAATATATTGAATTCCTTTTTTTCATGCTAATGTTGCGTGTATTTTATTTTTAATCAATTTTATTGTTGCTTTCTATCTCTCTATCTTCCCACTTCCCGTCTTTTTTTTTTTGTTTTTTTTAAGATAATTACACTTTTCTTTTTTAAAATTTAGTGTAATTATACGTAAACTTCATGTAGTTGAGAAAATTACAGCTAGCATCTATGAAATTTGCTTTCATTTAACAAATATGTCTATCGTTTAGTAAAAAAATCACTTAATTTACTGATATTAATAAAAAATTGAATTAAAATCTATATTTACTCCAAATTCATTTATTACTATCTTAATGTAGATTAAATGAATCTTTTTATGATAAAATTATCTTCATACGTCTTCACATGTTAGTGCGTGTAAGGAGGTGTATCTTATCCATTATAAGGATAGTTTCGTTCGAAAAAATTATTTGACCTGCAATAAGTCACTATTAAGTCAATCGATGGTAAATATCAATTTTCATTTAATTTTTTTTATAATATCAGCACATTCAGTAAATTTTGAACGACGGAGGGACTTATTTATCAGACGAAAGCAAATCTCAAGAATGGTAGATATAACTACATGGAGGTCTAGGTACAATTATCTCAAATCTCAGAAAAGGAGAATGTAATTATCCTTTTTTCTTTTAATATGCCTCTCTTTTATGGCATGGGATCCTCTATTCCCAATAGATGTTTCATCTCCTGCTCCATCTAGGAGCTAAAAACATAAACTGAAAATGCTGATAAGATACATGGGCAAGACAGAGGAATTATACTCTCCTCTTTTAAAGTTTCGTGTAATTATATCTAAATTTTTTATAGTTTGAAAAATTACACTACAAGAAAATTACATTTTCTTTTTTTAAAATTTGGTGTAATTATACATAAATATTACGCAGTTTAGAAAATTACATCTAGCACTCCTGAAATTTACTTCTATTTAACAAATAAGTCCACCCGTTAGTAAAAAATGCACTTAATTTACTTATATGAATAAACATTTATATTTACTACCAATTGATTTATTACTGACTTAATTAGGTTAAATAAATTTTTTTATGATAAAATTATTTTCATACATCTTCATGCATTAATGCGTGTGAGGAAGTGAATCTTCTCCGTTATAAGGGCAGTTTAGTTCAAAAAAATTGTTTGACCTGTAATAAATCACCAATAAGTCAATAGACGATAAATATCAATTTTCATTCATTTTTTTTGGTAATATCAGCAAATTCAGTTAATTTTGAGCAATAGGTGAACTTCTTTGTTAGACGGAAGCAAAACCTTAAAAATACTAAATGTAACTACATGGGGGTCTATGTACAATTTTATCAAACCTAAAAAAAGGAGAGGGTAATTATCTCTTTAATATGCCTCTCTTTTATGGCACGGGATCCTCTATTCCCAATAGATGTTTCATCTCCAGCTCCATCCAGGAACTAAAAACATAAACTTAAAATGCTGATAAGATACATGGGCAAGACAGAGGAATTATTGAGTTTCACTCATGGGAAAGAGAGTGAAATTTCCAGATCGATCCAATAAAAAATAAAAAGGAATAATTACTTTCCTTTTTAAAAATTTGGTATAATTATATGTAGATCTCCTATAATTTAAAAAATTACACTACAAAAAGAGTATTTTATTTGAACGGTTCTTGTACCGAACAATTTAAAATTTTGTAACAGTTTCTTAATATTTGGAATTGCTCTGGTAAACTGCATCAACGGCTGTTTTGAGTATTACAAAAAATTATAACAGCTTTAGACGAAGTCATTTTTTATTGTATCGGATGTTGTAACAGGCAACATATATAACTGTTACAACCGAATGCATAAATTGACTTTGGAAATACTCTTTTTGAATTTATTAGACCAATTGTTCGAACAACCTCTGGAGCGGCTTTTTCCAGTTTTAGTAATATTTTTGTTAAACGAAGCCATACTAATATTTGTATCTCATTTTGGAATGGTTTTTGGAATATTTTTTGGAACAGTTCATTGAAATTATTGAAACAGCTTTAGGAATTAATGATCTAGGTTTTATGATAATGAAGCGTATTCTCAAAATCATTAGAAAAGCCGTTACAAATGTAGTACATTGTTATATAATTTATTTATATTTAAATTATTATAATATTCATTTTTATAATATTTTGTTGAATTTTTTTAATTATAATTTTTTTGATGAATTTGTTAAATGGTGAAATACTATATATAATTTATCTAGCAAGAAAATAGTAACAACATAATTAAAGTAGTATTTAAAAATTGAATTCATAATATGCATACAAGTTCAAATTTAAAACAAAATAAAAAAGATAAACCACCTTGATCTAGATCATGCTCCTCATCAGCACGGTATTCTTCCTCGTCATTGGGTGTCGGAAGATCATTTGGAGGCTAGAACTGTTGGGGCGGTGGAGGTCCAGCCAGGTGGTCGGGAACTGAAAAATAATAACTATTAAATATATTATATTATTATAAAATTATATTTTTGCTAATATATTAAAGAATATTATTATAAATTAACAGAAATAACATATAATTACACAAATTACAAGAAATTTTTTTCAAAAATTATGCATATTTTTTTAAATTAACACAGATTACATAAAATTACACAAATTACACATAACTTTAGAGATTACATAAAATTAAATCGCGACTTTTTTCCCTAACATTCATAAAATTACAGAAAAATTACAATAGATTTAAGAAAAATACATAAATATATATTTTTAGGAATTACTGAAAACATTACAGAATATATCAGAAAAAATTCAATATTATGTTTGGTTTCATTTTTTACTTGTTTTCATGTGTTCTGTGGAGACAGAGAGATAAAAACAAAGATAAATAAGTATGTATTAAAAATAGTGTGTATGTTTGGATTTATTTTTGCAAATAATATAAAATAAGTATGGTATGTTTGATGTTATTTAGTGGGAGACAAAAATTACTGTTTATTGTCAAATCATGTTTCTTTTATATATATTTATATATGTATGAGTATGCATATAATTTTTTAGTTGTAGGGCCTATAATTAGTGTAGACTTATTTTGACCAAAAATAAATGATGCACTATTTCAAAACATCTCAAAATACCACCAAAACTTCCAAACAAATCAAGGCAAATATTTTCCATGTTTTGGCCCATCTCCAAGATGGGCCAAAAATGAAACCAAATTCTATGCAAATGTTTCATAAAAATTCAAATATTTCTGAAAAATAGATTTTAAAAAAATTCAATTTTTTTAGAAATTACACATATTTTCTTAAATTAACTCAAATTACATAGAATAACACAAATTACACATATTCATAAAATTAACATAACTTACATAAAATTACACAAATTGCACATATTCATAAAATTAGGCAAATTACATAAAAATTATATAAACTATACGTATTTTCAAAAATTACATAAAATTAAATCCCAACTTTTCTTCCTAGTATTCATAAGATTACAGAAAAATTAAAATAAATTTCAAAAATTTTAGAAATATTTTCATAAATTTAGAAATCAAAAAATTCCAAAAATTTTAGAAAAATTAAAATAAGTTTCAAAAGTTTTAGAAATTACCAAAAAAATTTTCAGAAAAGTAAATTTCAAAAACTTTTAGAAATTCTTTCCAACAAGTTTTCGTAAAATATAAACTTTTAAAAATTCTTTTTAGATGGTTTAGACTCTTTAAGTTTACGACTGTAGCAACTGGTTGAGTAGGTAACGGTTCCCAAGGTCGATCAATAAAGTAAACCTATCTCGAGTATGAAACATAGTTTCCTAATGTATGATGGAACCGACACCCAAATTTTATGCCCAAAATTAAGGCTAGACACAATTGACGGAAGGACCGTAACTTCATTGGATCATTTATTTGGAAAAATTCATTTGACGGATAGCCCAAGATTTCATTAATTTAATTAACTTATTGAGTTTAGTCTACTTAATTTATTTAATAAATTAATTAGTATTTGGACTTGTGTTGATTTAATTAGATTAAATAAACTAATTGATTTTCAATTGGATTTAGGGTTAAATGGATTAATTTGAAATCATGGACCTTAGTTGAGGTTGATTTAACTCGATCCATGAATTCAGGTCCAAGCCTAAGAAATGAATGCAAGTTGGGTAGGAGTTGGAACTCCTCCATTGAATATGTGATCTACGGGAGATTAAACAATTAGTGCACTAATATGATAGGTAGTGGTGCACAAGTTATGCATGGTGTGTACATACTGTGTAGAAATTAGTTTTGTAATAACTTTTTTGTTTGTAATTTGATTACAGTATACACAAAAACTAACACACTTACTTTCATTCCCTCACTTGCTCTCTCCTCTCTAATCCACGAAATTCCCTCTCCAAAATACTTTTCTCGTGTTCTGCTTGAAGCCTATTCAATCACAAAGAATTTTATTATGAAAGTTGAATGTATGGCAACTTTAAAAATTGCTTTCGAAAGTGATTTGGATGGAAAAACTATACCTAATGATTGGGTGTGGTACCTAGCATAGTTGGACCAGTGGCCACCTTGAAAAATGACAACTAGGTTATGGCATAATCTAAAAGAGTCCGAGATCTCATCACTGATCCAAGAAAAATTCTTAAGCACCACTATTCGCTTGGAGCAAGGGTAGGAAGATGCGACGTGCTGTTGGACAGCATCACATTGGCAAAAAATATATTAGACCCGTGAGACTAAGTCGGTATCGTAAATTACTCATGATTAGATTAGTTTGAGGAACATGAGCTAGCAGCTTTAGGTCAAGTGGGAGATTGTTGGAATAGATGACTAAAAAGCTAATTGATTAGTAATTTTGGGAATCATTCAACAATCTTTATTAAAGTTATATTGTTTTGATGAATGTGGTAACTATTCATCCTAGGCACATGTGTTTATTGTGCTTACTAATTACGTTGAACGGTTTTTTAATGTCACAATAGGTGCCCACAAACCAATTGAATAACCCATATATATAGCAGGGTTGCGCATTGCATGACGACTACGAAACCAACTTCCGAGGGTTAGTCTGAAGTATTCTAAGTTAAAGACCTCAAAAGTCCTATAAAGACTTGCACTGTATATTATATTCATTGAATGAGTTCCATATTTCACCAGTGATAGACGTTAGACGTCTATGCAATTTCAGTAGGTTAGTTGACAAGGTTTTCAGCTGACTGAACTGACTCATGGGAATCATCACACAGAAGCCTTGGAAGCTTGGTCAATACTATTAGAATTTTCGGCTCAGATAGTATAGGAGTAGTCCTCAGACATGAGGAACCATGTCAATCTTATGCACACGATGGGTGTATCTTGGATATGACGAGAGGTGATTGTTTCGTGGATATGATTATTATAAGCTTTGTCTAATGCAGTCAAAATCTGTAGTGGGGACGATGAGTTTCAAGAAGAGGATTCGTTCTCTGACAGTATGTGACATGGTATGCCCTATGCATTTGTAGACGCATTCATATTTTCTAAGTCTGGGGCCATAGCGGTTGCTCGAATAGAAAATTATTTCCTATGTCGAGCAATGAAGCAATCGCCGTCTGGAGCACTGAGCATAGATACCTTGTCTAAGATGAGAATCAACACACAATTTCATGCCCTCGATTAAGGCCGAAAAACTATAAATGGAAGGACCGTACCCATATGAAACTCAGAAAAATATTCACGCCAACATTCATCTAGTCTTTACTGTCTTAGAAGGTTGCTAGATGGTCACCCATGGTAACAAGCTTTCCCAAATAATGGTTAATCCATAATGAATAATTAAATTAAATTTAATTAATCAATTATGTTGGACACAAGTCGAAGTCTAATTGAGAATGGGCCTAAAGAGTCACACCCAGATCACCGAGGAGATAGAGGAATTAATTTGTAATTAATTTTAGAAGACGTAAATAATTTGATTATTTACAAGTGGGATGATCGATTGGATGGATAACCCATGTTTAAATTAATTAGATTAATTTAATTGGGCTTATCTTGATTAAAAAATTGAATTTATTAATTAAGAGTATTTGAATTTATGTCTTTAATTGGATTAAATGATAGTGGATCTAAATTAGTTGAATTTTATTAAATTAGATTTAATTAAAATTTATCGAACCTTTAGGCCTATTTTAATTTATTTAAAACGAAGCCTAATCTGCTAAATTAGGCCTATTTTCAAATTATTGAAGGTATTTATGTAATTGAATCCGATCATGAAGAATATCAATCTAATTTACCCAAACAAAAATCATCTTCAATACATTAGGTTCCGAGGGTGAATAGCAATTTAACACCCTCCCCCTCGTAATATTATAAATGAGAAAATTTTTAAATAAAGTAATTTACTTTCCTGTCTAAGAAGGTAATTGTTTTATTCTAAAAAACATAAGGAGCTAAATTGTTGTATTTAAAAAATATAGAAAAATAAATTAATATTATTTTTTTTTATAAAAAAATAATATAATCATTTATAATATCACATAAGAATTACTTGCATTTTTTCTCCAAATTCAAGCCACATGAGTTGTGAAGTGGTAGGAAAGCTGGAAAAAGTATATATGCCACTTACTCCTATATATAAAAGAATTATAGTTTGACTTACATCAAGAACCAGTGGAATTCTTCATATTCCCCAATAATTTCAGTGGTGCATTGTCCGTTTTCTACCACTTAATAGGCAATAAGTCAAATGCAAACCACTATTATTGAACAATATACAAATTTGTGGGGAAATAGTATTTTTAGTCTCATTAGTTAGGTTTATGTTACTTTGGTCCCATTTTTTTTATGGAATTAGTACTTTTAGTCCCATTAATTATAAAAATTAGTATTTTAAGTTCTCATACACTGATCCATCTATAATTTAACGATATACGTTGGCGTTAAGTATTTTTTTATTGGAGGAAATAATTGGCCCTTTTTGTCATTCATATGCCTACTTGATTTACTCATGGAAGACATGATTCTTTGTGTAGCCTCTACTTGGCTTCAACTTATAGAAATATGGAAAGGATATGATTCAGTTTTTGTGAGAGAAGAGAGAAATCTTCAAGATTTACTCCCCTCAAATATAGTTATATTTTTCTCCAAAAATGGTTCCAAGCTGAAAAATAAACCAATTTTCTTTCTAACAAAAAATACTTAACGATCACATGCTAGGTATGTACGCTACACCATTAAATTGTATAGAAAAAAGCGAATGAGGACCAAAAATACTAATTTTTATAAATTACGAAACAAAAAGTGCTAATTTCATTATAAACGGGACCAAACATAAATCCAACCTAATTTATGAGACCAAAAATATTATTAACCCCAAATCAGC
This sequence comes from Sesamum indicum, assembly GCF_026168435.1. Taxonomy (NCBI): domain Eukaryota; kingdom Viridiplantae; phylum Streptophyta; class Magnoliopsida; order Lamiales; family Pedaliaceae; genus Sesamum; species Sesamum indicum. The sequence goes on along the minus strand of NC_142669.1, from coordinate 14,083,212 downwards.
ACTAGAGTTCTAACATTAAAGAAAGAAAATTTGGGTAATTGTTGGCTTCAACTTTATGTACTGGCTCTTGAGTACGGATTAGGACGCACTTTAATTGGTATGGCTGGCATTGGGACAACATTGGAGCTTTACTTTGACGAGGACAGTGACCCTCACTACAACAAGAATCTATTCGTATCTCACCGTTTATTAAATCTATACCATCTTTTTCACAATTTTTTTATTACATATATACCAAGGATTTGACAAATTATTTAAAAAAGGAATCTATAAAATTCAAGAATAAAATGTCTAAAATTTATAAACTCTTTAAAAAAAGTTATAACGAGCGTCTTATCAGTTATTTTAAAACTTTAGCAAATTCTTTCAAATCGATCGAAATACTTCAAGAATTTGTGTTTGAATTATAACGTGGCATCTTATAAATTTTAAAAACTTTTTTTAAAATATACAAATTTATAAGAATTTTTAGATAAATTTAGCCAAACACCCAATAAATACATAGCACGTATTTCAGTTACTCGACATGATTAGAGTCTACATGATAATAATTTTAAATGAATGGTTCAAGAGGACCACACCATTTTTGGAGCATTTTAAAATTTTTATTTTTTTATAATTAAGCAAAATAAAAATATAATTTAGGACATAAACCATCGGGACCACTTGAAATTACGCCTAATTAAACAAAAATCTCCTGCCCTTTTAAATTACAGATACACCCATTATGGCCGAGGGTTTTAGTGTAGTGTACCTCATCGGGTACTCATTTAAAATTTCGCTATCAAATAAGAATTGTATCTGTCATTTTCTAAAAGATAAGAGTACATTTATGTAATTAAATTTAATCTTATAAAAATAAATATAATTCACCTTACAAATTAGCATGATAACGAAAGAAAAAGAAATATATATGAGAGAGGGTGTATTTTTTAGCGTGGAAGGAAAAGTGAAAAAGCAAGAGGAAAGATTGGAAATCCACTCAATTATTTTATGTTAGGACATGAAATGGAGAAGAATATATAGGTTAAGAATGGTGCCCACATATGAGGAGGTGCCCATCATCATATATTCTTTGTCGACACCAAAAATAGAGGTCATCTTGAGATTTGACTTTCTCAACTTGAAATCTTGCTTCTGTTGAATGATCCATTCATTTGAACATTTAAGTTCGTTGAAAGTTTATTTACTATTTTAATATTTTAAAAATATTCCTCACGTGCAGATGGGATCGTATTTTTTTTTATTTTGACAAAATATGCGCGGAGAACTATTTTTTTCTTTTAAAAAATGAGTAACGATAAAATTTAAAATCAAGACCAACTTATTTAAACTGACTTTAGTATCATGCCGAATAATCATCGATCTCATTTAAAATGTTAAATTATCATATAGGAGAGTTCATTTAGATTTTTAATATTTCCTTATTGTTAATATGGAGATTCAGCAAATTTTTACTATGCCAAAATGGTGTATATTTATTGAGTTTATTAATTACTGGGTGAAATGTACGGACTCCTCTTGATGTCAAGTCTAAATTCAGATACTCTGTATCTTTAACAAAATTATAAACACACCCCTCGAAATCGTAATTATTATTTACATTAACGATGCCTTCTCGCTAGAAAAACTTACAGAAATTAACACCTCCTAATACGCATTACGGCAGCAGCCCGTCGAGGGGTGTGCTTGATACACACGATGAGTGAAGCGCGTTTGTGTAATTAAATTTAATTTTAAAAGGTGTTGCCCTAATCCACCATTATTATAAAACTAGGGTTCAGGGAAGTGAAATTCTTTGGCACAAAATTCATGTTGATACAGAAGATTCGACACTCGCTTTCTGCAATTGCCAATCAACTTGTGGTGGAACTTTAACCGGACATATATACATGAATAGACAGATGTTTTACAGTTGTAAGAATTTTGCAGGAGAAAAGCTCCTTTTAAGATGTAGGATATATATATTGTAGGAATATATAGTTTATGAAGATGTAAAGTTAGGCCTTTGGGAGGTTAGACTCTCCAACTTTTTTCTTCATATAACCGCATTCGTGGGATTCCAACCCACAACTTTTTAATTTTGGGATCTCAAAATTTTTTATTTTATCAGTAGCCATTATTATTTATGAATTTATATATATATTTATATTTATATTGTCTTCGAAAAAATTCTGTTGCAAAATTTGTGACTGAAAAATCCTGTCCGAAAGTAAATGACAACTACGTGCACAAATTTTCTACGTCCTAAACGACTTGCACAACTCTCCTCATTTAAAGCAGCCTTCTGTCCCGAAACTCATCCCAAATATTCCCCATCACCGAAGCAAATTTCGTTGCAAAGCACTTTGGAAATTGTAATTAAATGCCCTTGAATGTTGACAATCGAGATTTTGGTATCTGCGACGGATAATGCATCGTACAATATTGTGATGGATTAGTACGTCTATCGCAATTATTTTGGCTAGTAACATCGTCCTTTTGCAATGTAGCAAAACTACAATTGTGATGGATTTCGTTAGAAATCCGTCACGAATATCTGCAACTTTTTAATGTGATATTGCATATGAGCAAATTACCTCCTATAAAAATTAAAAAAAAAAAATTTATATCCATATTTTTTAAAATAAAGCAATTTACCTTCTTAGATACACAGAGAGGTAAAATTATTGTATTTTAAAAAACATAAAGACGTAAATTATAATTTTTTTCATAGGGGAGTAATTTATTCATTTTCAACATGACAAGGAGTTGCTTACATTTTTTTTTTTCATAGTCTGTGTAGGACACCAATTTAATTTTTTTCTTCGGTCTAGTAACCACTGAGATACTAAGCTTGTCCTAAGAAGCTCTTCAATTCATACTTCCTTCCTCTAACAAACACCCGTTCCTATTTCAGTTATTACAGAAACTCAATTATTGAACTACCAAAAGATAAAATTAAGGTTGCTAAAGACTAAGAAAACAAATTAGACATCCGTCCGTACATTGCACGCACAATCCGACCATTTAATTTGTAATACAATTATTTTAAATGATCTCTTCCCCTAAAAAGGGCCAAAGTCAAATTGCTTTATGAATGCAGACATCTTTGTCAAAAGAGAATAATATATACTTAGTGTCTGCATGACCCCACTAGTAAAGGGTCCAAACACTTGTTTCTATGAATATAAATCATGACAGCTGCGTACATACGAACACACACAAGCTCACAAAGAGCTAAATCCTCAATTCTCCTTCCCTTCTTAGATACCTTCATCGATTGAGTAGAGAAAAAGACAATCAAAAGATGGAGAGTGTCATGCATGAGAACAAGAAGATGAAAGTGAAAAAAGGGTGGCTAGTAGTTCGAGTAGGGTTAGAGGAGGAAGAATTTGAAAGATTCACCATCCCAATTTCATACCTATATCATCCACTGTTCAAGAGACTTCTCGAGAAAGCCCATGAGGTCTATGGATACGATGCCACCGGCCCTCTGAAGCTGCCGTGCTCGGTCGATGAATTTCACCATCTCCGGTGGCGGATCGAGAAGGAATCCAAAAGTTACCACCACCATTTCCACCACCACCACCATAACTACGGCGCCGGTGGCCCGTCTTTTCTTTCTTGTTAGCTGTCTATGAAGTGGCAGATCACAAGGTTCATTAGGTTTCCCCTCATCATCTTTTGATCTTCTCAGAAGTTTTGTAAGTTTTGTAGGCATAGTTGCTTTTGTGACAATAGATGGTGAGTGTGTCAATTACAATATATAATTATCTGTAAATGTATATAGTCCGAGTCTTTATGATGACCACTTTCAAGTCTAACCATATTTTGCTCTTGCCAGTTCACAATCAAGATATTAAAAAGGGTTACAAACAATTTAGGCCCTGTCATAAAATGTCTAAAAGTCCCCCCAAAAAATTATCAGAAGATCTTGTAGACAAGTAAGATGTGTTTGTTGAATTGAATGATGAAAAGTGTAACATAACAAATTAAATTATATATCCTTTTTTCTATTTATATTTTAAATTTACTAAATGATTTTAAATGTAAATAGTCAATTTAATAGGCTTTTAATATATATTTAGTCATCAAATCAATGGCTAACAAGTGTCCACATAAAGTATTTCGAGCAATCAAATAATGCTTTGTACTCAAAGATTCTAGACAATCAGACGGTGCCATGTGGAGCAATTGCATGTACGTTCTAATCAAGTCAAGACGAATATTTGCGATATTTATCTTTTTGATAAATATAAATATTAAAGAGACAATGTCAAGTTGACCAATCATATCACTCCAAATATATGATGTATTTATCTTTAAATTAAATTATAAAGAGATCATACAAAAAGTGTTCAAGTGCATCACAACTCTACCTCTTTGATACTTATATAAAGGATCCCTAGAGCTCATTCAACACACAGACATAGAGTTCAAAGTGCTACGCAAGAGAAGGATTCCATATAATTCTCTCTACTTTATTCCTCGAGTTCAAAAATAATCAAAGCGTTTAAAACGAAGATCGAGTTGCTTGTCGAAGGAGTGCCACAAATTATTGTGTTTAACTCAAGATTATAGGCACTAAGCTTTCGAATTAACGATATAAATATCAAGATATATTCTCAAGAAGATTCAAGTGGCAAATCCAGTTTCAAATTCGCAAATTCAAATTCAAACTTTTCCCTTCTTCCCCAATTTTCAAAATCCAGCCCTAACCCCAAATCCACCTTTCCATCTTTCTAACCCAATTTTCAAATCTCACCCTAACCCCCAAATTCACCTACCAGTGTGTCACTTGCCGCACCTTAGGCTAGACGGTCGGCAGTGACTTGTGGAGAATGTGCGGGCGTCTAGGGGATATCGGCCAGCACGCAAGGGCACATACGGTCTTCGAGCAGAGATTGTTACCGATTGGAGATTGCAATACTGTTCGTATGGAAACTTTCTTGATGTGTGGGAATGTTGTCCGCCAAGTATGAAGTCATTCTGAGGACGATTTGCCACAGAGATATAAGGGAGATGATCAAGCGCCACCCTGTGCGCTAGCAGGAGAGAATTGTGTGAAGCAGAGGGCTTTATCCTTGGAGATTTGAAATATTGTTTCATTGGCGAGATTCTTGAAGTGTTGGGAGCACCTCCAAGTTGTTTCAAATGTAGACGGTTCCGTTCCGTTAGGAAACAACGACGATATATAGAGTCTACCAGTGCAGAGGAGAGATTGTAGTTTCAGAGTATTGTGGAGACAATTCCTCAGCCATTGATGTTCGGATCAGGCTGAAACTCTATCGTGATGATGTGCAAGTCGTAGGCTACGCTACGGTTCAAGCGGTACGTGATTTGGACGTCGGTCAAAGGAAATGCTGAAAAGTGCACTCTTCGGCCCTTTTGAGTGTTCTACTATAAGATGGGCATGTAGTGGTGAGCTCCAGCCAGCCCTCCCTGTGTACGATGGCAGTAGCATGAGAAGACGTCTGCACTAAATGAGCATTCTCTTGGAGGCATGATGAGGGCCTTCAAGAGCCGGCTCTAGGCGGCTCAAAGAGGAGCGCTAGAGTCCCCGAAGGGCTTGGAAACCTGACGGGCAGTGTAGGGCCAAGATGGCCTACGTTGGGCGCCGATACAGCCAAGAGGCTCCGTGTGATGCACAAGGTTGCCCCGCGGGCTGCGAGATATTAGGGGCAACGTCTCTCGTGCGAGTGGGTGATCGAGGCAAGCATTCTAAGACCTCGTGATCCAACTCATGGAATGCGCTATCGAGTTCTAGCCATCCATGGGGGTCTGTTGGCTAAAGAGGAACGGTCGTGGGACGACGCCGCACTGTGGCCATATTGTGACGCCAAAGCCAAAAGGCAAGAAGGCATGTCGGGCATGCCATGTGAGATAACGGCAAGATGTCGGTATATCGATTGGGCCTTGGACTTATGATGCGGTCCTACTCAGGCAAAGCATGGAAGGCAGCCATGATGAGGGCGAGCGCCTTGGATGTACCGAGTGAGTGTTGGGAATGGGATGGGCGTTGCGGGCGCATGAGTAGCATCCTAATGCCGAGGCGAAGCGAGGATGTTCCTTGCCATTGAACAATGCGTTGGCAGGTTCCGAGACTATATGCGAAACACTAAGGCACAAGGGCCGAGAGCCTCAGCGAGTATAGGCATTCTAGATAGGCGAGCGCACTGGCACACGGTGCAGCGTAGGGAGGTGCTCAGATGTCGCGCTAGCGAGTTTCAGTGTCGAGGACACGCGGCAGACTGTCGCTATACTCTGATATGTGCGAAAGCTGGTCGAAGGTTAGGCATAACCTTAGACACGGCACAGGCGAAAAATATATGAGAATTATATTCCGCTGCGAGAAAGAAGAGAGAAAGAAGAGCACGCCTGTGGCACAGTGCAACAAGGAACAACCACAGACGCCGGAGAATAATCAAGCAAGGTGCCAGCAAAAATATGCAACAAGGAGGGGTGCGGAGTTGTCGGAGACGGAACCAAAAGAGGTGGGTCCATTTGCTGGCGGACTACCACCGTTCGACTCCTCTCTCCACGGCGCACATTTTGAGCTGTCAATCTTCTATTTCGGTAACTCTACGACAAGCGACGTCTGCCTCTTCAAGCTCCTTCTTTCGACCTCATTTCCTCCGCCTTTTGTATGAATCTTAGGCCACCGTCTGCAATAAGAAAGGCGACTCTATGGTGTCGACTAAGCACGAAGCGAACAAGTTTCCATTGCATCTCTGAAGGTAAGTAAGTTGTTTCATTTTGCTGCTCTTCGATCTTTTTCTATTTCTATTTTGAACAAAGGTGACTCAAGCTCGATGGAAACTGAGCTGACGAGCTCGAGCTCGAGCCATAGAAATGAAATTCAAGCTCGAACTCGAGCCAACCAACAATGATCGAGCTTGAGTTGACAGCCCTAGTCCCATTGAGATATCGACTTTGTTTAGATTTATTTAAGTATTTTTTAAAAATAGAAAATTAAAAAATAAAGATAAATATGTATTTTTCAAAATTTGTAATATGTTTGAATTGGAATTTAGTATTAGTGTAAAGTAAATAAAACTCCTAATACTTTTATCTGTAAATTTTGAAGAAATATTATAAATCATCAGAAGAAAACATAAATAAAGGAGTTAACTACTATTACACTCTCTTTAAAAATATGAAACTATACTTTTTTCTTAAAAAAGTTTTGGAATTATACTTGCATCCCATCTGAAAGACTTTCTTTTACACCTTTCACATTTCTATTAGATTTTAGACCAATGTTTTCAAAAACAGATCGGAGATCGAACTAGACAAGTTATTGGGTCAACGATTCGACCGATTGGACCGTATTGAAAAAATCAATAGACTCAACTTATATTATATATATGTAACATATAAATACAATTTATACATTAATTAAGATAAAAAGATAAAATATATTTAAATAGAAAAGTTTAAAAAATTTCATTCAATTAAACAATAGTAATAATTTCAAAACAAAATTAATAAGAACACAAGAAAAAATCCAATAATTTTATAAAATGAATACATATATATTACTAAAAATAATTAACTAATATATATATATATCTACATATATAAACTAAACTAATATATATACAAACATATATAAACTAATATACATATATGTATATAAATTTCCCACCAACTATTTTCCTTTCTCACTCCCCCACCTACCCTCCTTCCTTCTTCTCCCCCCCCCCCCCCCCCCCAACTCATTTCCCATCTTTTTCCCCACTCTCCACCTTCCTTTCCCTTCTTGATTTTCCCCTAACCCCACCAATACTCTTTCCTTCTCCCCATTCCACGTTCGACGCCGCAACTCGCCCACTGTACTACCAGCTCTACTCGCTGGCCGTCTTCTCCCTTCTTCTTCTCTTTTTTTTTAAATAATAAAATATATAAGCCGTTTTGGCCATTTTGGCCGGGTTGGCCGATTTTGGTGGTTTTTTCGAGTTTTGACCAGTTCATGTTGGATTTGACCATCTCAATTCTTATACACATATTTAGACCAGCTTCAGGTCCGGTTCGAACCGGTCGATCGGGTCCGGATTTAAAAAATATGATTTGGACTAAAAATACTAAAACTAACAAATAAATTACATAAATTTACAATCAAAACATACATGGAGGTTGCTATGTTCCAAAAATCAAATTCACCGCCCCTCATGGATAATCTACTATGTCATTTGCACTATGTTAATCTCTGAAAGTTTGTGGTGACCGCTATTGATCAAATGAAAAAGTATTTTTTTATGTTGACTAATGAGAAACACAATTAAGAATGGATACATAGGTATTAAAATCAAGTATGAAAATCGATTTAGAATTTTTTGTCCTAGATTTTGATTGGGAGCTTGATGGGAGGACTATTTATGAACGGTAACACCATTAAAAGTTCACACCAATTTCACATATTCTCTAGTGCTATGAACCGTTACTAGAAGGACATCCATGATAATGGGTACTTTTGGATTAATGAGTTGATCAGAGTGATTAATCTAATATGATTCAATTAATCTAGAGCAAGTTAGCTATCGTATTAAATTGTATATGTCATACAAACTCAAGTTCAATTGAAAATGGACCGACAAAAGCCACACATAAAACACTCACAATATTATGGAAAATTAATTGGAGAAATAATTTTGGATGTGAATTAATTATTGAATTAATTTTGGATGAGATAAATGATTAATGTAAAAGAGTTTAAATAATTATTTTGAATAATTTTGTATTATTCAATTCAGGTCGTATGTGATAGAAAACCCAAAATTCAGATGAATTGGATCGATTACATGTTTGGATTTTGCGATTAATTATTTAGATCAATTAATCTAGATCCAGGAATTAAATAAAGATTAATGTAGACTTATAATTAATTGATTGGATCAAATAATTATTAATCCAAAGTCATAATATATTTAATTTAAATTGCGGTCAAGTCTCAGGAACCACAAGAACCTACTATATATTTAAGGTCCTTGATTAAGGGCTTGCATCCTCATGACTGGAGTTCACCTACCCTTGACTTGAAACAAGCCACTCCCTCTATATACAGAGACAGTGGTAGGCCATTTCTGGTGCTAGATAAAAAGGTGCGTGTATCTATATTTTCTCTCGCTCACTCACTTAAATTATTATTATTTCTTAAAGAGTTGTATCTCTTTCATTATTTTTCTTAAGAGTTTGAAATTTATTCAAAGCTTTCTTAAGAAACCTAAAGCACTTTCTATTTCATCAAAGTATTATTACAATCTTACTGTCTTGAGTTTCTAGCAAGATTCAAATAGACACAAACTTGTATTTTTGAGCGGACTTGCCCGATTGACTTGGAATATAATCCCGTTTTAGTATTTTATTTATCACTTTCTTTACATATTTTACGTTCCAAACTTATGCCGATTCGTTCAACACGTTTATAAAGAAATCCCTACGTACATCAGCATCATTCGTGAGGTATTCGTGGAATAAATCCTTTTGACTTGTGTATATATACTTTGTTACACAACACCTAAAAGTCAATGAAGAAATGAATTTTCTTGTCATGAACTGTACGTACAAATCACTTCCATGTTGATTTATACCAATTGATCTTGTTCAAATTTACCGACCTCGAGTGGTGATCTCGAAATTGGCCACATACTCTTCCAGGATTGAGTGATTGGGTCCTGAGGATAAAACAAGAACGTAAAGCTCATCGGGTTTGTCCCCGACAACGATCCTCCGACACTCAAATTAGTTGTGATCGAGGAAAGGATATGCGATCTAACGAGTAAGGTCGAAAATGGTAAAGGCAAGTTACCTCTAATGAATCGCGTTGGGATATTTATAAGGCCCAAGTGGTTATTGTTGTTTGGACCATATGTCAACATCTAGAGCGCGGGCACCCTCGATCGGACGACCCACCTTGCACATTGCCTGGATCTTCAATTCAGTTATAAAATAGATTCGAGTGCCGGACACACCGACCCGCTTTCCAAGGTGCGCGGATCTATTCTTGCAATGACAAAAATACCCTTCATTAACGTATTTTTGATATCTCATAATGAAATGGGGTTCTCCCCATCATTACCAATATATACATGTCTAAAGTTTGGAAACTATATATGAACTGGTTATTGCATTAAATTGTACTAAAATCTCTATATATACATGACCATGTCAATGAATCGAAACTGTGTAATAGAACTAATTAAAAAGGTTAATTTTGTGCAACGTTATCTATATAATATTGGTGTCAACTCAAGCTGTAATTAAAATTTGAGTATTATTGGTATATATTATTATTTAAGAAACGTTATTTTTTATTTGAGAATTTAATATGTTTTTTATGAATCAATATATATGTATATTATTAGTATGCGGTTTTGTCTTTGAATTATTCCAAAAAATATTTTAACTGGCAGATGGTACTGTCTCATCATACCTATAAAAAAAATATCAAACAAGCATATAAAATTATAAGAAACTAGAAAAACTAATTAAATAGTACACAATATTTCTTTGGGGTTGATTACAATTTGCCCAAGAGATTTTTATGAAATAAGACCGATAAATTATTATTAATAGAAATAAATTAACTACAATCATTCATATCAGATATCAATATCTAACAAATCATTACAACAATCACATTTTGATCAACAATATCAAATATACTAAATCATAATACCTACTATTAGTTAGAAAAAATGTACCTACTATTCAGTGGAACAACATCCCACGCATAAGATGGAGTTTGAACCCATGACCTTAGAACCTCAGCTTCGCCAATTGAGCTAAGTCTCATTGCCGCCTCAGCAATTTTTAATTTACATAAAAATGCCTTGTTAGGTTCTAAAACTATCTATATTTAATATAATAAACTATTTTAATTTAAATAAAAATAAATTGTTAGGTTTCAATTTATTTGGATTGAAAGTTCAGATTTAACACAAAGATCAATGATTTAGATTTTACTTTATTCGAATCAACGATTAATTTAATATTGTATATTTGACATATACACATAAATATTTCTACATATTATAATTTATCATATATAAATAAAATATTATATTGTATTTAAACATATGAATATTTTGTTTGTCAAAATTATACAATACAAAGCGTAACAGCTCTGACTGCTCGTTGTGGCCGCTTCTAATTGATACTTTGTGCAATTAGAGTGTTGATGCGGCTTGCAATTCAATCGATGTCTCATTGCGAGAGGTATCGTCCGTTTTGATTTTGTATAAGTCTCATATATCTGTTCTAAAAAGATGCCTTGCTAGATAAATGAGACTTTGGAGCTTATGAGCTACTCTGGCTCCTCGTCTGCAACCAAGGTGAAACACTTGCCTACATCTTCAGTCCACCAAACAAAGGGCTTGGATAGAATGCTTTGTCTACATCAGCTTGAGAGGGACATTTGAATGTGGGACGATTTTCCTAAATCAAATACTTTTGTAACATTAAAAGAAACATAAATAATAAAATAATATATTTAAAAATTGGAGGGAGACAGAATAAAGTTTAAAAAGGAAAAAGATGGGGTGAGAGAGGCTCGAACTCTCGACCTCAGGATAACTCAGGCACAGCTATGAGACCTACGCGCTAGCCAACTGCGCCACCACCCCATGTTTGAACATACCTAAATGGAATATATTAAACTAATTATACTACTGCGGAATATACAGAAACCTAATATACAAGAAGGATTTATTCATAACGGCATGCTTGGCACTAAGGCAACATGATTTTAGAAAACGTATTTTTCACTTTAAGTGAAACATATTTCTAATTTAATCTGAAGTTATTTTGGGCCAGGTTTGGATGAACCAGACCCCGTCTTAATTGTTTTTATGTCCCGTTCGTTCTATTCTGATTGGGGTGTAAACAAATCAAACTCGACCTTTCCTCGATTCCTATATGATGAGCTCAAGATAAATTTAGCTCCAGCTGAGACGAGCTCGAGCTGATTTATTATTATTATTATTATTATTATTATTATTATTATTATTATAATGTATATTATGCTATAAATATACCAAAATATGAAATTTTAATTTATTGTTAGTAGTGTGGCACCTTAGTAGGTGTCCAGCTGCCAAGTTAGTTGTAAATTAGTTACAACCTTCTCGCTCATATCCTCTATTTAACACAGATCTCTCTCATTTTTCGTTTGTGAGAGAAACATCAATGCAGAAATACTTTTTATTCTTGTTAACTCTACAATGGAGATGTCTTGTCGGAATTCCCAGCATGGTATCAGAGCCTTCTCTTGAAGGTCTCTAATCCTACTTCTGTTGGATATACTTTGTTCGTTCTGATTGTATCAATAATTGCAATTGCAACTAAAGCTGAGGTACAAACTACTGTAAACGATAGTGCGAATGATGTCTACATTCAACAGGGACTAGAGCGTACAGTATGGATCGAAGACTTTGCAGCTTCAAAGCTTTGATCATCTAGGTATGATACATGTTTCCTCACCTCTTGATGACAAAACTTTTCTTGCTTGGAGTAGATCTGTTCGATGTGTGCTTGGTGCGAACTTGAAGTTGGGTTTTATTATTGTTACATGTACAAGACCTACTAGAGATCCTGATTTGGTAGAGCAATGGACACGAGTGAATGGTTGTTCTACCAAATCATATGGTCGCGTCATGGTTGTTCAATGTCATGACTAAAAACTTACCAAATGCCTTCATTTATGCTAAATCTGCGAGAACGTTATGGATCAATTTGAATGAATGATATGCTGAAGGTAATGGACCACTATTATACCTACTAGAACTATTGATTGCTTCTATTACTCAGGGAGATCTAACTATTGGGGATTATTTCACAAAAATCCAATACTTTGGGATGAACTAGTGCCAGTTGAGATCATTCCCAGAGTGTACCTGTGGTTATGCATGCACCTGTGGTCTTGCAAAATTCATAACAAATATAATTTAGCAGAGACAACTTATGCAGTTCCTAATGGCCGGGCTGAATAAATGTGGTCTCAAGTGTGAGAATTGTGATAAACCTCAACATGATAGGAGAACATGCTTCAAGTTGCACGAGGGCGCCAGAGTGGTATAAGGAGCTAATATATCAACGAAAGAAAATTGGTTCCGGCAACAAGGCATTTGTTGTACAAAGGACAGAGGTTAAGAATCAGAAGGATGACAGAGCCTTAGTTTCTAATGTTGTGATGGAGCTTATGAGGTGCTACAAAGGATACCAAATGATGCTATTCAAGTGAACTATGCAGGTAAGTATGCAGGTATGAACTCTACATTCTCCAGAATAAGTATTTAGGTAAAGACATCTGGATAATAGACTCTAGAGGAATGAGTTATATGCGCGCAGAAGTGCTAAATCCTTTCACGCCCTAAACACCTACTGCAAAGCTACTTCTACATTGCTACCTGGTGGTACCACCAAACAACTCAGACAATCTGGCCCTGTCAACTTGTTTGGAAAATTAAGCTTGAAATACACTCTTTATGTTCTTACTTTCCACGCTAATTTGATCTCTATTAGTAAAACATCTGCAACATCTAACATTCACTTTATTTTTTTTTTCCATCTCATTGCATATTATAGGACCAATTGACTAAAGGCATTGTAGCAAGAGCAAAGAAGTCAAAGCATCTTTACATATTGGACAAAGATTCCTTCAGGCCAACTTTTATTGGTCGCTTTCTATCCTCTAATTCTAAATTTGTTTCTCAAGTTGTAGAACCAAATTTTCTGTTGTGGCATAAGAGAACGGGTCATCTGTCTCATAAAGTGCTTGAACATGTGCCTATTAGAAACTCTGGAATAAAATGTAAAGAAGTATGCACTATCTGTTCACTTGCTAAACAACATCGTCTACCCTTTCCACAAAGCAATTTCTCCTGTGTTAAACCTTGCGATTTCATTTATTTAGACATTTGGAGGTCTTATCATCAATCCTCATTGTCTTGTCACTTGGACTTATTTGATGAGGCATAAGAGTCAAACACCTACGTTTTCAAAGATCTTTCTTGAGAGTGTAAAAAATTAGTTCAATTGTTTAGTTAAGAAAGTTCGTACTGACAAGGTCAGAGTTCTTGTGGAATTACTGGCACATTATTTAACTCGTCGGAATTTAACCATAAAAAATATTCTCCATATACTCCTCAAAAAAATGGGTTACTGGAGAGGCTCTTAAAAAAAGCTAAATCCGTGATATTTCGAGCTCATTATATTCTACAAAATTCTGGGGTGAGGCCTTACTTCCTACCACCTATCTGTTGAATCTATATCCTTGGGTATTGTCTTTATCAGAAAGGTTTTAAGATCTATGAATTAGATACTAGACACATCCTTGTCTCACGATATGTTTTGCATGAGAATTTCCTCCCTTTTCAGTCTACTACCAATCCATCAAGCTCCACTCATACACCATTACCTATTATTCCTGTTACATTGGAAAGCTATGATCCCTACATCGATTCAACCAGCAGTGACTATGGACCACTCATTGACAGATTCCCGCACTCATTGACTATTTTTCGACCAAGCTATGATCCCTACATCGATTCAACCAGCCGTCATAGATGAGGGTGTTTGGCAATGGCCTCCTTTCACTGATTTTGAATGCCTAGAGATCTTACACACATTGCCCACATCCATGGAGGCGAGGATTGTATCATTTGGCGATTTCAAAGCGGGAAACCTTCGACACAGGCCCTTATCCGATTATTTGATCCACCAAGGTCGAAAGTAGGATGGGCTTCACTGCTTTCGGGCTCCTGTAAGATCCCACGTCACACGTTTATCTTATGGATGGCAATTTTGGGCAAACTGCCAACAATTTCTCACCTAGGCGATTGTGTTTTGTGTGATGTGGGTGCGACGGAGACCCACAGTCACCTTTTCTTTCAATGCCAATTTAGCAGATGATGTCTTTCTGAGGTTCGCAGATTGGTGCATTTTTCATGGCCCAACAGAGATTGGACGACTGATATCGAATGGGCATCACGAAAATGGAGGGGAAAACACATTGTTAATCTTGCTTACCGAGCTTTACTAGCCTCATGTGTTTATCACATCTGGAGAGCAAGGAACTTGAGGAGATTTGAGCATGAAGAGAGGACTCCCGCCACGTTGGCCATCTTGATTGTGGAAGATGTCAAACAAGCATCCTTAGTATTAACCTAGCCACGTCTGTTAGTACATGTGCCTTATTTAGATTATGGCGTATCCCTTGGCCTGTCGAGGGAGAAACCAACTAAAAAACTTTTTTGTACTATTATGTGTTCTTTTTTATTAATGAAAATTACGTTTACCCAAAAAAAAAGAGTCTTCCTCATGGATTTAGAACAAAAATCAATGAATTAGATTTTATATTTTATTATTGTTGGCTTATGAACAAGGTATTGGAACCATAACCCATCCACTTATATTAACCTGGTAGGCCTAAAAATAAGCTCAATCCAGCAGGATGACTCAACAGATAACAAAGATGATATATCATTCGTACTTCTGACATCATGAGACAGATCATATCCAAAGATCTCCTACGAACTCCTCATGGATTGATAAAAGCATACCTGGTAGCAATAAGTAAAACGGGATCCTCGGAATTCAATTTGATTAGCATGGCTCATTCAAACAGTCATAACTTCTCCAAGATAAGTTCAAATCGTAATTCATTTTTTTTATTTACTTAACTTGCATAGCTTTCTAATGGTATATAACAAGTTGCAACCACTTTCGAGATTCACTCTCCATTGGCCTATAAATAGAGACTACTGTGCAACCATAATGGTAACTAACATCATTTCCTTTCACTCTAATTTTCTCTCAATTTTCAACAAGTTTCTTGCACCTTTTTGTACTCCATACACACACTTGAACTTATATTTCAACATTTTATTAATTGAATTCGATTATTTCACCGTTTTTCTAATGTTATTTTAAGTTTTCCAATTATTTTATTAGTAAACAATTACTGAAGCGCTAATCCTGTTTTACATTTTAATCTTTATTTGACCTTAGGATTTCATTGAAAAACCCTTCGACTATTGAGGTGTTCTTGGACCCTGGTGTGTATTATTGGTGTCGACTATTGAAAATTTGATAAAGACGTGAGAAATGACCAACTCAAACCACAAGGTAATAATGGTTCTTTTTAGGGAAACACTCTTCCTCGCTGCAGTAAGTTCTGCAATTCCACCTTCAGAATAGTTACCGGGGGACCTCAATCCCCCTGCTCCCACTCTTGACCCTACAGCCCTACATGCTATTGCCAACCTATTGTTCTATGAGCAGCTCCACCAGTTCATTATGAAGACCATCAACTAACCATCCACAGCCCCTTTGCCAGTGGAGCAAAAAAATCTTCCCAACAGGAAAAACTCGGCACTCAAATAGATTAAAGAACTGATGGGCCGACTTTTGTTGTACTCCAGTAGGACGGACTTACACTAGTTGATCCCCCCAGCAAGGAAGGGGTCAACTACGAATGTTGTTCACATAAGAAGTAAGTGGCGGAACTCAGCCAACAAGTAAAGAAAGAGGTCCACCTACTAGAGCGCAGTATTCCATTCAACGCAAACATCATGGCAAAAGAGCTCTCTGTTCACTTCATGGCGCCTTCACACCTACCTGCTTACAATAGCACCACGGACCTTGCTAAGCACATTTATGAGTGAAAGGAACAGGATGACCCCGAAAATTAGAGAAAGTAGCGTAAGTGAAAAATAAATCAAATTTAAAATCGAATAAGGGGGTGTTCCCCTTGATTTTTCCTGGTGTTTGGTACTTGAAACATACACAAAACCGTTTATGCGGTTATGGCTAGAAACCAAAAGGAGGTGCATGCAACATAAAATCCGATTTATATCTTTTCGATTACCTTTTAAATGACGACGTGCATTGTTCATTTTTCAACATAGATTCCCTCTCCGTTCATGTAGGGATCAACATAGATTCCCTCTATGTTCTTCCACGCCACACATCGGAAGAGAAATCACAAATCCACTGCTAGATGGATGGTGATCTTGCAACGAAAATTATTTTTGTCGGAAGAAACTAATCTGAATTCAACTATCAAATTAGTGAATCAGATTATCTTGGTTCTCTCTTTAAACTAGTGGAAGAAGAACTCAACGGAGAGTTGTTGTGAGGGAGAGAAAATCGAGAGTTGAGAGAGAGAGAAACACAATGGCAAATGGTTACACTTAATGACTTGGGTCGATCTTGAGGAAACCTATTCGTCCTTAGTCATGGCCAAATCCATTCGGATAGCGCTTGTCATAGTTGCATGGTATGACTATGAAATATGACAGATGGATGAGAAAACAGTTTTTCTTAAAGAGTTTGTTAAGGAAGAGATCTATATAGATCGGCCAAAGGGTTTCACATTTGTTCGAAAAGAGCAGAAGGTCTGTCATCTCCAAAGGTCTATATATGGTCTCAATAAACTTTTCGAAGCTAGAATATCTGCTTTTTTTATGAAGCCATACAGAGTTATGATTTCATCAAGAAGAATTTGACCCTTATGCATACAAGAATGTCAGTGGGACCTTAATTGCATTCCTCGTGCTTTAAGTGGATGATATCTTGCTCACTAGGAATGATGTCAAGATGTTATGTGATACTAAAGCATGGCTGTCCACACAATTCTCCATGAAGAATTTGGTGAACCTTCCTACATCCTAGACATCAAGATTATCCGGGATAGATCTAAAAGGATGTTAGGAATGACCCAAACCTTGTATGTTTCAAATGAAAATATTTAAATGAGGATTCATTCCTATGAGGCATGGGATTAAGCTATCCAAGAAGCAGTCTCCTAAAACTGATTGGGAGCTTAGAAAAATATTTGATATGTCCTATGCCAACATACAGTATTTATGCAATGCACAAAGCCCATTGTTGCCTTCCCTTGAGCGTAACGTCGGTGAGGCACTCTGGACTATGGTCAAGACCATTGTTAAGTACCTAAGAAGGACTAAAGATATGTTCTTGATTTACGGTGGTAGAGAGTTGATTTTAGAATTTATCGAATTTATATCTTTTGCACTCCAATTAATTTAGACGGTAATGAAATGCGTGCAAGCATTATGTATCCACGATCATGACCATCTCAAATTTGCAAGCCTCAAGTGTTGCTACTCTAATTGTATCCATACCTTGGATACCCACCACCGTTTGAGTTCATGCTAATAGATCTCAAATCCTAGCATCTAAACTTCTCAAAGGATTAGATGCCTACCACAATCTAATTGTGAATATTTTGTGTAAAATTCCATCTTCATTCTATTAATTAGTACAAGATGGAAATCTAATATATGAAAAACATAAAACCCCAAGCAATGTTTGATTGATAGAAGAGACATCGGGAGGGCCCCAAAACTTTTTTCTTCTAAATGCTTGGCTGGCCACATCCACCCTATATATATATATAGGGGTGGGGTCCTTTATCTAGAAAGATTAATGTGTCGTGGAGTTTGAATCAAAATTCTACCTCAATTCAAACTCCTTTACTTAACCATTAAGCATTTGTATTTTCTCCATGATTAACTCTCCATCTTTTTCTCTTTAATTATTTAATTACAAAGGTAATTTCTTGTCCTATAAAGTTATCAGGGGATTGGTCCGTGGAAAAATTAAATACAACTTAATCTTCCCAATGAAATTCTAAATTCCATCAATTAATGTCCCACAAAAACTAATTAAGAAAAATTATAATTGATCACATTAATTAATTTTATTTTATTTTTCTTTTGAGCTCGTCTAATCAAATTAGACATGTACCAATTTAACTCAATTAAATATCTCTATATTATTGATTTAATAACATTATACTAATTAAGCTCATGAATAACTAACTACTATAGTTAATTAATATTTTATACCATTTAATTCAACCTTGAATTAAATAGTTATTTGACTGAAATAATCCAATTAATTTAATCATTAAATTAGTCGAGATCTAACATATGTGCTTCTCCAACTAAGCATATGAACCCTTAAAGTTTCTTCTTTTTTTCTTCCCATGCTAAATGGCCACAAGAATATAGGCTTCCCTAGAGGGATGAGGTGGTCGCCCACCTCAAACCCCACCAAGCAGCAATGGAGGGCACAGAAAGCTGATTTTCATCTTTGTCAGTGCCTTAATTGGACTCATCAAGGAGAATTTTAATTTTTCCATAAACGGATTCCGGACATTAACCACCCGCTAATCAGGACAAAGGAACAATATGGCCCTTATAGTATTCTAATTTGAATTGTCTTAGGCTGATTAATATCATACTTTGTACCAGGCCACCCCATAAATCGCGAACTAGTCCAACAAAATGAAATGAATTACTGAGCCGGGTTAATTGGCGCTTTTCATTCCCCTGGAGAGGACCTTTTCTGCTAACAAATCTTTGCCATTCTGTTCAAACAGTGAACAGATTCCAAGCCCTTGTCCACACGAACAGCAAGGACAAAACCGCGGTCACCAGTTTAAATATAGGAACTGAATATGTTGCCTGTGAGACGATGCAAACTGGACTTGCTTTATTGGCAAAAGCTGAGGAATTGAACCAGTAATTTGCTCGACAAAGTCTATGCATACAAGTTCACCAAATTTCATATATTATTGATAACAGAAACCACGTCAAGCGTAGAAGAATACCCCATACCAAAATTTAACTAGATGACGATTTAATCCTGGATATTGCATAAATCAAGAACTGAATTCAACCCAACAGAGTACTATGACAATGTACATCTTACAGATTTGCTTTGGTATTACAATTCAAGAAACAGGCACGGAAATACAGCATAGGCCTCATAATATTAAGATACATGCATGTGCAGCATATGCTATCATCAAAAAGAGAGGAAAAGAAGAAAACGGAAAGAAAGAAATTGAATAGATCAGAGGAAAAAAATTGCTCTCTTCAACACTGTAATCAGAACAAGTCAACATCTAATCCTAAGGAGAAATTATGTTATCATATCATTAGCGAAGCAGATCTAGGTAAAAGAAAATGCCTCTGAATTCACGAGCTACCAAATTCCTTACCTACTGACTTGCAGTCGCAGATATGGCTTATAACTTTACAGGCAGCTATCTTCAGCCTGGATCATAGCATTTCTAACCATCTTCGGAGTACAATATATTCATTGTTCCCACTAACTACTGAAAAACAGGCACAATGTCATAGAGTATCTATAAAGGTCATAGACAGAGAAAAGGTCAATCAGCTATACCTCAAAGTTGAAGACACCTGCAATCTGTTGAATTTTGACCATACCGTTCCATATCACAGCTTCACTGAACCATTGACGTATATATATGACTTAGTTTTGGAGAACAAACGCTTTGTTTTGACTGGCTAAAAACTTCAAACCATGTGCTATGGCACAAACTGCCAAGCATCTCATCATCACTGAGTTGGTAATCACTAGTTAAAGAACAGAGCGTCAATCAGTATTGATAGCAAGATTGCGGCAACTCAATGCAATAATCTGCAATTGTATACATGAACATGACATGCGATGACAATGAAAATTACTAGTCTTTTTTTCATGGACCATGATTTCATAGTTAACCAATATACTTCTAGCTCAATTAATGACTTAATTTCTAGCATAAAACATATTTGAAAAGCATAGGATTAGTTTCAGGAAAGAATGCCCCCGACCCTAGAGGCCCTCGGGCCATGTACCCAGTAAATATAGTTCATTCCTATTTCCTTAAGCTAACAAAGTTTCTTCCTTAAACTTATGTCTTAAACAGCGTCTGCTGGCTCTGGCACAAGATCTTAAATTAATTTCCGCTTAAGTATCATATAGCATCAGTCTTCTTACTTAGTAAAGCTAAGGTAAGAAGGAATGCATCAACTCCAACCACTAGTTCACAAAGCCCCATAATATACAGATTTTCTAGGCTGCTCATCTATGATTCATATATGATTACAATCCCATCTCTCAACTTCTATTTGAGTAAGAAAGTACTTATCATACACCTTCAGCCTTTAGATGGCCAAATGCATTCTAATAATTAACATCGAATTTCAACAGCAGTGGATTTTTTAGCAGGATGGAAGACATATGTTTGGAGTCACACTACATGTAACTTGGTTGCCATTTTATAAATGCTATCAAGTTGTATGCATTAAAGTTCTCAAACATGACGTGAATATGTAAAGTTATTTCATGGGCGTGATACCAATTCCATTTGGTTAAGGCAGAAATCGCATATGCTTCATACTGATGTCTTTTGATTACCAGTAAGGGTAGGAATATCGAGTTCGCTTGCGCCTAGAGGAAGAAAATCTAATAAATACATCATTCTTTTTCCCTTCTCGCTTTCTTCTCATCAAACACATGCAAGGTAGCATGCACCAAATTCAAAAGAAAAAAACCAAAAATCGTTCCATTGACCTTTCAATGGTAGGCTCAATGTTCTACAAATCGACTTAGAAAACTAGTGTTTGTGATGCATTAAACATTAACAATGTCACACCAAGTGACAAATAAGTAAGTTGAAGACAAGCAAATTATTATTTGCATAGCATGTTTGATAACAGTGGAACATATAGTGACACTAAATTTTCATTTGTCAACTCATAACCAGTATTTACTTCTAGCATTCTATCATACAGAACTCTATCGATATCCATATTCCGCACCTTTTAAAGCCACAATATTGGATGATATGACAAAAATGTCAATGATGAAGATCACAGAGGAAGGAAATTCCCAGACCTACAAAATACAAATATTTTGGATTAAACAAAATAGAAGAGAGCTAGAAAATGAAAACTAGGGCATAAAACTCGTTAAAAGTACAAATGATGGTCTTAGGAGCAGAAGTAGACACTAATAATCTTAAGGGAAAGATATCAACTGAATGCTCTTCCATTAGAAAAGATAAAGTATTAGCTAGAACATACCATCATGGCCATGAGAAAGATCTTGAAGTAACTTGAAACAAGGACTACAAGAACTATCTGTTTCCACCTGTCAAGTTACAAGATGAGTTAATTAATTTCTGGAGAGTTCTTTCTAGCAAGACAAAAACAATCAGAAAATGACAAGCTCGGGGAAGGAGGTGATACATCAATGCCGTTTTCTCAACTCAAATAATCACCCTACAACTTTGTGGCACAGGTTGTTTACCCAGTAACATCCTACATTAGTACAACTTCAATAAGTATCAATAGCAAGTTATAATGACCATGTTACCGAACTGAAGACATGAATGTTGACTAATTGGTGAGTTATCCTTGTAGCGAACGTTTTCAAGTCGAAACTTGCTGCCTTCAGCAAATCTCTCCCAATTCGAGAAATAAAAGCCACAGAATGCATGAAGCAGCTGTAAATTAACAAATTAAATGAGTTCCTTAATCACATGAACCTGTGACAGTAATAGTAGTTTATCACAAGAACTTAGTGAAACAGATGGGCAATTACATTTTCCGTCCTTTTGTGTCCTTCATTCAATTTCAATCCCTCAGGCAACCATCTTCAAGTTTAGTCCTCTTAAATGGTCCTGACTATTTGAACTCCGCTAAGTCCTAATAAAACAGTTCATGCACAACGCACATCAGCATTGAAATATTTAGTTTTGGTTTGAACTTTTTACAGTTTTGGTTCCATGAGATTTAACATTTTAAAATTTTAGTTTCTCACATAGCAATGAATGGAAATTAACAGCAAGCATTGGATCTGTCAACAAATTGAAAAACTAAGGAACAAAGTTGTTGAATGGATCTGTCAACAAATTGAAAGACTAAGGAACAAAATTGTTGAATGCTAAACCAAAGAGATTGAAGGCTGAAATTTGGAACAATGACAAAGATGACGAGCCAAAATGTAATTATCACCAAAATAAGCGCGCTTATTAAAGGACGCCTCAAAATGTGGATTGCAATGCCATTCTTATATTTTAGAATAAATAGGAAATATTTCGTCTGGTCTTAAGAAATTGTGAAGATAACCTTTACTCAATTTTGATGAAAATATATCCCATATAGGAAACGTCACCACCCACTGCCAATTCCATAATAAAAGAGCGTATGTGATGCATCCAAGCATGAAGTACCTTGAAGAAGACACAAAATATCTCAGAAAATCAGTGACTTACCCATAAAATCCAGTTGATGCCCTCAGAAACTTCCTGGTGGCTTGAAATACAACACAAAGAAAGATGAGGTTCCCCAAGATAACACCAGCCAGCATCTGTGATAACACCATCATCAAAATACATACTTATTTATAAATCGATAATCACCGTCAATGTTGAAAGAGCAAGGCTAACCATTAGAAAAAATTTGGAATCCAAACCTTTCCAAATTCCAGTAACAAAGAAGCAACGCTTGCACGGGAAGGCCATTCCTTTTCATTTGTTCTCAACACCCACATTCTGTCTAGGGTAGCTAAGGCAATATATATACTACATTGAAATGTATGTAAACATACAGAAACTTTAGATTATCATAAAAAAAATAAGTGATAATTTAGTTTAATCAACGGATACAGATATCCAACAGAAGGTAAGCCAAAACTGATTTCCACAACACGCTCTGCAAAACAGAAAATTCATTTACACATGCTGTAAGTAAACCTAAATCCACATCTGTGCAGAAACATAATCAAATTAGTGAAAATGTCAAGGAATAAAAATTGTACCTCAAAATTGACAGTCTCTTTACTGAACATATTGTAGAATAAATGTCTGTATGCTTTGGGCTTGTGCAGTATCAAATCAATTATGAGGATCTAAATAATTAAAAAGAAAAGAAAAGGGAAAAATCTTATATAAAAGATAAAGGTAGAACAATCAAATATGAGAATTGTGGATTCTAGTTTGCTTTGTTTCTATTACCATTACTTCACACTCAATGTACTCATCAGCAACAGCTTTGCAGTTTCCCTAAAATAAATTCATGGCATTAGAGAGAAGTACAATAACTGAAAACAAAGATGGAACTAGGTAAAATAAGTTGAAGAAGATGAAGAATTACGCATTTCATGAGGCGAATATTTCCTGGAGAATACTGAATGTAGAGTGTCTTCATAGGGAATCCACACTGCACGCATCGGAAGTCAGTGGTGCCTCGCTCTTTGCTAGTAGTACCACAGCTATCCATTTTTTGCATTTTTTTTTATCTCCGATTTCTCTGTGAAGGAGTTGTAACAGAGAAGATAAAAGCAGGTAAAAGGAGTTGCACCTCAATATCCATAGCAACTAAGATTTTTGCATGAGATTTATTTTCATGGTAATTTGTAAATATTATCCAAGGAAAATTACATTGACAAACCCTAAAGTTAGGTATAATTATAAAAACACCTTATCTTTTGCAAAATTACAGTACACCCCCTGATGTTCTATTAGTAACTACATGTAAACCCCGCCCCCCCCACCCACCCACCCACACACACACACGTACATACATGTAGATATCAAACTCTTTTCTCCCACAGTCAATTATAGAAATAGTGCAATTTATATTGATGTATGAAAAGACGACATAAAGTACTAAGGTTTGAGTTCCACTACAAGGTTGCATAGAAATTGACAATGCATATGAAGGACTCGTTGATTACACAAGTTAAATAAGATATATCACATCAAGCATCATAGTTAAGCAAATACCTTATGTTTATTAGCTTTATCCACTAAGTGAGAACCCAAAATGCAAATGTACGCTCATGAAAGTATCCCAAAAAGTTTTCACATAAGCCGGTACAGTCTAGATTCCTATCAAATGATTTCTTTTGAAAGTTTCATCTATCAGCAAGATCTAGCCCTTCATATGCATCAGAAGCATCTTCTGAGGCATGCGCTAGACTCCAAAATCAAGTAGGTGGAATCTACCTAGAAGATACATGGGCAGTTTACAATTTTCTTGATTCTAATCCTTCAATCTTGGCAAAACTCTAAAAGCTTCTTATAACATCAGCACCTAATGGCTTCGCTAAATCTGGGACAAGTTTTCTAGTTCCCATGAGAAATCGAGAAACTAACCTTGATTGAAATAATTTCTGCCTGTGACTCTTAGAGGAAACAATCAACAAGTGACAACAATTGAAGTCACCAAAACATTGACAGCAAACCAATCTAATAACAAGAGTTACATTAGAAATGCATGAACAAATAGTATAAAAAATTGGGAGAAATCAAAAAATCAATCATCAAAAGGAAACAAAGACCTTAAGTTTTTTTGCCCAATTATGACTGAATAACATATCAAAATGGACCAGCTTCAGAAAAGAACATATCAAAATAGACCATGTGAAGTAATAAATGTCAATGATCAAGAAGAAACACAGAAATTTTGTAACAAGGTTGATAGAGCATTTTGATTTTTATATATGCTAAACAATCTTCAGAGATTCTTTCATTTCAGAAAACACCATCACAATTCGAATTTATGGTAACATATTAAGCAATCAAATTACATGAATGAAAGCCAGCCCATGCGATTTTGATTGCATGTCCTAATGGTGACCGCTCATGGGAGCTCCTTGTCCCATTTTTACATGTAAAAGTCAGCAATTAAGGAATCACCCTAAACAATTATTATAAAAAATTAAAAGCCCCATTCTCTTCAACTAAATTCTTCTGATGATATTATTACTTGGCCAAAATTAAAACCAGTACAACGGGGGCACCCAACTCTCAATCCTCTTCATTAAGATAATCATGTTTCCAACTAATTCACATTCTCGTGAAATTCCAGCAAAAGGCAAGGCTTCATCTAGAGTTGTATTCAGTAGGTGTTCCAGTGTCGAACTCTCTGACTTACAGAACGAACTATACCTAGTCGAAATTCAACTGACAAAACATTCCAATAGTCCAAAGATACTCTCCTACTAAAATAGGGATGGATTTCAGAGCTTATCAACTTCTTCTGGTAATTGGAACAAAATTTGGAAATCACAAAAATTGACCAAATTAAGTCAGACAAAAATTCTCTTATTTTTTTTTCGTGATGCGAACATTGCGTGTAAAAAAATGCAACCATCAATCTTAATTTCTGAAGAGCAGAAAACAACAACCTGGAGAAGCCGCAAGGTGGTGAGAGCGGTGACTGATGCTGCTGAGGATGAACAAATCAGGACAGTAGCCGAGTGCGACGGCGGCCGACAGAGTACGGTGGGATTTGGGAATCCAACTGGGATGTTTGGGATTTTGGAATTCCTTTTTTCTCTCTGGTTAATGGATTTTGGAATATATTATGATTGTATTAATGGGCAACATATAAAAATTAAAAAGAGAAACGATTTTGGTGAAACGAATCAACATTGATAATACAGTAGAATCAGATAATTTTCTTGCATGTACAAGACTAGGTTGCTCCCCCGCTGTAGATTTAATTAAAGAATCACTATCTTTGGTTTTATATTTTCGCATTTTTCAAAATAAGATAAAATAATTTTTGTGTTTGTGTTTTTACATCTTATATGTATTTTTTATTTTTCAACTTTCTATATATAATATGTATATAGACTTATATATATAATATAAAACAGATATAATTTGACAATAAACAGTTATTTTTATCTCCAAGAAAAATAATATTAAACATACAATATTTATATATATACGTATTTATATAAAAAAAGATATATAAAAAAGATATGATTTGATAATTACAGTGATTTTGTCTCCCAAATCCCAACATCAAACCTATACCACTTATTTTAAAATATCTTAAATTACCTCAAAACACAAATTCAAAAATATCATCTATTTCAACACACACTTATTTATCTCTATTTTTCTTTCTCTATCCCCAAAACACAAAACAAAACACTCAAACCACAAATCCAAACACTATGAATGAGTTTCAAAGGAGGGTTCGCCCTGTTGGTGTTTCTGATGGAACAGTTTTTGAATATAGGAAAAACTCGTTTTATGTGAACATTAGGCGGACATTCAAAATGATGAGCTTGACGGGATTCTCGCTCGGACGGAGTTTGCAAGAGGTGAGATGCCGGTCAGATACCTTGGCATTCCACTAGCGGCACAGCGGCTTTCGGTCACCAACTACTCACCGCTTGTGGATCAAATTGTCAACTGCATTTCGAAGTGGACGGGCAAATCCTTATCTTATGCAGGCCGACTGGAACTTATCCGTTCAGTTATTCAGGGGGTGGAGTGCTTTTGGCTCCAAGTTTTCCCACTTCCAGCGGCGGTCATCGAGAAAATCCACCGGCTTTGCAGGAATTTTCTATAGAACTCTAGGAGGGCACCGGTCACTTGGGAGGAAATCTGTCATCCCAAGGAAGAAGGTGGACTCGGTATTCGACACATACAGTCTTGGAACGTGGCTCTCCTTGCCCGTGTATTATGGAACATCCACCGCAAGGCAGACACGTTGTGGGTGCAGTGGGTCAACGGTGTCTACCTTAGAGGTGCATCAATCTGGGACTGGCAACCGAAGAAGGGGGATTCTCTACTCCTTCAACAGCTTGCCGAAATCCGCAACAGGGTGATCACTGATTTTGGGTCTCCTAAGGCAGCGATCGAACAGATGACGAGATGGTCTACCCAAAAGGGTCTCCAAACGTCGATAGCTTATGAGTACTTCAGGCCGAAACTTGCAAGGCAGCCTTGGAAAGCAGCTATATGGAAGGCTTTTATCCCGCCGAAGTACTCATTTATCTTGTGGCTTGGCTTGCGCGGTAGACTAGCTACAAGGGACAAACTTGGATTCCTCCAAAGGAGGATTTGTGCTCACTATGCATCAACACCAAGGAATCGGCCAAGCACCTTTTCTTTGAGTGCCCGTTCAGCAACTTCGTTTGGTCACGCATCTGACACTGGCTTGGCATTAACCAGACTATGTCAACCCTTCAAAGTGCTGTCAAGTGGCTCAAGAAGGAGAAAACAGGTTCCTCCGTGCAGAACAAAGCACGACACCTCGCTTTGGCATGCACGGTTTACACACTTTGGAGGCATCGGAACGAAGTCATCTTTGAGGGCTCAACGGCCTGTCCCGATGGGCTTATTAGTTTAGTCAAGGTTACATTGTATAGGGTCCTTTGGACGCTTTTTCCACATGGTTTGATTGTTTCTTAATCTTTAGCGTGGGCTTTTGTATCTCTCCAGGTATGCCCGGAGTACATTGTAAATATTCTTGAGTGAACGAAACTTACATTTCACCCAAAAAAAAAGAACAATTCTTTTATGGAACCTCATTGAGTTGTCGAATTTTTCATAAAATGGCGTGAATCTGGCGACCCTTTTTTCAGAAATATTTAGCCTATTTCTAGATGTATTTTAGTTATAAAACTTTTTATAAATTTTTATTACACGATATATATACTATCTGTTAATTTTCAGATTCTTTGAAAATTTGGGTAAATTTATGAAATTCCTTGAGTTATGATATACGGAAGTGCTCTTCTCTGCAGAACCTTACTCTATCTGATATTATATGGTAACTTTAAAAAGTATTTCTAATCATTAATTATTTTTCATATAAACTAATACGAGCCTTGAGTAACATATAAAAGTCTTACAATTTTTTCTTGTAGGATTGCATTTTAAAAATTCATCCAAGTAAATTGTCAGTCTATATCATAGTTATTCTTCAACTAGATTTTGGAAATTCTTGCACCTATTTGTTCAACTAAATTTTATCTAACATGTTTTTTATATGTTAGTACTTTCTCTGAAATTTTCATAGCCGTACACTAAGTTTGTAATTTTAAAATGTTCATAGAATGAGATTGGCAGTTGGTATCACCCTATTATCTGTCTAGTCTAGTTTCTTTATTTGGCTTTGAATCGATTAGGGCATAATCGCGTGGCTAGGATCATAAATTGATATAAGTATTATTCATTTACTTTGAGTATCAAATTTTATAAGGCGAATTTTGTATTGAATTAGGAATTTGAGTTCGTCAAATCATTAGGTTTGAATTTAGATAAAAGTTTCTCATAGTTTGTTTCTCTAGGATTAAATAGGTTGAAGACGTATTTTTATGGATGAATGTGACTTAATTAGTTACTGATTTATAGGAATTATATCAACTGATTCATAGGATTCAACCTGGAACAAGTGACCAAATAAGTGAATTCGAGTTTACAATATTCTGTAAGTGGATTCTTCCCTCTTACTTAATGTTTTTTTTAAATACTTTTTTGTCTCAAATGATAGTTTTGGACTTAAAGCAAAATACAATGCGAGTATATGATATTTTTATAAGTTCAAAATGAGGTACATGTAGTAGGATTTTCTGTCAAATATTTATATAAGCACTTTGTAAATCTTGTAAATTGAAAATCAGTATGTTGTGTCAAAATTATTCTATTGTCTATTATACTTTTGAAGTCTTTTTCAAAATTGAGACACGTGTAACAAATGTTATGTTAGTTTTTTTTTTTTTTAAGTAATGATAAAGCATACTCAAGTTCATCGACTAATAGATGGAACCTACTCAACCGTTAACGAAATCACTGTTAACTGGGAAAAAACTAGAGTTGCTCTGGACCCTCTCAGTTAGGGTTAAAAATTCAGAACTTCTATCTTACCCTCTCAATTGGGGTAATAAACTGACAACTTCTGTTTGACCCTCTCGGTTGGGTTATACTGTAGCATCCCTTACAACACTATACTTAATTACCACTGATTGTCATACTTTTTGTTTAATTACACCCCTCTTATAAGATATTTTCATTAGTCATATAATATATAAATGTCTTACGAAATAATAGGCATCGTCAAAAGATAATATTTACTCTTCCCAGATGTCGTCATATACAAAATTTCAAAAGAAAATAACGCAACAACTAGTTGTATAAAATTTTAAACACAACCTGACAAAAGACTAGTATATTTGATAATCACAGAACCAAAAGTCTCTGCTTCAGGTGTCACGACTGACCACCTAATAAGAATAACGGCATGGCTCAAAATCCAATGTGGCTAAACAGTATGACCTATCTCCTGAAACGTATGTGGCAAGAATGTGTTGCCTACTCAATAATTATAGCCAGTCAATCTATATATACATCCACCGCAAGTCAAACATAATACAATCGTATCAACCAACCAATATTCGTCAAATATCATCATAACATATAAGAAATAACATATGCTCATAATCATATATCAACATATGACATGATAGCGGCATTTCAGTTAATTTTCTTAGGACCCTACTTTACCAAACTTGAGTGTATCACTCAATGTCTTTGTCAGCTATCATTATCATCTCAATCACCATATTTCTTTTTTTTTTTTTTCGTTTTTTCTTGATATCACACAACGTACATCTCATATGATACCCACATCACCAATACCACACACAGCATATAGCTCGTATAATATCCCATCACATATCATATCACATAGCACAAAGCTCGTATAATATGTCACATCATCTCCATTGATCAATGACAGCACACAGTTCGTCATTAATCATATTATCATAAGCCGTTAAGGTACACTCCGTCCTAATTAGGTAAACCATCTTTTATTCCAATTCACAACAATAATATCATTAACTCATCATTAAATTCCATTTAATAATTATTTTCTCATCAATAGTTTCCCCATTTGATTTTATTCACCAGTCAATTATATGATCACTAATCATTCATCTTACGTCCGATACAACCACATATAAACACATAATAACAATTTTACAGATATCAAGGTAACCCAACAAATAGTCCACGATCAAATATGTAAACAACCAATATATAATATCCACATACATAAATATATATATATATAAATTCAAGTTCACGATCAGATATATAAACAATCAATATATATAATACCTACATATATAAATATATATAAATCCAATTAGCTATAATTACCTCAAATCTCAAAATGACTCAATTAACACAAAGAGTTGCTCAATTCTATCTTGTTGTCATGTCCTATAATAAAATTTTATACATATAATCAATATACTGAGAATATCATAAATGCTAACGAGATATTAAATAGTATCCGTACGTTCCACCAATCTTTTAATATTTCGTGTCTCGAAATTCAAACCCCCGTTCCATTTTTTTTTAAATAACTAAACTTCATAGGTATATATTTAATTTATCAACTAACTCATAAAAATTCATTTAATCAAACCCCTTAGATCTTTATAATTATCATTCTTAATAACATCCCTAAATTGAATTATCACGAGAATCTCATTTTCTTTCTAATAACCATAATATTTCTCAAATATAATTTTTCAATATTTCTTAAATATAGTTTTTAAATATTTTTATGAATTTTCTATCAATTCCTCACTGTTATAGAATTTAATTAACATCAATATAATTAAATATTTGATTAATATGTCTGATGAAAAAATAAATTAACTATAATAATAACTAAATTTAACAAATTTAATAATTTAATTAATCAGCTATAACATTTTTACATCAAATGTGAGATTTAATTCAATATCAATTTAAATAGTCAAATTCATTAAATTTTTTAGTTAAATATTACATCGAATAATATAAATTACTTTTAGCAAATAAATTAATTAAATAATATAATTATATAAATTAATAAAACTTAACATCAAAATTTTTATACCTGCTTTGTTTTCGCTTTAGTGTATGTATATGTGAAGAATGTGTGTGCATTTATCAATTTAAGTTGTTAAGTTATCATTAGATATATATATATATAATAATGTGTGGTGAGGTGGTGGGGTGATGGCCCACCCACCCCACTCTCATTATATTATATATATTATTTTTTTAATTTTTTTTTAAATTATTTGATGAGTTCAAAAAATGCATGGGTCCAATTAATATGGACTATGCTCAAAGTTAGGGCTAAAGTGAATGCAAATCCTAAATGGGGGACCTGCAAAGAAGGCGCTAGCACTCCGACGCCCAAATTAGTATTAGATTTGAGATAGAATAAATTTAAAAAGTAAATTAATGTAATTAAAATTGAGATATGATGAATAAAGTCGGTAAAAAATGCAAGAATACATGATAATGTGCTTGTAGAGTGCTTAGAAAATGTTTAAAGAGTACTTAAAAAGTGTTTAGAGAGTGAGAGATATAATTTAGAAAATAAGAGATGTGTGAGAGACGTTAGAGGGTCTCATGAAGGTGTTTGGAAGTGCCTTGAGCATGGAAGAGTAAATCTATATTTATAGGGGGTGCCCTCTTCCGATAGGACTGTACATTTCCTCCATTTCCGAAAAAAAGTGGATGAATGTCGTTCGGATAAGCCATAATTTGATCTTATCTTCTGTTAGAAGTGCTTTTGAATCCTATCGTCGAGTTTGGGGGGATTCTTCATCAGCAATGACTCCTAACTGCTAGGGAATCCAAGCTGTCAAGGAGTCTAGGGCTTTGGGGGCACTTTCCTCTTCTGTGAGGAGTCTCATCCACCAGGGGGATCCTCCTAAGGCTGATGTGGTCCAATGGAGCTGTTGACAAATGCAACGTAGGAAAGTGTGCACCCATGTGTGTGTGCCTTTTGGGTTAAATATTTGTCGGGCTTTGATTATGGTCCGAGTAGGGGGATGCTTCAGCCTCCTCCCTCTCCCAATCTATTTTTTGGGAGGCACCTGCCAAGACTGCCCGCTTGTCTGTTTTCTAGGGGGCACCTGCAAGACCATATCAAATGTTTTTGGGCCTCTCATGACTTGGAGCTCCTAGGATGTTACGGACCTCTCATTTTTTTTCTTCTTTTTGGATCGTTTGGGCCTATTTAGGCAATCTATTTTTATGCACATCAGTATCCATTACGTCCTACCTAATTTTTTAATTAATATAATTTGCTTTCAAATATTATAATAAACTCTAATTTACTCTGTTCAAGTTTTATTCCAATTTCAACCTATAATTTATTATAATAAAATTTAAATTTTTTTTTAGTTACCAATTAGTCTCTCAATTATGTGTAAAATCCTACGAACATTACATATAAACTGAGAACTTCTTTCTGACCCTCTCTGTTGGGGGTTATAAACTGAGAACTTCTTTCCGACCCTTTCAGTTGGAGTTATAAATTGAGAACTTTTATCTGACCCTCTCAATTTGGGTTAAAGATTGAGGCCTGGACTATGAACTATAATAATAGTCATAAATAAGTATGATGTTTGTTATGTTGCTAGTGCACGAGAGCATGTCTATTTAACTGAAATGATTGATTTATGAAAGCGCTTGCACTATTTAAATAAGATTGTGGTTGTCACACAAGATTATGTTGTACGCATTTATTTTGTTGAAAGTTGAGAATTCTCATTCTGTTGGCAAATGTTTTGAAGTGTTATATTCTCTTCATTCATATCATTTATTTTTGAACATTTTGGCAAATGATAGTTATGCATTATCAATATGTTATGCCCGTATATGGTAAGAGGAATCACTTACTGAGCGAGTAGTCGCTCATCCCACTTACCATATTTTGCAGATGAGGTGTATGAGGATGTGTGAGGAGGAGCTATACTGGGGTTGGTAGCTAATCAAGGGATGCAAGTGGCATCGATTAATAAGTTTTGTGGACAATTTTTTATTTATTGGAATTATTTCTACTTCTGTTTAGTTGTTAGGACTTGGTGCTAGAGTCAAGATTTTAAATTTTATGTTTTTCCACTGTAAATATGTATCCAAATTTTATTGCTTAAGTATTATTATAGTTGAGTTTGGATTATAGTTCAGTAGTGAGGGCTTCATGCTACTATGGCTATGGACTTGGTGGCATAGTGACCTTGACCCGGAGCATGACACTGACGAAGGGGTCGGGGTGTAGATTATGGTTTTTTTTTATATATATTTGTTCACCTTTAGTTTAGTAGCTAAGTACAATACCATGTATGCAGAAAAGGAATATACTGAATTGCACAAAAGACCAAAACACTACATCATAAACATTGCATAAACTAAAACATGATGGAATAAGTACTTTCTTACATTGGCCAATTACAATGATTCAACACATCTACCTCCCTAACTATACATTTTAGTGGATTTTTTGTCATGGTGCTTTAGAACCATAAATAGCATCACAATAAATACTATCAGGAATATTGCAAATATAATATAAAGCATACACTTGACAGTATATACCTTGCATAATTTGGCATGTAACAATGGAACTTCCTCAAGGAATCACAACCAAACTTCAGATACACATTGGAGGATCAATCTATTCAAACATCGCACAATATGTACCCTGCGTTGTCACAATAAAACAGTGAAAATCACATTAATTGTTGCCAAATAAACCATGACTTCGCATATATATATATATGTATATATTTATAATTTAAATAAAAAATGATAAAATATAATAATTCACATTCAATTAACTAATATTAGACCTTGGGCAACCACGGAACCTCCGTCCAGAATTTGATGTAGTCCATGATATTTTTGTAACAACATAATAACTACTTCGGCAGACAGCATCCAATCTAGTGGCAAATATTGCACTATGTCGACGTCTGCCACTACCAAAGTTCTCCGAGTGAAGATTGCCTATAGACCAGCTGTGACTAGGCGCCCCTTTATTTGAATCCATGGTTTAAGAGAGTTAAACACAAAAAAGCTTCTAGTATTTATAAGAAATTGCAGATGACCTACAAAGCATTTAGCGGTGCAACCTCACCGTTGGTATAGTCGTCTTCAATTCTAGGGCTCATCCAAATTTGGAGAAAATAGGGTTGTCTTTGTATGCTCCAATTTTTCTAAGAATTTGTTTAAAAAAAATTTGGCCAACCAAGGGCATACTCGTCATTTGGACTACAATCAACCAAAGTAAACGTTGGATGATTTTTAATCCAACAATTAAAATGCAGCATGTAAACACCTAATAAATAAATTTGGATTTTTTAAGCATCCATTTAATTAAAAATAGTCTTATCACGCATTTACTCAAATTCTAGAAGTAAATGGGGCCAGAGTGATCAAAGAACTAAATTGCACTATATTGTGTCCGCCCCAAACACTTGTTATCCTTCCCAATGGTATGCACCTTGTGTGCTCTAGCTGATTGCAAATAAATGTAAGACTATTTTCGGGGAGCTTATACTCAGAAATCCTGCATAGGATATGAATTATAAGTATAATTCCTCCAATCAAGTGGCTATGAATGTAGAAAGCTTATAGAATTGTTTGAACTACTATACCATAAAAATTCTTTGTGTCATTTATTTTCAACACTTCACATTTTTTACTTCTCCATTGCATGCAAGCATTTGCAAAGATGTGGAGTTTCGTTTGAGGTTTAAATGCATTCATTGAAAGTAGCCATAGACGATGAACTTTAAAGAGTTGAGAAGTGGAATGAATTTTTGAACTCGTTATAATGAATCGTTGTGGATTCGAGAAAAGATAAATAGTATCTGATGGGTATGGTCCAAGATAGATTGACCCAAAAAGAAATGCCAAGATCAAGCCAGGCCCGACAGCTCAGGAAAAAGTCAGTCCGTCCAAGGGTGCTAGGTTCAACCCAAGAAGGAGCACCCTGCAGGGTTCGGCCTAAGAGGGAGCCCACCACACCAGAACCTGTGCAAGAAGGAAGCCTGCTCCATCAAAATTGGACCAATAAAGAGGTCTAGTACGAAGGCCTATTGCACCTTCCCAAGGCCAGCCCGAGGGAAGGAAGCTACCCTCAAGGAATCGGACTGTTCAGCCTAAGAGGGCTCTCCACCAGGTAGGAGTCTTCACCAAAGGAGGACTCCTTTCTCATCCGAAAACTGGCTGCTCAAGGAGCGGATAAGGTGCAACCTTATCCCCCAGCATCCCACCCTCGTCGTCAAACACGTAGCTCCTCTAGAACTCTTGCTATAGGAGGACTCCTCCTCTATTAAATATGGGATGCACCCCTCAACAAGCAGCCCCTTCCACACTCGAAAAAACTCTCCTGATGTTACTCTGCTCTTTCAAATATCTTATTCTTGCTTACAAAATTCTCATTTCTCTCATAATTTCTCGTTACAATTTATCATTATATTTATTTCTTCTTAAATTCGAGACTAACTTAAACATCGAACTGCTAGCGCATTATTTTGCAGGTCCTCTTTCTCAAGTATTTTCACTCGATTAGTCCAAATCCAACATTAAGATTCAAGAACTTTGGACCCGTGCTAAAGTTGCATGCATCACTATCTATCTTTAGAATATAAAAAATTTAAATACAAAATAATGACACTATATAATTTTTTCATACGGCCCCTCGTACATATGCAAATAATCAATATATAGTGGGTCAAACTTTGTTATATATACAGACTTATCATATATTGTTTTTTTATATCATCAAGATCAAACTTCGTAATATATACAGAGGGCTTAATACAATTTATCCCCCTATAATATTGTAAATGAGTAAATTACCTCATATGATAGAAAAATAGTAATTTACCTCCTATATTTTTAAAAATGAAGCAATTCACCTCCTTAGACGGGGACGTAAATATTACTTCATTTTGAAAAACACAGAAAGGTAAGTTGCTGTATTTTAAAAAATACCGACGGATGAATTGCTATTTTTTTTAATAGAATAGTAATTTACTTGTTTGTAATATTATAATAAAAGTGTAAATATTTTTTTCCTACAGATATCATATATCAATAACAACAAAAGAATTGTGGAGGCCATGATAAAGTCACGGCTAAATTATTTTCAACTATGCCTGTAAAACTCTTAGCAACTTTACGACACGAACTATACTATACCTCCCTAGTTCAGCTAAATTGCATATTTGGTCCTATAAAGGAGGGTGGTGCCCTTTTTGGTCTCATGATTTACAGGAATTTGTTTTTAGTCCCAAAAGATTAAAATAGTTGCAAAGTTGGTCCATTTTTAATTTTCCGTCAATATTTAACGAAAAGTGTCAAAGTGCCGTTAACTCAAATATATTATTTTAATATAGAGATAATGATTTTTTTTTTTAATATATAGATCCTAAATCTAGTTTTCTTCTCCTCCCATATCTCCACCATCCGACCACTTCTCAGCGCGAGCTTACCACCTCGGAAAGCACCTCCAATGACAAGCATTTTGAAACCCCTCCCACCGCAAATTTTCAATTCGTTGGCAAGATATCTCAATTTTTTGCTCAAAAAATCCTAACCCATGCCCCCCATTTTCTAGCGCTTTTTTCTCCACTGTCCGATCACTTCTCGATGCAAGCTCACCATCGTCGGAAAACCCATCCGACGATGAACATTTTGATACCTCACCCACTGGAAATCTCTAATCAGTTGGCAAGTTATATCTACTTTTTTCTCAAAAAACTCTAATCTCTGTCCCCATCTTCTATCATTTTTTTCTCCGCCGTTCAACCACCTTTCGATTGAGTCTACCATCGTTGGAAAGCCAATCCGATGGCGAGCATTTTGATACCACATCCACCGCCAATCTCCTGTCTGTCGGCAAGTTATCATCATTTTTCCAATTTATATTTTTTTTTTTAAATTTCTTTATATATACATCTAACTTAAATTATATTTTCTATATTATATTTTTAAGATATGTATAATTTAAAACATGGTAGTTTAGTAATTTAAAAACGTGACCCCAGCTGAATTAATGGCACACGCACTGAGCATACAACTTTCTATCAAATATTGATGGAAAATTAAAAATGAGTGTTGCAACTATTTATAATTTTTTGGGACTAAAAACAAATTTCTGTAAAATATGGGATCGAAAATGACAGCGACCCTTTTTTGTAGTACCAAATATGCAATTTAGTCCACCTAGTTCCAACTATAATAACTTCATTAGTGAAGACTGAAGTGTCCAACGCCCCAACATCAAACATAGACGTTACGTTGCGCTATTTCAAACCATCAATCGATCGCTATTACCCACTCCTTCGAATCTTCCATCTTCTACAACCTTTGAGAATCATCAAAAAGCAAAAGCAAGAACTCAAAATTCTTGAATTTTACATGAGCCCCAGTTGGGTTCTCCTCCAAATTCTGAAAAATGATAGTGTTCAGAAGTCGTGCTTGCATGAAAAATCTCGCTCGGTTGTCAAATTTGGTGAACAGGAAAGAAGGATTAGCCTTCGGTTCAAGTTTTAGAAGACGGGCTTCCGTTGAAAGTGGCAGGAGCGAAGGTTTTGCTGAAGAATTGAGTAATGGGAAGCAGTTCGCGGCTCTGTGGGGGAATGGAGATTTTGGCAGGCTGGGATTAGGCAATTTGGAATCGCAGTGGAGGCCTAAGCCTATTTTTCCATCTGCTTTTGATGATCAGAGTTTGCAGGAGGTCGCTTGCGGGGGTGCTCACACTCTTTTTCTAACTGGTGAATTGCGTATTCCACGATTTTCTATTTTCTGATTTTATCCTCTGGATATTCGTTTTTTATGTCTAGGTTTGGTGATTTATTTGCTGAAAGATTAATGCAGGTTTAGTCTTTGGTTGGACATACATGCGATTAAGGATTTTTTAAATTTCTGAATGGACTGCTTACTTGTGTGTGTGGTCAGGAATTCAGGACTGACATCTAGGCATCTTTTCAAGCATGTGTTTTTCACATGGAAAAAGTTGTAGATAGACATGATTTAGAATGTTGTGTTTACCTGCGGTTGATGTTGCTCTTCAACTAGGAAGTTGCTATATTATTTTCCTTACTTTCTGGTGCAAATTTTTGCTTCAACGCAAAGATTTTTGTACTTTAGTTTTTCCGATCCAACGCAAAGTTCAGGCTTAAATGAGTTAAGGATCATAAGCTTGCAGTTCTGGAGTAAGCCTTTTTCTAATGAAAAGAGAAATTTCTGTTGAATATTGAATTGGTTGGTAGGTTTGCTGGAAAAAAGGTGGTCAGTTTTTGGATCAATAGATTTCACAGCCAACTCATTTCCCTTTGTGCCAATTGTATACTATTTTTGCATTATAAATGAGGTCTCACCAGGCATTTATTTGCCTCGCTCATATTGACTGTAGATGTTTGACCTTCCAAATTTACAATGACCTACAATGCTGCAAAATGAGAATATTTGTGGTGTTTATCATCAGCCTCTAGGTGCAGGCTGCAATGTTTTGTTAACCTATGTTGCTGAGAATTTATAGATTTGTATGCCATGGCTTATAAGTTAACGATGTTTGCAGTATTACTGGAGCTTTCTCTTTTGTTTGTTGTGATTATGCGTAATGATAGGACGCCTTCTGGAGCATTTGGTACAACATCGTAAAATTGTGCCTGATGCTTTCTATTATTGTGCTATCACCACTACTTGGTCTGGCTTTTTAACATAAGAAAGTTTGCTAGTAGGATTAGAGTTTTTCCATAGTTTCTTGGCCAAGATTTCACTTGTTGGACACGCATTTACGAGCTCTGAAAATTTAATGATCTTGCACTTCCGATTCTGCATAAAATACTATAAAATTTTATGAGGAAAAGAGAAAATTTGGGCTGCTAGCTTACTAGTGAAAACGAATAGGTTTACCAGCAAAATTCTAGCTTTTCTTACTAGAATTTCTCAGTTATTCATGTATATGTGATGCTTTACGTGGAGTGAATGAGGCCTTGACAAGCCTGGTCAGATCCTTCATTACTTCATCTTCATGTTTATTCCAGATGCATACAGCATACTCTAGGATTCCACTAGTCATTTTGCAAAGCAAATTGACAACTAGTTTCAATATTTTATTAGATATGGATAATTCTTTCAATTTCATGAGGCTCATAAAATCGAGTATCTTGCATTTGCAGAAACTGGAGATGTATATGCTACTGGTCTCAATGACTTCGGACAGCTAGGAATATCAGATTCT
The DNA here is from genome assembly GCF_026168435.1 of Sesamum indicum. Lineage (NCBI taxonomy): Eukaryota > Viridiplantae > Streptophyta > Magnoliopsida > Lamiales > Pedaliaceae > Sesamum > Sesamum indicum. Next base: position 14,043,541 of record NC_142669.1, on the reverse strand, counting down.
CAAAATTATACAACTGTATGATATCCCAAAGATCACAGCTTGACCATCTTATATTTGGAGCTTATTCATCTGATGGTCCATTTCCTTTTGGGTTCGCTAAGTCTGAGTCAGTGTTTTCTTTTCAATGGTTTTGATGCTTTATAGTGCTTCAAAATAAATTCCTTGATCCTAACTTGATTCGTCTTTTCTCTTGGTACAAACATTTGCTGCCACATTGCTTATACTGTGGTTTTGTTGTTAGATATATGGTAGAAAAATCTGTTGCACTTGAAGGTGAATTTCTGGTAGTATTATTTGTCAATTTTTGGCTGATATTATTTTCTATTTCTATGAAGGTATTTCCTTCCCTTCCAGTCCCCCTCTATCTCTCTATCAACATTTTTCTCAGGAGAAAGCTGAAAACAGCTTCTTCTGACTGTCAATTCTGAAACATGCATTAGCCCTACATCGCCACTCATTAATGTAAAGAGATTTCAAGTGGGTTAGAAGCAGGACAACTTGGCACTTGCAGACCACCAAAAGAGAAATTTACATTAGCCTGAAAATTCCTCGAGTAACAATGAGAGATGGAATGGAGTTATAACAATGAATGTAAGAAGTTTGTAAAGAACCAAGAGAAATAGAAACAATTGCAATTGCTGCTAAGTTCATGAAGATTCATAGCAGCTTTTGTTTTTGTTCGCATTATTCATGCTTTAAAGTACCTTTTCTAAAGTAAGAGAAGAACTGGGGATGGAAATAGGTATGGGAGGTCTAAACAGGCTCAGGACCCCCTTAATCTTGAAAATAGAAAGGGTCTTAGAATGGGTCTTATGTTCTAGTTTTGGAGCCTGACCCAGTTGAATTAAAATATCATACATTTTTAAAGTCTACTATGTATATTTTTGTGTCATGTATATATCCATATATGCATACATTATATACATACTCCCATATAAATCATAAATACATTACTCTCTGCATCGAAGTCACAAGATAAAATCTGATAATAGTTTGTATTCTAATGTATATGAATATAATCAATATGTTTGTATTTTTAGTGTTTCAAAACCTAGAACATGTACATATAAAATTTTAAGTAATTAGTCCTTTGTTAACAATGGGGACCTTATCTTTTTAGTATTTTTATAATTATAAGGTGGCTCTAGGGGGTCCAACATGGAACTTTGGCCGGTCATATCCTGGTTTTGTCAAACCCATTCCTGCCAGAAATAGCGGATATGCAGTGTTAATTTATACGCAAATGCTTAAAGTGTCAAAACATTGTTCGTTATATTTTGATCTTTTAGTATGATTGGTACGAGGGAATAGGTAAGGAATGGATGAGTATTCCTAAACTCATTCCAAACACATGCTTGGTATAACTTAGGAATATCAATACTCATTCCGTTAGGATTGGCCATTCCTATAAATATGGGATTAGGCATTCCCCTACTTACCCATGGGTTTAGCTATTCCCAATAGGTTGGGAATAGATTATTTTTATATATTGCTAAACTAACTTTTAATAAAATCATACCTGCAAGATTTATAGTCACAAAATTATGAATTATTTTGAATACATTAAGTAAAATAATATCAATATAAAATATTTAAATATATGTTACCAAAAATAAAAAATAAAATATAAAAATTTAAATTTTTAAATATTTTATTAAATATAATATAAAGTTAGTAACATCTTTATATGCATTTTACCAAATATTATTATATGGATAAAGTATTATATAATATCATATATACCATATATTGTTGTATTCTATATTTTCGATATGTATGTTGAAGTATATAAATAAGAAGTATTTATTAGACTAATTTAGATATATGAAAACATCCAAAAATATATGTTATAAATTTATAATTAATTTTACACTTCAAAATAATATTTCTTCTGTAATGCAATGTTGCTTAGTTGTTTTTTTTTATTTTTTAATTTTTAAGTTTCATTATTTACAAAACATATAAATGATAATTTGGAAAGTTTTGATTCAATTCTTTTTTTCATTCCTTTGGTAACCAAACATGGAAATGATATAACAAAATCATTTCATTCATATTTTTATTCCATTCCTAAGTTTATTCTATTCCCCCCAAATTCACCAACATGCCCTTTAGGATATGCATTTAAATAGGATTTACTATCTCTAGCTCTACTACAACGATTATGCTCTAAGGATATTAATGAGTTCTCCATAGGAAAGCTTTTATATGGTAGGTTCCGTGTGAGAGACACGGAACAAAGAGAAAGGGATGTTATTCAGCATAGATGAGACATGGAAACTGATTGACACTTTGGGCTATTAAAAGGTTCAATTAGTTCCTATAATGTTTAATTATGGAGTTTGCTATATTTAAAATTAAAAAGCAGATACATGTAAAAACTCAAATAAAGATCCTTATTTCAAGGGGCAATGCTGCTTATGCCCTACAAGATATTGCATAACTGCTTGTGGAAGGTTATAAATCTAGTTGACTAGAAGGCGTGAGAGGAGTTTACATCCTTCAGTTTGTGCTGTCAAACAAGAGTTGTATATCTCATCTCCATTTGTGAGAAGGAACAATGCACGAGATAATTCATTATGGTTTCTTCAGGCTTCTGTTCTTCCTGATTGTACTACTTTCTCAGAAACATATTCTCCCACATCTGGTTTCTTCTTGAAGTAATGTGCAAAACTTGTATAGATAGATTGGAGGTGGAAGAAACATAATGGAAATCCTTCTTATTGTAATGGTTGATTGCTCGTATATCTTTATTCTCAAGTAAGTTATATATGATGTCTAAATCTCTGTGCTTTTGTTTGCTAATGAAATTTTTCTGATTTTATTTTTCATATGTATTTAATACTCTGACAAGTGGAATAACTTATTATTTTGCCTAGAGTAGATGCTGCACTTGAAAAAAATTGTGTTCATTTGGAAATAATTATTGCAGGAGCCTCACAGGGTTTCACGTATTCCTAAAAAGATTATCAAAATTGCAGCTGGTTACCATCATTCTGCTGCTATTACGGGTGTGTTATTTTCTAATCTATGTTGTAGAATCCTTTTCATGTTTTTTCCCCTTTCATCATAGTCTATTTGTGCTGTTGTAGTTGATGGAGAACTCTATGTATGGGGGAAAAATGCAAATGGACAGCTTGGCCTTGGAAAAAGTAAGCAAACGGCCTTAGGGCCTTCTGATACTGTCTTATGGTTTTTGGTCTTTTAAGTGACTGCAAATGGTAATTCATAATTAGCCCTGCTAAAGTATTTGAATAAAAATCATTTGGGTCCCTTATAATCCATATAGACTAAATATCTTTTCATCATCATCAATGATACTAATTACAATGAGAACAATGATTGACTACCTCCTCCCGAACAGATTGCTCTTTGATTGTTTCATTAATTTTCTCCTCCGTATCTCATATCAAGTGTTGATTCTGTAATACAATTCATTTTGGTAGTGCTGCGATAATGTTGTGTCAACCACTGATTATAATAACAACTCAATTTTGGTAACAATCTGCAGAGGCAGAAAAGATCATTCCTCTTCCCCGTAAAGTTGAATGCTTGGATGGAGTTGCCATTAAAATGGTATCTTTAGGATTTGAACACTCAATTGCTGTTACAGGTCGGGATACAATATCTGGAAGTACTTATGAGGAATTCACCTTGTTATATTCTTCGGACTTCACAGTTACTGGTTTATTGCTCTGTTGACAATTGTTTTACATTGTCCTCAACTATACATCTGTTGCCCAGATAACGGCGAAGCTTTGAGTTGGGGAGGAGGTGAGTCTGGACGACTTGGTCATGGACATGAATCAAGCATTTTGGGATTTCAAAAAAGTGGCAGGTTCTTTTGTATCTTTAAATTAGCAACTGATAGTTAGAGTTTTTAGATGATCCTGAAAATTCCTAAGTTTCGTTAAATGCTTGTTACCAGACTACAACTTGCAGACCTTATAAAGAGAGGTTTGGTTTCTGAAAACGAAGCAAGAGCAAAGATTAAAAATTGGAGAGGAAGAGGGAGGAACACATGATAGAGGATGGATGGGTGATAGTGTCCATTTAGGTTTTATAGGATTGTACCTCCTTAAAGTAATTCAGAATAGTAAAAGTTGGAATTTAGTGTGTTCTAAAGGTTTAATTTCAAGATCTAACCACACTCTTTGTACAGTTGGGGAACAAAATGACATTTATATTTTTGATACTTTTATCTTTGAAGACTACGACATTTGTATGGGATTCATTGCAAAAACACCTTCAGGAAAAGTATTTAAAGATATACCTCTTTAGGATGCATAAATAATTACCATGACACAAAGAGGCAGAAAGTCATTCTATAACTGATAATTTGACTTGCATCTGGCCTTTGTAATGGAGCAAATTTCAAGGGCAGGTTTTTGTAATTATGAAAGATGAAGAGGAGGACATGGAATTTAGCTATTTCAAAGTGGGGATAATGAAATAAGCCCTATTATTTCTATGAAGCAATTTGTATCAGCTATCAGCTTTCTGTTTATCCCCATTTTTATATTAAATCTTTCTGTCTCTGGTCTCAAATGCAGTGAGTATACACCACGGCTAATCAAGGGGTTTGAGGGAGTCAAGGTACATGTATTCTGGCATCATTTTTCGTGATTTGGTTCCATATATCACTTTGATGAAATCTTCCAGTCTGAGCACATTTTGTTTACCAGATGTTCACAATATTGGTTTTACAATGTTAGGTCAAAAGTGTTTCTGCTGGAATGATGCATTCTGCCTGCATTTGTGGTATATCACTTATGCTTTTATGTTTAATGTGCTCTGTTGATTTGAACATCTCAAACACTGAATCCTGACTTCACATTTGTTTGAATTTCACAGAAAATGGTTCCGTGTATTTCTTTGGAGAAAGAGAATTAGGAAAATGGGTAACATTTAAATCCTTCAGTTTTCGAGCAATCTACATTTTGTTTAAACTCACGGTTCTTGTTGTTTTCAGTCTGACAGATATTAATATCTTTTTTGACCATTAGGGTTTTGGCAAAGCAAAGAGTGTGACAACTCCAGCTGCAATTAGTGCACTCCCATTTTCAGAAGAGGTGGCCTGTGGCGGTTACCACACCTGTGTTATTTCAAGTAATCCTTTCGCCTAAGTAATTTTTTCGCTTCAGTTTCCTTTCCAAGCATGTCTAAAATGAAGAAATATTTCATGTAGCTGGAGCATCTCCATGTTGGGTAGGACAGCCTAGGGAGATATTTTGTACTGATATTTTGCTTCTCTGGTTGGTTTATGCCATCTATGCATTTTAGAACTAATATCCAGTACGCACATTTACTTTCACATTTCTCATCTCTTTTTTCCTTTTTTAATTTAACATTTCTGATCTTGTTTTTTTTAATGTAACATTTCTGTTTTGGTTGTTTCAGTCACAGACAGATGCATGGATCTTATTTTTTTCAAAACTTCCCTTGGATGCCACTCTTGTTTCATCCTAGATGTTAGTTCAGAGGGAGCAGTTCTTCCCTACGTCAGGAAACTGAGATTTTAAATTGCAATTACTCTTTATGAGGAATTAAGAGAGAGCTTGAGATTTTCCTGTTCTATCTTGTCATACTTGCAAAAAGAAAGTTTTCATCCCATTATTTTACTTTATATATGTAAAAGAAATCTGTTTTTCGCATCTTAACCAATTCTCATAGGTCGTTTGATAGTTGAAGAAACCATCCTCAGATTTATTGAGATGTTTAAAGTTTCTTCTCATTTGTTGATTCTATGTTCAACATGTTACTTTGTTGTGCATCTGTAGCCTGCTCTTTTCTGGAAAGCTGATTCCTGTATGTAATATCTTTTATCAAGCAGACGGTGGAGAACTGTACACATGGGGCTCCAATGAGAATGGTTGTCTTGGTATCGGGTATATGCACTTACATATAGGTGTTTCTTAAAAGTAACTGGTTATGTTACCTTTTCTGCATGCAAACAATAGATACTTCATGTAGTCATTTGGTTGGCATATTTTTTATTTATTTATTTATTTTCTCATTTGGTTGACATTATATATCAGCGGCACAGATATCAATGATTCACCTGAAAGAGTTGAAGGTCCATTCTCTAGGCAGCCTGTTAGCAAGGTTTGTAATGACAACTTATCTAGAAATTTTGGGTGCATATGTTATTGCGTTCCTTCTGCTAGAAATGCCATTCTTTAACTCATAATTGAGTCTATCTCTTTATACAATAATGATATATATACGAAGATGTTTTTCTAATTTAAGAATAGTCACGCTCTATCTTATATGTTTTACAATTTTATTGTATCCAGGTATCCTGTGGTTGGAAGCATACAGCAGCAATTTCTGGTAAACACTCTGACTAGTATTCTGATTAATATTGGTATACTTTGTCTACTATATTGTTTGCAAAATTAACATACAACTTGATCAACTTTCTATGCAAATAATGTTCATATGTATAGTGAATATCCTGTTGTAATTCCTAAACCAGACGCACTTTATTGTTTACTGGCATGTTGTGAAAGACATTTGCAACCCCACTAATTCCTATCATGAACACTTTATATGGTTTATAGTTTTATATAATTTATTCTCTTCCCAATCCAAGATGGAGAAGTAACAAGTTTTCTGTTATATGTATGGTCTGATTCTTAGTGATCCAAATTATTTACTGATGTGTAGGAGGCGATGTTTACACGTGGGGCTGGGGTGGTTCAAATGGAACATTTAAAGAAGACGGGCATTCACCAGGCGGACAATTGGTTAGCCGTTTATTTCTTTCATATCCGTTGCATAATTTCTTCTCTATTCAGTTATATCTGATTCTGTTCAGCCTTTAGAATTTGTCCATGTGAAAATAATTAAGTTACATTTGCATTGATGGATTTAAAATTTGAATTTCAAATTCCTAGTAACAAATCCTTTGGATACGTTTGGATAACTCTATAAGGATGACAAATGATTCCATTCTCATCTAGAACAAGAACTATGTTTGTGAAATTGATGGGTTTTAAACTTTATTTACACATTTGAAGTACCTTGTCTAAATCTTTTTATAAAATTCAAATTCATGCATCCAAACACATTATTTTAGAGAGGGTCATTCGTTCTCAAGATGCTTATACAACTTAATCTTTTGTAGGAAAAACAAAAAAATGATTGGATTAATTGATTAGATTGTATTTTTATATTATTAGTGGTGTCAAATCAATATATTCTTTTGTTTTAATAAACTTAATAGTTTTTTTTTATATTGTTAGTAGTGTGACATCTATACATTTTTTATTTAATTAAAATTAATTAGTTATATAGAATTGTTAGTGATGTCATATTAATGCATTATGAAAAACTATATTATTAGTTTATTATGTTAATGACAGAGAAAAATGATATATGCATGTATATATATAATGATGGTTTGAATAAGAATATATATGAACAAATATGTTTTCACTCCAAACATGTGTTTCGAAAATTAAAAACTGGGAACTGTCTTCTTATATTCTCACTACTGCCCATAGGTAGATGATGAGATTTAGCTATTTCTGAGTTGTTGGTACACAGGCTGATACCGTTTTCTTTCACGTTCCGAGATCTATCTTATGGAATAAACACACAAAGAATATTAAAATAGTAGTTTGGGTAGTATACCAATACATGCACAAGCTTTCCTTCTGGTTTCTCTGTGAGAATTCAGGTGGGAGCTAAGCACTATGTTTCTTCCTTTACATTTCAGCCATTTTAACAGTTTCAAGAAAACAGTACATTTTTCCTCTTTTCTAATCTCTATCTCCGTACAACACTCTCATATATTTAAGATCAATTTCTTTTTCCTCTTTAACATAATAGGTTGAAACATAACCTTTGTGTTTGCAGTGCAAAGCAAAATATAGGTGATTAAAAAGTATATGTTGAGATGAACATTGACTTAAAATTTAAGGACCAAGATCATTGGAGGGTAAGAGCCGAGTTGTTTATCACTGATGTTCCTTAAAGTGCTAAAAACCCATTTGATTTATAAACTAAAGTCAATTGCAGAATCAGTTGGTGTTCAGCTAAGGTTGTGTAAAAGAACTTATAAGCTAATACATTTTCTAAGATGCTCAATGTTTTAAAAAAAGAAGCATTTGAAGTGTTTTGATAAAATAAAATCATAAAATTAAAAGATGTCAGTCATTACTGATGACGAATTTTTAATTAATACAATTAAGAAGTTTGTCAAGATCTTAAAAATAACTTAGGAACTCTTTCCTTTTCATAAAGTAGCTTGCGAAATTTTAACATTTTGGATTTTATAAGCTACTTTGTTTAAGAAAAAATCGAATACTTTACCACGTTTTATGAGCTGTTAAACAAAACAACTTATAAAATATTTTAAGGAGTTTGTAGGATCAAGCAAATTGCCTCTTATCAAAGAGCTATTTGGATTAGCCTGAAGTTGAAATCGACAGAACTCTAGTAAGAGACGATTCGTAATTTAGATGAGGATAGGATTGATTTGTGCAGCAGTATGCAATGGATACACCAAATAAATAGTCCAAATTGATGATCATATGTGTTGTTTGAGATTGCGTCCAATTTCCATGTGTCAAAATTGCTTCCCACTTCAGACGGTTGTGGTGCCCATCACGTCTGTCATTCTTCTCATCCTTTCTATAGAAAGAAAAACCGCAAAAGGGATTTTTTGTTTTATTTTCCATGATGTATTACTCCACTATGTACTGATCTCATCTTTAGATTTATGTCTACATTTTCACTAATCTACAACGAAATTATATTGCCATTTGAAGGGTCAAGGTGACGATATTGACTACACTGAACCAATGTTGCTTGACTTTAACAAGAGCCTTAAAGCATTACAAATATCTTGTGGATTTAATCATACAGCTGCCATATTCCAATGTATCTGACTCAAGACCGACATTTTTGTTCTGTTCCGTTCCTCACTAAACATCAGAGAGATTGATAAGTCGTACCACATTTCTGCTTGATTCTTTCAAGGTTTATGAAAATCTGCAAACGTGTGAATGCGTTCTCAACAATATGAGGTCAGTAACTGCTATTTCTCCATATATACTCCTCCAGATTAAATCATTCGAATATAGTTTAGTGAATAAATTCTGAGCCCAGATGTTATGCTCGTGTATACTTTTGTTGTATATATTTTATGGGACGTCATTATGTATCTTTCACTGCATGAAGAACACAGTGTGATGGAGATTGGAGACTCTTTACCATTTTCTGCGTTTGCAACTTTGTTGAACATTAGAACTGTTTTACCATTAAGCTCGCTCGTCGACATGTCATCATACTTAATATTCCACCCGTGAAGAATAAGTTGTGGTGTAAGGCTTAAGCACTGCCCGCCGGTCTCTATGGTTGTTACATTCTGGTACTGTAATGTAACCTTTCTAATTTACAATATGAAGCATTTCTTAGTTATTTTGAATATGGTTGATGGCCTCACTTTATGCTATTGGGAATTTGTTGTACGTTTTATTTCATTCTCCCTGGATTTATTGTTGTTCAAGTGCATCAATCCCAGACTGATCCAAAAGTTCTGCTTAAGCTTTTAAATGAGGTAGTCGTTGACGCATTGCATCTGTTTGATTTGATGTAGAACTTTAGATGAGAGGAAAAAAAGTCGTATGTTATGTTACTTTTTCATTATTAATAGTAGGAACCATATGCATTGAACGTGATACTTATTATTTCGACAAGATGTTGGTATTTCATTAAGCAATAATATTCTAAAAGTTCAATTAAGCAAAAATATAAAGTAATTCATATCATTATTTTGAAATTTAATAGGTACTTTATAAATAAAAAACATCTTATTCATCAAGTTAAGTGAATATGAACTTTTAGAAATTATTGTAAAAGCTTCCATTCAATGAAAATTCAAAAGCGAAATAACAATGACTAAATAAGTTATGTTAACACATAGTTTTGTTATTTATTTGCTTGTCTGATTTTGTTGGTGGAAGAAATTATCTTATTTGGTTTCATGAAATTTTTGGAATTTTTAGATGACATTATTAATCATCTCCCGATGTTTGGCGTTTAAATTTTAATGTCATCTTTTTTATTCATTCTTTTACTACTTTCATCTTCTTCAAGATACTGCATCATGTTTCTTATCAATTTGATGTATTTTACTTTATCAACTTTATTTGAAATTTTAAAGATTAGTGAGTCAATTTATATTTTACTTTCGATTTTCTTCTTTAATAGGAAATATATCCTCTTTTCTTTTTTTTTTTAGTTATAGAAACGGTGATTTCATAATTTACATTAATTTTAGTTCCACTGCTAATGTGATGTAATCTTTTGTGTTTTTATCTTTAATTCTCAGTTTTTAAAACAGTAACTAAAATAAAAATATATTTATTTTTATGTATTTTTATTTTATTTATAAAAATTTAACACCACGGTTCAATATAAAATATAATTTTATTAATTAATTCAACTATATTCTCATTTCAAACCAATCTCTTTACAAAATTAAAACCACATATTTTTCAATAAAAATTAAAACCTGAAAATGAAAACACATATTCTCCTACCGAAAATGAAAACCATGACGTGAGCCTTTGTCACTCAACTGTACATGCGCAACAACAGACCAACAGTGGGTGAAGTAAGTTCCTTACGAACCTAAGGGACAGTAGAAAACTTCCAAAATCAAATGATTGGTTAGGTCAGAATTAAATGATTGGTCCTAGGTATATTTCTCTGTAATGTCATGTGCTCCACAGTTGCTCTCGAAGCATATAAGAACAGCATACGGGGAGTAAGCGGTAGATACCTCAAAACAGTACTTTTCTTGCGGCTTGGGTCTCGCTCTTGTGTCTGCTTGTACCTAGTGTATCCACAAAACTTGTAGTATTCCAAATCAACGTCGTACTTCCAGTACAACATGCAACTATTCTTACAGTCAATCTTCTCAATGGGTAAATCGAAATCCTTTATCAACTTTTTCGTACTGTAGTAATCTCCTGATAGGGTGTGACCGGGGGCAATATTTTATGAGCCCATTGGGATATTTGACCATATGATCGCTCAGAAATATGGTCGTCCGCCTTGATATTCATCAACTTAGCAACAGATGTCAATTGAGATTCGGTGCAATCATCCCACAATGACTGGTTAGCAGCATGCACTACACCATAAAATCGGTCTGCCAACCCTGACACATAATTAAAGGGGCAACTGCCGTAATAAAATGAACAATGACCGGCATTAGTAGGGTAGGATCTCGTACCATCATCAAGCACACCATAGTGGTAAGAAGAAAAATAACTCGATCCGGCTGCATAAAAAACCATCCTCTGCACCCTATCTATTTATTGTTCATGACCCTAGTCTGAATAATTACCATCCTCATCGGCAGTTGGGGTTTGCTCCGCTTGAACTAGAGGGGCAGTCACAACATTAAAGTACTCCTACACTCTCTCCTTGCCATGCGAAGTCCAACTATAATATTCTGGCATAAACCCCCGCATACACAAGTGATAACCGACATCGTCGGGTATTCAGAACTTTGTGTTTTGCACATCCGACAAGGGCACCTAATTTTGTCTCTATCCATATGTCCATGCTGACACTTGGCCCATTCTATGAAAGTCTTGACCCCATTATCAAACTATGGTGTAAGACCTGCCCTCCTCGGGAGGTTCTTATCAACATCCATTTCCTCAGTTGTCGTAACATGATGATATATAACTGCATATTCACATGTTTACATATATATTTCATTATATAATCCGACCTATAAATTTATAAATATTACATTACACTAATTAAGAATACATAACATATAAGATTAAAAAAATCACAAAATTAAAATAAGTAAACTATAATTTAATTAACAAAAGGGGTAAATTAGTCATTGTTACTTGATCAACAAGCTCAACAAATTAGCAGTTGCCGGTCCAAAAATTAAGCAATAATCTAACTGATCAAGTGTATATGCACGAAAATCAAAGAGATATTGAGAGTGTGTGTGGTTAATAAGCAATTCTACAACAAATAAAGTAAAATAAAAACAACTTGCTACACATATATAAGCTATTTTGTACGGGCTATTGTGACGGCCTTTGGAATGAAAAATATAGCCATTAAAAAATATAGCCATCATATTAATGCTCGCGTTTGGAACAGTTTTTGTAATACTATCTGGTAAAAACAATTGTCGATACTCACGCAGTTTTTGTAACACCTTTTCAACATACACTTTCTCGTGGTTTTTTCCATGATCATTGTAACGACTTCACATTTTTCACAGGAGCTGTTACAAATATTTCGCGTCGTTACAGAATTCATATGAAAATAGTAAAAGCCAAATATATGTAATGTGTTTTGTGACAGTTGACATTATACGAAAAGATGGCCATCCCTAACTTCACAAATAATTAAAAAAATCATTACACATTGTAATGGCCATAATCTTTAAACGACTTTACGGATACGTTAATATTATAATGGCTTCGGCCGTTACAAATAACTTAAATTGTTACCAACCCTTACATGACGTCATCATATCCTATCCGTTATAAATATGTAACAAAGTAGTGCATACGGCCGTTCGAAATGAGCCGTTACAAATATCGCATTCTTTTATAGCGAGAATGTTGTTTAAGAAACAGGTACAACTTGAATTCCGTTTATCAATCAACTATTCTAACGGGTACGGCAAACCGTCACAAGAGCCGGCCCTAATTTCAGACGGCTTTTCTGACACCGTTACAATTTTTTTGTAACGAAAATACGTGTTATGGGTGTTTTTCACATTACAAAATCCGTACCAAATATTGACCACCTGTTCCAAATTATATATCACCCGTTCCAAATACCCATTCCAAACAATTAATTTTTTTTACAGTGAACTGTCCACAAATTTTTTTCTAAACAGGTTGGATGTAACCTCATATGTGGTTTTGAATTTACGTTTTTGCACTTACTGTATGAACATCTACTTTTCACCAACATATATGCATGCTAATTTTTATCCCAATTTATACCTATATTTTTCGGTAGATTTATCTCGTATATCCACTTTTGCAATTATCTTAACATTGTTACGGAAATACATGCTCACAAAAATATAACTTAAGTAATGTGCACATACTTATACTGCATTAAAAAATACAGGAGAAATAAAATTTTTGGTCCTATAAGTTAGGCTCGTTTTACTTTTGGTTTTATTCATTACAGGATTAGCACTTTTAATTCTGTAACTTAAAAAAAATACAACTTTTGGTCATCATCCATTTTTTTGTCCACAATTAACGGTGTAGCTCACGTACTTAGCGTGTGATCATTAAGTATTTTTGGCTGGAGAGAAACTTGATTTATTGTCCAATTTGAGACCATTTTGGGGAAAGATATAACTATATTTGAGGGAAAAAATAAAGTTTAAAGAAAATTAGGGTAATAAACATCTCTTCTTCACAAAAATTGAATCTTATCCTTCTCATATTTCTATAAGTTGAAGTCAAGTATAAGCAATACAAAGAATCATGTCTTCCACAAATGGATCAAATAGGCTAAATGAAGCACTCATATGCTACTATTGAAAAAAGTACAAATTTTTCCTCTAACCAAAAATATTTAACAGCAATGTGACCTACATTGTTAAAATGTAGATGGAAAAGTGCATGAGAATAAAAAATACTAATTTTTGTAAGTTATGGAACTAAAAGTGCTAATCTCATAATAAATAGAACCAAAATTGACATGAACTTAACTTATGGAACTTCTATTTCCCCAAAAATACATATTTCACTAATATAAAAATAAAAGTAGAGATGTAAACAAATAGAAATATTTGTCTCCGTATCATCTCAGACAAAGGAGAGGTGGTCGTTCGCTTTCAACTTATACAGCTTTTCACTAAGCTTTGTACTCATACCCCACAAAAGAAAGAAACATTAATTCATTGTTGAATAGGTTATGGCACTCAACAATTACTGTAATAAAGACATTTAATTCAATCTAGCGACAAACATGCAACACGAATTACCATTCGTCGCAAAAGCGCATAAGTTCCCCGAGATCCACATCGACGTTCATATCACCAGACTCATCCATCACCTTCGGCGACGGCACTGCAAGATCATGCAGAACCGTCGACGTCTCCCCTGTTTGTTTCTCGATATCGTCAACCACCACAGTTTCCATATTGGTCATTTCAAGCAAGTTGCTCCACCACCTTATGCATTCATCAACTTTGGTCGATGGATGTTGCTTGTTTTCAGGAGCTCCATCAGTTGTCGGGACAAGATTATTGGATTGAGGTACTGTTTTTCTTGTTTCCCTGGGCCATGGCACTTGCAGATTGGAAGGAATCCGAGGTCGGGGTCTTAAGATGTTGGTAGAGGTAATGGTTTTCTCGACTTCGGCCCTCCCCGTTTTATTAATGTGGCTGTTCCAGAAGTTCTTCACGTCGTTTCCTGTTCTTCCCGGAAGTCTACCAGCTATCAACGACCATCTATATTGAAAAGGAAAAATATGCAAGCAATTTCTTTGTAATATAACAAATGAGTACATTATTACTCATAAAAAAGACAACAATTTACTTCCTTGTTTTTAAGAAAATGCAGCTATTTTACCTCTATGTATTTTTTTAAAATGAAGTAATTGACTTTTGTAAATTGCTTTATTTTAAAAAGGAATAATTACACTTCCTTTCCCTGAGGTTTATACGTAGACTTCCTGTGGTTTGAGAAATTACATGTAGCACCTATGAAGTTTGTTTATGTTTAACAAATAAGTCCTTTATTTAGTCAAAATTCACCGAATTTGCTAATATTAACAAAAGAAATTAGAAAAAAAAAATTATATTAACCCCTGATTGATTTATTGCAAATCAAATAAATTTTTTTTATGATCAAATTACCCTTATATGTTTTCATACGTTAATGCATGTGACAAGGTATATCTTCACCGTTATAAGGGTAGTTTAGTCCGAAAAAAATTATTTGACTTGCAATAAGTCAATCAAGGATAAATATCAATTTCATTCAGTTTTTTTTTTGTTGTTGTTAATATCAGCAAATTTAATGAATTTTGACTAATGGAAGAACTCATTTGTTAGACGAACGCAAACCTTAGGGGTGTTAAATGTAATTGCGCAAACCACAGGGGGTCTATTTTGTAATTACACCAAACCTCAGGAAAGGAGAGTGTAATTTTTCCTTTTGAAAAACATAGGGGGACAAATTACTATTATTTATTTTTTTTTATAAAAGAGTAATTCATTCATTTACAATATCATTGGGAGGTAAATTGCATTAAATCCATGATAATTATTAACGCAAAGTTTTAATGAGTTTAAGAGTTACAGTATTTTTTTAAAAATTTATGTATAATACAATATCAACTGTATTTATTTGAATAATTAATTTAAAAATTTATAAAAGATTGGACAAATTTGGAAATAATGTAATTAGACTTTAACTCTTAAATTTTATATAACCCCTAACCCTCTTTGAGAATGTTCTACTTATAATCATAGTACCTCTGTCTTCTGTAATTATCATATGTACATAATTAAAAGGGGTAAAATGTGATAAAATAATAGTTCTAATTAATTGTTATTAGAAAACAAAAATTATTGTTATGTGTTTTCTTCCATTGAGGGTTTCTACTTTTGAGAAAGTGCTTATTATAGAGAAAATTGAAAATTATGATAATGCTTCCTCATTTTAAATATGTTCATAACTATCTTATTTAATACTATTTTTCCTTTTTGTTTTGTCATATTTAATTTCCGTTAGAACCCAAAATAAACTAAGGGTACTGTATTTGAATTTGAACGAAAAATTTAGAAATTTTTTTTCAAACGACTCAATTTGAAATCCATACATATTTATCATAATATAGTTCAGAATCAGAACGAAAGAATTTGAAATCCTTTAAATTTAGAATTCTCCAAACATATACAAAAAATTTATGATTTTAAATCCGTAAATCCAAATGCAACCTAAAATAAAAATTGGACAGTGGACTCAAATTAAGTAAGTAACTTACCTGTTGCCTAATAGCTTATGAAGCCTGATAATGAGATCAACTTCATCTTTTGTAAATCGACCTTTGTTAATATCTGGCTTGAGATAATTCAACCATCTCAACCTGCAACTCTTCCTGCATCTGTTCAGTCCTGCAAATTCAACCCAAACTAGCAACTTGGGCTTGCATGCAAGAAAATATGCAATTTTAGCATGCAGAATTGTTAGTGAATTGACACAAAACTATAATTACTTGCTCTTATAGGGACGAGATGCCACTTCCCTTCTCCGTAGTTCTCAATGCATTTCTTCAAGAGGGCATCTTCTTCAGGGGTCCAAGTACCTTTCCTCACTCCATCGGACATATTGTTCTTCATATTGTGTTCTAGACCTCTCTTTGCTGCTTCTGCAACTCTCTATGTTGTGGGATCTACGACGTATGGTTTATATAGAACTATTTGACACGTCTAAGCATGTGAAAAAGGGTATTTGGCTAAATTTATTTTGAAACATCTTACAGTTATTTTAATAATTTTTAAAGTGTTTGGATAAATAAGAATTTAAAATTTACAAGATTATAGAGCATTCGGCGCATGCAATAAGCTCTTCATGCTAATTATAATAATAATGAACCAAAAAACCATCAAAATTTTAGAATTTAAAATTATATATATAAATAGATCATTTTGTTTTGGAGGGAAAAATGCTAGTTATTTAAAGGATACTAACAGAATATAAGTGTATTTTTGTTTATTGGATATTAAGATTAAAGCGCTTAAAAATATTCTAAAAAAAGTCGGGGAAAATTAACTTTTTCCTGAAAAAACTTATAAGATCCAATTCTTTTTATTTTAAAATTTTATAAATTCATATACAATCTCAAATATCACATAAGATTTATTGAGGAGCTTATAAACTCTGCCAAACGCCGGGTTAGTCAAACATCAATCTGGCTATCTGCTATTTTGATTAATTAATCATATATATAAACACAAATATTTCCAAAATACAATAACAGGTATAATTAGTTGTTGTTGATTTATTTTTTTATGAAATAGTTGACAGGTCCATGAGCACCTATCATAGTTACTGAAATAAGCAACCCTCATAAAATGATGAGTTGGATTAGAGTACGCTAAAACATAACTTTATAGGATGTCGAACCATGAGAACCTTATCAGGTTATCAGTTCTACTGCTGATGTGACGTAATTTTTGGTGTTTTTTGTTTTTAATTTTCAGTTTTTAAAACAGTAACTAAAATAAAAATATATTTATTTTTATGTATTTTCATTTGATTTATAAAACTTTAACACCACGGTTCAATGAGAAATATAATTTTATTAATTAGTTCAACCATATGCTCATTTCGAACCAAAATCTTTACAAAATTAAAACCACATATTTTTCACTAAAAATTAAAAACTGAAAATGAAAACACATATTTTTCTACCGAAAATTTTGTAAAACCATGAGGGACATTTGGAATTGATAGCAGTGGGACAGGAGAAGTTGCACTTTAGGTCCTATTGTTTACGGGTTTAGCACATTTAGTTTCATAAGATAAATATTGTAATATTTTTGGTCCCACAGAATAAAAAATTAGCATATTTGATCCCATAACATGAAACTTATGGTACATTTGATTCCACAAAATAAAAACAACTTTATATCCTATGGGACCAAAATGTGCAACAACCATGACGTGAGCCTTTGTCACTCAACTGTACGTGCATGCAACAACAGACCAACAGTGGGTGAAGAAAGTTCCTTACGGACAGTAGAAAACTTACAAAATCAAATGATTGGTCAGGTCAGAATTAAATGATTGGTCCTAGGTATATTTCTCTGTATTTTGTGTATAAATTAAATAATAAAAAATTGTCGTATTAATAATGAATTGTATAATGCTCACGCAACTTAATATTTACAATTTTTTAATTTTTCATTGCGTAACAAAATTTTCAATAGAGCTAAGCTGATTGCATGAAGTGGAAATGTTGAAGGGCATGCGCAGGCAATATAAAAAAAATAAATTATTTTTATTACAAATTTTATTGTTTAAAAACTATAATAAATTCAAAATACAAGAAACGGCTCAATTAATAGTTATGAAAAAAATCAGTGTCGAGTTAATTAATAAATAAAATTCTCATTGTTAATTTGCATTATTCCATAAAAAAAATTACTTGCTAATGATGATTTTAATTAGTATCAAACTTTTCGGTAGCTACTGAACTATTCTTCTATAGCGTAATACTTTTTATAACAACCAGACAAAACATATGTGATAACATAAATTCTTAACTATAACTAATCAATATTTGTCATTATTTTTTGATCTCACTTATAAAAACAACAATAATAGTTAATTATAATTAACAATATTCATCAAAATATTAATTTTTTACTTTTGATCATAACCCGTATATAAAATCATGAAAAGAAATACTACGTTTCATTGGTAGCTTGTAGACTTCCGAAGAGAACAATAAACGACACGAAGGTCGGACCCCCATGCAAGGACGAACAAACAAGTTAAGGTTGGACTTTTAGGTACAAGGATTGTTGGGTGGCATAACCTACATGTTCAGCTGTTCATGCAAGGACGGCTCCACGTGCAAGAATTGAAGTTCCTTGCCAACATTCGGTTTCCGCTTTCACCTCTCTAGGGCTTGTCCTTTGTGCTTAGTCTGACAGGGAAGGGTAGGGAGTGAAGGCTTATAATAGGTTACTTGTGCTATCCACTGTCGGGGGTTGAGGGGTCGCCTTAGTAAATTTTGAAATGCAAAAATTTTCATCAAGTAAGTAGTGGGGAGATTCAGATGTGAACTTGTGTCGATCGGTTGAATTTGGATTAAATATATGTTAAATATAATATATTTATCGTGTGATTGATGTAAAATTCAAAAACAGTGACTAACTGCATAACATGCATGATACACTTATTTTGTAATTGATTTGGATCGATCGAATCTATTTGGGGAAGAGTTTTTTCCTAATTAATCGGCGTGTGTGACAATTTTTAAACTATAAAAATTATAAAAATTGAGTTTTATGAGCACTGTTGTCGCACTCATTACGTTACTATGCTTTAATATCATTAATCATAACTATAATTCATTTTATAAAATATTTCAAATAAAATCAATACGATAAAATCCTATACTTTAACCAATATATTATCCATGCCTCAAGTAATTAAAAACATTATAAAAAAGACCTAAATGTACTTTTGATCCTCTATTTTTGGCACTTTGGCATTTATCTTTCCATGATTGCAAAAAACTCTTGTTAATTTTTGACATTTCACAATTTTGATTCTTCTATTGCTGGATTTTTCTAAAATTCATCAGAATAAATTATTTGCTCGTCACGTAGTTCATTTAAATTGAGGTTTTTGTTTTGATTGGTTCACTTTTACCAATATAAACAAAAAATTAAAAAGTGAATAATGTGGCATAAGATTTATTTCGACAACTTTTGCAAAATTCGACATTGAAAGGACCAAAATGGAAAAATGTGAAAAGTTATAAGACCCTTTTTCAGCTCCTAAAAAAATAAAGGATAAAAAATACAGAAATCGAGAAGGGCACATGATTTGTTCCGACAACTTTTATAATGCAACGCCTGAAGGACCAAAGTCGTGAAATATCAAAAAATTACAGAATTATTTGCAATCCCTAGAAAGATAAAGATAAAAGTACCAAAGTACCAAAATTACAGACAAAAAATATATTTAAGCATTATAAAAACATTGTATTTACTGCTGAGTAGTAGTATTTATGGACCCCTGCAGCAGGAAAAAAGTAAAAGTTCTAGTTATATAAGAAATCATTAAATACAATTTCAGTCAAAGTCTAACACTCTATAATTGTGTAGTTAAAATTTCAAGCTCAAGATAACACTGTTGACCCACCTATAAGACTGACGACACAGTTTATCATTCAATTCGGCTCTGTGAATTATTTGCTGAAAAATGTACGAAAAGGAGAATAAGTTGCTATTCAATAAGTATAGATAAGCTAACTAGCTTGTACACACACACACACACACATATGAAGTACTATACATCTCATGCAATTGCACCAACCAACAAATGTTCGTCATGCAACTACAATAAATTTAAAAAGTAATATATACCAATAATCATATTTCATCCACAATATATTATTTACATATATAAATAGACGATCTTAGAACTTCATGATTTCACATAATTCAATAAAAGAAGAAGACATACATTCTCCATAATTGTTCACTTATATTGAGCTCTAGAATATGGCATAGAACTTTTGAAGAATGTTATTTTCTCTCCCTTGACTCCTATTTTGAATGATTGATTCTTTCTAGTATATTTGAGGTTATGTTGTAGGGTAGAGAGAGGACCAATTGGATCAGTTGAGTCACAATCTTTCATTGAGTCACGACTCTTCATAATCACAACTAGTAGTGCTTAATGAGAGTCATTGCGGTGGTATGTTTTTATGTCGACATAGTTCTTCCTGCCATGAACTATAACATTAATCTTTAATTTAATTATGAGTAGGATGGTGTTGTATTATGTGGGCAATAACTTAATTAAAATGCCCACTTGGCAAGCCCACACCCGACCGACCTGGATGGCCCAATCACCGATCCGCTCTGCCCCGACCTCGTTTGGATTCTTACTACTTATTCCCTAACCCTAAACCTAATGCTCATTTCTCCTCTTTCCCTCTTCTCACTGCACCGACTCTTATTCTCCTTCTTCTATGATACTTGAAGATCTTCTTACCTTCTTCTTGTGCCGGAAACAATGGTGACCTTCCTAAGCCAATGTGATGGCTTTAGGAAAATAAATAAGTAAACACCTTACTGTTAATACAGGGCTTTTAATCATTCATTTAGTAAAGGATAATCCTATCACTCATTTAATTCCATTCTCAAAGTAAACAGAGCCTTAAAGACTAAAGTGATTCTGAATCAAAACTTAAGGAACCAAATGTAACATTTACCCTAAATTAATTCACTTCGTTGATAAGTAGTTGCGAATTAATTCCATCACTTGCACATTGATTTGTTTGTGACTCTTTAGGTTCATTCTCAACTAGTTTTGGGCTTGTGTCCAATACAATTAATTAATTAAATATATTTAATTAATTATTTATGATTAACATTTAATGAGAAACGCCCGTCACCATGGGTGGGTGTTTAATAACGGTGCTTGGCACTAGAGACTAGGTGAATATTAGTGTAAAAACTTAGTCACCAAGTTCTATACAAGTTCCATCCTTCTACCGATTTGCGCGGGTCGGTTCAGTCAGCTGGCAACCTATGTCGACTAACCTACTAAAATTGCATTGATGACCTACATCTGTCGGTGATGAAATACGACATTCATCCAATAAATGCAATATTTAGTGCAAGTTTTTTTAAGACTCTCGATGCCCTGTCTTAAGGTACTCGACTTGTAACATCTCACACCAACCCTTAGAAGTTGATTTATGCCATAATAATTATTTCACTTTTATCCATAATAATTATTTCAATATAACTATTTTACTTTTGTCCATAATAATTATAAACATAACAAAATACTATATTTGTTCTAGTGAGACTAAAGCCATGCACTAATTAGTTGGTGAAATTTTTTGCATATCAAAATTTACTAAGGCGACCCCTCAACCCCCCGACTGCTATAGCAAAAGTAACCTAAGCCTTCACTCCTTCCCTCCCCTGCCAGACTAAGCACAAAGGACAAGCTGTAGAAGGGAATCTGACAATTCGGAGGTGAGAGCCGCAACCGAGTGTTAGGAAGGTACTTCAATTCTTGCACGTGGAGCCGTCCTTGCATGAACAGCTGAATATGTAGGTTATGCCACCCAACAATCCTTGTACCTAAAAGTCCAACCTGAACTTTTAATTTTGGTATAAGTTCAATCAATGTACTAGGAAGTTGGAAGGAATTCGAGGTTTTGGTCTTAAGAGGTAATGGATTTTTCGACTTTCCCTCCCTGTTTTCCCAGTGTGGCAGTTTCCAGATGTCCTTTGCGTCGTTTGTTGTTCTTCCCGAAAGTCTACCGGCTATGGATAACCATCTGTATCGAAAATTATTTAATGCAAAATTTTAATGAGTTTAAGAGTTTTAGTATATTTTCAGATCTATATATAATACAGCATCAACTGTATTTGTTTGTTAATTAATTCGGGAAACTCCAATAGGAATGGTAGGTCTCCAAACATTAAGAGATAACTCTTTGCCGAATCTTGAGGGGGATCCCGCAACCGCTAGGGACCCTCCACCACATCCTTGTTGCGTTCAGTCATATCTAATCACTATGAGATCCTACTCCCCCTATTCGTGATTTTCTCCAACTAACTGATGGTGGTTGTCCATAAATCGAGAGCTCCCTCAGCTGAAGAGAACATGTTTTGACCTAGGACCTTCATACTGCAACTTTCACCTTTATGCTTTAAGTTTTTAGCTGAAAGAAACACTTCAATTTCGTAATTAGAGCTTTACTTTAATATCAATCTCTTTTTGTACACAAAAACCTAGAAATTACACTTTTATTTCACCCATTTATACTCTTATTTTCTAGTACTTTATTTTACGATTTTCCACTCATTTATATTCTGCATGAATTAAATTTGTTAATTTCTTCTAGATAAATTTTAAATTAATTCTACCACTTCTATAAGGATTTGTGTAAGTCTTTAAGTTCGCTCTCTACTAAATTTGGGCTTGTGTCCAACATAATTAATTAATTAAATTAATTAATCATTAATCAGAAATGTTCGTCACCATGGGTGACTATCTACCAATAATCTATGAGACTAGAGATTAGGTAAATATTAGTGGGAATATTTAGACTCCCGACTACCATACAGTATGGTCCTTCCATCAACTGTTGCTCAGTCTAATAATAGGGCATGGAATTGGAGGTCGGTTCCCACCCTAAACTAGATAGTTATGCTCAAAGCGTGAGACGCATTTACTCTTATGATCGACATAGGAAATCATTTCTTATTCGATCAATCATTGTGGTCATCCATATAACTTAAATAATCTCAGAGCACATAGGAGACCTAACTATCATATACTAACAGGTGACAGATTTTACTTGGGAATCCATTGCCCTCACTACATATTCCGACTATACTAGATACGACTTATAATGACCACATTCAAGACACTATCATCTCTCTCCGAGTTCACAATCGCAAGGTCCATGGAGTCATACTTACTTTCATGATCAATGAGATACAAAAGTAGTACGATAGGCTGGACGATGTTGCCTCGATAATCTTTGCGTGAAAGAAGTTTATGCAATTCTGTACTGGCATATTAGATATGCTGCGGCGAAGGCTTTTTTCGGAGCCAATATGACTGGAGGGTCGTCTGTACAAGAGCATAGACTTAAGATGCAATCCCTTGTAGACCACAGTCGGTGTAGTAACAAAAGTTAGTAGAAGCACTGGAGCCTCGACCATGACCACCACATCTTTGGGAAGAGCCCCAACCCCGACTACGAACTGCCATAGCTAAGGATTCAGTGGTTGTACCAGAGGAAGATTCAAAGAACCAGTTGCAACAAGGAGGACATAGGATAGAGCATTGGATAATGTAGAGATCAAGTAATTGGCTAAAAGATGACCACAAACAAGTTTTGGATTGTTATCGAGGATAGACAAGAACTTCACCACCAAAAAACTTCCTCTGAGACTTCCTAGTCTAAGCATCACAACTCAATGGGTGATATAACATAATTTCACTAGTCGTCCCCTTAAATGAGGAAAAATAGTTAGGAATTGTTTGAGGGAAAAAAGTCTCTCATATAGTTCAAAAAGACAAGTTATGTTCGTTTTATAAGAGTACATATCATGTGACTAATCTCATATTGCCTTGGCAGGAGTTAACTGCATAACTTTCATAGTGATAAATTCCTTTATACTATTCAAAATACAAGGGGTTTAATGTAATTTACTTCTCTATGTTAAGGGAACTGAGCGATTTACCCTCCTGTGAAAACTAAATCAATAATTTACCCCCCTGTGTTATTAGAAATAGAGCAAAGTATCCCGCCAACAAATTTCTTGAATCAAATGCATCTATTATATTTTATTAATTTTAAATTTAAAATAACAACGAGATCTCTAATGTCCTCTGAAATGTTTTAAACTTTCTAAATCTATGTCCATAGCAATTGATTGATTGGGAAGGGAATTTCTATGACTTTCAGTAGAGTAAACAGATCTCAATTATGAAGAATAGATGCCTAATTCTATGCCCTAAGCTAGGGATGGAAGTTGGGGCAGTAGGACCATACCTATATAGAACTTAGAGACTAAATGTTTACACCACTATTCACGTAGTCTCTAGTGTCGTTGATAGATGGCTGTCCGTGGTAACAAACTATTTTTAATTATTTGTTAATAAAAAATAATTAATTAAATTAAACTTAATTAATTGCATCATACACAAGTGTAAGTCCAGTAGATGATGAACCTAAAGAGTCACATACAAATCACTGGGAAGTGATAGAATTAATTTAGAATCAATTTTGAAAGAGGAGAATTAATTTAATTGGATTATATTAAATTCTTGGAGACTTGATAGGATTATTTGTGTGGACTTGTTCATTAGATGGATGATCCAAAATTTAATTGACTAGATTAATTAAATTTTGGAATTGGCCTTTAAATTAATTGAATTTATTTAAGAGACTTGGGCTAATTAATTAGTGGTTTGGATTAATTAACTAATTAGTAGATAGGGAGTGTTTGCAAAAACTTCTGCTTTTAAAAAAAGTGTTTTTTGTAGAAAAAATTAAAAGTTGTGGCAGAATCAAAAGTGGATAATGTTTAAAAAAAATGTGAAAAGTAGATAAAAGCTAAATTAAATAGTATTTGGAGAAAAATAACTTCTAAAATAAACTCGATTAATGATTTTCGCTTAGTATTTCACTTGTTGTTTGTCACTATGGAAAAATCACAAAACATTTATTTCAATTAGTATTTTGTATTTATATTTTTAAGAGTATTAAAAAAATATGTTAAAATTTTAATAATTCTCCCACTAAGTAATATAATTTTTGATTCACACACAATACCCAAACTTGCACGAGTATAAAAAATAATATTATATCAATTAATCAAATAATAATATGTGAACAAAATAACATAATTAGATAATATAGCACATAAAATATAAAAACTTAAAATATTAAATGTGTAAATTTAATTATTAATAAAATTAAATTATTTAAAAACTCCGATATCCACTTAAAATATATAATTTTAAAAATAAATTAAAACGATAAAGTTGAAATAAGATTATTATAATAAGGATAAGGTAGTCAAAAATAAAATTGGATTTATTTAAAACCGAAAGCCAAAGCAGCTAATAGCACCCCCAAGGTGCTTCAAACTTTTGGTCTAAAAGCGCTTTTCTTAGCCGTTTTAGAAGTAGAAATTGGTACCACAAACACTTTAAAACTGATGTTTTGAAGTTAGAAGCTGAAAAATGCTTTTATGAAGCGCTTGCAAACACTCCCACAGATTTAATTTGAAGTCATTAATTAAAAATGGCCTAGAAATAATTAGTTGGATTATTTATATTTGATTGGGCTCAATTAATTAAAAGTTTAACTATACATTTCATCCCATTAAATAGGGTCGTTCTCCCATTTAGTCCACTGCTTTATGATTGAAAGATAAAAGAACCTTACCAAGTTTTCTATTATTTTGCATTTTAGGATGAGTTAATTTGGCATCATAATCAACCTGTTTGCTACAAAATATTATGGCCATTATCTTGTTAAATGCATAATCGTTTCACAAAACATGTATCTTACTACCACAGTTAGTAGTAAAAATCAACAGATTTCTATGATTATCCTGTACATATTTTGCAAAGGTCTAGATAAACTCATTACTTAGCAAAATATTTGCTCCCGTATCATTAAAGTACATCGAAAGCGTTTTTACCTTGAACTAAAGTGTAACAAATGCTCCTCCCATCATGATTTTTGCTTCTCGAATTCCTATAATAAGTACTAGGATTTTCTTGTGAAAAACCCTTTCCCGCAATAACGAGTAACAAATTCCTAATCCTGAATAAATATAAATTGCAAAATAATCCGACTTATATTGCTTATATAACATACCTGTCGATATGTATATAGAAAATGGACTAGTCATTCAATTCTTATGGTAACAACATCTAAACAGTATTCCATACTGTTACCTTTTCTTTCCCATGATTTATGATTTTCGAGAAAGGTTAATCTCAAAGTCATACTCCCATTCTCATGCCCTCCAACATCTGCAACCACAATCTCATGCCCTGCTATTTCTAGCATGCCTTTGTATTTACCAACAACAGGTTGCACTTTAGGTAAACTAAATTTTACATTATAAATCACTAATTGTCTGATGAGTTAAAGCTTTTAACAACTTATTTTCTTTTCGATGAAGGGTTAAGACATGATTGGAATCTTGGTTAGCTAGGTTGTATGCAATTTTAGGGTGAATATCAAATATTAATTTTCCTGTATACAAATTTTCTAACATTGTTCCAAAACATCCATCTCTTAAACTATTGATTCTTTTATCCATTATTGATAAATGTATTTCTAAATCAATTCATTCCTTAAAAGTTGTTGTGTTACTATTACAATAGTTCCTATGTGGATCCATTTCATACTAACAACTACTTCTTCTCTTAGCTTACTTAATTCTTCAAAAATTTTGTCCTTATTTATAAATTGCATTTCCATCACATTACGAGTAAATTCCATGGGATTACCAAACTCACCTGAATTTATTTTGTAGATTAAGTGATTTTTCTCTTTGGCTCAGCCCTATTTGGTTGAGGATCTTCCAATTCCTCCACTTCTGAATCCATCGTACGAGTTGAGATTAGAGTCTTGACGTATGATCCTATCATGGTTTGTTTAACACTGTCATTCTTGGAAAGAATTCTAACAGGCTTTTAGAGGTTTGAAGCCTATCCCCTTAGTTATAATTATTTTGACTCGATTGAATATCATATTGAATCAATCTCTATTTACTCCTTATAGATGCTTCTGTCTGAAAGAAGGTCATCCAAATCGCTATAGTAAACTGCATATGGTGTTGTCCATGGATTATAATAATCCACTATATTTCTACGAGCAGTCTGGAGACATATGTCCTTTCACTCCGTATGTCCAGCAATTACAGTTCCTGAAACTTTCATTCGCTTTAGAATGGGCTCATATGAAGGTTCTTTTGTGGTGGTTCTTTCCTTGGATCTAGCTTTTGTTCGTCCAGATCTTTGAGATGAAACCCTTGTTGGTCCTGTTTTCTATCCAGATATGTATGATTTGGCCTTTGATTTGGACACTCCCAGGGTAGGAGTCACTATTCTGATTCTTCCTCTTCCTTGGCTCGCTCGATTCTCCTATAATTATTGGAAAATCATTATTATCGGAATAGAGAAAGGTTCTTTTGATCTACCTCTCGGTCTCTTCATGTTCTTTTGGATGGATGTTTGATAACACCAATCCTCTAGTTCGTCTTTGAGGAAAGACATTCTCCTTGATAATGAATCCAATTGTCCTTTGGCTGCTTTGTATGATTGGATCAACATTCCTACCATGGACTACAGATCTTTGCAAAGAACATAGGGGAAGCTACTTCTATTGGTACTACATTATAGAAAAAATACATGCAAAACAAGTAGATATATATTCATCTATTTCACAAATATTCCTTAATTTGAGGCCAAAAAGAGATTGTGAGTACTCTTTAGCCTTTTCAGCTTTGTTTCCTTCAAAGTATCTATCTCTTATAAAATGTACCTTGATGAGCCTTCCTAGTCTTTCAGCAATTTCACTTTTGGACTCTCCAACTAGGATACTTGCTTTGGTGTTTTTAGGGGTACTATGTCATATGATCTTTACAGACCCTCCAATCTTAAGTCCGATAGTCGTACGAAGTTTTCCTTGTTGAGTTTGAACGTAGTCGCTGCTGTATTCATAGTTACCATTCGTCAATCAACTTCTTGATGTTTCAGAAGTCAATAACATCAATGTTGAGTATAATACCAAAAGGATGTAAGGGCTGGAGCATTGTCCTTGCCTAAGGTATATTTTTCGGCACTCTTATAGAATTCCATCTTGGATTTTCTCTTAATTCGATTCCCACAAATGTCGGGGTGGCTGTTGGTGTGGAAATCCATATGTCTCCCACAAACATCGGGGTGGCGTTGGTATAAAAATCTATACTTTCTCTCATTGGATGATCTAGTAGAGGATCATTTGAACCTGTATTTCCCCCGGACGATGGTACTGCTAGAATGATTTCATTAGTTTGGACATTGACCAAATCCACAATCCCAAGTTGGGTAAAGGATTATGTTAACTTTTATAAACATGGAAATCTACCCTTCATACCTCCATTATTTCATGGATTTCATGCCGTCAAGGATTAGATCCTCTTGGATCTTTGACTTCGGAATCTCCATCGCTTTTCTCTTTTGGTCTAGAAGACTTGAGTCAATCCTTTTCGGATGATCGATTGTCAAGACAATCAAAATTAATTACTGATTTTATAACTATAGCAGCAGTCGAACCAAGTCGGTTCCCTAGGGAACTACGACTTAATTTCTTAGTCAAGTTGCGGTAACCAAATGAGGAAATTTGAATAATAATTAATAGAAGTATAATAAAACGCAAAAGTAAATTATTAGCAAGAAATCCATAGGAAGGATTCTAACCCAAGGAAGTGTTTCACCCAATCATTATGTTGATCATTGATTGCACAAAATTAATTTCACAATCAAGCATTCAACCTCGAAATCTATTAGGATAGCCATAATAAATTCCTTTTTTCTATTGTAATTGATTTGATTCAAGCATCTAAATCAAAACTTATTATCTCATAACTGGGCACGATAGTGTTTCATCTCAATTCAATAATAACATTTGCATTAGTGAAAACAGTTGAAGCTAGACCAAACAATTGAGATAGTTGTAATCGTCTAACCTAGTTTTCTTGTCCCTACAAATACATCATGTGAAGCACACAATAAATTTTCTTGCTACTCATACCATTCATTCATGACAATTACGGATCACTAATTCATGGATAGCCGTAGAATAATTAATATCGAATTGTCAGATCTATGAATTGTAATATTCTATAAGATGTAAGTAATACTTGGCGAAATTAGATACGAATTAAGATCTCAAAACATAGCGATTAGATTCAACTTTTTCTTTGAATTAGAAAATAGGTTTAGCTACACAACATGTTCGTAGCAAAATTAAAAATCCAAAACGAAAACATAAGCTAAAAATATGGAAAAATTGATTGATAAGGACACCGACGTCCTTTGATTCCTTACTCCCAAGCTCCAAAACGATGAATGGCTCTTTCTCCCTTCTTCCCCTTTTCATCTGCAGCAATTGGGCCTTCTTTTTCTTTTTTTTGTCCCTTTGAGTTTTTTCCAGCAATTAACAAATAAATATTCTCTAGAAACTTTCTAAATTGGTTTCTCCCATCAAACAACCTTGCAGATAGAATAGGGCGTGATCACGCCCTAACAAATGTTAAAGTCTATTTCTGTCCCAACTTTCCTTGATAATTTTCAGCTCCATTTGAGGATTTTTGGCTCTCTTTCCTTCAAAAGGGGTTGATATCAATCATTCACACAAAAGATGCATAATTCAATTATCAATGCTATGAACTAGTTCTAAAATACTTGAATTAAGCATGTAATTGAGTGATAAATGGCATTCTATCATCGAACTATTGTCAACTCTTTTTAAGAATTTTCATAAGAAAATTCCTTCTATATATTTCCAAAATTTGAAAATATTCACTATTGTCATTGTGACTTGAACCTTTGTTCGATTCTATACTTTGAAAGTCTCATCCATAGTAGTCAATATATCAATATGTAATATAAACAAGTATTTCTTCAATAAGCCTAAACTCTGATACCATTTGGAATGAGCATGGAGTTAGGATAAAAATAGAAATGAAATTGGACTAAATATATCATTTTTACGAAAGTTGCGGGTCTAAATTTGTTGGTCTAAAAATTAAAGAACCGAA
The DNA here is from genome assembly GCF_026168435.1 of Sesamum indicum. Taxonomy (NCBI): domain Eukaryota; kingdom Viridiplantae; phylum Streptophyta; class Magnoliopsida; order Lamiales; family Pedaliaceae; genus Sesamum; species Sesamum indicum. The sequence goes on along the minus strand of NC_142669.1, from coordinate 14,013,456 downwards.
AGTGAGAACTACCCCAAACCTAGGGGATCAAATCTTCCTTTTCCCATTTAATTAATTAAGTGCATTTTGGGCTTTTTTTATCTGGTATTTTATTTAATTAGATTGAATAAAAAGTCCGACAGTTTGTTATTGGGCTCAATTTAATTTTTTGGACAAATTAATCTAGTCCATCTAAATGCACCAAGCGCAGCCCATGTTGATGTTGTCTAGGTCAACCTACCTTATATGGAGAGTAAAAATGGTTGCAAAGGTTTGATTGGGGCTGATCATTTTGACCGTGAGGAATAGTGGAGGAGTCATAGGAAGTGGGTAGAGATAAGGAAGTGACCTACTTGAGTAGGTAATCCTTCCTTTACTCCCATTTTAATGCGAACTTTTTCCATAACCCTATTTGATACTAGTTAGCCGAATTCTTGCTCCCCTAAGGGGCTGTTTTTTGTTCATCATTGTCTCCTATCTCTCATGTTCTTCTTCATTTACAACCAAGTCAAGAATTAGATAGAGCGGAGAAATATACTCAGCAGTAGTGTAGTTTTTCAATCTCTCTTTCTAGATTTATTTCTTGCTAGCACGAGGACAAATTTCACATTCCTGGTGGTGGTGTGGGAATATTAGATGGCTCCTATGTTAGAATCTTACGTGGACGCACGTTGGAAAGGAGTTCAATGCATGTACTTAATTAAAGAAAATGAGCAGAGTAATGTTTGTCGTTTAAATATTACTTTTCGTTTTCTCCATAGCCTATGACGTGGATCTTTACTTTCTTATTTCTGGTTTGATACACCGATAGCCCAAGAACGTTCAAGGATACACCCCTTGAACGTCTTTTGTTTCTTTTATGTTTTGCGCTTCCACCAGATCGATCAACTCCCTTTCATATTGATGGGATTTCCCTTGGAAATCCGGGACCTTCGGGTTGTGTTGGAATCATTCTTGATTCCTAGTTTGGGTTTGTTATTGCATTTTCAGCAGTCATAAGCATGAACACAAATAATATTGCTGAATGTTGCACTTTACGGAATGGCCTTATGGTGGCATATTTCAAAATATTAAGAAACTGATAATTGAAACAAACTCTAAACTTCTGCTTCTTTCTTTTATGTAGAAAAGACAAAACTTTCGAGGTTCTAATATCTTTGCTTTGCGATTATTGGCACTTTTAATGATACGGAAGCCAATCGAGCTGCTAATATTTTTGCCCTAACGGCAGCAGATCACATATCTTGTTTTTTTTTCTGCCTTCTTTTGATGAAATCATTGTACTATCTGATCCTTATTTTGTATGTATAAGGCACATTCGATGCATGACAAAAAATATAATAATTAAATATCATTTAATAAAAAAATATAGTTTTAGGAAAAATAATTACGATAAAAAATAAATAATTTTGAATGAGAATATTTAGAGTAGGAAAAAGAGAAAAAATTACCTAAAATAACTAGTTATTTAAAAAAATTATTTTTACCACTTGTATATAATTAGGGATACATGGAAGTTAGGTTATTCAAAAGAAAAGAAAAAACAAAAAGGAAAAGACCAAAAATAAGGAAGATACTAAAGAGACGCTTTCCCTTAATTTATAGTACAGATTAAGTGAGACACCAAAAGAAAGCTTTCACTTTATTTATTGTACAAATAGACACTATACTTGTTTTTTTTTTTTAAAAGAAAAAAGATTACTAGTTGATGTTGCCATATGAGTATTCTGAAAATATAGTGGGTACATTAGTATAATTTCTTGATTACCAATTATGGATAATTGCTTTATTAATAATGCAATTAGGGACGCAATGTTGATAAACTATTTGAATAACTGAAACTCACAATTTGATCACCATAATTATACTGTTTAAGTTGGTGCCTAATATTTTAATCATCAAAAAATTTAATATTACTTTCAGTTTGTCACACATATTTATTGTACATCAATAATTTACTTAATAGAAAAGATGCATCTACGGAACTCACAGCTTAAAGAACTATTCAATTTTTACTTTTACGTCCTTGATCATGCCAAGGGCAAAAAAAATGAGGGTCACATCTCTTAGGCCTAAGGCCCTAACGAATCGTAGTTAATCTTTAAAAGGCTAATTAAAACCAAAATTTTAATCCCAACTAAAAAAATATATGAAATTGATGTGCAAGAAACAAATTAAGCAGACTTGGCAGTAGTGGCACACACTGGTGGATTCTGCTTGCCGACAAATTTGGGTTTGACATTGGCACATTTGGTGGTGATAGGACCTTGATTTCCATTATATGTAAGATCAATGTCACCCACCTCTACATTCTCGCATGGCTTAAGACCACTGCAAATAAACGTCACCGCCTCTGCAGTATTTGTCGTGCCCCGTACGTTCTTAATGCTGACGTTACTGATCTTGATAGATGATGGTCTCTGTAAAATAATCAACAAATAAAATATAATCAGTATACTAAGAGTCTAAATTATTTTAAAATGAAGGGTTAGAAAATTTGGATCACAAATTGAGAAACTTACATCTTTTTTGCAAAGATTGTGTGGACAATATTCTTGATCAATGATAATGGGACTGCTAACATTATCCATGATTAAATCTTCAAAATGCAAATCACTGACAGTCAATGTTGCTGGGGCAGAGGGCCATGTCTTCACCCTGACGCCATTTTGTGTGCCAATGAAGGTGCAGTTTGTCACATATATCCCCTGCACATCCTTTTCTTCTGCATACCCACCAAGGCTTCCAACGCTAATACCGTGTCCTGGACCACAAGTTACATTTTGGATGTGAATTTCTTTGGACTCGTCTCCAATTGAGACACAATCATCTCCTGTTTTTATGATGGAATCTTTGATATTGATCATCGTGTCACGACCCAGATGGATACCATCAGTGTTTGGGCTATCTCCAGGGGCTGAAACTGTGAATCGGAGGAATGTGACATTATGGCTCGATATACAATTCACGTGGAAATTCTTGCTATCTTTTGTGGTCACATCACGAATTATGGAGTTGTTGACGAAATTGAAGCTAAGATTCTGCACAAATGCATGTGATTATGGGTTGTTAATTTGTATACCTATTCTACTTGAAATAATTGAGGATATATAAGGAGGTAGGTCTTACCATGGGAAGCTTGGCACAATTTCTATTTTTGTGGCAGTCGTTTTGCTTCCAGGCTTCTTGTCCTTGACCATCAAAAACTCCACCACCTGATAGGGTGAAATAATTGACATAATTGATAGTAATCCATTCACCTTCTTTATTAGGCAATTGACCGGGATTAGGATTGGCTTGCAAGGTTCCTTGGACTTGAAGCTCGAGAGGGGCCTTATTGGGGCCTAATAATTTCACTTGACTAAGAGACCAGGTTCCTTGTGGTATCACTATTGTGCTTGGGGAAGTTGAATTGCATGCCTCCTTCCAAGCGTCCATTAGAGCCTAACATGCAAATGGGTATTTTTTTCAACAAATATATTTACATAAAAACAAGCGGAATCAACTGAACACATAAATGAGGTAGATAATATTGGTTAAACCTGACTGATATCTCCACCAGATTTTGCACCATACTTTGTGATATCATATGTCATTGGCCCCTGAGCATTAACATTTATTGCCAACAAAGACAAAAAGAAGAGAATTGTAATGAAGTTTATTGCCATTGCCTTCTATAGTTTTTATTGATGTTGATATAGTTAATAATTGAGTTCTTTGCATACATCAATTATGAATTTATAGTAATAGTAGACCATTCAGAGCCACCGGTTACTGATCATGACTATTTTTCAGGAATAGAGATTACTTTATTTTGAACAAGTTTGTCGTACCTACAAAGCACCATCTTTGAACACATGTAACTAACAATTCTATGAATAAAGTTTTTACATTGCCTAATATTTTACTGTTATATATATATATATATATATATATAAATTAAAGTCCTATAATAAAATAAAAATTTATTTAATTGCATATACTGACTTAAGGCTAGTGTTATATCATATGTTAATTTTGAACAAACTTAGCTTTTTGTAGGAATCTAACATAAACTAATATAGATTAATTTATATCTATTTTCATATTATACTATATTATAGAAATTTATTATTATTATTATTATTAATTAGTATCTAATTTATTTTTTTAATTATAAAAGTTTGGGTAACATGAAATGTATTAGGTTTCTTTAATTATTTATTTTTTTTATGCCTAAGTTTTGCCTGATATGCAAAATAGATATGAATCTAATTCTATATATCTAATTTATGGGGTGGAAAATGAGCCACACCTGCTCCCAGGCTTGGCAAACTGGCTCGTATAAAGCTCAACTAGAGCTCGAACATTTCAAGCTCGAGCCTCCTGCTTCTTTATTAGCCGAGCTCATGCCAATGTATTTTTATTCAAAATTTTAAGAGCCGGCTCGTGAGTCTTTTTTTACTTTTTTCTTAATTTTTAAATACTATTATATATTTAACTACACTATAATAGTATATTAGGTTAATAAACAAATATTTATAATATATTAGAATTATATTCAAGCCGATCTCATATTTTAACTTTAGATCATCATAAAAGTTTGGTATTTCAATATCTATATAAAATAAGCATAATCAGTAATTTAGTATTTTATGTATTTTTGTCTAAATTACTATCTAATATATATATTATACATTTGAATTTGTTGTTATATTTTAATATCAATTGATATTTTATATATTTATTTTGGAGTATTTATTTGTACCAAGATTATGTGTACGCACTTGGATAATTTTATGTAAACTCTCAATATATTTACTAATTATGTTACCACTAAACTAGTAGTAGACATATTAGAAAATAATATGAAGTTGTATATTCATAATATTAGATTAATTTAATGTAAATATATGATTTGTATTTTATAATCAATTACTATTATAATTATATATTTTTATGCTATGTTAGTTACTTATTCTTTACATTATATGGTAGTTGAAGAAAATTAGGAACATATTTTTGTTAGATGCAAAATACTGTGTGCTTGTCAATCGAGCAAATTCATTCGAGCTCCACTCATTTATACCCCTAGTCTAATTTACAATATAAGACTATTAATTAGATTCTTCTAATAATTATCTATTGAATTATATTTATTTAGATATAAGTGGTACATGATTATATTAATATTTCACTAAATTAAGCAACTGAGTAATATATTGGCTCAATTATTATATTTACATCAATATAACTAAAAATTATGAAATAATTAATCACAATCTACACACATAAAGAAAGATAAACACCTATGCATCTGGTGGCTTGCAACCATGACCTTGAACTAATTATAGGTAGGGTTGTTTAATAAAATTGCTGAACGCGCCGACCAATCATGCCAATCCAATCCATACCTCAATTGGCGGGTCAAGGATGGATTGGGTTGGTCTTGGACTAATAAAAAAATGATTGCAGTTTGGGAATCGAGTTTGGCCTTATACGTATATAGACCATATAGATCTCGTTCAACCGCGACAAAAATAATAATAAGAACAATAACAATAATTATACACTACAATTCTTCATATGTTTATATAAAAGTTTTGATAATACATAAATTAATATTCAAGACAATAATAATAACTACGATACTTTTAATTTTGTATCTATCAAGATTCTCTATAACTCTACGCTTGATACTATATCAAATATAGCAGGAGAACAAGTGGGAGAGAGAGGAAGATAGGACGAATTGGCTTGTTGTAGGTTGAGTTGTGTGAGGTATGGTGTATATGAATATCTTTATATTTTGCTTATATGAGAGAGTAGAAATGTGTATATATATAATCGACTCAATGCCACAAGTCAAGATCTCTTCTAAATGCTATAAATCAATCATACCATATAGGAGGGGGCACCATATTTGGCCGAGTTGCATGTTTTGAAAGTGCAACTCGGTCATGTCAATTTTTCAAGCACCTCCTCCATTCCTTAGTTAGAAGTCAACCCTTAGCTAATGGCCCTAATTTAGTTGATTGAGTTTTATTTTTAAATAAATTAAAATAGGTACAAAGGTTTCAATAAATTTAGTTAAATCCAATTTAATAAAATGCAAACTAAATTAGGCATATTATCATTTAATCCATTTAAAGACATAAGTTCAAATATGTCTAATTAACAAATCTAATATATTAATGAAGAGTAGCCCAATAAATTTAATTCAATAATTTAATCTTGGGTCATCCATCCAATGGATCATCACATATACAAATAATTCAATTATTTACATCTTTCGAAATTAATTCTAAATTAATTCAATTTTCTCCTTGGTAATTTGTGGGTGACTCTTTAGGTTCACTTTAAGCCAAACTTAGGCTTGTGCCCAACACAATTGATTAATCAAATTCAATTTAATTAATCATTCTTAATCAATCATTTAATGAAGAGCGCCAGCTACATGGGTGGCCGTCTAACAACGGTCCATGACACTAGAGATTTGGTGAATATCTATGTGAATATTTAGGCTCTCAAATTCTATACGAATAAGGTCCTTTCATCCACCATCTCTTTGTCTTTGTCTAGGTTATGTAATTGGGTATCGGTTCTCGTCCTGGACTAGACAACAATGCTTTAATACTTGAGACCCCGTTTTGCTCTATTGTTCGACATAAAAAATTAGTTTCTAGTCGACCAACCACTATGGCCATCGATTCAGAAGGTGTGAATGCGGCTTCAGGTGGATAGGAGATACTGCTATCACATACTGACATGGGATGGATCCTCTTCTTGAAATCCATTGTTATCACTTTACATTCTGTTTGCAATGGACAAGGTTTATAATGATCATGTTCGTGATACAATTACCTCTTTTGCTAGATCCAAAATGCAGCCATCATGTGTACGTGATTTTCATTGTTCCTCAAGTTTGAGTACTACTCTCGTACTATTGTAATTGGGTATTCCAGTCATACCGATCAAACATCAAAGAAATTCGTATGATGATTCCCACATGTCAGTTCACTCAGCTAACTACTTTGTCAACTAACTCATTAAATATGCATATACGTCCAACATCTATTGCAGATGAAACATGACATTCATTTACTAAGTGCAATATTCAATGCAAATCTCTATAGGACTATCAATGCCCAGTTTCGAGGTCGTCAACTTAAAACATTTCAAACCAACCTTTAGAAGTTGGTCTCATAGCCGTAATCCAATGTTCAACTTAACTATACAGGTTATCTAATTGGTCTATGGGCATCTATTGTGATGTTATAGCAATGTTTAATGTAAATGGTAAACACAACAAACACATGTACTAAGGATGAATACTTATCATATTCATCAAAATAATATAACTTTAGAAAGGTTGTTGAATACTTTTGAAAACAGCCAATCTGATTAGCTTTCTGGTCACTTATTCCAACATTCGAACCCATCATCTCAAATTTATTTGTGCTACCTCAATCTTAACCATTAGGCTAAGATATCATTGGTTTTCTATTCCTCCTTAATAAACATCACCATTTCTACCTCTACATACACAAATAGATTGGACACAACTGTAAGTCTATAAGCTTTAACACCATTCATGGACTTCTCAAGAGTTTTAATATGAAATATTTGCAATGCCCTTGCTTATTCTAATCTAGTAGTCAAGGTTTATTCGTATTATCAATAATATATAAAAATATCAAAATATACATGACAAATTTAAAAAAAAAATAGTTCTATTATTATAACTTTCATTATTTTACTCATTATTGTTACTTTCTTTTTCCTAATAGCTAATAATCACAATCGTCTGTTGCCACCCTTTTTCTTTCCTAACAGGAGATCGATAATGCTTTGTATGAAAGATACTTATACGATACCAGATAGACATTTTAGACATGCTGTGATGAATGCATTATTCAACTCTAGAATGACAGAAGGGTCATGTGTACAAGAGCATCGAGTGATGATGCTATCTCTGTGGAAAAGCTTAAAGATCTCCAGGTTAATCTTGAAAAAAGGAAGAGATATACATTAACGTGGTCCTTCTGTCTTTTTCACCCTTATTTGACCCATTTATTTTCAACTACAATATGAATTGGCTTGAAAAAAATCTTCATAAGTTATTAAATATATTGGTCCAGTAGGAGGTAACGATTGAAAAATCTGTGTCGCTGGTACTAATGGGGGAGACTTTGGCCTCTGAATCGAAAAGCAAGGCTGTTGGTCATCGAATACTTGTTTACACAAGCACAAATGAATACTCTTTATAGTAAGTCCACACAAAGCACTAACTTGTCTTCCTTTAAGTCTTGCTAGAAACTCAAAAAAGTAATGCTAGAACAACATTTCTATGAAGTAGAAAGTGTTCTAAGTAAACTCAAGAAAATTTTGAATCTATTTCAAGTTCTTTATATTTGAATGCAAGAGAAAATATATCTAGAGATAAGAGAGAAGCAATAGAGGGAGAGAAACAAATGAAGACACACTTGAAACATCAAGAGGAAGGGCCTAGCTAAGTCCTAGTTTCCACTCCCTCTATTTATTGAGGGAGTGGTTGGCTTACAAGTCAAAGGCTTAGCTAAGCCCTAGTCAAATATCTTCATTGCATGGTAGGGCCTTGTGGCCCCTTGAGGGTCACTTGAGGCTTGACCACCATTTATATTAAATACACTTTGACGTTGAATTAGAAATTAATTGATCCAGTCAACTAATTTTAAGTCCATCAAATTCTTATTGAATTCTTGGTTCGAAGATAATTAATTCCAAATTCAAATATTTAATTAATTCAATTAATTAACACTTTAGGTCTCCTATCAAATAGAATTGCAATGAGTAATCCAATTAATGAAGTGATTAATTTAAACTCCTTTAAATTAATCATATCTCTCTTTCGAAATTAATTCTCCACCAAAAATTAATTAATTTTCACAATATCGTTAATGTTTTATATGTGATCCTTATCAGTCTACCTTTAGCTAGTTTTGGCTTTATTTCACATATATAATTTAATTTGGAAACTAAATTGTTCTTGATTAATTAAATTATATTTAATTAATCCCTCTTTAAGTGACCTATCAATCCAAGAGCACCTGTTAGTCTGTTACCATGGGTGACCGTCTAGTAATAGTCAATGGCACTAGAAAATAGGTGATAGTAGTATGAACCTTCAATTGATTACCATACATATATAGTCCTCCCATCAAGCTATCTTCTTCAAAAAATAGGGCACGAAATTCTAAATCGATTCTTATACTTGACTTTGATAATTATGTATCCACTCTCATTGATCAACATAGAAAAGTTTTTCCTATTTAATTGACAGTTGTGGCTACAAACTTTCAAATATCGACACAGCTTAGAGGACATAGAGATCGCTATGATCTTATGATGGATGACGAATTCCTTATGAAACAAACCAAACTCCATGCATATTCTGACTGCAGTAGTGTAGGGCTTTTGGCAACAACGTAATAAACATAGTTATATTCATTAGGACCAAGATACAACTGCTTCATACATAAGGCTATTGTAGCTCTTGATGTCGGAGGACTAACTTCCGTACTATCACAACTAAGGAGTTCTAGTCATACGGATCATGCTACACGGGCTTTCATGTAATAACTCATACGAGTCAATTCAATAAACTTCACAACTCACTAGTCAAGTACGCACTAAAGTGCATAAATGTCTTATATTTGTGCCCGATCAAACGCGATATCATCGTATAAATGCATCACTTAGTGTAAGTCTCTACAAAACAAGTTAATGCCCATTCTTGAGGATTCTTGACTTGAAATGTTTGAGACCAATCTTTAGAAGTTGGTCCCATTGTCACCATCAAATGCGCAACCTAACTTCTTTGATTTATTTTGTATGTGGGTTTCGTTTGTGAAGTGCAATAATAATGTAAAATGATAGCATGACAAAGACGGTCTGAGAATAAATTATACTCATAATATTTAGGGTAAATTATAATGAACTCTTTTGCATAATTACAAGTACCCCTCCTTATTTGAAAAATTATAGTACCCCTCTAGAATCAACTAATGTCTAACAAATACTACTTTATAATGGATTGTCATCAGGGGGTATTTGTTAGACGGCCATCAAATTTATGGAAAAATAGCAGTGTTTTGGTCTCATAAGTTAGGTCAGTTTTACTTTTGGTCCCATGCATTATGGGATTAGCACTTTTAGCCCCATAGCTTACAAAAATTAACACTTTTGATCCTCATCTATGTTTTCGTGTATATATAACGGTTTAGGACATGTCGCTATCAAGTATTTTTAGATTGTGGGAAAATTGATGATTGAACTCTTGGAAATAATTAATTTGATTAACTATGGAGAAGAAGAAGCATTGAATTTGTTTTCTTGTGAAAAAGCAAAGTTGAACTTATCCTCTTGAGAAAGAAGAAACAAAGTTGGACATGTCTTCGTAAGAAAAAGAAGCAAAGTTGAATTTGTCTTCTTGTGGAGAAGCAAAGTTGGATTTGTTTTCTTAAGAAGAAACAAAGTTGAACTTGTCCTCTTGACAAGAGGAAGCAAAGTTAAACTTGTCATTTTTGAAAAAAAAGAAGTATAATTGATTCTTCATAATAAGACAAAATAGTTTTGTCTCTTCTTGAGAAGAAGAAGTGAAATTGAACTTTTTTTCCATAATAAAGCAAATTAGTAATAAGACAAAATAGTTTTGTCTCTTTTTAAGAAGAACAAGTAAAATTGAACTTGTGTTCTTAATATGACAAAACAATTTTGTCTTTTTTCAAGAAGGAGAAGCAAAGTCGGATTTGTCTTCTTGAGAAGAAAAAGTAAAATTGAACTTCTCTTCATAATATGACTAAATAGTTTTCTCTACTTTCAAGAAGAAGAAGCAAAATTGGATTTTTCTTCTTAAAAAGAAGTAAAATTGAACTTGTTTCCTTAATATGAGAAAATAGTTTTGCCGCTTTCAAGAAGAAGAAGCAAAGTCGGATTTATCGTCTTTAGAAGAAAAAGTAAAATTAAACTTCTCTTCTTGATATGACAAAACAGTTTTGTCTTTTTTCAAGAAGGAAAAGAGGTGATGCTACAGAAACTACCATGTGATTCAAGGGTGAAATCAAAATGGCTAAACACACCAAAGTCGAGGTTCAAAACTATAATATTTTATAGTGGTCGCTGACAACCAAATGAAGAATTGGTTAGCAGATCATAACCACCCAAGGCATTTATCAGATTTTATCAATCCTCCGGTCTTTTTCTCTCACTATATCTCCTCTAGTAAAGTAAATCAATCCGAGACCACTCTTGCTAACGAGATATATTGAAAGGAGAAAAGAAGAGGGACAATGCACTCTCTCCTGTCCTATTATTGCTCTTGATTTCAATGAATACTCTTTCATATCAGGTAAACAAAAATGAGAATAGACATCTATGCAAGCACACAAAAATATTACAAAGGACATAAATAGACCACAAAGACACACAATACACATAATGAGCATAAAATATTGCAAAACTATGGTGATATCCTGCACGAAAAAAAGGGTTGTGAAGATAAAAATGAGGACTTAGAAATTGAAGAAGAATAGCAAATGTAACAAGATGCAGATGGCATTCGTTGGCGTAGAAGATAAAAGCAACACCTCACTTCTTCATTTTTCATAATGAAAGTAAAACATGTTCTACCGTGACACACACAAGCACCGCACACGCACACACACACACACATGCACACACACAGAGACCGCACACGCGCGCACACACACACACATCGCACACGCACATACACATACACACACACACACACCCCGCACACGCACATGCACACACACACACCCGCTCACATGCACACACACACACACCGCACATGCACATGCAACACAGACACACATCGCACAAGCACACGCACAACACACACACACCCCGCACGCGCACACGCAACACACACATACACCGCACACACACAAACCCCGTACGCGCACACACACTCCAAACACACCCACACACAACACACACACACACACAATTGCAAAGACAAGAAAATGGAAAAGCCGAAACAAGGAGGTGACATCATTCAGCAAAACTTCTCAAGCTCGTGGTCGATAAAATTGAAATAGAAATGCAGTAGCTGATTAGAACATATAAAAATATATTCTTGGACATCATGATATCAACAGAAACCTGCTACACCTGATCACGATTTTCAGAGAGGTTGATGCTGAAACTAGATAATATAAATCACAAAATTATTACCTTAATACAATTACATAAATAAATATACTCTGGGAAATGTTGCAACCCTCTTGTCTCCAATTAATATTACTGGATTCAAAAGGGCAGCAATACAAGCAGACTTCCCCAAAAGCCTCGAATAGCAACCAACAAGTAAAACAACTTTAAAATCAGTAAAATTCCAAAGCATTACTGCAATATTTCAACTAATAAGACCGATCACATGCCAGAATCACACATAGCATACTCAGTAAATATTTGAATTCTTACAACGAGAAGAACAAAGCAATTAAAATGATATATTACATCAAACTAAAAAATAGCAAATGCACCAAACTAATGCATTCTCCAATACCAAAACCACATTACTAGGAAACTGTTACCACTCAAATATGTATGAAACTGGCCATAAGTACCTGAAGGCAGAAAAATAACAGAAACTTGGGCATGTGAATGATTAGTTCTTCACTTGATAACCCACATGTAAGCACAATCATGAGTCAAGAATCAGCTACAACATATATAACTGATTAATTGTTCCTGAGAAAAAGGACCATTCTCCCTCTTCGACGCAAGTACCCTGAAAATTATAGAGACAGCTATTAGCAGGAAGGAAATCAAAATGGCTAAATACACCGAAATCAGGGTTCAAACCTACAACATTTTGTAGTGGTCGCTGGCAACCAATTCAAGAATTGGTTAGCAGATCATAACCACCCAAGGCATTTATCGGATTTTATCAATCCTCCACTCTTTCTCTCACTATATCCGCTCTAGTAAAGTAAATCAATCCAAGACCACTCTTGCTAAACGAGATATATTGAAGGGAGAAAAGAAGAAGGACAGTTCACTCTCTTCTATTCTGTTATTTCTCTTCGTTTCAATAAATACTCTTTCATATCAGGTAAACAAAAATAAGAATAAACATCTATGCAAGCACACAAAAATGTTAAAAAGTACATAAATAGACCACAAAGACACACAATACCCGAAATGAGTATAAAATATTGCGAAACTATGGTGACATCCTGCACAACAAGAAGGGTTGTGAAGATAGAAATGAAGACTTAAAAATTGAAGGAGAATGACAAATGTAACAAGATGCAGATGGCATTCGTTGGCGCAGAAGATAAAAGCAACACCTCGCTTCTTCTCTGTTCAAAATGAAAGTAAAACATGTTCTACCGTGACACACACACACACAGCACACACGCATACACACACACACCCCGCACATGCAAACACACACACACACACACCCCGCACATGCACACACACATATACACACACACACACACACCGCACACGCGCACACACATACACACACACACACACACCACAAGCACATGCACACACACTCACACACCACACACGCACACGCACACGCACACACAGACACACATACACACACCGCACACGCACACACACACACACCCACACACCACACACACACTCACACACTCACACACACGCACATAAAAAAAATACATAGACAAGAAAACGGAAAAGCCAAAACAACGAGGAGACATCATTCAGCAAAACTTCTCAAGTTTATGGTCAATAAAATTGAAATAAAAATGCAGTAGATGATTAGAACATATAAAAATATATTTTTGGACATTATAATATGAACAGAAACCTGCTACACCTGATCACGATTTTCAGAGAGGTTGATGCTGAAACTAAATAATATTAATCAAAAAATTATTGCCTTAATACAATTACATAAATAAAATACTCTGGGAAATGCTGCAACCTTCTTGTCTCCAATTAATAGCACTGGATTCAAAAGGGCAGCAATAGTTAAGCTCTTCTTGATGCCCACAAGCAGACTTCCCCAAAAGCCTCGAATAGCAACCAACAAATAAAAAAACTTTAAACTCAATAAAATTCCAAAGCATTACTGCAATATTTCAACTAACAAAACCGATCACATGCCGGAATCACACATAGCATACTCATTAAATATTAGAATTCTTACAACGAGAAGAACAAAGCAATTAAAATGATATATTACATCAAACTAAAAAATAGCAAATGCACCAAACTAATGCATTATCCAATACCAAAACCACATTACTAGGAAACTGTTACCAATCAAATATGTATGAAACTGGCCATAAGTACCTGAAGACAGAAAAATAATAGAAACTTGGGCATGTGAATGATTAGTTATTCACCTGATAACCCACATCTAACCATAATCATAAGTCAAGAATCAGCTACAACATATATAACTGATTAATTGTTCCTGAGAAAAAGGACCATTCTCCCTCTTCGACGCAAGTACCCTAAAATCAAGGTCATGCTACAGAAACTACCATGTGATTCAAGGGTGAAAATTATAGAGACTGCTATTAGCAGGAAGGAAATCAAAATGGCTAAACACACCGAAGTCAGGGTTCAAACCTACAATATTTTGTAGTGGTCGTTGGCAACCAATTCAAGAATTGGTTAGCAGATCATAACCACCCAAGGCATTTAACGGATTTTAACAATCCTCCACTCTTTTTCTCTCACTATATCCCCTCTAGTAAAGTAAATCAATCCAAGACCACTCTTGCTAAACGAGATATATTGAAGGGAGAAAAGAAGAAGGACAGTTCACTCTCTTCTATTATGTTATCTCTCTTCGTTTCAATAAATACTCTTTCATATTAGGTAAACAAAAATGAGAATACACATTTATGCAAGCACACAAAAATGTTAAAAAGGACATAAATAGACCACAAAGACACACAATACCCGAAATGAGCATAAAATATTGCGAAACTATGGTGACATCCTGCATGACAAGAAGGGTTGTGAAGATAGAAATGAAGACTTAAAAATTGAAGTAAAATGACAAATGTAACAAGATGCAGATGGTATTCGTTGACGCAGAAGATAAAAGCAACACCTCACTTCTTCTCTGTTCAAAATTAAAGTAAAACATGTTCTACCGTGACACACACACACACATACCACGCACGCATACACACACACATACCGCACATGCAAGCAAACACACACACACACACCCCGCACACGCACACACACATACACACACACACCGCACACGCACGCACACACACACACACACACACACAAGCATATGCACAGACACACTCACACAATATACGCACACGCACACACACAGACACAAACCGCACACGCACACACACACACACACACACACACCACACATGCATACACACACACGTACACACACACATGCACACACACACACACACCACAAGCACATGCACACACACACTCACACAACACACGCACACGCACACACACACACAAACTGCACACACACACATACACACACACCCACACACCACACACACACTCACACACACACACATACAAAAATACATAGACAAGAAAATGGAAAAGCCAAAACAACGAGGGGACATCATTCAGCAAAACTTCTCAAGTTTGTGGTGGATAAAATTGAAATAAAAA
The DNA here is from genome assembly GCF_026168435.1 of Sesamum indicum. NCBI lineage: Eukaryota > Viridiplantae > Streptophyta > Magnoliopsida > Lamiales > Pedaliaceae > Sesamum > Sesamum indicum. The sequence continues at coordinate 13,997,829 of NC_142669.1, read as the reverse complement.
TGCAGTAGATGATTAGAACATATAAAAATATATTTTTGAATATCATGATATCAACAGAAACCTGCTACACCTGATTACGATTTTCAGAGAGGTTGATGCTGAAACTAGATAATATTAATCACAAAATTATTGCCTCAATACAATTACATAAATAAAATACTCTGGGAAATGCTGCAACATTCTTGTCTTCAATTAATAGCACTGGATTCAAAAGGGCAGCAATAGTTAAGCTCTTCTTGATGCCCACAAGCAGACTTCCCCAAAAGCCTCGAATAGCAACCAACAAGTAAAACAACTTTATACTCAATAAAATTCCAAAGCATTACTGCAATATTTCAACTAATAAGATCGGTCACATGTCGGAATCACACATAGCATACTCAGTAAATATTTGAATTCTTACAACGAGAAGAACAAAGCAATAAAAATGATATATTACATCAAACTAAAAAAACAACAAATGCACCAAACTAATGCATTCTCCAATACCAAAACCACATTACTAGGAAACTGTTACCACTCAAATATGTATGAAACTGGCCATAAGTACCTGAAGGCAGAAAAATAACAGAAACTTGGGCATGTGAAAGATTAGTTCTTCACCTAATAACCCACATGTAAGCACAATCATGAGTCAAGAATCAGCTACAACATATATAACTGATTAATTGTTCCTGAGAAAAAGGACCATTCTCCCTCTTCGACGAAAGTACCCTAAAATTAAGGTGATGCTACAGAAACTACCATGTGATTCAAGGTTGAAAATTATAGGGACTGCTATTAGTAGGAAGGAAATCAAAATGGCTAAACACACCGAAGACAGGGTTCAAACCTACAACATTTTGTAGTGGTCGCTGGCAACCAATTCAAGAATTGGTTAGCAGATCATAACCGCCCAAGGCATTTATCGGATTTTATCAATCCTCCACTCTTTTTCTCTCACTATATCCCTTCTAGTAAAGTAAATCAATCCAAAACCACTCTTGCTAAACGAGATATATTGAAGGGAGAAAAGAAGAGGGACAATTCACTCTCTTCTATTCTGTTATCTCTCTTCGTTTCAATATATACTCTTTCATATCAGGTAAACAAAAATGAGAATACACATTTATACAAACACACAAAAATGTTAAAAAATGACATAAATAGACCACAATGACACACAATACCAGAAATGAGCATAAAATATTGCGAAACTATGGTGACATCCTGCACGACAAGAAGGGTTGTGAAGATAGAAATGAAGACTTAAAAATTGAAGTAGAATGACAAATGTAACAAGATGCAGATGGCATTCGTTGGCACAGAAGATAAAAGCAACACCTCACTTCTTCTCTGTTCAAAATGAAAGTAAAACATGTTCTACCGTGACACACACACACACATACCGCACACGCATACACACACACATACCGCACATACAAGCACACACACACACACCCCGCACACGCACACACACATACACACACACACTGCACACGCACGCACACACACACACACACACACAAGCACATGCACACACACACTCACACAACACACGCACACGCACACACACACACACACACCGCACACGCACACACACACACACTCACACCACACACACATACACACACACATGCACACACACACACACACACACACCACAAGCACATGCACATGCACACACACACTCACACAACACACGCACAAGCACACACACACACACAAACCGCACACACACACATACACACACACCCACACACCACACACACACTCACACACACACACACATAGAAAAATACATAGACAAGAAAATGGAAAAGCCAAAACAACGAGGGGACATCATTCAGCAAAACTTCTCAAGTTTGTGGTCGATAAAATTGAAATAAAAATGCAGTAGATGATTAGAACATATAAAAATATATTTTTGAATATCATGATATCAACAGAAACCTGCTACACCTGATCACGATTTTCAGAGAGGTTGATGCTGAAACTAGATAATATTAATCACAAAATTATTGCCTCAATACAATTACATAAATAAAATACTCTGGGAAATGCTGCAACATTCTTGTCTTCAATTAATGGCACTGGATTCAAAAGGGCCGCAATAGTTAAGCTCTTCTTGATGCCCACAAGCAGACTTCCCCAAAAGCCTCGAATAGCAACCAACAAGTAAAACAACTTTATACTCAATAAAATTCCAAAGCATTACTGCAATATTTCAACTAATAAGATCGGTCACATGCCGGAATCACACATAGCATACTCAGTAAATATTTGAATTCTTAAAACGAGAAGAACAAAGCAATTAAAATGATATATTACATCAAACTAAAAAAACAACAAATGCACCAAACTAATGCATTCTCCAATACCAAAACCACATTACTAGGAAACTGTTACCACTCAAATATGTATGAAACTGGCCATAAGTACCTGAAGGCAGAAAAATAACAGAAACTTGGGCATGTGAAAGATTAGTTCTTCACCTAATAACCCACATGTAAGCACAATCATGAGTCAAGAATCAGCTACAACATATATAACTGATTAATTGTTCCTGAGAAAAAGGACCATTCTCCCTCTTCGACGCAAGTACCCTAAAATCAAGGTGATGCTACAGAAACTACGATGTGATTCAAGATTGAAAATTATAGGGACTGCTATTAGTAGGAAGGAAATCAAAATGGCTAAACACACCGAAGTCAGGGTTCAAACCTACAACATTTTGTAGTGGTCGCTGGCAACCAATTCAAGAATTGGTTAGCAGATCATAACCACCCAAGGCATTTATCGAATTTATCAATCCTCCACTCTTTTTCTCTCACTATATCCCTTCTAGTAAAGTAAATCAATCCAAAACCACTCTTGCTAAACGAGATATATTGAAGGGAGAAAAGAAGAGGGACAATTCACTCTCTTCTATTCTGTTATCTCTCTTCGTTTCAATATATACTCTTTCATATCAGGTAAACAAAAATGAGAATACACATTTATACAAGCACACAAAAATGTTAAAAAATGACATAAATAGACCACAATGACACACAATACCAGAAATGAGCATAAAATATTGCGAAACTATGGTGACATCCTGCACGACAAGAAGGGTTGTGAAGATAGAAATGAAGACTTAAAAATTGAAGTAGAATGACAAATGTAACAAGATGCAGATGGCATTCGTTGGCACAGAAGATAAAAGCAACACCTCACTTCTTCTCTGTTCAAAATGAAAGTAAAACACGTTCTACCGTGACACACACACACACATACCGCACACGCATACACACACACATACCGCACATACAAGCACACACACACACACCCCGCACACGCACACACACATACACACACACACCGCACACGCACGCACACACACACACACACACACAAGCACATGCACACACACACTCACACAACACACGCACACGCACACACACACACACACACCGCACACGCACACACACACACACTCACACCACACACACATACACACACACATGCACACACACACACACACACACACCACAAGCACATGCACACACACACTCACACAACACACGCACAAGCACACACACACACACAAACCGCACACACACACATACACACACACCCACACACCACACACACACTCAAACACACACACACATAGAAAAATACATAGACAAGAAAATGGAAAAGCCAAAACAACGAGGGGACATCATTCAGCAAAACTTCTCAAGTTTGTGGTCGATAAAATTGAAATAAAAATGCAGTAGATGATTAGAACATATAAAAATATATTTTTGAATATCATGATATCAACAGAAACCTGCTACACCTGATCACGATTTTCAGAGAGGTTGATGCTGAAACTAGATAATATTAATCACAAAATTATTGCCTCAATACAATTACATAAATAAAATACTCTGGGAAATGCTGCAACATTCTTGTCTTCAATTAATGGCACTGGATTCAAAAGGGCCGCAATAGTTAAGCTCTTCTTGATGCCCACAAGCAGACTTCCCCAAAAGCCTCGAATAGCAACCAACAAGTAAAACAACTTTATACTCAATAAAATTCCAAAGCATTACTGCAATATTTCAACTAATAAGATCGGTCACATGCCGGAATCACACATAGCATACTCAGTAAATATTTGAATTCTTAAAACGAGAAGAACAAAGCAATTAAAATGATATATTACATCAAACTAAAAAAACAACAAATGCACCAAACTAATGCATTCTCCAATACCAAAACCACATTACTAGGAAACTGTTACCACTCAAATATGTATGAAACTGGCCATAAGTACCTGAAGGCAGAAAAATAACAGAAACTTGGGCATGTGAAAGATTAGTTCTTCACCTAATAACCCACATGTAAGCACAATCATGAGTCAAGAATCAGCTACAACATATATAACTGATTAATTGTTCCTGAGAAAAAGGACCATTCTCCCTCTTCGACGCAAGTACCCTAAAATCAAGGTGATGCTACAGAAACTACGATGTGATTCAAGATTGAAAATTATAGGGACTGCTATTAGTAGGAAGGAAATCAAAATGGCTAAACACACCGAAGTCAGGGTTCAAACCTACAACATTTTGTAGTGGTCGCTGGCAACCAATTCAAGAATTGGTTAGCAGATCATAACCACCCAAGGCATTTATCGAATTTATCAATCCTCCACTCTTTTTCTCTCACTATATCCCTTCTAGTAAAGTAAATCAATCCAAAACCACTCTTGCTAAACGAGATATATTGAAGGGAGAAAAGAAGCGGGACAATTCACTCTCTTCTATTCTGTTATCTCTCTTCGTTTCAATATATACTCTTTCATATCAGGTAAACAAAAATGAGAATACACATTTATACAAGCACACAAAAATGTTAAAAAATGACATAAATAGACCACAAAGACACACAATACCAGAAATGAGCATAAAATATTGCGAAACATTGGTGACATCCTGCACGACAAGAAGGGTTGTGAAGATAGAAATGAAGACTTAAAAATTGAAGTAGAATGACAAATGTAACAAGATGCAGATGGCATTCGTTGACACAGAAGATAAAAGCAACACCTCACTTATTCTCTGTTCAAAATGAAAGTAAAACATGTTCTACCGTGACACACACACACACATACACATACCGCACACGCATACACACACACATACCGCACATACAAGCACACACACACACACCCCGCACATGCACACACACATACACACACACACCGCACACGCACGCGCACACACACACACACACACACACACAAGCACATGCACACACACACTCACACAACACACGCACACGCACACACACACACACACCGCACACGCACACACACACACACTCACACCACACACACATACACACACACATGCACACACACACCACAAGCACATGCACACACACCACAAGCACATGCACACACACACTCACACAACACACGCACAAGCACACACACACACACAAACCGCACACACACACATACACACACACCCACACACCACACACACTCACACACTTACACACACACACACACATAGAAAAATACATAGACAAGAAAATGGAAAAGCCAAAACAACGAGGGGACATCATTCAGCAAAATTTCTCAAGTTTGTGGTCGATAAAATTGAAATAAAAATGCAGTTGATGATTAGAACATATAAAAATATATTTTTGGACATCATGATATAAACAGAAACCTGCTACACCTTATCACGATTTTCAGAGAGGTTGATGCTGAAACTAGATAATATTAATCACAAAATTATTGCCTCAATACAATTACATAAATAAAATACTCTGGGAAATGCTGCAACATTCTTGTCTTCAATTAATAGCACTGGATTCAAAAGGGCAGCAATAGTTAAGCTCTTCTTGATGCCCACAAGCAGACTTCCCCAAAAGCCTCGAATAGCAACCAACAAGTAAAACAACTTTATACTCAATAAAATTCCAAAGCATTACTGCAATATTTCAAATAATAAGACCGGTCAAATGCCGGAATCACACATAGCATACTCAGTAAATATTTGAATTCTTACAACGAGAAGAACAAAGCAATTAAAATGATATATTACATCAAACTAAAAAAACAACAAATGCACCAAACTAATGCATTCTCCAATACCAAAACCACATTACTAGGAAACTGTTACCACTCAAATATGTATGAAACTGGCCATAAGTACCTGAAGGCAGAAAAATAACAGAAACTTGGGCATGTGAAAGATTAGTTCTTCACCTAATAACCCACATGTAAGCACAATCATGAGTCAAGAATCAGCTACAACATATATAACTGATTAATTGTTCCTGAGAAAAAGGACCATTCTCCCTCTTCGACGCAAGTACCCTAAAATCAAGGTGATGCTACAGAAACTACCATGTGATTCAAGGTTGAAAATTATAGGGACTGCTATTAGTAGGAAGGAAATCAAAATGGCTAAACACACCGAAGTCAGGGTTCAAACCTACAACATTTTGTAGTGGTCGCTGGCAACCAATTCAAGAATTGGTTAGCAGATCATAACCACCCAAGGCATTTATCGGATTTTATCAATCCTCCACTCTTTTTCTCTCACTATATCCCTTCTAGTAAAGTAAATCAATCCAAAACCACTCTTGCTAAACGAGATATATTGAAGGGAGAAAAGAAGAGGGACAATTCACTCTCTTCTATTCTGTTATCTCTCTTCGTTTCAATATATACTCTTTCATATCAGGTAAACAAAAATGAGAATACACATTTATACAAGCACACAAAAATGTTAAAAAATGACATAAATAGACCACAATGACACACAATACCAGAAATGAGCATAAAATATTGCGAAACTATGGTGACATCCTGCACGACAAGAAGGGTTGTGAAGATAGAAATGAAGACTTAAAAATTGAAGTAGAATGACAAATGTAACAAGATGCAGATGGCATTCGTTGGCACAGAATATAAAAGCAACACCTCACTTATTCTCTATTCAAAATGAAAGTAAAACATGTTCTACCGTGACACACACACACACATACACATACCGCACACGCATACACACACACATACCGCACATACAAGCACACACACACACACCCCGCACATGCACACACACATACACACACACACCGCACACGCACGCGCACACACACACACACACACACACACAAGCACATGCACACACACACTCACACAACACACGCACACGCACACACACACACACACCGCACACGCACACACACACACACTCACACCACACACACATACACACACACATGCACACACACACCACAAGCACATGCACACACACCACAAGCACATGCACACACACACTCACACAACACACGCACAAGCACACACACACACACAAACCGCACACACACACATACACACACACCCACACACCACACACACTCACACACTTACACACACACACACACATAGAAAAATACATAGACAAGAAAATGGAAAAGCCAAAACAACGAGGGGACATCATTCAGCAAAATTTCTCAAGTTTGTGGTCGATAAAATTGAAATAAAAATGCAGTTGATGATTAGAACATATAAAAATATATTTTTGGACATCATGATATAAACAGAAACCTGCTACACCTTATCACGATTTTCAGAGAGGTTGATGCTGAAACTAGATAATATTAATCACAAAATTATTGCCTCAATACAATTACATAAATAAAATACTCTGGGAAATGCTGCAACATTCTTGTCTTCAATTAATAGCACTGGATTCAAAAGGGCAGCAATAGTTAAGCTCTTCTTGATGCCCACAAGCAGACTTCCCCAAAAGCCTCGAATAGCAACCAACAAGTAAAACAACTTTATACTCAATAAAATTCCAAAGCATTACTGCAATATTTCAAATAATAAGACCGGTCAAATGCCGGAATCACACATAGCATACTCAGTAAATATTTGAATTCTTACAACGAGAAGAACAAAGCAATTAAAATGATATATTACATCAAACTAAAAAAACAACAAATGCACCAAACTAATGCATTCTCCAATACCAAAACCACATTACTAGGAAACTGTTACCACTCAAATATGTATGAAACTGGCCATAAGTACCTGAAGGCAGAAAAATAACAGAAACTTGGGCATGTGAAAGATTAGTTCTTCACCTAATAACCCACATGTAAGCACAATCATGAGTCAAGAATCAGCTACAACATATATAACTGATTAATTGTTCCTGAGAAAAAGGACCATTCTCCCTCTTCGACGCAAGTACCCTAAAATCAAGGTGATGCTACAGAAACTACCATGTGATTCAAGGTTGAAAATTATAGGGACTGCTATTAGTAGGAAGGAAATCAAAATGGCTAAACACACCGAAGTCAGGGTTCAAACCTACAACATTTTGTAGTGGTCGCTGGCAACCAATTCAAGAATTGGTTAGCAGATCATAACCACCCAAGGCATTTATCGGATTTTATCAATCCTCCACTCTTTTTCTCTCACTATATCCCTTCTAGTAAAGTAAATCAATCCAAAACCACTCTTGCTAAACGAGATATATTGAAGGGAGAAAAGAAGAGGGACAATTCACTCTCTTCTATTCTATTATCTCTCTTCGTTTCAATATATACTCTTTCATATCAGGTAAACAAAAATGAGAATACACATTTATACAAGCACACAAAAATGTTAAAAAATGACATAAATAGACCACAAAGACACACAATACCAGAAATGAGCATAAAATATTGCGAAACTATGGTGACATCCTGCACGACAAGAAGGGTTGTGAAGATAGAAATGAAGACTTAAAAATTGAAGTAGAATGACAAATGTAACAAGATGCAGATGGCATTCGTTGGCACAGAATATAAAAGGAACACCTCACTTATTCTCTGTTCAAAATGAAAGTAAAACATGTTCTACCGTGACACACACACACACATACACATACCGCACACGCATACACACACACATACCGCACATACAAGCACACACACACACACCCCGCACATGCACACACACATACACACACACACCGCACACGCACGCGCACACACACACACACACACACACACAAGCACATGCACACACACACTCACACAACACACGCACACGCACACACACACACACACCGCACACGCACACACACACACACTCACACCACACACACATACACACACACATGCACACACACACCACAAGCACATGCACACACACCACAAGCACATGCACACACACACTCACACAACACACGCACAAGCACACACACACACACAAACCGCACACACACACATACACACACACCCACACACCACACACACTCACACACTTACACACACACACACACATAGAAAAATACATAGACAAGAAAATGGAAAAGCCAAAACAACGAGGGGACATCATTCAGCAAAATTTCTCAAGTTTGTGGTCGATAAAATTGAAATAAAAATGCAGTTGATGATTAGAACATATAAAAATATATTTTTGGACATCATGATATAAACAGAAACCTGCTACACCTGATCACGATTTTCAGAGAGGTTGATGCTGAAACTAGATAATATTAATCACAAAATTATTGCCTCAATACAATTACATAAATAAAATACTCTGGGAAATGCTGCAACATTCTTGTCTTCAATTAATAGCACTGGATTCAAAAGGGCAGCAATAGTTAAGCTCTTCTTGATGCCCACAAGCAGACTTCCCCAAAAGCCTCGAATAGCAACCAACAAGTAAAACAACTTTATACTCAATAAAATTCCAAAGCATTACTGCAATATTTCAAATAATAAGACCGGTCAAATGCCGGAATCACACATAGCATACTCAGTAAATATTTGAATTCTTACAACGAGAAGAACAAAGCAATTAAAATGATATATTACATCAAACTAAAAAAACAACAAATGCACCAAACTAATGCATTCTCCAATACCAAAACCACATTACTAGGAAACTGTTACCACTCAAATATGTATGAAACTGGCCATAAGTACCTGAAGGCAGAAAAATAACAGAAACTTGGGCATGTGAAAGATTAGTTCTTCACCTAATAACCCACATGTAAGCACAATCATGAGTCAAGAATCAGCTACAACATATATAACTGATTAATTGTTCCTGAGAAAAAGGACCATTCTCCCTCTTCGACGCAAGTACCCTAAAATCAAGGTGATGCTACAGAAACTACCATGTGATTCAAGGTTGAAAATTATAGGGACTGCTATTAGTAGGAAGGAAATCAAAATGGCTAAACACACCGAAGTCAGGGTTCAAACCTACAACATTTTGTAGTGGTCGCTGGCAACCAATTCAAGAATTGGTTAGCAGATCATAACCACCCAAGGCATTTATCGGATTTTATCAATCCTCCACTCTTTTTCTCTCACTATATCCCTTCTAGTAAAGTAAATCAATCCAAAACCACTCTTGCTAAACGAGATATATTGAAGGGAGAAAAGAAGAGGGACAATTCACTCTCTTCTATTCTGTTATCTCTCTTCGTTTCAATATATACTCTTTCATATCAGGTAAACAAAAATGAGAATACACATTTATACAAGCACACAAAAATGTTAAAAAATGACATAAATAGACCACAAAGACACACAATACCAGAAATGAGCATAAAATATTGCGAAACTATGGTGACATCCTGCACGACAAGAAGGGTTGTGAAGATAGAAATGAAGACTTAAAAATTGAAGTAGAATGACAAATGTAACAAGATGCAGATGGCATTCGTTGGCACAGAATATAAAAGCAACACCTCACTTATTCTCTGTTCAAAATGAAAGTAAAACATGTTCTACCGTGACACACACACACACATACCACACACGCATACACACACACATACCGCACATACAAGCACACACACACACACCCCGCACACGCACACACACATACACACACACACTGCACACGCACGCGCACACACACACACACACACACACAAGCACATGCACACGCACACTCACACAACACATGCACACGCACACACACACACACACACCGCACACGCACACACACACACACACACACACACACCACACACACATACACACACACATGCACACACACACACACACACACACCACAAGCACATGCACACACACACTCACACAACACACGCACAAGCACACACACACACACAAACCGCACACACACACATACACACACACCCACACACCACACACACTCACACACTTACACACACACACACACATAGAAAAATACATAGACAAGAAAATGGAAAAGCCAAAACAACGAGGGGACATCATTCAGCAAAATTTCTCAAGTTTGTGGTCGATAAAATTGAAATAAAAATGCAGTTGATGATTAGAACATATAAAAATATATTTTTGGACATCATGATATAAACAGAAACCTGCTACACCTGATCACGATTTTCAGAGAGGTTGATGCTGAAACTAGATAATATTAATCACAAAATTATTGCCTCAATACAATTACATAAATAAAATACTCTGGGAAATGCTGCAACATTCTTGTCTTCAATTAATAGCACTGGATTCAAAAGGGCAGCAATAGTTAAGCTCTTCTTGATGCCCACAAGCAGACTTCCCCAAAAGCCTCGAATAGCAACCAACAAGTAAAACAACTTTATACTCAATAAAATTCCAAAGCATTACTGCAATATTTCAAATAATAAGACCGGTCAAATGCCGGAATCACACATAGCATACTCAGTAAATATTTGAATTCTTACAACGAGAAGAACAAAGCAATTAAAATGATATATTACATCAAACTAAAAAAACAACAAATGCACCAAACTAATGCATTCTCCAATACCAAAACCACATTACTAGGAAACTGTTACCACTCAAATATGTATGAAACTGGCCATAAGTACCTGAAGGCAGAAAAATAACAGAAACTTGGGCATGTGAAAGATTAGTTCTTCACCTAATAACCCACATGTAAGCACAATCATGAGTCAAGAATCAGCTACAACATATATAACTGATTAATTGTTCCTGAGAAAAAGGACCATTCTCCCTCTTCGACGCAAGTACCCTAAAATCAAGGTGATGCTACAGAAACTACCATGTGATTCAAGGTTGAAAATTATAGGGACTGCTATTAGTAGGAAGGAAATCAAAATGGCTAAACACACCGAAGTCAGGGTTCAAACCTACAACATTTTGTAGTGGTCGCTGGCAACCAATTCAAGAATTGGTTAGCAGATCATAACCACCCAAGGCATTTATCGGATTTTATCAATCCTCCACTCTTTTTCTCTCACTATATCCCTTCTAGTAAAGTAAATCAATCCAAAACCACTCTTGCTAAACGAGATATATTGAAGGGAGAAAAGAAGAGGGACAATTCACTCTCTTCTATTCTGTTATCTCTCTTCGTTTCAATATATACTCTTTCATATCAGGTAAACAAAAATGAGAATACACATTTATACAAGCACACAAAAATGTTAAAAAATGACATAAATAGACCACAAAGACACACAATACCAGAAATGAGCATAAAATATTGCGAAACTATGGTGACATCCTGCACGACAAGAAGGGTTGTGAAGATAGAAATGAAGACTTAAAAATTGAAGTAGAATGACAAATATAACAAGATGCAGATGGCATTCGTTGGCACAGAATATAAAAGCAACACCTCACTTATTCTCTGTTCAAAATGAAAGTAAAACATGTTCTACCGTGACACACACACACACATACCACACACGCATACACACACACATACCGCACATACAAGCACACACACACACACCCCGCACACGCACACACACATACACACACACACTGCACACGCACGCGCACACACACACACACACACACACACAAGCACATGCACACGCACACTCACACAACACATGCACACGCACACACACACACACACACCGCACACGCACACACACACACACACACACACACCACACACACATACACACACACATGCACACACACACACACACACACACCACAAGCACATGCACACACACACTCACACAACACACGCACAAGCACACACACACACACAAACCGCACACACACACATACACACACACCACACACCACACACACCCACACACCACACACACACACACATAGAAAAATACATAGACAAGAAAATGGAAAAGCCAAAACAACGAGGGGACATCATTTAGCAAAACTTCTCAAGTTTGTGGTCGATAAAATTGAAATAAAAATGCAGTTGATGATTAGAACATATAAAAATATATTTTTGGACATCATGATATAAACAGAAACCTGCTACACCTTATCACGATTTTCAGAGAGGTTGATGCTGAAACTAGATAATATTAATCAAAAAATTATTGCCTCAAATTACATAAATAAAATACTCTGGGAAATGCTGCAACATTCTTGTCTTCAATTAATAGCACTGGATTCAAAAGGGCAGCAATAGTTAAGCTCTTCTTGATGCCCACAAGCAGACTTCCCCAAAAGCCTCGAATAGCAACCAACAAGTAAAACAACTTTATACTCAATAAAATTCCAAAGCATTACTGCAATATTTCAAATAATAAGATCGGTCACATGCCGGAATCACACATAGCATACTCAGTAAATATTTGAATTCTTACAACGAGAAGAACAAAGCAATTAAAATGATATATTACATCAAACTAAAAAAACAACAAATGCACCAAACTAATGCATTCTCCAATACCAAAACCACATTACTAGGAAACTGTTACCACTCAAATATGTATGAAACTGGCCATAAGTACCTGAAGGCAGAAAAATAACAGAAACTTGGGCATGTGAAAGATTAGTTCTTCACCTAATAACCCACATGTAAGCACAATCATGAGTCAAGAATCAGCTACAACATATATAACTGATTAATTGTTCCTGAGAAAAAGGACCATTCTCCCTCTTCGACGCAAGTACCCTAAAATCAAGGTGATGCTACAGAAACTACCATGTGATTCAAGGTTGAAAATTATAGGGACTGCTATTAGTAGGAAGGAAATCAAAATGGCTAAACACACCGAAGTCAGGGTTCAAACCTACAACATTTTGTAGTGGTCGCTGGCAACCAATTCAAGAATTGGTTAGCAGATCATAACCACCCAAGGCATTTATCGGATTTTATCAATCCTCCACTCTTTTTCTCTCACTATATCCCTTCTAGTAAAGTAAATCAATCCAAAACCACTCTTGCTAAACGAGATATATTGAAGGGAGAAAAGAAGAGGGGCAATTCACTCTCTTCTATTCTGTTATCTCTCTTCGTTTCAATATATACTCTTTCATATCAGGTAAACAAAAATGAGAATACACATTTATACAAGCACACAAAAATGTTAAAAAATGACATAAATAGACCACAAAGACACACAATACCAGAAATGAGCATAAAATATTGCGAAATATTGGTGACATCCTGCACGACAAGAAGGGTTGTGAAGATAGAAATGAAGACTTAAAAATTGAAGTAGAATGACAAATGTAACAAGATGCAGATGGCATTCGTTGACACAGAAGATAAAAGCAAAACCTCACTTCTTCTCTGTTCAAAATGAAAGTAAAACATGTTCTACCGTGACACACACACACACACACATACCGCACACGCATACACACACACATACCGCACATACAAGCACACACACACACACCCCGCACATGCACACACACATACACACACACACCGCACACGCACGCGCACACACACACACACACACACACACACAAGCACATGCACACACACACTCACACAACACACGCACACGCACACACACACACACACACACACACACCACAAGCACATGCACACACACACTCACACAACACACGCACAAGCACACACACACACACAAACCGCACACACACACATACACACACACCCACACACCACACACACTCACACACTTACACACACACACACACATAGAAAAATACATAGACAAGAAAATGGAAAAGCCAAAACAACGAGGGGACATCATTCAGCAAAATTTCTCAAGTTTGTGGTCGATAAAATTGAAATAAAAATGCAGTTGATGATTAGAACATATAAAAATATATTTTTGGACATCATGATATAAACAGAAACCTGCTACACCTGATCACGATTTTCAGAGAGGTTGATGCTGAAACTAGATAATATTAATCACAAAATTATTGCCTCAATACAATTACATAAATAAAATACTCTGGGAAATGCTGCAACATTCTTGTCTTCAATTAATAGCACTGGATTCAAAAGGGCAGCAATAGTTAAGCTCTTCTTGATGCCCACAAGCAGACTTCCCCAAAAGCCTCGAATAGCAACCAACAAGTAAAACAACTTTATACTCAATAAAATTCCAAAGCATTACTGCAATATTTCAAATAATAAGACCGGTCAAATGCCGGAATCACACATAGCATACTCAGTAAATATTTGAATTCTTACAACGAGAAGAACAAAGCAATTAAAATGATATATTACATCAAACTAAAAAAACAACAAATGCACCAAACTAATGCATTCTCCAATACCAAAACCACATTACTAGGAAACTGTTACCACTCAAATATGTATGAAACTGGCCATAAGTACCTGAAGGCAGAAAAATAACAGAAACTTGGGCATGTGAAAGATTAGTTCTTCACCTAATAACCCACATGTAAGCACAATCATGAGTCAAGAATCAGCTACAACATATATAACTGATTAATTGTTCCTGAGAAAAAGGACCATTCTCCCTCTTCGACGCAAGTACCCTAAAATCAAGGTGATGCTACAGAAACTACCATGTGATTCAAGGTTGAAAATTATAGGGACTGCTATTAGTAGGAAGGAAATCAAAATGGCTAAACACACCGAAGTCAGGGTTCAAACCTACAACATTTTGTAGTGGTCGCTGGCAACCAATTCAAGAATTGGTTAGCAGATCATAACCACCCAAGGCATTTATCGGATTTTATCAATCCTCCACTCTTTTTCTCTCACTATATCCCTTCTAGTAAAGTAAATCAATCCAAAACCACTCTTGCTAAACGAGATATATTGAAGGGAGAAAAGAAGAGGGACAATTCACTCTCTTCTATTCTGTTATCTCTCTTCGTTTCAATATATACTCTTTCATATCAGGTAAACAAAAATGAGAATACACATTTATACAAGCACACAAAAATGTTAAAAAATGACATAAATAGACCACAAAGACACACAATACCAGAAATGAGCATAAAATATTGCGAAACTATGGTGACATCCTGCACGACAAGAAGGGTTGTGAAGATAGAAATGAAGACTTAAAAATTGAAGTAGAATGACAAATGTAACAAGATGCAGATGGCATTCGTTGGCACAGAATATAAAAGCAACACCTCACTTATTCTCTGTTCAAAATGAAAGTAAAACATGTTCTACCGTGACACACACACACACATACCACACACGCATACACACACACATACCGCACATACAAGCACACACACACACACCCCGCACACGCACACACACATACACACACACACTGCACACGCACGCGCACACACACACACACACACACACACACAAGCACATGCACACGCATACTCACACAACACATGCACACGCACACACACACACACACACCGCACACGCACACACACACACACACACACATGCACACACACACACACACACACACACCACAAGCACATGCACACACACACTCACACAACACACGCACAAGCACAGACACACACACAAACCGCACACACACACATACACACACACCACACACCACACACACCCACACACCACACACACACACACATAGAAAAATACATAGACAAGAAAATGGAAAAGCCAAAACAACGAGGGGACATCATTTAGCAAAACTTCTCAAGTTTGTGGTCGATAAAATTGAAATAAAAATGCAGTTGATGATTAGAACATATAAAAATATATTTTTGGACATCATGATATAAACAGAAACCTGCTACACCTGATCACGATTTTCAGAGAGGTTGATGCTGAAACTAGATAATATTAATCACAAAATTATTGCCTCAAATTACATAAATAAAATACTCTGGGAAATGCTGCAACATTCTTGTCTTCAATTAATAGCACTGGATTCAAAAGGGCAGCAATAGTTAAGCTCTTCTTGATGCCCACAAGCAGACTTCCCCAAAAGCCTCGAATAGCAACCAACAAGTAAAACAACTTTATACTCAATAAAATTCCAAAGCATTACTGCAATATTTCAAATAATAAGATCGGTCACATGCCGGAATCACACATAGCATACTCAGTAAATATTTGAATTCTTACAACGAGAAGAACAAAGCAATTAAAATGATATATTACATCAAACTAAAAAAACAACAAATGCACCAAACTAATGCATTCTCCAATACCAAAACCACATTACTAGGAAACTGTTACCACTCAAATATGTATGAAACTGGCCATAAGTACCTGAAGGCAGAAAAATAACAGAAACTTGGGCATGTGAAAGATTAGTTCTTCACCTAATAACCCACATGTAAGCACAATCATGAGTCAAGAATCATCTACAACATATATAACTGATTAATTGTTCCTGAGAAAAAGGACCATTCTCCCTCTTCGACGCAAGTACCCTAAAATCAAGGTGATGCTACAGAAACTACAATGTGATTCAAGGTTGAAAATTATAGGGACTGCTATTAGTAGGAAGGAAATCAAAATGGCTAAACACACCGAAGTCAGGGTTCAAACCTACAACATTTTGTAGTGGTCGCTGGCAACCAATTCAAGAATTGGTTAGCAGATCACAACCACCCAAGACATTTATCGGATTTTATCAATCCTCCACTCTTTTTCTCTCACTATATCCCTTCTAGTAAAGTAAATCAATCCAAAACCACTCTTGCTAAACGAGATATATTGAAGGGAGAAAAGAAGAGGGACAATTCACTCTCTTCTATTCTGTTATCTCTCTTCGTTTCAATATATACTCTTTTATATCAGTTAACAAAAATGAGAATACACATTTATACAAGCACACAAAAATGTTAAAAAATGACATAAATAGACCACAATGACACACAATACCAGAAATGAGCATAAAATATTGCGAAACTATGGTGACATCCTGCACGACAAGAAGGGTTGTGAAGATAGAAATGAAGACTTAAAAATTGAAGTAGAATGACAAATGTAACAAGATGCAGATGGCATTCGTTGGCACAGAATATAAAAGCAACACCTCACTTATTCTCTGTTCAAAATGAAAGTAAAACATGTTCTACCGTGACACACACACACACATACCACACACGCATACACACACACATACCGCACATACAAGCACACACACACACCCCGCACACGCACACACACATACACACACACACTGCACACGCACGCACACACACACACACACACACACACACAAGCACATGCACACACACACAAGCACATGCACACAACACACGTACACGCACACACACACACACACACCGCACATGCACACACACACACACACACACACCACAAGCACATGCACACACACACTCACACAACACACGCACAAGCACACACACACACACAAACCGCACACACACACATACACACACACCCACACACCACACACACCCACACACCACACACACACTCACACACACACACATAGAAAAATACATAGACAAGAAAATGGAAAAGCCAAAACAACGAGGGGACATCATTCAGCAAAACTTCTCAAGTTTGTGGTCGATAAAATTGAAATAAAAATGCAGTAGATGATTAGAACATATAAAAATATATTTTTGAATATCATGATATAAACAGAAACCTGCTACACCTGATCACGATTTTCAGAGAGGTTGATGCTGAAACTAGATAATATTAATCACAAAATTATTGCCTCAATACAATTACATAAATAAAATACTCTGGGAAATGCTGCAACATTCTTGTCTTCAATTAATAGCACTGGATTCAAAAGGGCAGCAATAGTTAAGCTCTTCTTGATGCCCACAAGCAGACTTCCCCAAAAGCCTCGAATAGCAACCAACAAGTAAAACAACTTTATACTCAATAAAATTCCAAAGCATTACTGCAATATTTCAAATAATAAGATCGGTCACATGCCGGAATCACACATAGCATACTCAGTAAATATTTGAATTCTTACAACGAGAAGAACAAAGCAATTAAAATGATATATTACATCAAACTAAAAAAACAACAAATGCACCAAACTAATGCATTCTCCAATACCAAAACCACATTACTAGGAAACTGTTACCACTCAAATATGTATGAAACTGGCCATAAGTACCTGAAGGCAGAAAAATAACAGAAACTTGGGCATGTGAAAGATTAGTTCTTCACCTAATAACCCACATGTAAGCACAATCATGAGTCAAGAATCAGCTACAACATATATAACTGATTAATTGTTCCTGAGAAAAAGGACCATTCTCCCTCTTCGACGCAAGTACCCTAAAATCAAGGTGATGCTACAGAAACTACGATGTGATTCAAGATTGAAAATTATAGGGACTACTATTAGTAGGAAGGAACTCAAAATGGCTAAACACACCGAAGTCAGGGTTCAAACCTACAACATTTTGTAGTGGTCGCTGGCAACCAATTCAAGAATTGGTTAGCAGATCATAACCACCCAAGGCATTTATCGAATTTATCAATCCTCCACTCTTTTTCTCTCACTATATCCCTTCTAGTAAAGTAAATCAATCCAAAACCACTCTTGCTAAACGAGATATATTGAAGGGAGAAAAGAAGAGGGACAATTCACTCTCTTCTATTCTGTTATCTCTCTTCGTTTCAATATATACTCTTTCATATCAGGTAAACAAAAATGAGAATACACATTTATACAAGCACACAAAAATGTTAAAAAATGACATAAATAGACCACAAAGACACACAATACCAGAAATGCGCATAAAATATTGCGAAATATTGGTGACATCCTGCACGACAAGAAGGGTTGTGAAGATAGAAATGAAGACTTAAAAATTGAAGTAGAATGACAAATGTAACAAGATGCAGATGGCATTCGTTGACACAGAAGATAAAAGCAAAACCTCACTTCTTCTCTGTTCAAAATGAAAGTAAAACATGTTCTACCGTGACACACACACACACACACATACCGCACACGCATACACACACACATACCGCACATACAAGCACACACACACACACCCCGCACATGCACACACACATACACACACACACCGCACACGCACGCGCACACACACACACACACACACACACAAGCACATGCACACACACACTCACACAACACAAGCACACGCACACACACACACACACCGCACACGCACACACACACACACTCACACCACACACACATACACACACACATGCACACACACACACACACACCACAAGCACATGCACACACACCACAAGCACATGCACACACACACTCACACAACACACGCACAAGCACACACACACACACAAACCGCACACACACACATACACACACACCCACACACCACACACACTCACACACTTACACACACACACACACATAGAAAAATACATAGACAAGAAAACGGAAAAGCCAAAACAACGAGGGGACATCATTCAGCAAAATTTCTCAAGTTTGTGGTCGATAAAATTGAAATAAAAATGCAGTTGATGATTAGAACATATAAAAATATATTTTTGGACATCATGATATAAACAGAAACCTGCTACACCTGATCACGATTTTCAGAGAGGTTGATGCTGAAACTAGATAATATTAATCACAAAATTATTGCCTCAATACAATTACATAAATAAAATACTCTGGGAAATGCTGCAACATTCTTGTCTTCAATTAATAGCACTGGATTCAAAAGGGCAGCAATAGTTAAGCTCTTCTTGATGCCCACAAGCAGACTTCCCCAAAAGCCTCGAATAGCAACCAACAAGTAAAACAACTTTATACTCAATAAAATTCCAAAGCATTACTGCAATATTTCAAATAATAAGACCGGTCAAATGCCGGAATCACACATAGCATACTCAGTAAATATTTGAATTCTTACAACGAGAAGAACAAAGCAATTAAAATGATATATTACATCAAACTAAAAAAACAACAAATGCACCAAACTAATGCATTCTCCAATACCAAAACCACATTACTAGGAAACTGTTACCACTCAAATATGTATGAAACTGGCCATAAGTACCTGAAGGCAGAAAAATAACAGAAACTTGGGCATGTGAAAGATTAGTTCTTCACCTAATAACCCACATGTAAGCACAATCATGAGTCAAGAATCAGCTACAACATATATAACTGATTAATTGTTCCTGAGAAAAAGGACCATTCTCCCTCTTCGACGCAAGTACCCTAAAATCAAGGTGATGCTACAGAAACTACCATGTGATTCAAGGTTGAAAATTATAGGGACTGCTATTAGTAGGAAGGAAATCAAAATGGCTAAACACACCGAAGTCAGGGTTCAAACCTACAACATTTTGTAGTGGTCGCTGGCAACCAATTCAAGAATTGGTTAGCAGATCATAACCACCCAAGGCATTTATCGGATTTTATCAATCCTCCACTCTTTTTCTCTCACTATATCCCTTCTAGTAAAGTAAATCAATCCAAAACCACTCTTGCTAAACGAGATATATTGAAGGGAGAAAAGAAGAGGGACAATTCACTCTCTTCTATTCTGTTATCTCTCTTCGTTTCAATATATACTCTTTCATATCAGGTAAACAAAAATGAGAATACACATTTATACAAGCACACAAAAATGTTAAAAAATGACATAAATAGACCACAAAGACACACAATACCAGAAATGAGCATAAAATATTGCGAAACTATGGTGACATCCTGCACGACAAGAAGGGTTGTGAAGATAGAAATGAAGACTTAAAAATTGAAGTAGAATGACAAATGTAACAAGATGCAGATGGCATTCGTTGGCACAGAATATAAAAGCAACACCTCACTTATTCTCTGTTCAAAATGAAAGTAAAACATGTTCTACCGTGACACACACACACACATACCACACACGCATACACACACACATACCGCACATACAAGCACACACACACACACCCCGCACACGCACACACACATACACACACACACTGCACACGCACGCGCACACACACACACACACACACACACACAAGCACATGCACACACACACTCACACAACACATGCACACGCACACACACACACACACACCGCACACGCACACACACACACACACACACACACACACACCACACACACATACACACACACATGCACACACACACACACACACACACCACAAGCACATGCACACACACACTCACACAACACACGCACAAGCACACACACACACACAAACCGCACACACACACATACACACACACCACACACCACACACACACACACATAGAAAAATACATAGACAAGAAAATGGAAAAGCCAAAACAACGAGGGGACATCATTTAGCAAAACTTCTCAAGTTTGTGGTCAATAAAATTGAAATAAAAATGCAGTTGATGATTAGAACATATAAAAATATATTTTTGGACATCATGATATAAACAGAAACCTGCTACACCTGATCACGATTTTCAGAGAGGTTGATGCTGAAACTAGATAATATTAATCACAAAATTATTGCCTCAAATTACATAAATAAAATACTCTGGGAAATGCTGCAACATTCTTGTCTTCAATTAATAGCACTGGATTCAGGCAGCAATAGTTAAGCTCTTCTTGATGCCCACAAGCAGACTTCCCCAAAAGCCTCGAATAGCAACCAACAAGTAAAACAACTTTATACTCAATAAAATTCCAAAGCATTACTGCAATATTTCAAATAATAAGATCGGTCACATGCCGGAATCACACATAGCATACTCAGTAAATATTTGAATTCTTACAACGAGAAGAACAAAGCAATTAAAATGATATATTACATCAAACTAAAAAAACAACAAATGCACCAAACTAATGCATTCTCCAATACAAAAACCACATTACTAGGAAACTGTTACCACTCAAATATGTATGAAACTGGCCATAAGTAACTGAAGGCAAAAAAATAACAGAAACTTGGGCATGTGAAAGATTAGTTCTTCACCTAATAACCCACATGTAAGCACAATCATGAGTCAGGAATCAGCTACAACATATATAACTGATTAATTGTTCCTGAGAAAAAGGACCATTCTCCCTCTTCGACGCAAGTACCCTAAAGTCAAGGTGATGCTACAGAAACTACCATGTGATTCAAGGTTGAAAATTATAGGGACTGCTATTAGTAGGAAGGAAATCGAAATGGCTAAACACACCGAAGTCAGGGTTCAAATCTACAACATTTTGTAGTGGTCGCTGTCAACCAATTCAAGAATTGGTTAGCAGATCATAACCACCCAAGGCATTTATCGGATTTTATCAATCCTCCACTCTTTTTCTCTCACTATATCCCTTCTAGTAAAGTAAATCAATCCAAAACCACTCTTGCTAAACGAGATATATTGAAGGGAGAAAAGAAGAGGGACAATTCACTCTCTTCTATTCTGTTATCTCTCTTCGTTTCAATATATACTCTTTTATATCAGGTAAACAAAAATGAGAATACACATTTATACAAGCACACAAAAATGTTAAAAATGACATAAATAGACCACAAAGACACACAATACCCGAAATGAGCATAAAATATTGCGAAACTATGGTGACATCCTGCACGACAAGAAGGGTTGTGAAGATAGAAATGAAGACTTAAAAATTGAAGTAGAATGACAAATGTAACAAGATGCAGATGGCATTCGTTGGCACAGAATATAAAAGCAACACCTCACTTATTCTCTATTCAAAATGAAAGTAAAACATGTTCTACCGTGACACACACACACACATACCACACACGCATACACACACACATACCGCACATACAAGCACACACACACACACCCCGCACACGCACACACACATACACACACACACTGCACACGCACGCGCACACACACACACACACACACACACACACAAGCACATGCACACACACACAAGCACATGCACACAACACACGCACATGCACACACACACACACACCGCACATGCACACACACACACACACACACACACACACATACACACATACATGCACACACACACACACACCACAAGCACATGCACACACACACACACACACTCACACAACACACACACAAACCGCACACACACACATACACACACACCCACACACCACACACACCCACACACCACACACACACTCACACACACACACACATAGAAAAATACATAGACAAGAAAATGGAAAAGCCAAAACAACGAGGGGACATCATTCAGCAAAGCTTCTCAAGTTTGTGGTCGATAAAATTGAAATAAAAATGCAGTAGATGATTAGAACATATAAAAATATATTTTTGAATATCATGATATAAACAGAAACCTGCTACACCTGATCACGATTTTCAGAGAGGTTGATGCTGAAACTAGATAATATTAATCACAAAATTATTGCCTCAATACAATTACATAAATAAAATACTCTGGGAAATGCTGCAACATTCTTGTCTTCAATTAATAGCACTGGATTCAAAAGGGCAGCAATAGTTAAGCTCTTCTTGATGCCCACAAGCAGACTTCCCCAAAAGCCTCGAATAGCAACCAACAAGTAAAACAACTTTATACTCAATAAAATTCCAAAGCATTACTGCAATATTTCAAATAATAAGATCGGTCACATGCCGGAATCACACATAGCATACTCAGTAAATATTTGAATTCTTACAACGAGAAGAACAAAGCAATTAAAATGATATATTACATCAAACTAAAAAAACAACAAATGCACCAAACTAATGCATTCTCCAATACCAAAACCACATTACTAGGAAACTGTTACCACTCAAATATGTATGAAACTGGCCATAAGTACCTGAAGGCAGAAAAATAACAGAAACTTGGGCATGTGAAAGATTAGTTCTTCACCTAATAACCCACATGTAAGCACAATCATGAGTCAAGAATCATCTACAACATATATAACTGATTAATTGTTCCTGAGAAAAAGGACCATTCTCCCTCTTCGACGCAAGTACCCTAAAATCAAGGTGATGCTACAGAAACTACAATGTGATTCAAGGTTGAAAATTATAGGGACTGCTATTAGTAGGAAGGAAATCAAAATGGCTAAACACACCGAAGTCAGGGTTCAAACCTACAACATTTTGTAGTGGTCGCTGGCAACCAATTCAAGAATTGGTTAGCAGATCATAACCACCCAAGACATTTATCGGATTTTATCAATCCTCCACTCTTTTTCTCTCACTATATCCCTTCTAGTAAAGTAAATCAATCCAAAACCACTCTTGCTAAACGAGATATATTGAAGGGAGAAAAGAAGAGGGACAATTCACTCTCTTCTATTCTGTTATCTCTCTTCGTTTCAATATATACTCTTTTATATCAGGTAAACAAAAATGAGAATACACATTTATACAAGCACACAAAAATGTTAAAAAATGACATAAATAGACCACAATGACACACAATACCAGAAATGAGCATAAAATATTGCGAAACTATGGTGACATCCTGCACGACAAGAAGGGTTGTGAAGATAGAAATGAAGACTTAAAAATTGAAGTAGAATGACAAATGTAACAAGATGCAGATGGCATTCGTTGGCACAGAATATAAAAGCAACACCTCACTTATTCTCTGTTCAAAATGAAAGTAAAACATGTTCTACCGTGACACACACACACACATACCACACACGCATACACACACACATACCGCACATACAAGCACACACACACACCCCGCACACGCACACACACATACACACACACACTGCACACGCACGCACACACACACACACACACACACACACAAGCACATGCACACACACACAAGCACATGCACACAACACACGTACACGCACACACACACACACACACCGCACATGCACACACACACACACACACACACCACAAGCACATGCACACACACACTCACACAACACACGCACAAGCACACACACACACACAAACCGCACACACACACATACACACACACCCACACACCACACACACCCACACACCACACACACACTCACACACACACACATAGAAAAATACATAGACAAGAAAATGGAAAAGCCAAAACAACGAGGGGACATCATTCAGCAAAACTTCTCAAGTTTGTGGTCGATAAAATTGAAATAAAAATGCAGTAGATGATTAGAACATATAAAAATATATTTTTGAATATCATGATATAAACAGAAACCTGCTACACCTGATCACGATTTTCAGAGAGGTTGATGCTGAAACTAGATAATATTAATCACAAAATTATTGCCTCAATACAATTACATAAATAAAATACTCTGGGAAATGCTGCAACATTCTTGTCTTCAATTAATAGCACTGGATTCAAAAGGGCAGCAATAGTTAAGCTCTTCTTGATGCCCACAAGCAGACTTCCCCAAAAGCCTCGAATAGCAACCAACAAGTAAAACAACTTTATACTCAATAAAATTCCAAAGCATTACTGCAATATTTCAAATAATAAGATCGGTCACATGCCGGAATCACACATAGCATACTCAGTAAATATTTGAATTCTTACAACGAGAAGAACAAAGCAATTAAAATGATATATTACATCAAACTAAAAAAACAACAAATGCACCAAACTAATGCATTCTCCAATACCAAAACCACATTACTAGGAAACTGTTACCACTCAAATATGTATGAAACTGGCCATAAGTACCTGAAGGCAGAAAAATAACAGAAACTTGGGCATGTGAAAGATTAGTTCTTCACCTAATAACCCACATGTAAGCACAATCATGAGTCAAGAATCATCTACAACATATATAACTGATTAATTGTTCCTGAGAAAAAGGACCATTCTCCCTCTTCGACGCAAGTACCCTAAAATCAAGGTGATGCTACAGAAACTACAATGTGATTCAAGGTTGAAAATTATAGGGACTGCTATTAGTAGGAAGGAAATCAAAATGGCTAAACACACCGAAGTCAGGGTTCAAACCTACAACATTTTGTAGTGGTCGCTGGCAACCAATTCAAGAATTGGTTAGCAGATCATAACCACCCAAGGCATTTATCGGATTTTATCAATCCTCCACTCTTTTTCTCTCACTATATCCCTTCTAGTAAAGTAAATCAATCCAAAACCACTCTTGCTAAACGAGATATATTGAAGGGAGAAAAGAAGAGGGACAATTCACTCTCTTCTATTCTGTTATCTCTCTTCGTTTCAATATATACTCTTTTATATCAGGTAAACAAAAATGAGAATACACATTTATACAAGCACACAAAAATGTTAAAAAATGACATAAATAGACCACAATGACACACAATACCAGAAATGAGCATAAAATATTGCGAAACTATGGTGACATCCTGCACGACAAGAAGGGTTGTGAAGATAGAAATGAAGACTTAAAAATTGAAGTAGAATGACAAATGTAACAAGATGCAGATGGCATTCGTTGGCACAGAATATAAAAGCAACACCTCACTTATTCTCTATTCAAAATGAAAGTAAAACATGTTCTACCGTGACACACACACACACATACCACACACGCATACACACACACATACCGCACATACAAGCACACACACACACCCCGCACACGCACACACACATACACACACACACTGCACACGCACGCACGCACACACACACACACACACACACACAAGCACATGCACACACACACAAGCACATGCACACAACACACGTACACGCGCACACACACACACACACCGCACATGCACACACACACACACACACACGCACACACACATAGACACACACATGCACACACACACACACACACACCACAAGCACATGCACACACACACTCACACAACACACGCACAAGCACACACACACACACAAACCGCACACACACCCACACACCACACACACCCACACACCACACACACACTCACACACACACACACATAGAAAAATACATAGACAAGAAAATGGAAAAGCCAAAACAACGAGGGGACATCATTCAGCAAAACTTCTCAAGTTTGTGGTCGATAAAATTGAAATAAAAATGCAGTAGATGATTAGAACATATAAAAATATATTTTTGAATATCATGATATAAACAGAAACCCGCTACACCTGATCACGATTTTCAGAGAGGTTGATGCTGAAACTAGATAATATTAATCACAAAATTATTGCCTCAATACAATTACATAAATAAAATACTCTGGGAAATGCTGCAACATTTTTGTCTTCAATTAATAGCACTGGATTCAAAAGGGCAGCAATAGTTAAGCTCTTCTCGATGCCCACAAGCAGACTTCCCCAAAAGCCTCGAATAGCAACCAACAAGTAAAACAACTTTATACTCAATAAAATTCCAAAGCATTACTGCAATATTTCAAATAATAAGATCGGTCACATGCCGGAATCACACATAGCATACTCAGTAAATATTTGAATTCTTACAACGAGAAGAACAAAGCAATTAAAATGATATATTACATCAAACTAAAAAAACAACAAATGCACCAAACTAATGCATTCTCCAATACCAAAACCACATTACTAGGAAACTGTTACCACTCAAATATGTATGAAACTGGCCATAAGTACCTGAAGGCAGAAAAATAACAGAAACTTGGGCATGTGAAAGATTAGTTCTTCACCTAATAACCCACATGTAAGCACAATCATGAGTCAAGAATCATCTACAACATATATAACTGATTAATTGTTCCTGAGATAAAGGACCATTCTCCCTCTTCGACGCAAGTACCCTAAAATCAAGGTGATGCTACAGAAACTACAATGTGATTCAAGGTTGAAAATTATAGGGACTGCTATTAGTAGGAAGGAAATCAAAATGGCTAAACACACCGAAGTCAGGGTTCAAATCTACAACATTTTGTAGTGGTCGCTGGCAACCAATTCAAGAATTGGTTAGCAGATCATAACCACCCAAGACATTTATCGGATTTTATCAATCCTCCACTCTTTTTCTCTCACTATATCCCTTCTAGTAAAGTAAATCAATCCAAAACCACTCTTGCTAAACGAGATATATTGAAGGGAGAAAAGAAGAGGGACAATTCACTCTCTTCTATTCTGTTATCTCTCTTCGTTTCAATATATACTCTTTTATATCCGGTAAACAAAAATGAGAATACACATTTATACAAGCACACAAAAATGTTAAAAAATGACATAAATAGACCACAATGACACACAATACCAGAAATGAGCATAAAATATTGCGAAACTATGGTGACATCCTGCACGACAAGAAGGGTTGTGAAGATAGAAATGAAGACTTAAAAATTGAAGTAGAATGACAAATGTAACAAGATGCAGATGGCATTCGTTGGCACAGAATATAAAAGCAACACCTCACTTATTCTCTGTTCAAAATGAAAGTAAACCATGTTCTACCGTGACACACACACACACATACCACACACGCATACACACACACATACCGCACATACAAGCACACACACACACACCCCGCACACGCACACACACATACACACACACATTGCACATGCACGCACACACACACACACACACACACACACAAGCACATGCACACACACACAAGCACATGCACACAACACACGCACATGCACACACACACACACACCGCACATGCACACACACACACACACACACACACACAGACACACACACATACACACCCACATGAACACACACACACACACCACAAGCACATGCACACACACACACACACTCACACAACACACACACAAACCGCACACACACACATACACACACACCCACACACCACACACACCCACACACCACACACACACTCACACACACACACACATAGAAAAATATATAGACAAGAAAATGGAAAAGCCAAAACAACGAGGGGACATCATTCAGCAAAACTTCTCAAGTTTGTGGTCGATAAAATTGAAATAAAAGTGCAGTAGATGATTAGAACATATAAAAATATATTTTTGAATATCATGATATAAACAGAAACCTGCTACACCTGATCACGATTTTCAGAGAGGTTGATGCTGAAACTAGATAATATTAATCACAAAATTATTGCCTCAATACAATTACATAAATAAAATACTCTGGGAAATGCTGCAACATTCTTGTCTTCAATTAATAGCACTGGATTCAAAAGGGCAGCAATAGTTAAGCTCTTCTTGATGCCCACTAGCAGACTTCCCCAAAAGCCTCGAATAGCAACCAACAAGTAAAACAACTTTATACTCAATAAAATTCCAAAGCATTACTGCAATATTTCAACTAATAAGATCGGTCACATGCCGGAATCACACATAGCATACTCAGTAAATATTTGAATTCTTACAACGAGAAGAACAAAGCAATTAAAATGATACATTACATCAAACTAAAAAAACAACAAATGCACCAAACTAATGCATTCTCCAATACCAAAACCACATTACTAGGAAACTGTTACCAATCAAATATGTATGAAACTGGCCATAAGTACCTGAAGGCAGAAAAATAACAGAAACTTGGGCATGTGAAAGATTAGTTCTTCACCTAATAACCCACATGTAAGCACAATCATGAGTCAAGAATCAGCTACAACATATATAACTGATTAATTGTTCCTGAGAAAAAGGACCATTCTCCCTCTTCGACGCAAGTACCCTAAAATCAAGGTGATGCTACAGAAACTACCATGTGATTCAAGGTTGAAAATCATAGGGACTGCTATTAGTAGGAAGGAAATCAAAATGGCTAAACACACCGAAGTCAGGGTTCAAACCTACAACATTTTGTAGTGGTCGCTGGCAACCAATTCAAGAATTGGTTAGCAGATCATAACCACCCAAGGCATTTATCGGATTTTATCAATCCTCCACTCTTTTTCTCTCACTATATCCCTTCTAGTAAAGTAAATCAATCCAAAACCACTCTTGCTAAACGAGATATATTGAAGGGAGAAAAGAAGAGGGACAATTCACTCTCTTCTATTCTGTTATCTCTCTTCATTTCAATATATACTCTTTTATATCAGGTAAACAAAAATGAGAATACACATTTATACAAGCACACAAAAATGTTAAAAAATGACATAAATAGACCACAAAGACACACAATACCAGAAATGAGCATAAAATATTGCGAAACTATGGTGACATCCTGCACGACAAGAAGGGTTGTGAAGATAGAAATGAAGACTTAAAAATTGAAGTAGAATGACAAATGTAACAAGATGCAGATGGCATTCGTTGGCACAGAATATAAAAGCAACACTTCACTTATTCTCTGTTCAAAATGAAAGTAAAACATGTTCTACCGTGACACACACACACACATACCACACACGCATACACACACACATACCGCACGTACAAGCACACACACACACACCCCGCACACGCACACACACATACACACACACACTGCACACCCACGCACACACACACACACACACACATACCACACACGCATACACACACACATACCGCACATACAAGCACACACACACACACCCCGCACGCACACACACACACACACACACAAGCACATGCACACACACACTCACACAACACACGCACACGCACACACACACACACACACCGCACACGCACAAACACACACACACACACCACACACACATACACACACACACACACACACACACACACACCACAAGCACATGCACACACACACTCACACAACACACGCATAAGCACACACACACACACAAATCGCACACACACACATACACACACACACACACACCACACACACACTCACACACACACACACATAGAAAAATACATAGACAAGAAAATGGAAAAGCCAAAACAACGAGGGGACATCATTCAGTAAAACTTCTCAAGTTTGTGGTCGATAAAATTGAAATAAAAATGCAGTAGATGATTAGAACATATAAAAATATATTTTTGAATATCATGATATAAACAGAAACCTGCTACACCTGATCACGATTTTCAGAGAGGTTGATGCTGAAACTAGATAATATTAATCACAAAATTATTGCCTCAATACAATTACATAAATAAAATACTCTGGGAAATGCTGTAACATTCTTGTCTTCAATTAATAGCACTGGATTCAAAAGGGCAGCAATAGTTAAGCTCTTCTTGATGCCCACAAGCAGACTTCCCCAAAAGCCTCGAATAGCAACCAACAAGTAAAACAACTTTATACTCAATAAAATTCCAAAGCATTACTGCAATATTTCAAATAATAAGATCGGTCACATGCCGAAATCACACATAGCATACTCAGTAAATATTTGAATTCTTACAACGAGAAGAACAAAGCAATTAAAATGATATATTACATCAAACTAAAAAAACAACAAATGCACCAAACTAATGCATTCTCCAATACCAAAACCACATTACTAGGAAACTGTTACCACTCAAATATGTATGAAACTGGCCATAAGTACCTGAAGGCAGAAAAATAACAGAAACTTGGGCATGTGAAAGATTAGTTCTTCACCTAATAACCCACATGTAAGCACAATCATGAGTCAAGAATCATCTACAACATATATAACTGATTAATTGTTCCTGAGATAAAGGACCATTCTCCCTCTTCGACGCAAGTACCCTAAAATCAAGGTGATGCTACAGAAACTACAATGTGATTCAAGGTTGAAAATTATAGGGACTGCTATTAGTAGGAAGGAAATCAAAATGGCTAAACACACCGAAGTCAGGGTTCAAACCTACAACATTTTGTAGTGGTCGCTGGCAACCAATTCAAGAATTGGTTAGCAGATCATAACCACCCAAGACATTTATCGGATTTTATCAATCCTCCACTCTTTTTCTCTCACTATATCCCTTCTAGTAAAGTAAATCAATCCAAAACCACTCTTGCTAAACGAGATATATTGAAGGGAGAAAAGAAGAGGGACAATTCACTCTCTTCTATTCTGTTATCTCTCTTCGTTTCAATATATACTCTTTTATATCAGGTAAACAAAAATGAGAATACACATTTATACAAGCACACAAAAATGTTAAAAAATGACATAAATAGACCACAATGACACACAATACCAGAAATGAGCATAAAATATTGCGAAACTATGGTGACATCCTGCACGACAAGAAGGGTTGTGAAGATAGAAATGAAGACTTAAAAATTGAAGTAGAATAACAAATGTAACAAGATGCAGATGGCATTCGTTGGCACAGAATATAAAAGCAACACCTCACTTATTCTCTGTTCAAAATGAAAGTAAAACATGTTCTACCGTGACACACACACACATACCACACACGCATACACACACACATACCGCACATACAAGCACACACACACACACCCCGCACACGCACACACACATACACACACACACTGCACACCCACGCACACACACACACACACACACACACACATACCACACACGCATACACACACACATACCGCACATACAAGCACACACACACACACCCCGCACACGCACACACACATACACACACAAACTGCACACGCACGCACACACACACACACACACACACACAAGCACATGCACACACACACTCACACAACACACGCACACGCACACACACACACACACACCGCACACGCACACACACACACACACACCACACACACATGCACACACACACACACACACACACCACAAGCACATGCACACACACACTCACACAACACACGCATAAGCACACACACACACACAAATCGCACACACACACATACACACACACACACACACCACACACACCCACACACCACACACACACTCACACACACACACACATAGAAAAATACATAGACAAGAAAATGGAAAAGCCAAAACAACGAGGGGACATCATTCAGCAAAACTTCTCAAGTTTGTGGTCGATAAAATTGAAATAAAAATGCAGTAGATGATTAGAACATATAAAAATATATTTTTGAATATCATGATATAAACAGAAACCTGCTACACCTGATCACGATTTTCAGAGAGGTTGATGCTGAAACTAGATAATATTAATCACAAAATTATTGCCTCAATACAATTACATAAATAAAATACTCTGGGAAATGCTGTAACATTCTTGTCTTCAATTAATAGCACTGGATTCAAAAGGGCAGCAATAGTTAAGCTCTTCTTGATGCCCACAAGCAGACTTCCCCAAAAGCCCCGAATAGCAACCAACAAGTAAAACAACTTTATACTCAATAAAATTCCAAAGCATTACTGCAATATTTCAAATAATAAGATCGGTCACATGCCGAAATCACACATAGCATACTCAGTAAATATTTGAATTCTTACAACGAGAAGAACAAAGCAATTAAAATGATATATTACATCAAACTAAAAAAACAACAAATGCACCAAACTAATGCATTCTCCAATACCAAAACCACATTACTAGGAAACTGTTACCACTCAAATATGTATGAAACTGGCCATAAGTACCTGAAGGCAGAAAAATAACAGAAACTTGGGCATGTGAAAGATTAGTTCTTCACCTAATAACCCACATGTAAGCACAATCATGAGTCAAGAATCAGCTACAACATATATAACTGATTAATTGTTCCTGAGAAAAAGGACCATTCTCCCTCTTCGACGCAAGTACCCTAAAATCAAGGTGATGCTACAGAAACTACCATGTGATTCAAGGTTGAAAATTATAGGGACTGCTATTAGTAGGAAGGAAATCAAAATGGCTAAACACACCGAAGTCAGGGTTCAAACCTACAACATTTTGTAGTGGTCGCTGGCAACCAATTCAAGAATTGGTTAGCAGATCATAACCACCCAAGGCATTTATCGGATTTTATCAATCCTCCACTCTTTTTCTCTCACTATATCCCTTCTAGTAAAGTAAATCAATCCAAAACCACTCTTGCTAAACGAGATATATTGAAGGGAGAAAAGAAGAGGGACAATTCACTCTCTTCTATTCTGTTATCTCTCTTCGTTTCAATATATACTCTTTTATATCAGGTAAACAAAAATGAGAATACACATTTATACAAGCACACAAAAATGTTAAAAAATGACATAAATAGACCACAATGACACACAATACCAGAAATGAGCATAAAATATTGCGAAACTATGGTGACATCCTGCACGACAAGAAGGGTTGTGAAGATAGAAATGAAGACTTAAAAATTGAAGTAGAATGACAAATGTAACAAGATGCAGATGGCATTCGTTGGCACAGAATATAAAAGCAACACCTCACTTATTCTCTGTTCAAAATGAAAGTAAAACATGTTCTACCGTGACACACACACACATACCACACACGCATACACACACACATACCGCACATACAAGCACACACACACACACCCCGCACACGCACACACACATACACACACACACTGCACACACACGCACACACACACACACACACACACACACACACACACACACACACACAAGCACATGCACACACACACTCACACAACACACGCACACGCACACACACACACACACACCGCACACGCACACACACACACACACACATACACACACACATGCACACACACACACACACACACACACACACCACAAGCACATGCACACACACACTCACACAACACACGCACAAGCACACACACACACACAAACCGCACACACACACACACACACACACCACACACCACACACACCCACACACCACACACACACTCACACACACACACACACATAGAAAAATACATAGACAAGAAAATGGAAAAGCCAAAACAACGAGGGGACATCATTCAGCAAAACTTCTCAAGTTTGTGGTCGATAAAATTGAAATAAAAATGCAGTAGATGATTAGAACATATAAAAATATATTTTTGAATATCATGATATAAACAGAAACCTGCTACACCTGATCACGATTTTCAGAGAGGTTGATGCTGAAACTAGATAATATTAATCCCAAAATTATTGCCTCAATACAATTACATAAATAAAATACTCTGGGAAATGCTGCAACATTCTTGTCTTCAATTAATAGCACTGAATTCAAAAGGGCAGCAATAGTTAAGCTCTTCTTGATGCCCACAAGCAGACTTCCCCAAAAGCCTCGAATAGCAACCAACAAGTAAAACAACTTTATACTCAATAAAATTCCAAAGCATTACTGCAATATTTCAACTAATAAGCCAGATCAAATGCCGGAATCACACACAGCATACTCAGTAAATATTTGAATTCTTACAACAAGAAGAACAAAGCAATTAAAATAATATATTACATCAAACTAAAAAAACAACAAATGCACCAAACTAATGCATTTTCCAATACCAAAACCACATTACTAGTAAACTGTTACCACTCAAATATGTATGAAACTGACCATAAGTACCTGAAGGTAGAAAAATAACAGAAACTTGGGCATGTGAAAGATTAGTTCTTCACCTGATAACCCACATGTAAGCACAATCATGAGTCAAAAATCAGCTACAACATATATAACTGATTAATTGTTCCTGAGAAAAAGGACCATTCTCCCTCTTCGACGCAATTACCCTAAAATCAAGGTGATGCTACAGAAATTACCATGTGATTCAAGGTTGAAAATTATAGAGACTGCTATTAGCAGGAAGGAAATTAAAATGGCTAAACATACCGAAGTCAGGGTTCAAACCTACAACATTTTGTAGTGGTCGCTGGCAACAAATTCAAGAATTGGTTAGCAGATCATAACCACCCAAGGCATTTATCGAATTTTATCAATCCTCCACTCTTTTTCTCTCACTAAATCCCCTCTAGTAAAGTAAATCAATCCAAAACCACTCTTGCTAAACAAGATATATTGAAGGGAGAAAAGAAGAGGGACAATTCACTCTCTTCTATTCTGTTATCTCTCTTCGTTTCAATATATACTCTTTTATATCAGGTAAACAAAAATGAGAATACACATTTATGCAAGCACACAAAAATGTTAAAAATGACATAAATAGACCACAAAGACACACAATACCCGAAATGAGCATAAAATATTGCGAAACTATGGTGACATCCTGCACGACAAGAAGGGTTGTGAAGATAGAAATGAAGACTTAAAAATTGAAGTAGAATGATAAATGTAACAAGATGCAGATGGCATTCGTTGGCGCAGAAGATAAAAGCAACACCTCACTTCTTCTCTGTTCAAAATGAAAGTAAAACATGTTCTACCGTGACACACACACACATACCACACACGCATACACACACACATACCGCACATGCAAGCACACACACACACACCCCGCGCACACGCATACACACACACATACCGCACATGCAAGCACACACACACACACCCCACGCACACGCACACACACACATACACACACACACTGCACACACACGCACACACACATGCACACACACACACACACACAACACACGCACACGCACACACACACACACAAACCGCACATGCACACACGCACACACACACACCACACACGCACACGCACGCACACACACACACACAAACCGCACACGCACACACACACACACACACCACACACGCATACACACACACATACACACACACATGCACACGCACACACACACCACACACGCATACACACACTCACATAACACACGCACATGCACACACACACCCACCACAAGCACATGCACACACACACTCACATAACACACGCACATGCACACACACACACACAAACCGCCCACGCACACACATACACACACAAAACGCACACGCACACATACACACACACCCACACACCACACACACACTCACACACCACACACACACACATAGAAAAATACATAGACAACAAAATGGAAAAGTCAAAACAACGAGGGGACATCATTCAGCAAAACTTCTCAAGTTTGTGGTCAATAAAATTGAAATAAAAATACAGTAGATGATTAGAACATATAAAAATATATTTTTGGACATCATGATATCAACAGAAACCTGCTACACCTGATCACGATTTTCAGAGAGGTTGATGCTGAAACTAGATAATATTAATCACAAAATTATTGCCTCAATACAATTATATAAATAAAATACTCTGGGAAATGCTGCAACATTCTTGTCTTCAATTAATAGCACTGGATTCAAAAGGGCAGCAATAAGACAAATTAGTAATAAGACAAAATAGTTTTGTCTCTTCTTAAGAAGAACAAGTAAAATTGAACTTGTGTTCTTAATATGACAAAACAATTTTGTCTCTTTTCAAGAAGGAGAAGCAAAGTTGGATTTGTCTTCTTGAGAAGAAAAAGTAAAATTGAACTTATCTTCATAATATGACAAAATAGTTTTCTCTACTTTCAAGAAGAAGAAGCAAAATTGGATTTTTCTTCCTAAAAAGAAGAAGTAAAATTGAACTTGTTTCCTTAATATGAGAAAATAGTTTTGCCGCTTTCAAGAAGAAGAAGCAAAGTCGGATTTATCGTCTTTAGAAGAAAAAGTAAAATTAAACTTCTCTTCTTGATATGACAAAACAGTTTTGTCTTTTTTCAAGAAGGAGAAGCAAAGTCAGATTTGTTTTCTTGAGAAGAAGAAGTAAAATTAAACTTCTCTTCTTAATATGACAAAATAGTTTTGTCTTTTTTCAAGAAGGAGAAGCAAAGTCGGATTTGTCTTTTTTAGAAGAAGAAGTAAAATTGAACTTCTCTTTATAATATTACGAAATAGCTTTGTCTGTTTTCAAGAAGTAGAATCCAACTTGAATTTCTCTTTTGAAAAAGAAGAAGACAATTTGAATTTTGCCTTTCATTAAAGGTCTATAAATAGAGTGTCATTGCTACAAATGTTGAGATATAACTTCATGCTTTCTTGATCTATTTCTCT
This sequence comes from Sesamum indicum, assembly GCF_026168435.1. Taxonomy (NCBI): domain Eukaryota; kingdom Viridiplantae; phylum Streptophyta; class Magnoliopsida; order Lamiales; family Pedaliaceae; genus Sesamum; species Sesamum indicum. The sequence goes on along the minus strand of NC_142669.1, from coordinate 13,959,043 downwards.
TTGCTCGTAGCTCTTGTTCTTCGAAAGAGAAATGAGTTCTCTTGTCTTCTCCGTCAATCAATTGTTGATCTACCATAATCTTTTAATGCTTCCTAGCACAAGGTTAAAGAAGATCCCGTTATAGGTGGTGTGGACTGTCTTTAGAGGGAAGATGCTTGTGTTCCTACCATGAGCAATAGCTGAAAACCATCTACATTGTTGAGCAATCAGTAGCCATTTCCACCGTTCGTTTGGAACGAGGTTCGCTTTTGAGAACATTCAATTACGTACATCCGGAATGCATCAAAGATCGGTATCCTAAATAATCAATTGACTCCTTTTTGTATGAGATGCACGTCATAATAACAACAAGACGAGCAATTTGGTCGCTAATTACAATATTGTATTGTAATTTAAACTCTAATTTCTGTTGCTTTTAACGTCTCAAAACCTGTATGAAACTAACAGAAGTTGGGTAAAATGGTTTTTTTTTTTTTTTTTTTTTGTTTTCTATCCGATTTTATTATGTGGGTTTAACTCAAGTCGCCTCAAGAGGTGGGTTGAATAATTGAACCTCTATAGTAGAAAGTTGCGGAATGGTCCCATCCTAAATTTGAATAACCCACTAACTTAGATAAATAATCTTTTAAAATTTAATTTCTAAGGTTTCGTTTGATTCAAATGAAAGAAAAACATAAAGTGAAAGGAGGAAAAAAGAATAATAGTTATTCTTTAATTTGTTTGATATAATTGAAAGGAGAGTAAATTTTAAATACATCTCGTTGTTTGGTCCGAGGAAAATAGATTGAGAAGAAAAGATTATTTTTTGTATTAGAAATAAATAAGTTATCAATATACTAAAATAATTTTTAGTATATAAAATATTTAAAAATTTTATTAATAAAAATATTCATCAAACAAGAACAAGAATACTTTTTATTAATAAAATTGTTCATCAAAATGAGTATAGTTCATTATTCTAAATCATTCCATTTAAATAAAATAAAAATTACTACTAATGCCCTAGAATAAAGAAATTAAATTCAAACATCAACACTTTGTTGGTGATTTTGTTATACTTTTTAAAGATTATGTACCGATATTATCAATAGAAATAAGGAAAGAATTGGAAAAAAATTATGTATATGGGTAACAGAGTAAATAAAAATAAAATATGTATATGTTCACTTTTTCGCCTTATATGTTCACTTTTCACCCAATTTTGGATGAAAACAAAATTAAACTCCAAAGAAATTTCATATGTATCTAGTTTTACTTCTCCTCTATCTATCCTTTCCAACCAAATACCAAACTTATTCTTATACATACATTTATACTTCTACTTCTCTTGTACATTTACTTTTTCTCCCAACCAAACAAACCCTAAAATAAACACAACCCTAGTGTAGTATTAGAAAAATATGTACATTTTAATAATTTTTTTATTGAGAAAATTTGATTTGGCGACTAAAAAAAACTTAACTTCATTACTCGTCACTAAAACTGACATTGCGTATTTATAAAAAATTAAGGGATAGTTACACTCCACTCCTTTGAGATTTGGTGTAATTATACGTAAACTCCTTATTATTTTGAAAAAGTTATTTCTAATACTCCTGATTTTTGCTTCCGTTATAGGTCTCTCTTTTATTCAAAATTCAGTAAATTTGTTGATATTTACAAAAAAATTAATACGAATTGATATTTATCATCAACTGACTTATTAATTATTTATTGCAGATCAAATAATTTTTTCGACTAAACTGCCCTTATAACGTTGAATATATATTTGCTCACATGCATTAACGTGTGAAGATGTATAAGAATAATATGGTCATAAAAATATTTACTTGATCTGTATTCGTGTTTATATTAATATGTACAAATTCTATGAATTTTTTGACATACAAAAGAACTTATTTATTAAATAAAATCAAATTTTTTAAAATTCTAAATGTAATTTTTTAAACTATAATAAATTTATATATAATTATTCAAAATTTGAGTGGAGGAGACCGCAATTATCCCTAAATTAATTAGGACCTAGCCACATTCCAATAAATAAATTAGGACTTAGAAAACCTAAAATTACCCCAGGTCCCCTCTCTCCCTCTCTTTCCGGTCTGGCGCTCGTTTCTCCCCTCCCCTCTCCTCTGTCTCTTGTCCCCCTCCCTCCCTCTCGTGGTAGAAATCGCACACTGGGTTCTTGTGATTCAGGTAAGTTTTCTCCCTCCCTCCCTCTCTCTCTTTCATATATCAATATATATACACATAAACAGATAGTGCAAGTGTGTGTATTGTTCGAATCCGTTTTGTAGTTTGGAGATATGTGGGAGTTTGACCTACTGAGAGTGGTTGCTGTGGCAAGGGAGTGAAAAGTGTCTGAATTTATGTTGCTAGATATGGGGGTTAAGGGTTGATGTTTTAGGCTCTAATTTGACTTTAGCATTATTGAATTTGTACTTGAGTTTAGTTGGACAATGGTAAAAGTTTGTTGGGTTAGTACTATCCCCAGTTTACTTTTTTGCTTGAAGAAGTGTTCTGGTGGAGATCGATGCTGAACTTGTGGTTAAAATCTTTGGGAAAACAGAATAATATACGCAATTAGTTATGGATGGAGAGAGAGGATGGGAGGTTATTGTTTGGGGGGCAACAATGACGCAAAGAGGTGATTTTGTTTTGGTTCTTGTTCTCGCGGGATTACGCAGACTTAGAGGGTGCTTGGCTAGCTTATTTGAAACATCTTATAAGCTCCTATGTTTTAAGATCTTAAAGATGTTTAATTTATTTTAAAAATAAGTTTTTAAAGTGTTTGGATAAATAAGATTTTAAAGCTTATAAGATGTTAGTTTGACATAATATGGACGAAAGATTTCATCAAACTATTAGAATTTAAAATTACATAAATAGATAAGTTTGCTTTGTTGTGGGGGGGGGGGGGGGACATCGATTCTATGAAGAGAAAAAGTGAAATACCAACAAAATTATGACTGTTTTTTGTTTATTAGAAATTAACATTGAAGAGCTTATAAATTGTTTTTAAAAAAGTTGGGTGAAGTTAACTTTTTTATATAGCTTGTAAGATTCAAAACATTTTTTTAGGATCTTATGAAGTCTTCAAAAAAAATTTTGCCAAATGATTTTCAAGAGCTTATAAGCTCTCAAACATATTATAAGATGTTTTGAGGAGCTTATAAGCTTAGTCGAACATCCTCTTAAAACTAACCAGAAAATGTGTTAGGATCAAACTAATCATTTATATATTTAATAACTGTTACTAAAAATAAAAATTAAAAAAATGCTCAAAATCTCATTAAATAAAAAATATTATTTGAAATACTAATTAAATAGAGGTTTACAATATATATTTTTATGAATATTTTCATATATTTATATTAGACAAAAATGAGAGCATGTATATTGGACATTGAGATCAAATAATAGTGTATATATAGTATTATGTAATATTTTATGCTTGTAGTATTAAGTTAAATGATTTGTATCAATTGTTTCTTCAATATACATTTAAATCGTGTTTGAGCCCAAGGTCAAATTCGTGATAGTCCTTCCTTGGTTTAATAATAACTTCATTTCATGTAACAAAACGTCTTTTATAAAACAATTTCTTTATTTGCTTTGGTAATGTAATACCTAAAGTTTGGATTTAGTTTCTTTTCCACTCTTCTCTTCGATTTCTCCTTACTGCATTAGATGCATAGCTTTATTTTCTTTTAGTTCTCACTGTAGGAAAATTTAATAATTACGTGATGCGGCTATGAGATTGATGTTTTGTAATATGAGGTATTTTTATTATGACTTTATAAGCCTCATGGTTTTGTTCTCAAAAAGACACATTGTTGGAGAGGAAAGGCTTTGGGATTAGCCTATCAAATTTCTCGTTTACAATCGATGTGGAGTGAATTGCAACATCACTACAAAATTTGGATCTCATTGCAACAATGTAGTATTCTAGGTTATGATTATATTTCTTAAAATTAATTTAAAACTACTCCATTTCTTTCAGAATTTATTCCTCCAAATTTTACGTAATTGTTTTTAGATTGAACTTTCATGTACTTTGTTTTTTTACCATAATGTACTGGTGGTAAAATAATATCAATAAGTGCAACTTATGATTATAATTGAATATATATAAGTGAGAATCTCTTAAGTGTTTTTTCAGATTGTGAAAAAATGTCGGTACCCTTACTTGAGTACTTTTTTCAATAATAAATAAGAGTTAGATAAAAATAAAATTCTATCAAAGAAGAAAAATATTTGGTATTCTTATTCTTGTAAACTATTTAGAAAATGAATAATATATATAACTAAAAGATAAATAGGCAAATAATATTTTAACAATTTGCGCCTAAGATGAGCATCTCATCCTCATTTCACTGTGTCTTGTCTTGTAGTTGTATATCGGACCCAGACACTCTTGCTAGTCAATTTGGAGGGGTGAATGGGAACAACTTCCGGGGTTAGAATCTGCTTATTGGTCATCCTTCTACTTCTAGAGGCTATCTTCATGATTCAGCTACAGATTTACTTTCCTTTCCGTCTTTCCGATTGAAGGTATAGCAGATTTCTGAAAATGAAGGCGAAGAATTTCAGGAAAAGAAGTGTAGAGGCCGAGGACGAGGACGAAGACCACGCGAGGAGGTACTATTTCCTGCCCCATCCTTTAATCTTTCAATCCTATATCTGCATTTTCCTTCCAACAGTCTCTAACACAAGGTAACTCAATCAGATCGGCTTTGGCCTTAGAGGAGGTAAAATTCCTTCAGAGACAGAGAGAGAAGAAGTTGGGAATACCGGCTCTGGTAACCTCGGCTTTGTCTGCTTCTGCTGGGGCCGGTGTCACCCACGGCAGCACGGGTGGTTTGGCTCGCAATGTTAATGATAAGAGTGAAGGTGATGTTGAGAAGGACGACTTGGTTTTGCAGGACACTTTCGCTCAAGAAACTGCTGTCATGGTCGAGGACCCCAATATGTATGTATTATCTTCTACTCTGCTCGTGTTTATTTATTGTACTTAAGGTTTCAGTGTCTCAGAATGGGGTATACTGGTTAATTACTTTGTGATTTCTATGTCTCCGCTTGTATCAAGTCACTTGCTCAAGTATGGAAGTCTAAATCATCCTCGTACAAGAATACATTTTAATATAGCATATGTATTTGGTGGAACAGACCTGTATCCAACTTCCAGTCACTGGAAATGATTAATATATTTGCTAAATCTTTGGGTTGGATTGCACTTAAGGGATTAACAAGAAAATAGGGGTTTGAGCAATTAAGAACCAGATTGGACCTTTGGATGCACTGAAATGTGAAATTGTTACCAGTATGTATCATTCTTGTAAATTCATTCGTGAGTCAAACAGCTGAGGCATATTCTTCTGATTGTGGTTGATTCAAGTATTTCGTTTTATCTGAAGCAATGGATAAAATTAACTACTCCTTTCTACCAGTCTGAAACACCAAAAATGCCCTGTAATATGCACTGTTAAGATCATTTTTATGTTACTCCTTCATATTAGATGTAGTTGTACTGTATTCTCGTATCCAGTTACCTTGCCTCTTTTAAGGGGAAAAAATGTGGTCAATGTTATCTTGCATTCAGCCTTCAGAGGGCAAATGATGGGGCTAGTCAAAGCTTGTCATTGGTAGCTTCATGTCATGCTTTTTGTGTAAGAATATGAAGGTTATGTTGATATAGCAATTAAATGAGAGGAATTCAAGTTCCATGCCCCTCCTCATCATAGAAATTGTTGTATACAGAAACTTTATTGATTTTAAACTTTCATAAAAAGGTCTGTGCAAACAAAATTAATAAAGACATGGTATGGAAGTAGAATCAAGGAAATAGACAGTTTTCAGTAGAAATAAAGAAGTTAATCTTTTAGTTTCATGAAGCAGTATCGCCAGTGTAAATATGTCTGTTCTTGAATTTGTATTTTTCCCAAACTTGATGTGCAGGTTGAGATATGTGGAACAAGAATTGGCAAAGAAAAAGGGCAAGAATATTGATGTAGAAAATCAAGTTGAAAGTGATGTTAAGCGTGCTGAGGATGAGTTGTATAAAATTCCAGAGCATCTGAAGGCAAGTGATCTCATTCTTGTGTACTCTTATGATTTTCTGGTTCTTTTTCCTTTGACTTCGCTCCTCCAATATGCACCACTTTACATATGCTCGCAATTGCAGCAAAAGAAGATTCTAATATATTCTCATTTACAGTCCAGTTCTTTATTTTCTGGGAATTACATTCATAGCTTTTCTGCAGGTTTTATTTTCTTAGGATTTCCTTATAGCTTGTTTCATGAAGATTTCTGTATGCTCAACTGTAGAGCTTGCCTAACTTAGCTTGGATGTAAAAATAACTGTCCAATATTTTTGAGCATGACAGAGTCATTATGTTTTCCTTCTTCTGAATGATTGTTCATCTTTCTTGGATGCATTAAACTTTGCAAATAATTTGATGAAGTTAGGAATCTTTAAATGTCAATTTCTGGTTCTCCCTGATAATCATGTGCTTCGACAGGAGGACGAAATAATTGGGTAAGTTTGATGGCACCTAGAGTTATGGCCATGGAGTTAGTATTGATTATTATCTACATTACGTTTAAGGCTAGAATTTGATGAATTCTCTATGAAATTGCAGCTTTCTTGAAAGGTAAGTTTTTAACTTTCTTGGGGCATACACGAGCAAGAGAAATGTAAAAGTAGATGAAGATTAGCAACAGGTCGCAGTAGCATATAACAATGAGCCTACTTGGTACACAAGCCTGATAGACTTCTAAGTTCTAGTCATGCTTTTAAAAGGATAGTAGTTATATGTGTCAATTGATTAAATGCAACAAAAATCAAATGCTAGAAAGAAATATCCTGAATCAATATAAGAGGCTGATGAGATTGAGTTTCAAAATTTAACTTACTGCCTATGGGCTTTCTGTTCTTGACTCGATAATAATTCAGCAATTAGCATTTTGTTTGTGTTATGTTTGCACCATGTTTTGGTGTGGTTTTGGAGGCTTTTAGATTGAGAAATGCTGTAGAAATTAGCTACAGGAAAGTACTGGGTGATTGTCTGATGGCTGAAGGAGCTGGTGAGAGGTGACATCGTAACACTAGATATGGGCAAGTACGGCAGAATGAGGTTGGTTGTTCTTGGTGCTGGTGCCTGGTTGTGAAGTGGAAACAATGCAGCAGTAACTTCTTAGGTAAAAGCAAAAGGCGCAAGAGATCAACTTACCTAGTCATTGTTCTGTTTTTAGATCAACTACCTAGTTGATACTTGACAGCAACATTGCTGTCTTGAGTTGTTCTGTATGAAGCTCATGGTAAAGATTTACTAGTGGATAACAAAGAAGTGCCTTTTCACAGACCAAACCTCTATCCCCCCAGATAGAGATAATTCACTGTTGATTCTTTTCTGTTCTATTTGCCAGAATGCTTATGTTGCTTGTCGGACCAACTTTTTGGTACTTTCAGTTTTCAGATCTATATATCTGTTACTTTGCTTAAATCTTAAATAGGCATCTAGTTTCGCCAGGTTCTGAATTTCACCCTTGTTGGCGGGGTGGTTGTTGAAGTAAATAAGTCAACATTTCCATTTAGCATTAAATTTTGAAAATGATGGAAGTACTTATAAGCCATTGTCCCCCATTTTTAAGATTAAGTGTACCACAAAATTTCACACAGTAATAGTTGTGCATCTGTTTTTTCATGCATTGGCCACTGGAAGCTGGCCCTACCTTATGGCATTGCAATAGAACCCTGACAAATACATTTTTATGTTTCTCAGGTGAAGAGGAGAAGTTCACAAGAAAACTCTACTCAGTGGACAACAGGGATTGCCGAAGTTCAGCTTCCCATAGAGTATGCTTGATTATTCTGTCAGAAAATTTTTTTTCAGTCACTTTGGGAATACTAGAGCAACTTTTTCTCAAAAAAATAACTTTTTTCCCCTAATAAATAGGAAGGGGGCAAACAAGAGCATCAGTAACCTCATTGTGCATTTTTCTAATGCTGTCTTCCGTGCATTTTATCTCTACAAACAATTGTAATGCTGTTCGGAGCATAGTGTGCACAGATGTGAGTTCTTATTTCCCCTAGCTCGGAACAGAAAGAAACCTCTCTAGCTGGGCCTATATCTTCCTGCAAAACTAAATTTCTCGAAAGGAAGAAGAAAAACCAGGAATTGCCTGATAACAAGCATATATTTAACCTGATGTAAAATGAACTATGCATGGCTGTATACCAGGATAATGTTGACCTATTCAATCTTACTCAAGCAGCCATGCGCAACCAGCATGGCGGATGTGCTTTACCTTCTGGGAAGAGACAGCTTGAAAATTGGCATAGCTCTATAAATTTAGAATTTAAGCAAATACTCCTGTAAGCGCAAGGTTTTTTGTGCAAATTAATAATCCTGGAGATGATTTTACGTCATTTTCCTTTCCAGTGTGGTATTTTCGTGCGTCAGCTTTTGCTCCTTGAAAGATGGATATTTATGAAATTGGAATCTTTGGTTCCAAACTTTCTTTTCTTTTTCCTTGTTCGTTAAAGGAGAAGAAAATACGAACTTCAAGTTACTGGTAAGTCAACTGGCTGTTGAAGTTGAGTGTGTCACCGCTATGCAGGTACAAATTAAGAAATATTGAAGAAACAGAGGCTGCAAAAAAGCTCTTGCAAGAGAAGAGGTATGTGGGTCGTGCTAAAGCAGAGTCCAGCATTCCCTCAAGTTTCAGTTCCGACTTTTTCCAGCATGGCAAGGACTATGCTGAGAAACATAGAAAAGGTGGTTTTGTTTTCCCTTACGTCACTCATCATGCAGAGACAAACCTAAACCATATTTGTGGGTAATATTTACCCTTGTCTTTGCTCTATTATGTGGAGACTGCTTCTAAGTTGGGAAATTGTCATTGCCCATTTGTTAATCTTCTCTATCTGTCATTGCTTGTATTGTAGTCATTCACTGTAAGTATCTATTTATTAGACATAAGAGGGATCTGATTTTAGACTTTGTTTCCTGCTTATTTTATATCCCGCCTTACATCCCTCATTCAATTTCCATGTAACCTGCTTGGAAAACTTAATCTCCTCAAGTTTTTAAGTCTAAGCTGTAGACTTGGAAGTCAATACTCTGGATGGTCTTAGCTTTATTAATATTTAGTGAATTTACCATGGTAGTGATCATTCCACTGAGAAATAAGAATGTCTAGTTCATTAGGAAGATGGTTGATTCCATTTTATGGATTCTTTATCCTTTATTAATTTATTAATGTTTATCACGATCATATATTTTCAGAACATCCACAGCTTTACAAGGATAAGGGTGGAGATGGTCCGGAATCTAGACATGCTGATTCACTTCCAGATGCTGCAAGTCGAAGGCAAGCTGCCACTGATGAATTCATGCTGGAGCGCTTCCGGAAACGAGAAAGACAACGTCTCGTACGGAGATAGCTTGAGTACTTGGAGCTCTGGAGTAAATGGAGGACATTTTTTGGCCTTCATCATGGTGGTTTCTGCTTCTATTCACTTCATTCTTGTTTCCTTTGCACAAGAAAAGAGCAAAAGGCGGGACACCTTGGCTTGCATCCAACCCTCTTTTCTGTTCACCAGTTTCTCTTCCAAGTTTGTGGAGAACTGGAGATACTCTCAATAAACTTGTTGCACTTTTTGTCCTCTTATTTGCTGGAGGTAGCAACTCCCTAATGGGTGGTTTGTAAACGTCATTGGACGCAACGCTAATGAATACTTTTAACGCTTCCATTACTTGTCATGATGTGAATAAGATTGGATTAACATTGTGATAAATGGTTACCTGTTTACATTAGCTTATTTGAAACCTGGATTGTCTTGCCTGTAAGTTTGCCTTGTATTCTTATTATTTTGGGTGACTAAATGTGGAAGAGTCCCAAATTCTGTCCAATAAGTCAAAGATGTCCAAATCATATGTCAGCAGGCATTGGTAGTCTTATTTTAGGCATTCACCCCTTTGTTTTAATCCCAAATTTCTTTGGTGAAGCTTCTCCATTAGGCAAACTGCTCTTCAACCGCAAGGAAAAAGGGCTTCACTTCCTTAGCAAAAAGAACGTTGGATAAGGGGGGATGTTGTTGCTAGAAATGAAGGTTGAAGCTCAAAAAGTGACCATGGAGGAAGGAGCGCATGTCTTATTTTTTTGCCGAGTGACCATGGAGGAAGGAACGAATGTCTTATTTTTTTGCCGGGTACCATCCCTGCCTCAGAGCTCAACTTAGGGCGTGCAGCCTTGAGCTTACGACGAGGTGCATGGACGCTCCTTGCCTCGAGGTCACCATCGGGTGCACATCCTCTAGCTCGCTATGGGATACAAGATCCCACCATCCCTGCCTCGAGCTCAATTTAGGGCGTGCGACCTCAAGCTTACCACGAGGTGCATGGACTTCACCTCTCATCGCCTCGAGGTCACCGTCGGGAGAACGATCACTCCCTCCTTGCCTCAAGCTCAACTTGCGGCACCTCGAGCTTGAGGTCCACCCCACGTGCACCACCTCCTTTACACTTGATCATCCCTGCTACCCTCAATATAGTATTAAATTATTCATAAGGGTATAAGTAATACTTTTTATATGAAAACCACATAATAAATATATATATCCGACCAACAATAAAACTCCCAACACCACTATAAATACTCTATATATGCAGTGTTTTACACACATTTACTCTTCATTGACAAAACTACTCATTACTTTCTCTTTCTAAAAATACTCTCTACTAATACGAAGTTTGGGAAGCAATTGTTTCTCGAGAATGATTTTTTCATTAAATTCGTGTAGTACTACCACATCAAAAAGTGTGAGTACTAAGAATATAAAAAATATAATAATAAAAGAAAAAGTTTTATTAAATTAAAGTTGCATACAAAAATTCAAGTTATTAGATTTCTTTATTATTAGATAATTCTGAAGCACATTATTACTTTTACATCTATTATTTTTTATATTAATGGCATAAAAGTATTACAGCGACAAACATAACATAATGGATTATGTTGTAATATAATATATTATTGAATATAAAATAAATTATATACCAAGTAGATGCATATGAATAAGTCAAGAAGCCAAACTTAAAATATTAAATTAAAATTTGTAATATAAACACAAAAAATATAATTTTATGCAATAATATTTTAATAAAACATGTAAACAATACTTTAATAATATTTAATAGTTGATATTTAAAATACAATTAAAATACAGATATACTATAGTCAATTAGATTATATTTTTATTAACAATGGTGGATAGATAATTAGTTTAAAATCATCCAATGTGAATAAATTAAAAATAAATGACATTCAGATATAACAGTCAAAGAAAACATATGACAGTGACAGAGACAATAAAAAATAAAATAAAATTAAAACGAATAAAAAATAAGTATAATAAAGCCTACAAATAAAAGATATTCAATTTTATTGAACTGAAATTTTAGTGTTAAAGCAATACAAAAAAAGAAGTTTTGACTAATTATAATTAGTACCAATTAAATTTAGAAAGTAAATTATAAATAATAGAATTAAATAATTTGCTTACCAATTAAAATAATCATTATCAATTTATTTAAAAATATAATTGAATATGCTTTTATTTTTTCTAGAAGAGATATACTAATGTTTCGATGACAAAAACATAAATAATACTATAAACTTAATATTTTTTTTCTAGCTAACTATAAATAATATATTTCTGCGTGCCTCGAACATTATACATTCTAGTTTATTAACGTCTTGATGATAAATTAATTTGGAGTTCATTACTTTTTTAATATTTTTTATAATTATTATTTTATAAATTCTCAAATATTTTATAAAATATTATAAAAATCAACAAACTCGCTAAAGCACACTATAATATTGTATTGTATTGTAGTATGAAATCAACATATTTCCTATCAAAATAAGTATAAACTAGGGGTGGTAAATGGGTGGATACGGGTCGGGCCAAATGGATTGGGTTCAATATGGGTTGAGTTTAAAATGAATTCGAATTAATGAGTTGAAAATGGGTTGCATTGAAAATGAGTCGGGTTGGGTCGATGTTACTTATTTTTCATTTTTAACATTTAGAAAATTTAAAATTTTAGATAATAATAATAATAAGATGACAATATTTTAATACAACTTGTAATAGAATATAATACGATTAATTTGTATTATTGATTGTTTATGAAAAGTAATCAGATTACGTTAAAAATTCATTTGTTAAATATAAAGAAAAATTTGTAAAGTACTAAAAAATACTGCATTTTTCAAAACACATCATGAGATAAATAGTTGTGCATCAATTTCTTCATGATTATTTCTAAAATTGAATTGTGAATTTTCAATCGCAATAATAATAGAACATGTCACTTCATTATTAAATTATTATTAAATATTGATATCTGATATATTTATTGAATTTTATAATATAACTGTATATTGTTAGTTTATTAAAAAAAATTAAATGATCACATATGAATCACAAGTTTTGACTATTTTATAAACTTCTTCATTGTTCTTTAATTTGTTTCTCATTAATTTAAAAATTATTAATTTACTAAATAAATTTTGAAAATTTTGCATCTCATAAAAATGTGAAAAGTTAGAAATGTAAAATCAGTTAGTAACATATAATACAATTAAATCGATTCTAATGAACTTACGACCCGTCACCAACCCACATAGAACCTATCATCATCCCATTTAAAACCCATCAACAACCCATGTAGAACCCATAATGAATTCATAATTATAATTTATACTAATATCTTTCATCAATTCTATTATATTACTAAAATTACTTTTAAAAATTAATACAAAATTAAACATTTAGAACCCATTAGAACACATATAGAACCCATAATCCATTTAAATTTATTTAAATAAGATCATATTGAACCCATATTAGAAAATTTTAAATCTAATCCAATTCAAAACTAGGTGGGTTGAACTAGAACCATGAATTTCGACTCATATTGTCGCCCCGACTATAAACAAACATGTTTTCACTTTAATTATCGTTTCACAAAATTAAATTGAAAATGAAAACAAAAAGTAACAAGCTAATCTGATTTATAGATTAGGACTCGAGGAATGGCTTCAAACGACGTCATATTAGAAGAGCTGAAAATCCATCAATATCCAACGAAACATACTTCGAATTTAAAGTTGAAGAATTTGAATTTTGTTAATTTAGAATTATGCAAACACAATCAAAGAATTTATTATTAGGGATTTCAAAGGAATTCAAATCCACGAATCTAAATGTAGCCTAAATGCACTTGATCTCAAACAGCATCACCTAAGACGTGCAGTTAAAAACCATGCATATTACAGATCCTGAATCTGCGTAGCATCTAGCAAAGCAAATCACGGGAAACGTTCAACCTCAAGGCAAGTCTCTACAGTACCTACTGGCCTCAAAACTCAGCGGACTAGAAGAGTCCATCTTCCATGACCAACTTCTTTTTTCTTTTTTCTCATTAACAAGAGAAACTAGAAACGAGGGTCGAGAAAGAAAGATTGACGTGGTGAGTGTTGCATAATGTATAGCTATGCGGTAGTTAGCAAACTTGTGGGGAAGAAAAGTGAAGAAGAGGAAATTAGTCAAGAAAGCTGGAGGGCGATCTCCTGAAGAAGTAATTTTTTCTGAGTCGCATTGATAACACCCTTACATTCCGCATCCACCAAAACCTCCGTCATTATAGCAGCAGCATGGCCCTTCGGTCCCTCTGGGCCTGATGCTCTCCGCAGCATAAACACCTAACGAGCAAATGGCGTTTCAGTTTTGTCTTTGCACAGCATAGAAATATTACTAAGCAAGACGAAATTTCAGCACGTAGAGCAACAATTACCTCTTTTGTATAGACATTTCCAATTCTGACACTAATAAAGCATATTTGAATGAAATATTTACCATGCATATGAAGCTGGTGTATAATTTGGCGCACATATTCTCTGCTTTTTGCACACTAAATAAAACACAGTCACACAAACATCAAATAGCTACAGCAAACACCAGTTAAGTACCTGTCCATGATGCATAATTTCCAGACATCCCGGTTGCTGGATAAAAGGTTCCCCATCGATTTGCACGGGGAAAGGACTTGACACATGTATCCTTATAACTTTCCCTTGTGCTAGCCTAGTTGCTTGCGAAAGTCCAACCTTCACAATTAGAACTAATTAATGGTAACAATTGGAAGAAGCAGCACAGCACCTTTCAGATGCCTGTAACTATCATTAACAAAATTATGCATCCAAGATGCCAGAAGCCATACCCACAAATAATTTTAATTCAAAGCTAATGTACCAACATTATTTGCTAAAATCAAGAAAAAAACAAACACACACATAAGTACAAATATTCTAAAACCTGTTTAAGTTTCTAAAGAAGCATTCAGCCACAACATGGTGAAACTGGAAAATGCTTTAACCATAAGAGAAAGAGCCGATGACTACTTGATAATGCACCAACTCCATAATTTAGCCTACAAGTTAACAGACATAATATTGGTAGATCTTTTAACCTGGAGTTTGCCGAGGTGCCAAGATCCAGTAACGTAAACAACTTCTAGCATTTTGTCATGCATGTACTGATGATTGAAATTGTCATCATGTTCATAATCGTTTTGCCAAAGGTCTACTCCGGCCATATAGCTGCCAATGTTGAGCACAATTAGACCCTCTGCATCCTGAACTCAAAAGCAAATGAGAAAATAAGAGATTGCATTTAAAAACGAAAGAAAAAGAATAACATTTTGATCAAACCTACTTTTGGTATCTCGATGTCTTTCTCGTCGACTTCAAGCCAGACTTGCCATGGCAAATCGGCACAAGCTCTGTCCATCATATCCCTAGCGCCTTCTTTTGCATACCTTAATTTATTTACAAACTTTTACAAGACTTAAATTAGTCATATAGGAAAATCAAGTGAACTCAAGAAAACTGTTCAGCCGAATATTTCCTAAAACACAAGTAGATATAGGTAAGGAATGATTACCTGACTGTGGAATTTCTCAGGGTTTTCTTCCCTGTTCATGTGAAATTCATATGCGAGCTTTGCATCACATCCAATACCTATAGCAGACAAATCATGAAATCATTCAAATCAAGAGACAGGTAAAGTTAGGAAACTTCTTGAGAACTTGAAATATCTGTATCCAGAAAAAGATATTTATTCTTTATATCTGCTGGAATTCAAAGGCATTGGTGATATGAACTTAATCCCTCAACAAAGCAAAGGAGGGAGTCCTTGCAAAATAACAATTGCAAATTACCTAAGTAGTTCATCATGAACTTTGATTTCACTTTACTAGGTTCACCAGCATGTTTTTCTTCTGCTATGTTGACTTTCCAGCGATCAAGCATTGTGATGGCTGCATGGTCTATATCATGCAGAAAAGTGCTCAAGGCACCTTGTCCTTCAATGACAGAGAATCCCCCTCCCCACTGGAGGACTCTTGACAAATCATTCCCAGTTCCTAAAGGAAGAATTGCAACAGGTGGCGGTGACTCATAATTATACCTCTCTATGGCATCAAGGACCCAGGCCACTGTCCCATCGCCACCACAAACCAAAACCCTGAAGTATTGCACACTGCTAAACAACTCTAAGCCAGCCTCTGGACCTTGAAAGGAACTGAGTTCAATTATCTGCAAAAGACAACCACCAAACGTAAGGCAAGAAGCCAACTATAGATCAAAGGGCAAATGGAAATCAACAAACACAAAGATGAGACAGAGTATCATCGATGAAATGGGGTAAACACTATCCAAGATCATAAGCGTGAGCGAATGATCAGGTCAGATGTCACATCTTTAGGTACTTTTGTGACACATTCCTGTGAAAATAAACATCTGTCTACAATAATTGTTTTGGACTATGGCATGCCTTCTTCCATAACATGATTAAAAAAAAATCCAAAAATAGTGAAAGCGGAGGCTTTAACCAGCCCCCACAAACACCAGAAATTAATAGCTTACTATTTTATACTAGCCTATCTTTCCTCCCTCACAGCCCCTTCTATCCCATTCTGACCCCATCCAGAAAGAAAAAAGAAAAAGAAATGATAGTGGAAAGTAAGTAAGAGACATTTCATCATCTCAAAAGATTTGGAAATTTGGAGAGAAAATATAACATGTAAGGATGATTGCAGCTAACCAAAGATGAATGCTCTTAGTGCAGCCCAAAATGTTTACTAACTATAAAAGGTATGTGGCAGAAACTGCAAAAGAGAGTAGTAAAAATGAGCAAAGATACAGAGAAAGAACAAAATCTCTGAAAGAAGAAATAGATACAGATTGGTCAAAAAAGATATTATTTTTTAATCAGATATCGCACTATTCACACAGTATTTCAAGATTAGTGCCATTCCAACTATATGTTAGATCCATTACTATCATTCTTGATTTTGACAATTTATAAAGCGAAGGAGAATATCATGATGATCATGAAATTAAGCACTATGGGGGGAATCGGCATGCATGAACGGATTTGGATGGGAATGGAATACACTTAAGAATGGGAAGTAGGAAAGGAATGATTTTAGTATATCATTTCTATATTTGGTATAGCATAATAAATGAATCAAAACTTTTTAGAATGAAAAGTTTTCAATCACTCATTCATATGTTTGGTAAATAGTAATGAAACCTTAAAAGAAAAAATGAAAAGAGAAAACCGCATAAGTCTTGTTAATAAGAAATATTGTTTCAGATTAATTAAAAATTTACAATATATATTTTTTTGGATGATTAGATATTTTTATATATCTAATAAATACTTATATTTACAAAATATATCATACATATTGAGAATATAGAATAAATGTAAATAGTATATACATTGTTATATAATATTTTATACCTATAGTAAATATTTCAAAAGGTACATTGAAGCGTGATCTGCTTTATATTATATTTAATAAAAAAAATTAAATTATTCATATTATATCATAATATATAAATTTTGAGACTAGAAATCTTGTAAGTTTAAATTTTATTAAAGGTTATTTTTGTAAGATAAAGAAATAATCTATTCTCAGTCTATTTGGTATAGCTAAAAGCATGGGCAAGAGAAGGAATGGGTCCATATTTTAGGAGTTCCCATTCCTAATCTTAATTTATACCAAACATGTTTTGGAATAAGCTTAGAATGCTCATTCTGTTCCTAACTTATTCCTATGTAACAGTCATGCCCTAAGTGTGTTCCTAAATTGGTAACGGCTGGCCTATACTTCACTCGGAGCTCATACATTTCATATAATTAGAATCATCACAACTTTATAGGTAAGTTCTAGTGAAGAAAGTGTGTTCAAGTATAATGAAACCCCATCCACTGAAAAACATCATGAGAGGACATGCTCCATTTCTTTTCTCTAAGTACAGTTGATATCAAACCCATTTTTCTCACCTGAAATTGAGGTTAAAAAGGAAGAGGACAATTGATGATGTGAGCCGTGTTTTCTATTATTGGCACAACTAATGTCCCATTCTGATAAGTGATAACAAGCATTAGTACTTACTACATGCTCTCAAACTCTCTATAACTTAATATGTTCATTGCAAAGACTCCTATGCTCCCATATGGAGTGTACTAAATGCCATTACATACTTGCTTAGACACTTGAATCAGTCAAAGGATAAAGCAAAATTCAAAAATAAGTCACTGAAACTTTATTCGCAACAGTCAGGAAACAAGCAGTAGTCTGAAGGCAGAACATGACACCCTTATGCCCATAGAAGCAAGCAACAAAACTGCACATTTCTAAGGTACTTCCTGGTTTGAGTTAGCAATGATACCGGATCTCCAACTTTGACTGATTAAAAGAAAACTCAAGTTGTCCAATTAAGGAATCAATGCATCAGTCTTAGATTTTCTAATGCAATCACAAAAGAGAGATGAATAAACCATCACAAAGAAATGTACCAGATTCTATGTGATTAGAGATCTGGATAAGAAGCTGAACTGAAAGACATTATTTGAGTCGGATACCAAACCAAATATTCTTCATATCAAAGAATCAACGAACGGGGATATAATGGACCACAAACAGTAATCTATTACTCTGAAACAATTACCTGTACAGGATTCAATAGCATGTTCAATCTTCTCCGCAGGATAGGCCCATTTTGCGCTCCACTCTTGGCATTAATAAAGACCAGAAGAGGCCTAGCATCTGGAGGCAAGTCTAGAATAGAGTACTTCTTTAATTTGTCACGAACATCGCACGCATTCTTCTTATAAGTTAACTGATTCTCAGTGCCTTTCTTGCTAAGAACTTTGCTATCTTTCTCAAACTGATCACTGCTTTTCTCGTTGCTAGAACTATATAACCCAAGAAGACCCTTGAGAACATTGAGAACCGCTCTTTTGGCAGCAGAGCTTTCTGGTTCCTTACCATTAATGTAACGGTTATTTCCATTTTTGGTGCGATGCCGCTTTCTTCTAATCTGCCCACGAACTGTTGAAGCAATGAATTCTTCTGTAATGGAACTTAACATCTCACTTTCAGCAGTTTTGACACAAAGGGGAGAAAGAATGACTCTTCTATGAGCACCTAGATCACACACATCACCATATTCTTCGGACATTTTAACTTGGCACTTAACATGTATGACTCGTTGACACCATAGGCAATACCAAGCTGGAGATGCATCAATAAAAGGGATACCACAAGGTTCATCACAGTAAAAACAAAAGGCAGACATCTCAGGATTGTCATCCAGATTAAACCATCTTTCTGACCAGTGGTGCAGGACTTTATCATAACCAGCTTGTGCTACACATTTACAATCCTTTGCTGCAAACCTAGAACAACGGAAATGAGCTGCAACACCGCAAAGCGAACAGCGATGTATTGGTGAACGTGACGTAGACTTTGTTCCTAAGGTCTGAGGGTGCACTAGTGAAGTTAGGCAGACACAACATGTGAATGGTTGTCCTCCAGAAACAAGATCGTTCATCCATGTATGATGTGATAAAGGAACTTTTAGCTTCTTCCAGGCTTGCTTCTTTGCCCTGGAAGCAGCTTTAAGCCAGTTAAGAGATGTCTTCCTTTGCCATTTAAGAAATGCATAAACGAGAGCAAAAAGTCCAAAAGTTCCTGTAATTAGCCATCCAAATATATAGCGAGAATCCAGGCTTGAAATGGCAATCAGCCTTAAAAGAGGAATGCTGAAGTCATTCATTGTGAATGTAAAACTTCATTATCCATTTCAGTTCTTAGTTTCCATGGAAAAGCAAACCGTGTGGAGTACAGAACCTAACCAGCAGAAACTGTGATAATGTAGAAGGAAAAATAAGCATCACATATACAGTAAATGAAATCACTGAAAGAATGACAAGCCATCTAGTATTTAACAAAGCAATAGTAAACTTGAAAAGAAACATACTACAGGAAAAGATAATTGTACATATCCATTATATCCTGGAAACAAATTTGAAAGAACAATAAAGTATGCTATCTAGATATCAGAATCCAAACAGCAGAAGAAGAAACATAATATCAAATCTCTCATAGAAAAAGAATATGGAGATACAAATAGAACCATGACTTGCAGCAATTCTCAAGCACAGGAGGTTAGAGAGCAGCTCTATAAACATAGCACCATTGGGGCATGCTACCTACTTCATACACCTTAAAAGTTGGGAAAAATAGTAAAGCATGTTTTAAACTCAAAAGCAGCCAACATCTTGTGTGCGTGTTGAAACAGGAAAACTGGCATCTACAATATAGCCATACACAAATTAACAAAATTGGGCAATGATTAAATACAATAATAAAGCCGTGGTAATGGACATGCTGTTCTAGAGTAATTCAACCGCACAAGAATAAGCATCAGTAGAAAATGTAGAGTCGAAACCAAAACGGGGATAAAATTTCATTGACGCAATACGCTAATCACAACAATTTCCAACGTCAGAAAATCAAGAAAACATGCTTAATTTCATAATGATCACACAAAGGAATCAAAAAACTTGTCCCAATACGCCCAGAATATAAACCCCACAAATCGCACTGCGGCACATTCCCAAACTCAGCGTACCTAAAGGGATCAAATCTTAATCATGAAGGAACATAATAAACCACCAAAAGACATTGCATTTCTCTAAATCAAACATCAAGAGAAATTTCCAAAACCTACCCACATAACATCCAAACACAGAAAGACAGGTGGAAGCCTAAGATTCACACGCAGGAAGGAAAGCAAGGGGCAGAAGAACCCAGAAATGGGAAAAGGAAATTCAGTAAGGAGAAGGCGAAAATCAAGATTTATGCGGTAAGAGATCTTAGCGATGTCACAATATGAATTCTTGAAATATATATAAAGAGAGACAGAGATGCGGAAAGAAAGCTTTATATAAGAGGGAGAAGAAAGAGAGAAGTATGTGGCGGGATTTTCCTACGCAAAAAACACGGCGGGCCCTTCGGAGAATATCGATGGGGGGTGGCAGCAGTAATGGAAGTTCAAACCATGTTAGAACTTTCACTTTCCTGGGCGGTATATGACGGTCAGAGTACGGATTTGTCCTGCGCGTATTTAACCCAAATAGCGTGGACAACTTAGCACAATTTATTTATTATTTTTATTGTGGAAATAAGTTATATTAAAAATGGGAAAATTGCATATTACACCCTATCAAATAGATAAATTGCTAAATACTTATATGTATTAATTAAATAATCATAAAAAATTTTGTATAATTATAAATCCTGCAAAAAAAACTCTCTTCGTGAGAAAAATCAGAGAGTTATTTATATGCCCCGATATGTGAATTAGATAACTTTTTGATGCATTTTCAACTTTTAATTTGAATTATTTTTAATTAATTTAATTTTTTGTTGGATATTTTTTGAAATTATATTATTATGTAAATTACAATAAATACATTTCAATTTTTTCAGTGTAATATATTTAGACATAAAAAAGTACATAATTGAATTAATTTATTATATTAATTAAATTTACAAACAAATAATATCGCAAATAAAAAATTAAAAAAAAAAAAGAAGGGGTTGTCGTTCCCAAATCACCGGCCACCCCCCGCCTCCGCCATCACGCTCCGCTTATTCCTCATGAATTCTTCCTCAGATTTGAACATGACATCAGAGCCATAAATTGGTGGCTTTGCTCTTGATGTCTTTATCTGCATAGACCCTTACTTGCATTATACATCTGCATTTTTTTTTACGAAATCTCTATCATACAATGACTGGATAAAACAGTCAAGGAAGTGCAAGCTTCAATGAGGATCAAAAGACATCCATCTGGACGGAAAGCCTTAGGCTGTATGGAGGAGAACACCGAGGAATGAACCTGGTTTCGATACCTTTGGATGGAAACAACTTTTTGACATGGAGCCGTTCAATAAAATTGGCTTTGGGTGCCAAACAAAAACTTGGGTTCATCGATGGATCTGACACAAAACCTCAAGGTAATAAAGAAGAGACAGAACAATGGGAACGTGTTGACTGTATGGTAATGTCTTGGCTGCTCAACTACATAACAAAAGAAATAGCTAAAGCCTTCTTGGATACATCTTCAGCATTGGACTTGTGGCAACAGTTAGAAACCAGATTTGGGGAAAGCAATGGTCCCATGGTGTATAACATCCAAAAACAAATTTCGTCCCTTTCCCAAGGTGATATGCAAATATCCACATACTTCACCAAGCTCAAGAAACTATGGGATGAACTAGCCCACTTGAACCCTCTGCCTCAATGTTCTTGTGGATCCAGCAAAGCTCTGGCAAAGATGAACTCCTCGAGCCAACTGATATAATTTTTTATGGGGCTTGAAGAAAAGTATGATAATATAAAAAGTCAGATCTTGTTAATGGAATCTTTGCCCGCTATTGGTAAGGTCTATTCAATGCTACTACAGATTGAGAAACAAATAGAAGTCCACATTGGAGCTTCTCAAGATGGTGCTATGATTGTCAGATTTATGAACACCAGAAAGTAGATTTATGAACACCATAAGATAATGTTACGACGGATTTGAAACAATTAAAGACGGATTTATCTAAGTTTGTTTGTGCATATTTAAAGTGGTTCTCACTATTATTAGAGAAGCAAACTAGCAAATCATCAATATAGACAATAGAAAAATTTAGAATTTGATTAAAAATATTATTTATGACACTTTAAAATTCTAAAGGTGCATTTTTAGGCCAAAAAGGCATTGCATTTCATTCATAATGTCCAAAAAGGATAGTAAAATACAGTCTTATATCTATCGGGTTTATTTATTTGAATTTATCAATAATCAAATTCTTAAATCTATATTTTGAGAAAATGCTTATAGTTAAAAATAAAAAATTATAATAAATACCAATTAATTAATTATATACGTCTGTGCAACAACTATTACCTATTGTCCTGTAAGTGCGACAAAATATTAACCATAACTAAAAATCACGACACATTTTGACTATAGTTAAACCCATGTCAAATATCAATCAACCATAGTTCAACTTAATTTGAAAGTTTATGTAAGATGAGAACAGTCATAGGTGCAAAAGCAAGTATCAATTATGGGGCAACGTCCTTCAGCGCTTCTCCCAAATCTCTTCTTACACTCGGCGATGCACACTCCCTCATTGCACATATCTTCTCCCGGCGGCGGTATTGTCTGCGTACACCTCTTCTGTGCCTTTACTTCCACATGACCACCTGCGGCATGCATGCATCCCCATCACACACCCTACACAAATATATATATATAGATACACCATACACACACACACACACACACACATATATATATATATATATATATACGTACCTCCGTAGATTAGAAGCAAAAGCAGGAAAAGGGTGGGCACTACGACAGGCTTCATTTTTCTGTGCTTGTGGTGATGATCAGATGTTTGTATATAAGTGTGAAGATGATGAGTGAAATTTATAGGACAGGAAAGCTGTGTTTGCAGATAAGGTTGGTTTTGTGGGTTGTAATTCCTTGAAATCTGTGTTGAGAATGGATGAATTAGGGTGTTTGACTTGCATACACTTTTGAGTGCTTCATTACACTCATGTTGTATGAATCCAATATCATATTACAAGATTATAAGGATAAATGTGAAATAATTGAAAATAATATAAATTCATATGGGGAAAATGGGATTTATCGTCTGTGTTAAGAAAAATGAGCAATTATTTTTCTGTGAAAAATAAAGAAACAATTTACTCCCCCTGTGTTATTAGAAATAAAGTGAAATATCGATCCCCTAGGGCTAGCGGTGAATTACATGCGCTCCATATGTAAAATAATATATATTTTTCCTTTCTTCTTTATTGGACCACCACCGTGGCCACCCAACCGCCACCATCTCTCTCCCCTCATGCTCTGCCACCGCCATCGTCACCCCCTCCCTCTTACTCTTCCCCTTTCCTCCGCCCCCTTGTTGCAACCCAGATCCCCCCCCCCCCATCCGCCCTCCGCCGATAGTGTCTCTCCCTCTCTCTCTATATAGATCTATACACACACTATATATATACAATATACATAAATATTTTTTACTATAAAAATATAAATATATATTCAAATTTAATTATATAAAATATATAATTTTAATTTTGTTAATTTTAATTCAAAGCATTGGTTTGAACAGATAACATCTGCACCATTGATTTATTAGTTAAATTTGGACCGTATATTGATTAAGATACTATGATTACTAAATAAGTATATAAATATTATTTTAAATTTTAAATTAAAAAATACAAAAATAAAAGAAGACTTGTGTAATTCACAAAACAGGTCACGGAGTAAATTGCTCTATTTCTAATAACAAAGAAGGGTAAATTGGTGTTTTATTTTTATAGGAGATAAATTACTTATAACACAAAAGAGTAAATTGCATTTAACCCAATTGATACGTATGCTCAAACGACTATATACATACAGATTTGAATGTAATAATTCATTGCTATTTAGAGTTTGGTATTGTAATATTAATTACAATCACAAAAGATTGTTTCCTTTTGGCAAATGATGTGTAAGATATATTATCACAATTGATATGTTGGGTGTTTCCAGAAATTTCAATTTTCGTGGAGTTGGGCCGCCTTCTATGAAAAAAAAATAAAAGTTTTTTTTAGAGCACTTATTAGAATCTAAGGTATAAGTGCATGGCTATTAATAACGCTCGAAACTTTATTGCGGAAAAACGAACACTAAGGAATTCATACGTAATTGTGGGGGGTCTCAATTTGAGTTATCGAAAGTTCAAGAGTCATATCACTCTCGTAAGCCAAATTGATTGTCTTACTTCACTACGCATTAATTCAATTGAAAGATATTAATGCTTAATTATATCTCTTCTTTCACTCAGAAATCATATTCTTCTTCTACATTAGTCATTTGTGGGAGATTATTGGGAATGACTAATGTTAGTGATAAGTCTCTAGCTCTCTTAGCCAAATTTTGTGCATATTTTAACAAACAAATATGTTGGCAACTTTTTTGTGGTTGGTAGAGGATCCAACTTTCTTAAGCAACCGAGCTACACATCTATAAATAGCCTCAACCCCTATGCATTTCAGACACCCCAAAATTGAGAGCCTCTTCTCTTCTAGCTCCTTTATCTCTTTCACTTTTGAGTGTTATTCTTGTTCGTTATTCCAAACTTTCTTCCAAGAGTGCGCGTTTAAGAAAGTAATAGCTGTGTTAACCTTGGGGAGTGATCGGTTTATACTATCTGCACCACGGTAGTACCGAAATTTCACTTTCAAATATAGTGGTTTTTCACGGCACAGTCTTCTATATTCTAACAGTTATGTCGTCAATTCAAACTTGGATATGCTTATTCTACTAGTCATTTAGTCTCACATGGTTTTATAAATTAAAAAAATAACAAATAGTGAGTATCGTGCCACATCAATACAATAGGTTGATGTAGCATCATTACTACTGTTTGCTATGAAAACATCATATATATAAGTCAGTGTAGACATTGCTGAATAAAAATTGTGAAAATTATCTCCATTATATTCGCTCTTAATATATTTATATACACACACACACTCATATACATAATTAATTACCTATAACCTATTGATTGCTTGTTGACCCTCTTGTCTCGTTCATTCTCTGTTATCTTTGTCTTTCTCTCCCTCACACATTCTCCAAAGAACTCTTTGTGCACACAAGAAAAGCTGGAGCACAACTCAAATGAATGAACTAATATAGATCTTTACTCCATGGTTCAACTCCATTCAATTTTCGATTGCATTTTATAGTTGTATAAGGCATATGTTAATTTTCACCTTGTAGATGGAACCAATATTTGAGATGATTACTTCTATGGCTGTTGGAAGGTCAATGGTATGCTCTTTCCGAAGCCATTTAATATTAACTTTCCGTTACCACCTCCGTCACCCCATCACAACCACCATCACAACAAGTACCTAGAAGAGTGAAATATGTATGATAGATCATTCTTTCTTTCTTTCTTTTTTTGGCTTTTTTTTTCTTAAAAAATATACAAGGATCTTCACTCTTCTTCATTTGATTAGATCTTTTATTTAAAATATAAACTTTATTAGAAGAACTGACTTAAAATTGGTAGCTTCCCAATCTTGAAAGTGTGACACATTCCCTTTTGTATTTCCCTTCAAATTTTGAAATAAAGCTTTTTGAAAAGAAAAACAAAATTGGATTTGTTGAAATTTTCTTTTTATACAAGGTTCGATTTGTAGGAAATATTATTTCTTCTCCATCGTAAGACTTTCTCTTGGGGTGGGGGGAGGGTTCTGTCTATGTGAAATATCTTTCTTTTCTATTTTAAGATTCTCCCCCCCCCCCAACTTTTTTAAATATATTGATGAACAGTAATTAGTTATGAACGAGAGCTGCATGCCCATCCAAACAATAAAGTCTCATTTTGAAATTTGTTGAAAGTTGAGTCTTCATGTGAAATTAGGTTAAAAAGTTAAGGGCAAAGTTAAAACTATCAGAGAAGTTGTTAAAGATTCAACCAAATTGATAAATTTAATAGTGTCGTAAATCATCAATAGTTTTTTTTATTTTAAGAACAGAATTAATTAAATATTATGGTTTTTTGTTTATTGTCTTGAATTACCTCTTGATATGTCTACAGTGAAGAATTCAACAAACCAAAAAAGATATTCTACCATCAACACACAATAAATGCATATATTTGTTATATCGTCAATTCAAATCCAAATTAATTATTTCTTGAATTTTTAACAACTTCTCTGACAGTCTTGACTCGATGCTTAGCTTTTTATTCTAATTTTACATAAACACTCAACCTAAAAAAAAATCCAAAATTGAAATTTTTTTGTTCGGATGGGCATATAACTTTCATTCGCGACTCGTTATTGTTCACCAATATATGAGAGAGAGAAAGAGTGAGAGAGAGAGAATTTTAAGATGGAAAAGAAGAATCTTTCCCCAAAATTAAATCAATAAAAAAATTAAGAAGATCAATTTGATATTTTCTATTTATTTTAAAAATGAAAGTGGAAAATAAAGGGATTGTGTTTACATTTATAAGATTAAGCATTTACCAATTTTAAGTTAGTACATCTTATCAAATTTATATTTAAAATCAAAGATTTAAAAAAGAACAAGAAGAAGATTTTAGATCCCACTATATATTTCTCCTTTTAAGAAAAAAAGTAAAAGAGAAGCCAAATAAAGAAAGAAAGATCCACCATACCTGTTGCGCTCTTAGAGGACTTGTTGTGATGGTGGTGGTGGTGGTGGTGGTGGCGGCGGTGGAAGTGGTGCCGGCACATTAAAATTAAGTGGCTCCGGAAAGAGCATACCATTAATCCTCCAACATCTATAGAAGTAGTCTTTCCCAGTATTGATTGCATCTACAAGGTGAAAATCGACATAAGTTAGAGATCTTACAAAACTATAAAATCCAACTTAAGGTTGAATGTAGCCGGATCGTAGAACAAAGATCTAGACTTCTTCCATTATTTGCGTCGTGCGCCAGTGTTTCTTGTGCGCACAAAATATTCAAGATCTACACTTCTTTCATTATTTGCGTTGTGCGCCAGTGTTTCTTGTGCGCACAAAGTATCGTGTGGAATATGTATCTACTAGAGAGACTGAATAAATAGAGACTAAAGACAAGGGCAAGCGCGAACAAACAACTGAGTAGGTAATTATGTTTGTGTATGTGTATGTAAATATATAAAGCGTGAACTTAATGCAGATAATTTTCTCTAGCAATTTCTACACTGACTTATATAAGATATTTTTATAACAAATAGTGAAGATGATGCCATGTCAATAGATTATATCGACATGGCATCATCTTCACCGTTTGTTATTGAACACTAAATGTAGGCAAATGAGAAAAATATTTTTTTATAGATACATGAATTTATGTCTAGAATGCAATTACTAATTTAGAAAAAATTTAAACTCAAAATAAATGTCAACAAGAACAAGAGATAAGTACAATTTTAATAGGGGATACAACGATATTTATGACATCAATGCAGATCTGAGCGACAGGCAAAGGTCAACAACGCGTCGTTGCCTAGATTTTAAAAAAATTAAAAAAAAAACTTTTATGTTTATTAAATTTCTTAAAAAAGAAAAATTGATTTTAATTGTTCGCTAACTTAACAGTAATTAAAACAAAGTATGAAAAATTTAATTTTAAATGTTTATAATGTTTGTTTAAATTTATACATTATTTACAGTAATCATATGAAATTTGAAAAATAAATTTCAAGTATATTATTTTATGTATTGTTATTTTAACTTTTTCCAATTTAATTATAATTTAAAAAATGATATCTTCTTTTGGTATTTGATTTTTTTAAAAAATATATTTAAGAAAGAATATTTATTTTTGAAGTGGGATGAAAATGCAAAAACAAAAATCACTAAAAAAGTAGGATTAAACCAAGTAATTAAATATCGGTTCTTTTTAACATATTTTCTTTAAAAGATATGATAAAGTATATTCATTTTTTTCAAAAAATATTTAATGTTTGGTTAAGCATATGTATATTTGTCAATTTCTTTTAAGAAGCATATATGAGTTGTCGATTATATTATATTTATTGTGTATATCTACTATATATATTAATTTATACTTTACTTTTAATGTAAATTCTTTACTTATTAAAAAAATAATTAAAAATAATTTGGTGATGATTTAACGTATAAAATACTAAAATTTATTAAAAATAATATAAATTGTTCAAGGCATGAGGACTATTTTTATCCAATTAAAAAAAATCTTTACATTTATTATTTTAAAGAGATAAATATTAATAACGAATAATTCAAGGGGCAAATTATATTTTACCCAAAACTAAATGGAATAGTAAAAGTGTCTTGAAAAAACAAAACCGCCGTCTGTGGGAATCGAACCCACGACCACGTGGTTAAAAGCCACGCGCTCTACCGGCTGAGCTAAGACGGCATCTTTGAAACCATTTCGATGTCTTTCCAACTAAAACGTTTTCTTTCCAGTGAGTCCATAGGTTACTTTTTCCAGTGTCCATAATATGATTTAGAAGTAGTAAGAGCATATTGAGGTCCATAAAAAAATTTGTGCTCATGAATTAATTTAAAATAAAATATACTTTGCAGCATTAATTATATTAAGTTCAAATATAAAGTTTATTAAATGGGTTCGATTGGTTGGCTTTTGAAATCTATACTATTTATTATGGAAAAATTCGTACAATAATTATCAATTACAGAAAAATAATTATTTGGAACGAATGTTTTCAAAGGATATAAGGTTTTTATTTTTTGAAATAGCTTTTGTAACGGGGGAACATTTGTAACTTGTATATGTGTTACGACAAATTTAATATTTCTTATTCAAATATTTTCTTTGAATTTGAATTTTTAAATTTGAAGTATTTAAATAAATTAAAATACAAGTAAATATTGGTATGGCAATGAATACTTGATGAATATGGAAAATATTTTATTATAAGATAAATTGAAAAAATCACAAAAGATCGTCCACCCAATCTTAAAAAATCACAAAAGATCACAAAAATCACAACACCTGTTTACAGTGTTGAATAGAAAGTCTTAAAACCCACCCAGGAATAGAAAGTCAAGATTAGGTTGAATAGTTTTTCCCAAAGCATGAAAGGTTGACTCCAATTTCAATGTCTCCTTCACTTACAAGTCAAGATTACAAATTAATTCTTATCTATACCATTCTTTTCAACACATATAGGTAATAGAAGATAAGGGACATAATTATGTTGACAAAAAGGGTTCCTAATTTTCATTACTTTTCTTGTTAAAAGGGAAAAATGTACCGTGTACGATATGATGAATGATAAAAAAATAAAAAAGCAAATTACTTCCCGCGTTTCAGTAAATGAAGCAAAGTACCTCTCTGTTTAACCCGTTGAAAAAGGATAATTTTCTTTATTTTTCAAAATATAATTGATAATTTACTAATTGCATTCAACCCCGTCTTAAATGACTGATCAGCTCTCTCAAAATCTTGTCTTTCCAAGAATTGTATATATGGGAATTCTTTTTTCAATTGTTGTTGTAAGAGAATATAATATGTAATGGTCATGAAAACCCTATCTGTATCAGTCAAATGAATTATAAGGAAAGTAAGTACAAATGCACCAAACGCACACTTTTTACGTTGGAACACGACACTACTCTCTCTATATATATGTGTGTATATATTTTTGTCCTTACCTTCTTCACCCTATAATATATCATTGTTATTTCCGAAAGGAAGTGAGAAATGCAGCGTTTAAGTTTGACTGCTCTTCTTCTACTCTTACTTCTTCTCTACAATGGTAAGAATCCCTCAAGTTTCATTCATGTTCAATAATCGTGTTTTCAGACCCTATTTCTTGATAAAATTTTGAGTTGTTGTTTCAGTTGGTGTAGAGGTTAAGGCTCAGAAGTGCACAGAGGAAATCCCTTCACCTGGGACACAGTTATGCGACAAAGAGGGATGCAGCGCTGAGTGTAAGAGAAGACACGGAAATTTGACCAGTGGACGTTGTTTGTTCGTCGATACTTGTGTTTGCACCTATGCTTGTCGTGGATATTAATCCTATTCTACTGCATTCGAATCAAATAAAATGGAGATTTTCATTTAGATAGAAGTTTTTCTCTATTCAATGGTGTTTGAAGTTATTTTTCGGGACGTTTACGTCCACGTCTCCTGAAATTTGGTCCAATCGTGCAAATACCTTTATTTTTTAATACATTATATGTACGGCCCAAGAAATTATAATTGTAATTTACATTAATATCTCTTTAGAAGGAAAAAGAAAACTGACGTAAACGCCTTTTAAGAAATATTGCATCAATACCCGCTCAATGGGTGTATTTGTAATTTTGAAAAATATATGGAATGTTTGTGTAAGTTAATAACCTAAAGGGGTGTTGATGTAATTTTTTTTTAAAAATGATAGTAGATGCGCCTATATAAGGAAAATGGCATTTTTGTTCTATAAATTAGGTTTATTTCGCTTTTGGTCCTGTTCGTTACAGAATTAACATTTTTCATCCCGTAACTTAAGAAATTTAGCACTTTTGGTCCTAGTCTACTTTTTCGGTAGTTTTTTAACGACGATAGCCACGTGCTAATTAATTATTTTTTATTGGAGAGAAAATTGACTTATTAGTTGGGTTCAGGAATAGAAACCTTTGATTTATCCTAAATCAAAAATTAAAGTTCTCCAACAAAAAAAGGTTAACCACCACGTGGTAAGCAAGTAGTTGTCGTCATTAAAAAATTAACAAAAAATATGTATATATATATATATATATATATATGCATTATGTTTACATATGAATATCTATCATACAGAGGAAGGGGGTTGACAACATCAATTTAATTTGATCAAATTTTAATTTTTTTTAGAATTTTGAGTTTTAAAATCGTCTAAAAAAGGTCTTTTTAGTCTATAGTAAGAATTTAAGTTTATCAATATTTCTTACTAATCGTGGTCCACAATTTCCTTAGCATAGACCACTTAATTTGTTCTCATTTATTAAAAGCTTTAATTGGTCATAAATTCGAAGTTTATTTCACATTAATCATGTACAAATTGCTTTCGAAAAATAAAAAATTACCATAATTATATTGGCCTACTTTTATAATTTATGGCAAGAAAATATAAATGTTTTTAATTGCATATTATTCATATGGCATTTTTCAAAATCTAAATCATGTTACAATTTTTCAAGAAAAAAAATAAAAATTATAGCCATATTGGCCTACCTTTTTATAACTCATGCAACAAAAATTATTTAATTTTCTGAAATTCAAATTATATTGCAATTTTAAAAACAAATAGAGTAATCTACATCGACAACATTTGAAATTAGACCTAAGTACCCCTACTTTTGATAACATTACAGATACACACCCGGAAGGGGTATTAGTGCAATATTTCCATGGAGCGTTTGTGTAAAGTTTCCCATTGAATAGGGGGTTGATTCATAATTTCAACTATAACTTCAAATATATTTGTCAATGGGCGGGCATTACCCATACCAGGACCCAGATTCAAAATCAATTATTTTTATATTAAATGCAGAGACGAATCCATACCCATTGAAATAAGTATTTTGAGTATGAGTAGGATTTAGACCTAAAATACCTGAACATATATGTGTATTGAATGGGTAAAATACAATGGTCTAAAAATTCATAAATACCCTTTAACTTAAAATCATTGAATTTGTAATTTTTTGATAAATTAGGCGACTAGATTTACTTGTCATCAAAAGTTCTTAAATTTTCTAAATAGTTTATTATTTTTCCATGTATTGATATTTTGAAAACAAAAATTGCCAAAATTTTTCATCATTACTTTTCTAGTGACAACTTTAAATTAAATCATAATAAAATTAATTTGAATGTACATGATAATTCAAGCTGAATTAATATGTGGGACTAATAAAATTTATTTGAATTTAAATTTAAAAAAGTCATGAAATGAAAAGCTACATCCTCGGAGATTGAAGCACTAAAGAAGAGCCCGGAAATGACAGAGTCAAGATTATTACATATATTTTAACTATATTTAGTTTGTATATTAAAAATTCAAATAGCTTTTCGATATTGAAAATCAACTTTGGTCAACCTTATTAAAGTTGCCATCAAAAATGAAAAGCTACATCCGTGGAAATTGGAGTATTATAGGAGAGCCCGGAGATAGACTTCTTTGCCCTCTCACGGATAGCCGTTCCCAAATAAACGAGGGGCAAGACAGTAAAGACTCATCACTTACCTTATTTGAATCACTAATATAAATGGAGGCTTCCATTCTTACCTAAAGGCTAAGTGAAAAATTGGAAACTAGATCCATTGAATTTGTAATAGAGAAACTTTATATTACAAGGATCGTTTATTACGTATGGGTGATTGTACCCTAAATTTCTATTTTATATAAAGTTGTTTTCAATTTACTTTAGTTGATTATTACATAATTCAATTTTTGTGCAATATCAACATTGTTTCGTCCGTGGGAACGTTACAATCCCAATATTGAGAATGTAAGCCCGATCTAAAGTTAGATATCTCGGAATGAACGAGGAACTAAGACAAGAGGAATATAACTGTAAAGGAAGAGAGCTCCTACCTTTGAAGAATGTGAATCTAAATCCACCCGAAGAGTAGAGACGAGAATAAGAGGAGGTGGGGGCAGGAGAGGATAGCTTGCCACCTCTAGGCTCTAGCATCTCAGCTTCCCCTAATCCAGTTGACACCAAACTCAACACGGCTACTCAGATAGCAATTTTTCACTTTATGGCAAATCGTTTGAGGGAACCTTCTCCACTCTATTCTCCTCATTGAGGCCGAGGTACACCCTCTACCCCCGAGGATAACGAGTTGAGGGAGGATGATTCCCAAGACATTTTACCAGAAAAAGACGAGAGAAGTAGTTAAGCTTTCCTACCGGCTAACCCCCCTCGAGGAAGAAGGGGAGTAGGGTAGAGAAGAAATAGAGATGGCGCTGGGGGGCAGGCATTGCCAATAGCCAAAGAGAGAGCAATTCTTGCCTCCGGAGCACCTCCTTTCTATAGAGTGCTATACACGACCCCTGATCATTAGCTATCACGCCAGCTAGAAGAAGCCCCTTCTCAATGCAGATTCTATGGGAAGCCCTGCCACAGGAAACGCAAATACTGAACTTGGAGGAGTACGACGCCACAAGGATCTAGAGGACCACTTATATAAGTTCCTAGCAAAAGCAAACTTGCTCGACACGAGTGATATTGGGTATTTCAAAATTTTCTTTACTAGATTGGCGGGAAAAAAACATGGTATGGTTAAACAACTGCAAACTCATACTTAGAAAATTTTGAACAGCTGTCTTAGCATTTTTTACATCAGTTTTCTATCAATAAAAGATATCAAAGACAACATCATACCTCTTTACCATAGTACAACATGAGTGATTAGGTGAGGAGTTTTAACTCCTCCTTAACTTGCTCCAACCACCCTCTAATGGGATTGGACTTCAAATATGTATCGGGCTCAATTTAATCAAATTAAATCAAGCTCAATCAAAGTCCATTGAACAATAATTAATTAAATTAATTTTAACCTAACTAAGTCTAAAAAATTATTTAATCCAATTAAATAAATCTAATCCAAAACTCTAATTAATTGATTCAATTAATTAATTAAGCCAAATTAATTAAATTAATCCAATTAATTTAAAGGTGTTAAGCCAAAAATTAATTAATCTAATTAATTTAAAGGTGTTAAGTCTAAAATTAATTAATCCAATTAATTAATTCTTGAGTCATCCATCAAATGAATTATTAAATAAATGATCCAATTATTTATATATATTTTCTTTGAATTAATGTAATCCAATTAAGTTAATTCGTTTCTACTCGAATTAATTCCACCATTTCCATAGTGATTTGTATGTTACTCTTTAGGTTCACCCTCAACTAAACTTGAGCATTATATTCAATCCAAATAATTAATTAAATCTAATGTAATTAATTATTTTTAATTAACCATTAATCGAAAAAGCCCGTCACCATGGGAAGCCGTCTAGCAACGGTCCATGACACTAGAGACTAGATGAATGCTGATGTGAAAAGTTAATGTACCTAAAAATAAAAGGGTCTAATTCAATTTACATATCAATAATGATATTTTAAATGAACAAATTATTTTTCTATAAAAGAAATAACAGCAATTTACCTCCCCTGTATTTTTTAACATGAAACAATTTACCTCCTTATGGATTGATGGGCTTGACTTGGGCTTTGCGACCTGTTTTAGTCCAAGTGCTCATTACTTATTTGTAAAATCACTAGAAAATTGCTTGTAATTTTTTCAAAAAAAAAATAAGACAATATGAATTATTGATGCACAATGCACAATGCAGGTATATCTTATTAGAATAAATAAATACATGAGTTCCACTTGTGTTCACTTTTATTGTGAAAGGCATCATATCCTTAATTAATAGTTTTCATAATAGATAAGAAAAAATTAAAAATAAATAAAGTTTAGTAAAATATCTAAGAGTCAAATAATTCCTCTGAAAAACTACCTAGTTTTAGTATAAACAATGTTTTCATTAAAACCATGTTTTAATAAAAAGCCAAGTTTTTCATCACACTATAATTTATTTCTTTTATCTGTCCTATGAAAATGAATTAATCTCTTAATTCTTCATTAACTTAAGAGTGAGATTAGTTTTAGAAGCATTTGTATTAATGAATTTTAAAAATTGTGAATCCAAACGTTATAATAACTTTTCGAAAATCAATTAGTTTGTATCAGGTAAAAGCACAACATCAAAATAATTCATGTAAAAGAAAAAAAAAAGTCATTTCTTTTGCTCTCAAATAATCATTTTACACTGTTAATAGAGAAGTGAAGTGTTTCATGGGAAGCTATGAATATCTACTTCAGCTCCGGTAACACAAGTGGGGTGGTGGCGCAGTTGGCTAGCGCGTAGGTCTCATAGCTTTGCCTGAGTTATCCTGAGGTCGAGAGTTCGAGCCTCTCTCACCCCATCTTTTTCCTTTTTAAACTTTATTCTGTCTCCCTCCTCCAATTTTTAAATATATTATTTTATTATTTATGTTTCTTTTAATGTTTCACAAAAGTATTTGATCTAGGGAAATCATCCCACATTCATATGTCCCTCTCAAGCTGAAGTAGACAAAGCATTCTATCCAAGCCCTTTGTTTGGTGGACTGAAGATGTAGGCAAGTGTTTCACCTTGGTTGCAGACAAGGAGCCAGATTAGCTCATAAGCTCCGAAGTCTCATTTATCTAGCGAGGCATCTTTTTAGAATAAATTTATGAGGCTTATACAAAATCAAAACGAACGATACCTCTCGCAATGAGACATCGATTGAATTGCAAGCCGCATCAACACTCTCTAATTGCACAAAGTATCAATTAGAAGCATCCACAACGAGCTGTCAAAGCTGTTACTTGTACACTATTGGTTATATATTTAGACAGGCATACCCTGCTTATATGAACAATGCTAGACAAATTTTAGAGGTAAAGAATTTTGTTTTAAAAGAAATTCTTGATTAGTCTTACTTAGGAGTGGTAGTTGGATCCAAACTCGGCAGAACCAGCCTCGAAGCCACCCTTGGTGTGGCAGGTTTGGATTTAAAAAATTGAAGGCGGGGTGTGTCCTAAAAATTAGGGCCCATCGAGGTCCGAGGTGAGTCTTGGGTTTTTAAGGACCCGCTCCAAACCCACTCTAGTATAATATATATATATATATATATAATTATTTTTTTACTTTTTTTCACTTATAAGTCTATCTTCTTTTCCCCAAATCAGAATGTTGTAAAGTTTAAACATTAACAATATATTATATCATTTTATTTGTTTGTTGTTAGATACTTATTCAATAGTTGATGAATGAAAAAATTATCCAACAACACTTGAGATGAGGAAGATGAAGAAGTTGTTACTTATGTATAATTGTTGTGAATTATTTTGGTTATTTTGTTAAGAATAATTTTATTTGTACTTAAAAATTTATTATTCGGACTTGAATATTTGAAGAACAATTTTATTTATAAGTGATATGTCGATTCTTTCTTTTATATATATGTGAAGGAGCTAAAACATTTAATGGTTGAATATAGTACCTAAAATTATAACTTCTGCTATAACAATGGTGTGATAGCACATGTGAAGGAGCTGCGATCTCATCACATATCCAATCACATTATTAGAGGCTACCATCTGTTGAGAGAGATGGTAAAAAGAGGTGATCTGCAGATGGATCATGTGACATTGACAGAAAATATAGTGGATCCACTGTCCAAGTCGGTTTGACAGATTGCTGATACTCAGTATCTTGGGAAGATGGGCCTAATAGAAGTGGGTGATTGACTTTAGGTCAAGTGGGAGATTGCTAAAATAGATAATCAAAAGCCAATTAGACAGTTAGTTTTGTAATCTGTTCTGAATGATTTTGTTCCAACTATAATATTAAATTATGAATAAGAGTTATATTCTATGACACTGGTTTGTTGTGTTAACATCTTATGTAAATTGATTTACTATTTTATATCATAACAAAGCCCATAGATCAAATTAACAATCAAGGTAGTGGATTGTACATTGAATGACAACTATAAAATCAATTACTGGAAGTTGGATCTGAAACATTCTAAGTTGAAAATCTCGAACTGAACATCGATTGTTGTATATGCTTTCCGGCCTTTTTGATGCATACTTCATTGATGTTACCTAAAATAATGTATTTTGTATACATTGGGACGAAACGTCCTATAAATCAGGTGGAGTAAGTTTTTCTAACTCTGAACGAACATTAAAATTATGAAAATTATTACAGTGATAAATGAAAATTTTCTATCACTAAATGTGTATAATTAGAGACGATATTACAATATTGTCTATATACGTTTATTACAACTAATACTTTCTTTCGTTGATAATGTGCAAGTACGATAAGGACAACCACAAGGGAAAAGAAAGCTATCCCTCTCAGATCTTAGCACAAACTATTTTCTTTGTGCAGTATAATATAATTTGTGGATCAGAAATACTATTTATTAAGAGAGAAATTACTAGAGTAACTATCTTGATTGACAAAATTTATATGAATAAAAATATGTTTGAACTTGTTTACTTTTCACGAGAGAACCATTTGTCTTATTAGTTGATTTTATCAACAATTTTTTATGAATGTACGTATAAAGTCAATTTATTTGATCGATTTCGCTCCATTTTCATTTTATTTGTTATTATATTTCATTAAATCAAATAAATACAATAAAGATTTAGAGTATGAACACATCAAATGTATTTTGAAAGACACTATTAAGAAATTTGGAGATAAAGAGGAGAGAAAACAAATGGAAGGACGGCAAAAGGAAAAGTAGAAAATTTGGGGTGAGAGAGGCTCGAACTCTCGACCTCAGGATAACTCAGGCAAAGCTATGAGACCTACGCGCTAGCCAACTGCGCCACCACCCCATATATCAATTATTCCTAAATAGAACATCATAAGTAGTGAAAATATAGGGATTAGCTTAAAAGAAGAAAATAATTGGTAAAAATAATTAAAATCTTTGTTGTATTTATTTGATTTCATGAAATATAATTAAAAATAAAATAAATAATAGATTGAAATCAGTCAAATGAACTGACTTTTCCCTCCTAAAAAAATAAATACATCGAAGCGTATTTTATCAATCAAAACAGTTACTCTAAGTAACTTTTCTCTTAATAATAGTATAGATAATGGGTAAATAGCAATTTACCTCTGTGATACATGAAATGAGCACATTACCTCCCTATGAAAAAAAATATAGCAATTTACCTCCCTATACTTTTTAACATGAAACAATTTACCTCCCTGGGAGAATAAATTATTGTATTTTAAGAAATATAGGGAGGTAAATTATTATTTATTTTTTCATAAAGAGATAATTTGCTCATTTACGATATCACAAAAGGGTGTATTTTTTCTTATAGATAATATACATTTGTATTATCCTTGTGCAATACCAATAAAAGAAGGCATTAGTGGTAATAAAAGTAGAGAGATAATATTATTACTAATTATAGACATTTAAGCTTTGTTTACTTGCACTTAGATCTTTCGAGTGATATTCATGATAGATAATGATAAAATAAATATTTTAAATCCAATTAAATTTTGTGGGATTTATTATTTCACCGAGCCCACTTAACGGAGATTGCATGTGATTTTACATATTTGTCCCTGAATATGAGAATATTTAGTCCAACTTAAAATCCCAATATTTAGTCCAACTTAAAATCCCAATTTTTCGTATACCAGATTTCTTTCTTTAATTTGTTTTCCAAATTTAATTTTATTTCAAATTTTATCAATATTAAGTAAATAAGGTATATAGTATAAAAATTTAATCATATCCCATATTTTATGCATCATTAATATATCCTAATCTAACCCACCCCTCAAAGTAAACGAGGCCTTAGTGACAGAAACTTTTCATCTATCATTGTAATATTTTTTATAATTCTACTATTCGTCTAGAGTGAATTAGAGTAACTTAGACCACTTGATTCATACGATGTTCCGTCCCAACACGTACAGAATACCAATGAAGAATGCATCACAATGTCCATCACTCACCAATGAAGTGCCTGTTATAGTCCATTTTAAAACGATGGTCCTATAGACATAGTGTGCACCAAAAAACACAAAGAACGACGCGGTAGAAAAGGCCGAAAGGCAACATTAACACTAATGAACAGTCGTAGGATATCGATACATCTTTTTCTAGTCTGAGTTTGTGAAATGAAATTAAGTATACACAAGAAATTGATTGTATGGGACAATAAAATTGTGTAAAGCACGAATGAGTGCTCTCATTTCCCAGTTATCGATGACTTTCGTTCTCAGCTTTATTTGCCAAGGGAATTGCAGTGGTTTTGACCGCCAAGACCTCTCCTGTAGGCGGTACTCTCACTAGTCTGTAGAAGCCAATGATTCATTATGTGGTGCGGAGGGCTCCATATTGTCCTATTGGCATCGGCTACACCTGAAAAAGGCAATTTCCAAGAGCTTGGCCAGAGCTAAGGATACCAATGCCTTCTAAAGAACTGCCACTGGTCTGTCTGAGTCGATTAAGAAGTCTTCTAATGTGGCAAGGGATTTCAGCTGGCGATCGAGAGAAGCAATTGTCTTTTGACACTCTGCAAATTTACTAGCAGCTACTGCTAGTTCTTTGTCCTGAAATAAATGGTGGAGCAACAGATAAAGATAGAGGGAAAGAGTAACATTAGTACATTAGACGGGCACGAGTTTAGTAATCAAGAGCAATAATGTTTACTGACAAACCTGATTGATTCTGAATTCTTCAATGATTGCTGATCTCTGAAACTGAGAATCCGATTTCATTCTTGATAGTTCAGCTTCCAATATGTCACACTTAGCTACAGCTTCCCTTGAAAGATTTCTTTCTTTCTCAACTTCTTTTTCTAATGTAGAGATGCTTGAATGCAGGGTTTCTAACTCAAGTTTCATTACTTTGATTTCCGACTCTGCTTCCGCTTTCTTTAGGTTGCCTTCCTCGAGTGCCACCTCCACTATGCTCTTTGCTTCATTTGCTTCAATCAACTGAACTTGAATTTTCAGCAGATTCACCTCCGCCTCATCTAAAAGGTTAGTTGCATTCTTAAGCTTTACTGTTGTATTTTCAACTTCTTTCTCTGCATCTCTTCTTGCTGCGTTAGCCAGAGCCAGCTGCTTATTCAGCTCCACTAACTTTACCTCGGTTGCCTTCAGTTGATCTCCCGATGCCTTGAGCTGAATTTGGCACTCACTGAGAGCAAACTCCAAATTCACTTTCTCTGCAGTCATCATCTTTAACTTCTCCTCCAGTTCGGTTGTCCGGCGAATCATCGCTTCAAGTTCATCCTGCAAAGAGGCTTCTCGATCATCAACCCTTGCGGTAGGGTCGCTTCCACTATTTGTCTCAGGTAGAGCAGCAATCTTTTCCATCTCAAGAAAATCATCCATCAGATCAATCTCAACTGAAGGCACAATTAGACTTCTTCCAAGAGTTCTTTCATGCTTAAAGTGTCCTATCTCTGTTGCCAATGCAGATGACCATGAGTCAGGGTGGCGTGGTTCACTATCAACCGATTTACAGCCATCATTTTCAATAACTAGTGCCCTCTCCGCGCTATCTGACTGACTGTCCGTGAAAGATTCAACATAAAATGATGATGCAGTACCTGAACGTTGATCATTAGCAAGTGTTCCTTTGCGGGCCAAAGCCTTTAGCCTGCGACATTCTGCTTCAAGCTTGGCCACCCTTTTTATGCTGTCTAGATGTTGTTTACTAGCAGTTTCAGCAGCCTGAATGCTCAAATCTCTCTCACTGGTCCTCAGTTCCAATTCTTCAGCTTTTGAAAGGAGCTTGAGCTTAAGGATTGAGTTTTCTTTCTCTGCAGCATCAAGTTTGGAGCGGACTTCAGCAAGCATAGTTTTATCAGCATCGGTAGCACTTTGAAGTTGAGCATGTAGCTCAACAAGCTTGTTCTCAAGTTCAGACTTCTTTGATTCCCATTCACAACCTTTTTTGGCAACAGCGTCATAAATCTTCTCTTCTTGCTCTTCTCTTGCTTGTCGAAGTTGTCTCAAACACTCCTTAAGGGCTCCATCAAGATGACCAACGCGTTCCTCCAGGATCGAGTTCTTCTGAGCTAATGCATCATTTTGTTTCTTCAGAACTGATACTTCATTCTCAGCCCTTTCCCATCCTAGAATTTGAGGTGAAATAGGTATAAGTTTGG
Source organism: Sesamum indicum (assembly GCF_026168435.1). Classification (NCBI taxonomy): domain Eukaryota; kingdom Viridiplantae; phylum Streptophyta; class Magnoliopsida; order Lamiales; family Pedaliaceae; genus Sesamum; species Sesamum indicum. The sequence goes on along the minus strand of NC_142669.1, from coordinate 13,918,245 downwards.
AATAGAAAAGAAGACTCTGGGAAAAAAAGAAATAAGTGACATTTTCCCCTTTCTTCAAAAGGCAAAACAAAGAGTTAAAACAGTAGAAAAAGCTAAAGTGTGACTTGCTTATCTGCCTGTCAATCTCTGAGTTCTATTGTACAAGCAAACTAATGAATTGTTAAAGTCCAGTTAACGAAGCCAAAAGGATAGTCATTTTAATTGGTCTTAGCTTGTTACTGTAGTAAACAGTAAACAGTTACGAAAAACCCATGTTGACAACCATGTATGAACAACCATGTTTTTCTTCTCTTTTTCCCCCTGTTCCTAGTTGACAACCATGTATGAACATGTTTTCTGGCTATTGAAGGAAAGAAACATTCGTCTCCATCAACCCAGAAGTATCTGACTCGGTGATTTTGGCAGAGTTCGAATTGGAATATGGGGAGAACAAATGTGAAGTTCAGCTTGCAGAATAGAGGAAATACAATAAAGAAGATCAACAATAATGTGTGACCATAAGTTTCGGTTACAGCTATAACCCAAGGAATCTCTCAGTTATTCCGGGACATCGGCCCTTAGAAAATTATGATACACCTATTGGGGGTTAAATTGCACTTTGTATTTTCACAAAGGCTTTTTTGCACTTTTCCATTAACACAGGGGGTAAATTGTATTTAACCCCACCTATTGGAATAGAACTTAGTACCTTCATCCACAACATAATTCAGCAAGGATCCTGACCAAGTCTTGGAAATAGGTAAAAATTCAATATATTCATCCACCATAATTCTGAAAGGAACATGACCAAATTCTGGAGCAAGCATATTCAGAAAGCTAACCATCCCATACCAGTTACTTAATTGCAGTGGATTCATACTAACCAGCCCAATCATTATTTGATCAGAATGCAATCAATGTAGGATGGGCGGCAAAAACCTCATTAAAAAATATAAAATGTAAAATAAAAGTCATTATTTCTACCTCTTATTGAAAGAGGACAAAAATGATGGTGTTACGATTATTACAATCTCAATCAAAGAAGGCTTTTTTAGCAGCCACTCATAAAGAGAGACTGAGAGCAGGCAATACGAGAGCAAAAGCACACGCATGCCCGAACACAAAGACACGGACAGCGAGAGAGCAATGATACCTGAGACAGCTTCCTCTGCAACTTTAGCATGTTGCTTAACCAAGTCTTCCTTCGCGCGGATATTAAGAAGAGCTTCAGATAGTTTCTCTGAGAGGGCCTTCACACTATCATTAAGTTCATCACCTGGTGGTGCAGCCTTAGATGTGACTTCAGGGGATTGAGTATTAAGAGCTGACAGAGTCTGTGCAACAATAGGACATCCCATTTAGCCTTGCAACAAGCAAATATTCAATAGCCATAGAGGTGAGCAAACTTGACTCTTTTTCCAGTCATAGCAGTTTTTCTATCTTTCTTTTTCTTTATCTCATCACCCCTTTTTCTTTTTTTTTTTCTTTTGTTAGAGAGGGACAGTTGGGGTGGGGGTTTGTCCAGGCTGGTGAACAGGCAAGGGAAGACAACTAAATAAGTATGAAGAAGAATGAGAATGAATATATTATTATCTCCAAGCACGGCACATCAAAGCCTGTATGTCCAAGGTATTGTGAATTTGTGTGTGCATGTGGTTGAGAGAGAGGGAGAACGAAGGCTAAGTGGAGAAATTGTTATTCATTAATTCCAGCACCGACCACTAGCAACTGCAGCATACGCCATAGTGTTAGTTACAGTATTCCAACACCTAATGTTGGTTTTCTCTAAACATCTAAATGCCGGCTACAGTAGTACAGCAGAACTCCAATGAAAAAACTACTTCAATTTAGTCGCTCTTTAGTCATCGGTCCATGTAAAGTGCCACCACCCACCAGTAGGCAATAGTACAAGTTAGCATCAGGCATACAAATCTAATTTTCATAAGTTGGTTTATACTCCAATCTCGGTAGGTGAAGAATTCAGGAAGTTCCATTTTCAGCATGGAGGCTCATGCGTGTATCTAATGAAGTTATTGGCTAAAGTCCTGGCAAGAATTACAATAGATTAAGGGCAATGGTAAAGTATTTACATATCCACACTTAGTTTTGCAACTCACCAGAAATATTGCTGTTGGCTTAGGATATGTTATTAACAAGCTGTTTGCAGACAACTAGCTAAAAACAAAGTTTCTTTGACTTCATGTAGAGAAAAAGCTGAATCAAGCTTATGCACGGAAACATATAATTTTCTGTCATTGCACAACAAAATCTAGTGAGCAAAAGAAACAATCAGCACAATTTTTAATAATTGAGCCAGACACTTAGTGGTAGGCTGGAAAGCATACTTTTCAGAGAGGAAAAATAAGAGGCTGTCAGTTGTGGTCCAACTAAAGTGGATATCCACACAATGTGGTCCATGTTAATTGAAGATAGACCTGCGAGTGCAATGCTTGTGCACAACCCGGATAACATGACTTACAAATGTGAACAAGACTTCTGGCATTTCAGCATTCAAAAGGTCTGGTCATGAAACTTCAAGTCTTAAGCAAATTTGTTCATAGAAGGAAATCCAGAAACAGAACTACCAAACTCGCATGTATATGACTTAAGATGCTTGAGTTATGATGAACCATTTCAACAGCAGTTTTTACTCAGTTGTTGATAATCCGAATCCCGGAAGGCTCTTGATGAAAACGAGCTAAAGCAAAACTAGGGATTCAATTTCAAGTTCCATGACTTACAAAGTCCTTTTTGCTCAAAGCTCAAGAAAGTGATGTAAACACAATTTAAGAGCCTCAAACCATAGAATAACCTCCAGATCTTTTGAAACTCTAAATACATCAAGTACTATAGAGGTCCATCTATCAGCAAATCCATGTATGTGTTTTGGTAGGTGAAAACACTTCTTCTTTTCTTTTTTCAGGTTCCCACTAATATATTCCTCGAGGAAACCGGCCACACTGCCACCCACCTCACCCAATAGTAAAATAAAAGAAGAAGAAGAAGAAGAAGAGAAATTGGAACATGAATTTGCTAGAATTATGTTTGGCCCCAGTTATCCTCTATGTTACAATTAAATTTGAGTCTAAACCTTATCTTATCCTTTTGCATAATTGAACTAACCCAGTCCAAGAAAAACAGCCAGAACCAGCATGAGAAAGAGAATATTACTTTATCAAAAGATATAACAAAACCTGGCAAGCATATGATGGATTTGATTGTTTGTAATACACTCAACACGGTGAAATTCTGATAAATATTAAGCAACTTATGACAGGATAACTACAATATGGAGCCAAAACTCAAACCTGATCATCGGAGAATCTTTCTGAATGTGATGATACTGACCCTGAGCTCTCTGTTTCACCGCTGGGACTTTTTTCTGAGGACTTCCGCCGCCACAGCCAACTCCTTCGGTCCATCTAACACACAAACTAAAGGCAATGTCTCTCGGAAACTAACTTCTGCAGCATCTAAATTAGCCACCAGAAATCAAAATCCCCTCCATCCTTGCATCGAACACCTTTCAGTTCTCTGAACATAGAAAAGCCTCAAAAATCATCCCAAGTCCCTTTCCTAGAACTACAGTCCTGAAGACCCACAGAAAGTGCGTATCAGACACAAAATCTCAACAACCCATTTGATGTGCCGTAAATTACTCGCAGATCAATGTATCAATTGGAAATTGAGCTCAAGAGCTTTGAGAGTATGATTCTGCCCATTTCTCAGATTATAAACAAAAAAAGGTAGAATTGAAATCTGGTGAACGATCACCCTTTGCTTAGAATCCAATCCTAAACCAACCACCTCAAACTCAAAGCTGAATCGTTTTCAAGACTCCGGAAAGAGTAACACAACATGAATAAAGATAAACCCAGTTGGAGAATAAACCATTCATAGCGAAACTTAAAGCACAAATATTCAGACAACTACTCTGATGGGCACGTTCCAATTCCCCACCACTATCAACACACACTGATAGAAAATGACAGGGGGAGGGGGGGTGGGGGGGCTCAATAGTGATAAAGCTCACAAATTTTGGGCACCGCCCCTATAAATATCCCCTAAGAAAGACGGAGAGTAAGCGTGACCCACTTAAATGATGTACTGTATCTTCCGAAAACTGGAAGACCCACAACAGAATGATGCAGAAAAAGGCCTTCCCCATACAAAAAGCGCCTTTCTTGCTTCCTTTACACACACAATTATACAAACACAAAACGCGCAAAAATCGCAATGCACTCCATACATCTAAAGATAGTAGGAACAAGAAAAAAGGAAAGAATACCTTGACAAAAATCCTGACACGGACTGACAGTAAAGAAGAACAAGACAAGATGCAGAAGAATGTTCAATTTATTATAATGAACCGAACCAGAAAACCAACAACAACAACAAAAAATAAAAAAGAAAATGAATAGCTTTCTGGGTTGAATTCTTGTCTAAGTTATTATATTAGCTGGTTAATTTTCTTTGGTTTTTACAAAACTTCTTCCATTGGGTTTTTGACTCTTGTGGAGGTGGGAGGGAGCGTGTAGAGTGAAGACAAAAACTGGGTCGAATAATTCCGGGGACAATTGCTTTTCTTTTTCAAACCAAGATTGCGATATTCGCGCGCCTGTTGAGGGAGGTGGAAATGGGAACGGGATTTCATTTGTGTAAGGCCAACAACAGTGGAGATGTGGGAACCACGTACTTCGACCGTATATTCGTTGATATCAGCCTATTCCATCTCCATTTGATCATCCTCTCTATTTTAATCAATATACAAATGTCTGTTCATTTCATGTATACGTTTATCATTGTTGTTCTAAAATGATTGAATATCATCACATGTCTATGCTCATTGCTCAACTCTGTTTGACTTTTAATACTTTTTATGAGTTTAAATTATGATTAAATATATTTTCCACCCCTAAAATTTATTGAAATTCGTATTTACTCCCTAAAGGGCGAAAAAATAAATTTGGTGATAAAATAATTTGTACGTTGACCGGACAAGAATGTCATTCCTGTTTAACTCCTAAATTCTATTTATTTACTTTTTTGAAATATATTTGTTATAAATTTTTTCATAAAATGTTTTTAGTGATACTGAATTTTTATCAAAAGAATAATATTTAATCTATCAGTTTAGTGTAGATTATATTATATAAAATTATTTAGAAGCTCAATATTTCTAATTATATTTTAAAGAGTAAATCATTTATGTAAAAAGAATATATAAGATATGTATGAATTGTGATGTAAAGATAAAATTTTATGTTGTATTAAATTCATACATTTTATAATAAATTACATGAATAAATATGTAAAAGATATTGTATCTTTACTTACTCACAGAATTGGAACATTTATAGACTAATTAGATACATAATTTTGTATATTTTACAAGACATATATAAGCTCAATATAATTTTTAAAAAACGCAGTGACAATATTTTATAGAAAATTATACAGGTACAAGTGTTTAGATAAATAACAATATAAAAAATAAAATATGTAAGTTTTCAAATGATAATGTAAAATATATGAGGTATGTAAGCTTATGGAGTTTCTACAAATTTCATTACAAACTATAAAATTACAAACTTTTAATAAGTTTTGTTTAAATAAGAATTTTAATAATTCAAATTATCTTTTAGAGAAATGACCGTATGAGGCGAGTTTTGTTACCTTTTAATTGGACTAGCATCTAATACACGTATCCTTTCACCTTTCTCTTTTGGGACATCCATGTCAGACGGGGTTGCCTTTCGAGTTAGGATTAGTGTCGTCATTTGCTCTTGTATGGACGCGGCGTTCATCTGTTGTACGGTCCATATTAGTTTTGGGGGGAGCTCCCCCCAGGAGGTATCTAAGGAGGTATGAGGCGTGGAATCTTTGTCGGACCTGGGAGGTCTTGGGACTATCGTCCTACTGGCGGGGGCTAGCGGTGCCCCTGTTACGACCTGCAAAACCTAGGCACTATCAATTATCTCCATAGCCTTCCCCTTGTTCAGTGCATTGCTGGGTGTTTTCATCGTTACTCATGTTTTTAACTCTGTGTTTCCACAGACAACGCCACTTGATGCATGCAAAAAATGCTCAGGTCCAATGGATATATACTCTTGCTCAAAGCTTGGGCCAAAGTGAATGTAAATCCTAAATGGAGGACCTACAAAAAATGCGTTAGCACTCTAACGTCCAATTAGTTTTGGATTCGAGATGAAATAAAGCAAAAATGTAAGTGATTTTAAGTAAAAATTGAGATTTAGAAAATAAAATTGGTAAAAAGTATAATAACACGTGACAGTATGCTTAGATAGAGTTTAGGAGATAGTTTAGATAGTAAGAGAGGTGTTTAGAGAGTGAGAGAGACCCTAATGGAGGACTAGATCTGCATTTATAGGGGGATTGTTCCCGTTTGCAAGGCTTGTATCCCACTGCCGAGAACCTAGCAAAAGTTGGTTGGGATAGTTGGTATAAGGGATAAATCATCCTTATTTATAGCTTGGAGTGCTTTAGTAAGAGTACTCTTTGTCTTGGGAAACCCATCGCTTGTGAGGAGTCCTAGCCGCCAGGGAAGTTCTCATTGTTAGGGCTGATGTGGTCCAAGGTGGTTGCTGACACCAGGGAAGTTCTTCCTTGGTAATTTGTATGTGACTCTTTAGGTTCACATTTAGCTAGACTTGGGTCGGTGTCCAACACAGATGATTAATCCACTCTAATTAATCATCCTTGATCAAGCATTAATCAAGAAGGCCCGGTACCATGAGTGGTCATCTAGCAATTGTCCATGGCATTAGAGACTAGGTAAATATATATATGTGAATGTTTAGGCTCCTGAATTTCGTGCAGGTACAGTCCTTCCATTTAGTCTCACAACCTTAGTCTAGGGCATGGAATTTGGTGTTGGTTCTATCCTGGACTAGGCATCTATACTTTAATATTTGAGACCGCGTTAGGCGTAATACTTGCAAAACACGAATATGACGTGGTGCTAGTTGTAGGACACGAAAAAAAGCTATATCACCACGTCGTACTGATAAAGTTGTATCCAAATTTTCGGACACATCTTCTGATCGATGATTTAATTGCCCGTATAAAACACTGGTATCAATAGGGCCAAAATTCGACATTCTCACTTTAAATTTTTTAAAGAGAAATGTGTAAAAATTGTGCAAGAACAAGAACAATAAAATTGGCCAGGAAATGTTGAAGAAGAAGGAAGAGAAAGAACAAGAAAATTTGCTGAATGTTGAAGAACAAGGATTGCAGAGAAAATGTTGGTGAATGTGAAGAATAAGGATTGCAGCTCACACTTAAATAGTGTGAGCTGCAATTCTACATTATTGTCACGGGCCACACTGTAATAGTGTGGCCAAAAATAAAGCTGAGCCACCGCGCTTGGTAAGCGCGGTGGCTCAGCCTGCAGCCTGTAAAATTGCAGGCTGCAAGTTTGACTGTTTTCTTTTTTTAATATTCAGTGAAGCACTGTTTTGTTTTTTTTTTTTTATAAAATATTGCTGCCACCGCGGTGACACAGAGAATTTTTTTTTTATAAAAAATGTGGCACTTACTTTTCTAAAACATTCACAATCACCCTACTTTACTAATCTTTTTTTTTTTAATAAATTCCCCGACTTAGTAACTCAACAAATTATCCACTTAAATCAGCGTTTTTTATTTTCAAAACATTCCCCTTTCCCTCCAAAGCCAATCACAACTTCCACTAACTTCCCCACCACCAAAAGCGACCCCCTCCCGCCCCTTCCCCCGTGAACTCGCCCTCAAACTCATCTTCCTTGACAATCCCCATAACGCCAAGCACCTGACCTTCTCCCCTCTGAAAGCGACCCCTCCCCCGGCGAACCCACCCTAAGCGCGCTTTTGCCGCTCAGGCCGCCTCCAGCCCATTTCTCGCCTGTATTCAGTCTCGCTGCACTGACGGCCTAGAAGTTTGGAACGCCGTTTTAGTTGACAAATTTGGTGAAAATTTGTAGGTGACAATTCGAGTCATTTTCGGTAGAGGTATGTTGCGTTTATATCATCAGATGGTTCAGTGAAATGCGTTCTTTGACCCTTTACTTAGTTTGTTGTTGGGATTTATTACAACTGCAACATGCGTTATCTCCGATTAAATATTTCTAAAGCAATGATGTACTTCTACCTGAAATTTGTTTAAATGTTTCAGTTCAACCAGAGTTCGTTTATGATATTTACCCCTTTCTTGGTTGCTTTTTCTTTTTCTTTTTAAGCAATTGTTGAGGAATTCATACATTAACTCTGGGAAAAGGACTTAATTAGAAATCGTATTCAGACTATCACATTCTTGGAAATTGAATTGCAGAAGCCGATGATGATGAGAAAGGTCCCAAGATTCTTTGATACATGTTTTTAGTAAAAACCTCCGGAATGGTGAATTGGTAGGAAATGAAACATAAGGAGAGTTATGGTGGATAGAGTGATTAGTGGGAAAGGGTTGCTATTACTTTTCCCGTATACAGAAGCTTTGTTTTTTTTATCATTTCCGTAGAATAGGTTCATCAATATTGTGGATGAGGGTCGGCTGAGTGAAAAGATATTAGTTAAACAATGAATGCGACTCTATAATATGGATCCTATAAGTGTCTTTTTCTGTGAGCTTGTTTATGTTATGTTCATTCGGTGTACAACTCTTTTTGATTCCATTTGCATTAACAAATTTATTTGTAACAATGTTTAACCTATGGCTTAGGTTAGATATCCTCAAAAATTTCATCACGGTGATAAATCTTGTAGTCTTACAGCATAACAATCACACATATAGATATTATATCCTCGGAATGCAACTTAAAATTTGCACCTGAAATGTTTTCAGATTTTTTTGCTTGATTTTGCTTTTAGATGGTCATGGATGCCAAGGATATACAATCAAATCTTCATGCTTTGAAAAGATTATATGAGCTCCTAACAGAAGATGGGGATACAATGCCAAGCACAGCTTCGGATTTGGTATGTTTTCCTGTGTACTGAGATGATTCTAGTTATTGTGCCTTTCATATAATTTTTTCTATTCAAATATATACCTTTTTATAATAGATCAAAGTTTTGCATATAAGGTATGGTTACTTTGTCTGTGTAACTATTCGTCTTTCATTTATCTTGTTTCCCTATGCTTCTAAATGATGAAGGTACAGATTCTGTATTTTGAATCTCTAGGAATTAGTTAGCAGCTAAGAGTATGAGAATGCTTGTTTTAGCTTGGCACTAAGTATGCCAGCTTTCCACTGGCATAGGAAGTTACTGAAAGACTGACTAGACTATCTACGTCGCATATTTGATAACAACAGTCTGAATACGTATTACATTAATGCAATTCTTACACCACGTGGTTTACAAAAATTTCTGCGATGATCTTGTAGTGATCTGTAGTACATAATATTATGAAACTATAACACAAGCTAATTAAAATCTTACAAAGCTGTGCACATTGATATGACTTTTTAAAACTGTATGCAGGTTATTCAATTCATTAATTTCTTTCTTAATATTATATTCAGTGTATATTTTCTATTTCTCACGTTTCATTTCCAGCATTTAGTTTAGTCATCCTTTATTTCATACGCAAGTTACTAGTATAATCGTTGGGTGAACTGTGTCGAATCAGTGAATCAGTGAATCAGTGATGTCATAATAAAATAATAAAAAATATGACTAGCTTAAGCACGATGTTCATTTTAAAAAGAAGTAGAGAGATTTTGAGGCTAGTCTTGTTTTATTGGCTCAAGCTCGACTTAATTTGAATTTATGAAAAGCTCAAATATAATTACCATCGGGCCGAGTTTATGAGGATGGAGTCAGCTTGTGTTTATCCCAATTTTACTACAATAAACAGGCCATAAGTTCGAGGTCATTGGTTGGAGTCCCACTGAATATATGGGTGTTTGTCTCACTTTATGTAGGTTATTGTAATTTGTATGTTTTTAGTTATTTGTTGAATCAATTGTTTGTTTACTAATTTTGCTCATTTTGATATATTAATTGAATCGATGTTTTACTTAAAAAAAAAAAAAACTGTTTACAGGCCTAAGCATGTTCTTCATTTTGATGAAGAGATCCTTTGATATGTTGATGGTCTGACTTTTTGTTTTTGGACAAGCTGGATGAACAGGCGCGGCATCTGTTAAAGAATCTATTGGATGCAGCAGCCAAAAAGGTCCTCACGGCACATCTTGAGGTATGTCCTATGCATGTCATGTGGACATGTAGATTTTCTCTTGATAGGATCTGGCGTTTAAATATATGCTTCGACAGTCTTCTCCCAGGAAGATCATACAATGCGGCAATTGTATTGGCCGAGCCCCGAGCTATGGACCACATACCATATCAATTTTCATTTATAGGGTTATTATACTTAGACCCTTTCTAAAAATACCAAATTACACTTTCTCCAACTAAGTTCTAAAATTACACTTACACTCCTTTTGAAAAATTTACTGTTTATACATCACGTCAGGATTTGGACAAAAATGCTCATGTTAGCAAAAAATTTATATAAATTTTTAATCTTACTCCTTATATAGCGTTCTTATGTAATAATTTTGTACTTATAAGGGAAAAAATATAATAATGTTAACCTCACTCCACATATATATATATATTATATTTATCCTTTTATAAGTACAAAAATATAAATGAAAATATTATATTAGGGACAAAATTAAAAAATTATGTAATTTTTTTTGGTTAGTGTTAGTTCGTCTAAACCCTAATGAAAAAGTGTCAAGTGTAAATGTAGAATTTTTTGGAATGGGGTTAGTGTAATTTCAAAACTTCTTTGGAGGCAAGTGTAATTTTGCATTTTCATAAGGGTTTTAAGTGTTATTAAACCCTATTTAATATTTATGCAAAAAATAATGTTCAGATATGTGGTGTATAAAGTCCACTACAGTGCTCCATGCCAAAGCATTCTCTGAAACTCTCTGGTATTCGTGTGGTACAGATGATTGCAGGTGAAGTGGAAGCACCACGGACAGTCTCTCAGCTGCAGCAACCAGATGAGTTATCGGAGGAACTACCCATTCCACTCCCACAGTCGTCCATAACTGCAAAAGATAATTCTGAAGAACAGCTGAATTGTAACATAGAGAAAAAGGAGGATGGAATAGACTCCACATTGTTGAAAGAAAAGAGATTTAGTCCACAATGGAATCAAGCAGGCAGTATGGAACAATCAATTCAGAGTTTGCTGGCTAGTGGACCTGAATGTCGAATGAAACGTTGCAGACTTTGTCAACGGAACACTGTAAAACAGCTTGGTACCATAGAGGAGATGCAATTTTGCAATGTGGCTAGAAATGTAAACAGATTTACTGATATGCAGCATCAGCAGAACCGCGAATCTGATCTTTGTCTTTGGAACAGCAAGCTGAGAACCGAACCCTTATTAAGTAATAAGACGGATGAGTCCGAGAGCCAGAAGGGAAGGGAGACAGTACTTGGAAGTGACGCCAGTGATGTTGAATATGAAGACTTTTCATCTGACAAGATAATTAATAGTATCGCGAAACGGCGTAATGCTGAAGTTGATTGCTTATCCAAAGAAGCTTCCAAAGCAATTGAGCAGATTGAATTGTGTATATCAGCATTGCATCTAGGAGTGGATCACTTGAATCAGTCTGAAGAGAGTCGAAATTGTGTTCAAGAAATTAACTCGGCTGGTCCTGCTTTGCAGACCGAATGTGGTGCATTGCCAACAGTTGGAGTAAGCCAAGGTGAAAAGAGCTTTATGGCCAGGGATAATTTGCAGTTTCAAAGGGTTGAGGACTCGATACGGTATCTACTGCATCAGGTGCCTAGCTTGACAGCAGAAAAGATAAATCTTCCATATTTGTCCTTAAGCCCGACTTCCAAGCCGGTTAGACCAACAAAAACCATGTGGAGACAATCAACAAGCAGTTTAACCAGGGGTAGGTCAGGCCAATTGGAAGAGTCAATTGGACAAGGGAAGTTCCCTCCCAAGAAAATGAATGAGATACATGATCAGAATGCCAAAGGCATTACTGACAGAATTGGATCACGAAACTGGATATCGACCTGTGATTATTTTGTTCCTGTCCCTGTTCATAACGTTCAAAATATGAGTGTTGCGCTGGATCCAAATGAAACATCATGTATAGCTCCTAGGTGGCCGACCACATTTTCTTCTGCTTCAGAAATGGAAAGGCCATATCAAATCCACATGGCTGTGGAGGAGGCAGGTGGTAGACGCAAACTATTCCAAACATATAAGCCATCGGACAGTTATATGAATCTGAACAACAGTGAAAACATTGGGTTTCTTGATTCTCGCCTCAACGTTACTTCGACTTACCATCCACCTAAGATTATTGGGGATAGTCTACTAGAAATGAAGCCCTGTCAGCTTTTACTGCGCCCAGGCTTCCATGAAAATCACTCAGATGGACAGTGTATGGATGGAATTCCAGAGAACAAACATAAAATGACTGCAGCAAGGAAATCTTTGCATCACCAAGAATCAGAAGGTACTGAGTCGTACTCATCGGACTGGAGAAGTCAGCAGACGTGCAGTCGTGATAGTGGTAGTGAAAGTAACAGTGATAGTGAAGAGTATTCATTACCAGATGAGACTAGAGAGCTTCAGTATGTGAATTCAAGTATGAACACTGAAAGCGGGGTTTCCCCGGTATCATATGGAACTGGGAGCCAGTCTACCAGTCATACAAGCAACACTGAGAATGAGTTTTATTCATCAACTAGTGGTGATGAGGCTCCTGACGCAACATCCAGTAGTAGCAGCAAAAGCAAAGGGTACTCATCATGTGGTCAGCCAATCTGCCGTCATGCTGGACCGAAATACTTACCGGGTCATTCCACATTAAAGAAATCAGGTCGGGGCAGGATCCACATATCAGCTAACGGCATAAACCATAAGAAAGAAAGTGGAAAGTGGAAGAGGCTGAAAGATAAACTGGCAATTATTTTCCACCACCACCACCACCACCACCATCACCACCACCATCATGATGATGAAGATGATCATGGCAATGATCAGATGAAGATGAGTGACAACACATCTTTACAGAAGCACAAAGGGAAAATTATTAATTTTAAACGACAACACGAGGCATATGGGGAAAGGGCAATTGAAAAGACCAGAAGGTCTTTGATCCATGACAAAAATCAGCAAGGCAATTTTCATGGACTTATGGAAGGCCTCCTGCGGCATGTTCGACACTCAAAAAAGTCAAAACAGGGGAAAGAGACTGTTGGCCCTGTAGCTAAAGGCCAGCATAATATGAGGAAGAAGACTTTGAAGAAGTCACACTGGTGGCAATTGCTGCAACACCACAGAGGAGCACACTTGCCTAATAAAACTCATTTGAAGCTTGAACTAGATAGGACGAAAAAGGCGCTCCCGAAGTTGAAATGAGATGAGCAACATTTCCTCTAAATATATTTATAGAAAGCCATCTTCGCTTTTCAACTGAGGTTGGTGAAGGTATATCACAAACCCATAAATGACAGAAGTTACGTACATATAAGAAGTGGATTACTATATTTATAAGTAAACACATACCATACCTTTCCATGCAGATGTAAGTTGAGCCCATTAGCTACACCAACTTATGGTAAATCTTTTCATATTATGCTGAATTGCTCTGTATGGATCTTGTAGTCTGATCAGCTGTTTAGTAGAATCTCAGTTTAAGTTTCTCCGTTTTCTCAGTCTTCCTCATACTTTAAAAAGAATTAATTCTGAGAACAGGCTTGCTGGTTTGTTTAAGGCAAATGGACGGCCCAGGGAATCCATCCACTAGCATGCCAGTTAGAGAACAAGTTGGTTATGGAATGGAGAAGGAATGGTACAAATTGATGATGATCGACTTTTTAGTTTTGTGATCCAGCTTCAATGGAAGCCAGATAATCTGGTATTTCAATAAGCTTAATAGGATACATCTTTGAGGGTCTTTCTAATGCACATTGCAAATTCAGTAAGCCAGGGTAGTTTTCTGAAATCTGAATAATGGTCAAGGGTCAGTGGAGAAACAATATTATCGAGATAGGATCATGATGTACAAGCATTGATTAAGTCGCGTAGACAGCATGATAAACATGCTTACTCTACCCAGTTAATGTCAAAGTCCTTGAGTTTCATTAGCCACTTCTGTGTATCTTGTGAAACATAGGTTTTGGATGGTGTTTTCTCCTGGCCATTTACATTGTTAGATATTGGATAATCAACCTTCTTTTCTTTGGCAAGGGCAGCTTGCCTGTTCGGGTGTCTCACCTTGAGTGACAGAAGACGGGATACTTCATGTAGCCCTCCCCATTTCTCCAGTGCACGTGCTATGTCATAGCGACCTGCAGTAAATGATGGCTCTATAACCACACTCCCAAAAATTTACTCAATGATATGAAACTAACTATATTTTCCTGATTTTGTGATTTCTAACAATCAAAATCGTTCTTTTTACCAAAGCTTAAAGCTGGAATTCAAGATTCAAGCATTTTTCTACGCATACAATTCGTTGCATCTCCTGTGTAATCTTTAAATTCTTAGTCATCTTTGACATATTTGTGTAAGATTCTTATAGGTAAATGGGAACGGGCAGCAGGATGCTTTGCTATGTAGTCAACTCAACATACTAGAAGAGAAGATGTATCTGAGTACCTGCACGTTCAAAGGATTTTCTGCTGGGCATGAATGACGGGTCCATACCCCAGTTCCTTTGGAATCGATTTATCTGCAAGAGAGAAAAGTTATATCCATGAAGGTAAGACAATTTTCTGCAGTAGTTCATATTTCATTGAGGCACATTCTCTTCCACAATGAGACTGAAAAAATGACAGATCAAAATAAGCATGTTGTCCCTTCTGGACAATATTGCCCCAAGGCCAGAAACACAACCAAAACAAGAACAATAATAAATGAGGAAATTAGAAACAAAAAAGATTGAACTGAACACAAGAAACGAACCTCTTCTTGCAAATTTTCAAGGTTATCCCAGTAACCTTTTGGCTTTCGGTTTTTGTAGGCAAGGGACAGATTCATTAATGAAGCAATTCTCCTGAATCCACCCATGCGTGTGATTGCCTTCTCAATATCAACCCGCCCGTGCTTCCGCAGTTGTTTTCTCATGGGCATAAATCCCTCCTGCCCATGTTCAGAAATGAAATTCAAGAGCTCGGATTTAAGAACTTCAATGTCCCTCTGCAAGCCTGGAACCTTTGGTCTTTGTCTGGATGAACTTGAGATGCAGTCAGAATCGTTGGCTTCCATACTAAAATTATAGGAGCTGCCGTAGCTTGATGAAGCTGTCTGTGCATAACTGTCATTGTTGTGTGTATCCTGATGGATCTCACTCTCTATTTTTTCTACATAGTCACGTATAGCGCACAGATTTGAAGGGAGATCTTCATAAATGACCTACAATGTTGGAAACGTTTATTCAGAAACAAACTCCTGAAATGCTAATGCTAAGTTCCAAATTTGGTTAAACAAACTCTTGAAATGCTAATGCTAAGTTCCAAATTGAGTTAGTTTCTGCCTCGCGAAGGCAAACCTAGATTAAGACTAACCACATTTCACCTCAACCTGCACCATGCAATTACTCTTCATGGTTTAGATAAAAGACACAAGATCTACTTTCCGGATAGACTCAGAACAAACAAAGCCTCCGTGTAGTTGCTGGGGAAATACTTTAAATCAGATATTGTCGCATGGATTTGGAAATTCAAGAATGAATTGAGAATGTTGATAGTCTTAGCAAGATAATTGTTATAGGAAGTCTAGAAGCTATATGTTGGACAATGGCGAGGAACACAAACCTCTTCCATGATAGCTTCAGAAAGAAAGCAGTTTCTATGCATTTTTGATTCCACTGAATACTTCAACAGAGTGTGGTGGCTACCCAATTTCTCCAGAATCCATTTGCCACGAAATGCATCAAAGTCACCTTCAACCTGCTCAAATCTGATCTCCTTCTCAAGATGCTCGCATAAATCAAGGACAACACGCGCATGGAGAACCATGTAGAGTAGACCCTTGCAGCCTTCCTGTGCTATCAATGTGTAAGCTTTTTTCCCGAGAATTTCAAACAAGCAAATATCGAGTTTTGAAAGGGATGATAAACAAGTAGCAGTATTAAAGCCTGAATATAACCAGTAGCCAATTCAAAAATATATATTATTTTGCTGTATTGAGAAATTAACCTTTCAGATTATTGGAACTGCAGAAGCATTACAGTTTATACTTTATCAGTGATCTTCAGATGTTAGATGTCATCATTGGTTGTTTGAACACCAGTACCCAGTAATCCAATTAAAGTTAAGTGACACGACTGCATCTTAGGAAATTATTCAATAGCAGCCAAGGCACTAGGCTTCTAGTCAGGACCCAGGAATAGTGTTTATCTACAATTGCCATGAGGTCTGTACAGAGCTTTACCTGGTTTGTACTCCATCACCTAAGACTGAACCAAGAAATGTGCTTTTAAAGGGTTTCATTTCACACCGGTCAAATTTTAGATATGTGGAGAAAGAAATAGAAATCAAGGAATTAAATGGTTCTGCCACACGGTCTACGTCCATTAGATAAATGGGCAAATGCTAAATTATATTATTTCATTATTGTCATCTCAATTACAATATCACCTCTCTATATATATAGCTGTAATAAACGTGTGAGAAGTAGAAATTTGGAAGGAATCTCCATCATAAATTTAAACAAAATCAATTGTTCTGCTATCCCAAGAATGGTGCAAATCCATTTCATTTTTATTTGATTTTGATTCTCAACAATACCCTACCTGGGAGCCACCATCTCTAGGTCAAGAAAAGTGGTTCTGGTTCAATTCTTAAAACCTTAAAATTCAATGGTTAAGGTAGTCTAGTTGCTGGTAGATAAACGAGGTAGCAAAGCCAAAGATTAGATAACTGATTAAATTATTAGAGTGTTCAACTGAGATCCTACCCAAGTCCCTGCCTACTGTATCATATAATTCTTGAGCTCTCTTACTGATATGCCAACAGGTAGTTTTAATGAATATTGATGGTTGAAAATATAATATTTGCACTCTTCACTTACAACTGACATAATTGATGCTTCAGTGTTCTTACAGAAGACTGCCATGTTAATAGGTTCTTTATGCACCAAGATAAATATTGAGGGCAAGTTGTTCTTGATGTACAGCAAAGCTCACTTCTTAAGTATATTCCAATTTTATAATTTCAGTACAACATTTTCTGATGTTGCTTTTGGAATAATGATTCCTAATATCACTCTCAATTTCTTCCTCCTTATTACCATGTAACAGGGACCTTCTTTAGGGTTCACTCACCCTTAAGGAAAAGGAACTGGTGACAGGAAAATATACAAGAATTGTTTGTCTGAAATTCTCTTGCATAGGCGTTTTCACAAGATAGATGCTTAGTCCCTGAAGCTTCCAACATACACAATGCTAGATGAGTTGATTATGCTTATGTAGTGTTTTTTCAGGCAGCAAGAATGTATCATTGTTGCTTCATCTATTTCAACCATATACAGGATATAGGAAGCAAGACTAGTGCAACTACATCTCAAGCCAGTAAAATTGAATAAATATGTTCTCGTCTGTTCAAGGTTACCAAAGTCTCCTACTAAATTAAATTATTGGAGATGTTACTTTTACCTGGAGAATGCGAACTTTATTGTTCTCTCGAGATAACACCTTGCTGATAGCTAAGTTCGGAACTATCCTGCAGTAGTTTCAAAATACAAGATAATAGAACTTCTGTAAGTCAAGTAGCTATAATACTGGCAATCAGTAGCGTATCAGAAACCAAAAATATGCATAAATCTCCTACTCACGAAATTTCCAAACTCATAGCTGAAACATGTATGCTAGTCATTGCAAAAGCAGAATGCTTCTGTGGTTCTATTTTGAAGAGTATATACCACTCAAGGTTATAAGAAAATAATTACTGTAACTGAAAACATGTTAAGAATTTATAAGCAAGAACCTACAGAACTTCCAGTCATACTTACTCAGGAAGACCCTCATAAGCTGTGAGAATATTCCATACTTCACGGACGGGAGCTTTTACAGTAATGCTGGCTACAACACAGCGATGAACACCCCCATTTTCCTTCAGCACAAAATAAATTCATCAGATAACAGAAATGACTTCCGCAGGTTAAGAGTAAGTATAGAGTAGAGTCCATCAGTTACCAGCAAGCCATCAAATCTACGGAGGTGAACTTCGTCCACCATGCATGGTTTGTCAAGTGGACAAGATTTCCCAAAGATTCCCCAGTTACTGTTTAACTCACCAGTGGAAGGGGACAAAGGGCCAAAATTAGCTTTAACAAACTTTTGCTTTATATCTCCGCTAGTAACTTTATTCTTCAATGCTGTTGCACTTTCAATTTCTGTGCTTCCAAGAGAAAGAGAATGCAAAGATGATGAGTTCAAGGAACTTTCCGAGACTATGGTCTGGTTTCCTTCGTAATTGCTTTCAGATCTGCATGCTAAAGCTTGAAGATTTACAGGAAGATCTGATCCGATAATCCTCTCCAGAAATATTGCAGGGAAGTTGAACCTGGGAATAACATTCACTTCATAACCCAATGATGTAGTACGCGACCTACAAAATTGAATAATTGAAGCAAACAAATTAAAAACAACATAAATATTATGTTGCTATCTTGAAGGAAAATAAACTAATTTATGTCTAGTTCTACAATAAGTTATATTTCATCAGTATGGATCATGTGTTAGTTCATGATGTTGTTTCAATGATCAATTCTATGGGAATTTCAGACTGAGAGATTTCAAGGAGCAAGAAAGAAGAGATGAAGTAGCAGTGGGTAGTCTATACTCAAGCCCTGTAGACCAAACTGACTATGATATTTAATGGCTAATTCCTAGCTGAAGGAAAGACCCGTCCGTGGATGCATATTGAAATTTGTTAGAGCACTAAACAGATAAAGATGTATAATACAGAATGAGAAAAACAGATGTTTCAGTTGAAACATTCTTGAAATTTCTTTTCCAATTGCTATCATTCTGAGGTAGGTATTTCCACTGACATGCATACATGATACGTTCTAAGTAAGGTTAGAATATATGCCAATGCTGCATCAAATGACTCGTTTATTAATCATGGTTATCCATATGGATGTTGGGCTGATGTATCAGTACAATTAGGCTGTCAGGCACAAATAATCCGCTGAGAAGCCACAGGAAGTGGAAACTGTCATTTGAAATTGTGTCATAAAGCTTTACCAAGTCCAGGAGGATTGGATTTTTCAGGTCAAACTGTGTGAATAGTATGCAAGATAAGAGAGTAAGATGGAAAATTTATTTAAATAGGAACAACGAATTTAATATTGGTAAGTTAACATTGAAACGAGGGCAAATGAAGAATGAACAATCTGAAGGATGAGGGCCATTGCACATTATCAGGAAACGCATCATAGTGTTGCTTCGTTCTTCCCACCATTTTCTTAGTTAGAGCAGCCAGGACATGACAACTTAAGGTGACATTGCAGCAATTCATTCAAACTAGAAATCATATCAAAATACTAGAATCATGTGAAAACTAGGGTTTAAACCTCACAGTCGATTAGAGCAATCACTAAGATATAACCTTAGATTAAGAATAATCAATCCTACCCTTTCCGAGACTGCACTGTCCATTTGCCTTCAAATTTCTTGAAATCTCCATCAACCATGGAAAAGTGAAGTTCACGATCATTTTCCTGAATTGTGATTAAATGCTAAAATCACATATGAAGCAACAAAGAGTAGAAAAAAAAATACATCCATGCAAGTCTATGGATAACCCCACCCACAGATACATGCATATCATACTTTGTGCGATGATTCTTATCAAGTAAACTTGATTATTTATATAATTCATCATATAAAACTGACATATAAACACATCATATGCGAGTCATCCAGTATCAACATCCACCACAGGAATTGCATCTTGATTCTCCCAAATCTTCTTTTCATGTGAAGATTCTTATCAAGAACAGTTACAGAAAACACATGCATTAGGTTCAGTTTATATTTGAATAGAACAACTTACAGAGTTGGGAAATTCTTGAAGATCCAAAACAACACGAGCTTCTATATGCCAATACAGTGCCCTTTGCAACCCTCTTTGCTCCAACCATATTCTTCCTGGATGTGGACAAGGAATCCTCCCACTAACACATAATTTGACAGAACATGCATCAAAAACAATAGCATCAATTCACTAAAGCTAACTTATATTCTCCAAAATATGCAAGTGAAAATCTAAAACTATAAGCAAACTTCATCCATAAACTCAACCATGGTTCCAAAAACTTGTAGTTTGCTCCTGGGCCTCTGCACGTCTACATTATTTAGCTAACTCAAGTACCAAAAATTACTCAGTTCCAAATCTAAGTTACCATATCATGTTCAAAGCTAAAATTTGAATTCTTATACAACAAATGTAATGAAAAGCTAACCAATGTCCAGGTGAAATACTCTAGCACCAAAACCTCAATCCATCAGGGAATAAAATTAACAAATAAAAACAAAGCTTTGTCTAATTCTTGGAGATGAATTAATGGGGTTAAATGCAACAACACCATGAAGATATAATACTCAAAAAAATCCCTGACAAGGATGTAGTAAGCTTTTTCTTAAAAGTTCGTGGCATTGTCCCTTTTCTTTTTCCTTCTTTTGTATGGAGAGACATTGTACATATTAATGCTTTGAGAGAGGTAAAATGCATTTAATCTGAATTAATGTTACCTGCTGACAAGATTTGGGATGAAATCAGCAAGCCTTTCATAGTCAGTGAGAGCATTCCACACGGACTCAACATCAGAATTAACTGATATCTCAGCTTTGATTCTACGTTCCCTCCAAGATATCACTTCCACTTCACACTTCACCTTTCTATCTCCTGTAATCACCACATCTTCACCCACTTCCACTAATTCTTCTTCTTCCTTTTTCTTGTTCTGGGTTCTGCTTTTTACAAGATTGTTATTACTCCCATTTGAGAAATGAATAATCTGGGAGTCCCATTTTGGCGTTTCTGCACTGGCAAATGAAGAGAAGCAGGCTATACATGTGTTGGCTGGGGAAGAATACTTGTGCTGGTGGAAAGTAGCAAGATTTTGTTTGTGGGATTTCTTCAGAGTGAAGCTGAAACTCTGTGATGAAGTGCAATGTGAAGGCTTAGTGGTGATCATGGAGTACTCTGCGTGTGCGTTCTTTTGGTGTGTGTTTGAGTGTGTTTTCAACTGTAATAACAATGCACAGGGGTTTGTGTGTGTGTCTGTCTCTTGGAACAGTGATTTGATGGGTTAGTTTAGATTTTTTATTTTTCATTTTGGATTGAGAATTTGAGTACTAATTCTTGACCACAATACTTTGGGACGGTTTTGGGTTTTTGTGTGGCAGAGGAAATGAGTGGTTCAAAACAAATGCTGCAAATTTTGGTTTATTACATGAAAGAAATTCCTTCTTGACCCCCTTAGTGTTATCATTTTACACTAGTGACCCAGTATATTTGCAACAACTCCTACTTTTAGAAAAATAATTTTTATATAAAAAGTTAAATTTATAACAGAGTTAAAAATGGATAGTGATGGTAAAAAAAGTAAAAAGTAAATAAAAGCTAAATTAAGTCATTCTTCAAGAAAAATCATTTCTGAAACAAATTTAATTTATCAAACATCATTTTGTCTCCATATGTTAGATACTATTTTTGCTTAATATTTGCACTTGTCTTTTGTTAGTAATAATTATTTTTTTCTTAAAAAATAATAAATTTTATGTTGATTAGTATAATTCATATTAATTTTTTTACAAATATCTCTCATTTATATTATTAAAATATTGAATACTATAAAAAAAATTGAATGTTAATTCAGTAATGCTCCCACTAAGTAATATAATTATTCATTCATAAACAATAAATAAACTTGCATTATTATAAAAAAAAATGTTTCTTTATTAATTAATCATAGCAATTAAATTTATACTTATTTATGATAAATAATATCATATGATATAAAAATAAAATATAATTATGAAATATTAAATACGTAAATTTATAAATTTTGTTAGTATTAAATTATTCAAATTATTTGAAAACTCTATCATCAATTTTAGATGAAATTATTTTAAAATAAAGTAAAAGGTAAACTTGAATTAAAATTATTATAATGAGGATAAGAATGTCCAAAAGGAAAATAAATTCATTTATGAAAAGTCAAAGCAACTAGAAGCACTCCATAGATGCTTCTAATTTTTTGCTTAAAAGTGCTTTTTATATCAGTTTCAAAAATAAAAGTTGTCATCTCAAATGCCCCCAAGTACTTTTTAATACCAGAGTTGAAAAGTGTCTTCTTCTTTTTTTTTTTTTTTTAATTTCAGAACTCTCGGAAACACTCCTATATACAAATATGTATAAAAACTTGTAAATTTATTGTTATATAATAGCAATTGCAAATAGGGTTCTACGGTGTAGCGGTTAGCACTCTGGATTTTGAATCCAGCGACCTGGTATGACCTTTACCCTTTTTCTCTCTAGTGCTTTGTGAATTCAATTATCCCTGATGGGATAATTATTTAATTATTATTAAAAAATTATATAAATACGATCACATCCGCCACTCAACTTAAAAATTTATTTTTTATTTTAAATTGACCATGTCGTGGATCGGATCCACGACTAGGTGTTGTGGATCGGATCCACAACTTGATGTCATGGTTCCAAAAGTCGTGGATTGCAACCACGACATGAAAATAATATGTTTTCGTTCAATTTTAGTTTTTATAAATTAATTATATTCAATTAATTTTAACAATATATTAAAATAAAAAAAATCATAATGTTAAAATTGTATTAATTTTAAAAATACAATGAACTATACTATTATAATAGTGTATATTTTTTTATACAATTCTAAAAAGTACAATGAACTATACAATAAAAATACAAATATAAAAAATGTCCAATCGTTCCACAATTGCATCTGTGATCTTGACGCCTAGGTTTTCTTATTTTCTCGCCCATATTTTGCATTGGCTCAATTTATGCCTCATTATCATCACTACCAGGATTAATGTCCAGTCGACTTGATGTTGTTACAGAACTAGACTTCACATTATCATGATATGCACTAAATAATTGATATGAAATTGGTGAAATGTTGTATCCTGGTGCATATGATTGCTTAATGCCAAGACCAAGGTCAAGATGTACTTGTGAAGAATAATCTTCTGTTTGGATTGGCATATATAGAGCCGATTAAAACTAATCATTTTGGCGGTTGAAGCATGTAGTAACCTTGAGGCGGTTAGGGCACGTAATAATTTTGAGGTGTATACATTGTAGAAGGACCAGCTATATCCACCCCAACATCATGACGTTCAACTGAACAAATAGAAATTCAGCTAGAAGTTCTTCTTTGTATGTGGGATGTGGTGGGAGTATCATCGGATGGCGAAGCAATTTGTTGTGGCTGATGGGTCATGGCTTCATTGATAATATGTAACCCGTGTTCGAATCTGTCCATCAATTGACTATACCCTTCAATATTTACTGGTCAAGATTGACACAAAACTTCAAGGGCATTCATCTCTTCTGCTTGAAGAACGTAGAAAAATAAAGAATGTTATGTTGTAAAAAAATATTTAAAATCAAGTATGCAATATTATATAACATACCACAACTTGCAACATAGTTGCGTCTCTAGGTTGGTACCTGTTTTTCACACGTCTGTCAGTAAATGATAACACAAAACTTCGTGTTATATTGTAGTACCAATCTCAATACCTTCATTTTGTTTCTCTTCTTCCCAATGGGTGACTTTGTACAATCGTGTCATATCGTTTTTACCATCTAGTGATGTATTGTATGTGTTGTAGGTTTCAATCTATGCCTGTATGATTTTTTCGGTTGATCTGATGCAGGCTCATGTTCTGAGTATCCGTCGCTTTTGGAATATTCTGTCTCATCCCGAATTAGCAAAGGACCCCTTCGGAACAATGCATTTTCGCTATTGCATAGAATACTAAGGGACATGATGATCTCCACAGTCGGGGTTCAAATCAACAGCATAAGCCATAATGACATTTGAGTCCATGTCATACAGCTTCCAAATGAATTCTAATGAATGGAACGATGTAAATTAATGTGCATTTAATTCACGGTATAAATGTACATATAATATTAATACAAAATTACAAAATTGGTCCTGTAAGTATGGGGGGTGGCAGAATTGGGACCGTAAGTACAAGACTGGCAATTTTAGTCCTGTAAGTATTAATTTTTTGGCAATTTTAGTCCTTCCAACCAAAAAATTGCCCAAAAATGCGGCGGAGAGATTTTGGGATTAGAGTTCCGAAGTACACATGCGCAACTTAAACACGTAGGAGCTTGCGTGGCGAATGACGGGGCTTTAGACGGGAAAAGTGCCCCTCTTCCCGCTTTTTTAACCGTATGTAAGAGCTCCCTCTCTCTCTCATTTTTGCTGCTGCAAATGAAGTTGCAGGTGAAGAAAAACAGCGAAAATGTCTTCTTTGTCGTCGGGCAATTACTCCACCACTGTGGTAAACTGCTTTTGTGGCATTAGGACTCCATTGAGAACCTCTTGGAGGCAGTGACAATCCCGAAAGAAGATTTTATTCTTGCGCAATATAAGGTAAGAATTGAAGTTTAAGTTTAAGTTGTAGATGTTGGCTTATATTTTGTTCAATTGCAGAGTGGAGGATGTCGATTTTTTACATGAGATGACCCACCTATGTGTCCTAGAGCTTTGTGTGTCATACCTGGTTTGCGTCGCAAGCTTCAAGCAATGGAAACCGAAGCAAAACTGCTGAAGAAGATCTTTTGGCTTAAAGTTTGCTTGGTGGCATCATGGTTTGTGTTGGTCGATTTTTGGATGGGTAAACGGATGGTGGTCTTTGGATGAATCGTTTGATGAATCGTTCCAGGTTGCTAGATATGTATGGGCTTACATTATGTTGTTAGATATGGGTAAACATAAACTGGAGGAATTGTAGTGGCATTTTGTAATTTTGATAATGAAATTGAAAGCCTCAAATTTGAAGCTTTTTGTGGATTATATGTTATGTTGTTAAAGAATTCTGTTAATGAATTTTAAGAATGAAACTGAAAGTCTAAAATTGCAGTTGCAAGAAGAATGAAACTAAAAGCCTAAAATTGCAGTTGCAAGAAGAATGAAACTAAAAGCCTAAAACATGAACATTCATTCACAACATTTCTTCAACAACAAACTGTCCACAAAACCCCCTAATTCATAACATATGCAATCACAATTGATTCCTCAAGTTTCTCAAGTATCTTGAGATTACAAACAAAAAATATTTCAATCAAAATAAAAAAGTTCTTAAACAAAAGGTGAATTACTCCCATCTTTCTTCTTGCCTTTGTCTCCCTTGTCATTCGATTGTGATAACACATTATTCAATCGTGATAAAATAATATACTTCTTGCCATCCTTCTCTGAAAATGTATATCTGATTGTAAAGGCTGTTTTGGAAATACCTCATGTCTCCCTGTCCATCGTGATGGAGCTCTAATATTAACTTTTGGGATTGGTGGCCGCAGATGACTTGGTTGAGTTGGTGGAGGAGGCCTAGAGCTTTGAGCTACATCTTGTTGTTGGGATGTGAAAGACTTGTATGATGGCTTCCATGGTTGTTTGTGTGCAACTTTTTGTTTATACCGGGGTGGCTTGAATGGTTTGGGTATTACCTATAAGGAGAATGAAATAAATCGAATAAGTGAATGATAAACAAAATTCTTGAAATTACTTGAAAATTACTTACTGAAGCTGCAGTTTGTTGGCTTGTATGATGGATTGCAGTAGTTGAAAGCTCTTGTTCCTTCATGTCCTGAAAAAACAGTCAATATCAAGTATTAGAAGATGTATAATTAAAATGGAATGAATGGGTGCTGAAGTTTCTTACCACAGACCTGTTCTCCTCAAATGCATCAGTTTTAGTCATCTCGTCAGTTGAAATTTGTTCTTGCATCCCCTGCAAAAAAGTTATTAAGTAATAATGAATGGCAACTTAAAATGGAATAGGTACTGATGTTTCTTACCATTGAATTGTCTCCCTGAAATGCACCATTTTTAGAAAATGAGTATATCTACACATAATTTCAAAAAATGAGTACATTTACACATAATTTCATAAAAATTCATAAAAAATCATAAAAAAAAAAAAAAAGAAAACATAATGAACCACATTCTCTGTGTTATTCTTCACATTCTTAGCACAGTTTGCATATCATTCACATTCTTAAGCGCGTTTTTAGTTGGTATAATTTAGCAGCGTTTTTATTAGTGGAAATGTGTTTTATAGTTAGGTAGGACTCTTAACTAATTTTTAAACCAACAGTTGTATATATATGTGTACGAATACAGCATCTGTATCTTCTTTTTCCTTTTTTTTTTTCTTCTGCTGAATACTCTAAATAAAATTCTAATTGAGTTTCCATCTTTCTTTCCTTGTCTTGAGTTCTTGACAATTTTCAACACTTTATTTGATCTTAATATGCCAGATTAATTTGATATTCATTCGAGGTTTACAGCCCCATTACTATAATGATTTAATTGTTATTTTATGAGGTTTAATAAGTATTTGGCAGTTATATTGTATATTTTATGTGACCTATTTATAATTGAATTTATTATAATATTATGAGTTTTAATTAGGCTACTTAATGTTTTATAACGGTCAATTTTTTACAATTATTTAAAAGGCATTTAGTTTTCTTTATTTGGCACATTGATTTAGAGATATAGATTTTATATAGATTATAAGTTTAGAAATATTTTACACTCCTACAAGTATTTGTAGAGTTTTTGCGACGTGACTGTGGACTGATTCCTAGTCTCCTCGTGGTCGTTCACATGGGATGAGACGCTGCTGAGAGCTAATAAGATTTTATCCTAGAGTCATGGTCAATCGTCAAAACCTGCACGTGGGGAGACAATCATGGCTTTAGGTCAACAAGAAGTGTCGTGGCTCCCCATCGATACAGCTTTTCTAATTTTCAAGTTTATTTCGCTCGTTTCCTTATTATATGTGATTGTGACCATTTATATAATAATATTTTATATATAAAATTATTTTAAAATATAATTATAAACATAAACCACACAATTTCCACGACAAGACTTTGTGATCTTCAGCAATTAATTGCTCTTAATAAAAAGATGAAAGTAGTCAATTAATGGCAAAATGTTTCAGTGTGCAAACGATAATAAGGAAGACATCAACCCAGAGTGGAAGTGTAAGAACCCGTAAAAAAGCCGGTGCATAATTAACAAAAAGTACAATCTTAGTCCTATAATTTAGAGATAATACCTTTTCTAGATCTGTATGGATTAATTTTTGCAATTTAATCCTCTAATTTTATAATTTTGACAATTTTCGTTCTTTTTTAGCTAATTCGGTTTAAAAATTACACATAACTTGTACATGACCAAATTAAATTACAATTTTAATCCTGTAAATCAATTTGTATAAGATCAAAATTGTCAACCCTTCAAAGTTACAATGCTAGACCCCCTGAATTACAGGACTAAAATTACAAATTAATTGGATCATGTACAAATCACATGCAATTTTTTACTAAAAGAATGAAAATTGTCAAATTTTAAAGTTATGAACTAAATTGCAAAAATCAATTTGTACATGACTAAATATACCATCAAGAAATTTACAGGACTAATATTGCACTGTTTCTGTTAATATTGTTAAGAAAGATGATACAACTGCTACCGAAAATGGTTGAAAACAAATTAGACAGCTAATGTAAAAAATAAAAAAAAAGTACCAGCAATCAAAAAACAAAAAATGATTGCTAAAGGAAACAGAGTTTACATAGCAACTAATTAAGTTATGTACATAATATTATTTATTTGGTATTTCCAATTTGTTTCAGTTTTTCAATAACTTAGCTGAATTATTATCCAGACCAACATTTTGAGAATTGTATTCCTCTATATTATGAATTAATTTCAAATGTATAAAATTAATCACTCAATTTCTGAATTATATACTATTACTTCTCAACTAAGATCATGTAAATCATGGGTAACACATGTGGACGCTCTAGTGAAAGAGAAAAGCAAAAACAACAAAAAATGAAGTTTGTTACCAATAAATACCATGCTTATAAAGGTGGCCCTAAGAGAGTAGAACTTCAATTAGGATTGAATTTAGACAGGGAATAAACATTACAAGCGTATGAGGTATTAACAAAAAATGTTCCAAACATTTATATTGGATGTCAAAACTAAAATACAAAATAGTTTCTTGATTGAGAAGTCGTCCAAAATATGATACTATACGGTCTTTTATGGTCACGAAAGCATTTTGGTAATGGTATTCTGCAGTAATGCAGTGGACTCTACAGCAGTCTTAGTTAACCAACTGATCCCTACCTTTAACCGGTGCTCGTCTGTTGGTAACCGGATTAAGTACGCCAATTTCCTGGCTGAAATGCAGTCAGAGCAGAAGGGTGAGAAGAACATCCAACAGTTGCTAAAAAATAGACGAAAGGAAGGTATAGGGTGCATATACCTGTGTGACCGACCGGACCCTCCAATGTTAGGCCCTCGATGAAACTTGGTGATATAGCAGCATCATATCTCCCAAGAGTCATCATCTCACCCAGATTCTGAAACCTGCAGCAACAGAACCAACGTTAGGTAGAAAAGCATTTGGCAAAGTAATATGCTTCTACAATTTCTCATGAGATGCAAACGTATTACAAAATAGAGTACATATATGGAAGGTACATTACAACTCAGAGACGACAGGAGCACACACCAAACGCAACCTAACACTATTCAATAGTCACAATATAGGGCAAGATACCACATGATTTCCTGTGTTTAATCTGGCTCAGGTCTAGGACAAAGCTAAATGCCCGCACTAACTTTAGATTAAGACATGGCGACCAGAAGAAATGGGGTATGCAATAGCCAACAATATATCATTCCATTATTGACCAGCCATCCTGTTGCAGAACTCCAATGAGGCATTACAATGCATTTTTGTTCTTCCAGAGTACTCAATTGTGTCCTTACTTTTATACCAAATGGCAAACGGTTCAGATTAATTAGAAGGAAAGTACTATGTGGCATGTCTTCATGGTAGTTTTCTCATGTAAATCAATAAGGAATACCTCTGATCAAGTATAACTAAGGTGTTCTGTAGGTCCCCAAGGGAGGAAGCTATAGAAGCTTATTTTTTTTCCCAAAGAGCTGGGCATTGTTTAACTAATCATTTGTAATTTTGACTCCACTTCTCTGAAGCACAAGGCATTCGCCCCTTGTTTCTTTTGCATCTCTCCTTATTTTTTGAGCATAAGAATTTTACCTACAAATTCGATCATATTCCTAAAATATGTTTAAAATGTAAACAAGAGAGAAAGTCTTTGACAGTTTTAAATATATTAATTAGTGTGTGTATTGTAATTCAGTTACAACTAACCTAAACGGTAATAGAGGTCGGCCATTTATTGCAGCCCAAAGATTCCAGCCAGCAAAATCTGCCTGCTGAAATGCTACCTGAGAAAAATATAAGAGGATTAAGGCCCTCAGATCAGAATCAAAGTAGATGTTTAAAACAGGAGAAGATAAAGCAACTCTTTTCTTTCATGCCATACTTTCATAAGATATTACCAGCGGAAAATAAAAGGAGCAAACAGTACCTGAGCTGTGTCTGGAAGCAATTTTCCACTTCTGTCCCTCACAGCAGAAGCATCGCCAACGGCAAATATACGTGGGTGACCCTTAACGCGAAGAGTCTCATCTGTTTCTGCTTGTCCTCTGCCATTAAGAGGAAGATCAATAGGTTCATCACTGGGTTCTAGCTGAGAGAGTAGAGGTTTAGACCCAACAGTCCACAAAACTAAATCTGCTTCTACAAGTTGGCTTTCTAGGCCTCGTTCAGCAGGCTGCAACTCCAATATAAATCTTTCACAATTATGAGCTTCTAGAATATCATGAACAGCTTCATCATTAGTGAATTCAGGTGAAGTCCCCACCCGAATCTCTCTCCTTACACAGCGGACAAAGTAACCCAACAAAAGCTGAACATTCCTGGATGAGAGAACCTGCAAGAAAGAGTTTTTAGTGGCGAACAACTTTAGGTGTCGTTTTAATTAGGTAAAAATCAAATCAATGTTCACAAAGCATTCATAGAACTTAGTCATGTATCAAAAGGATGATACTTTTTATAAATAATATTGTTAAAAATATATACTAAATTAATGAGTAACAGATGACCTTATAGTACTTATGAATCTATTTGTCCTACTTATTGTCATTCAATTCATAATTTTTTGTCATAAAATTTTAAGTACTATTACTTTGTAGAATTTTATTATTTGTAGTACTGTACATGATGGTTTTTTTAAGAAATATTAATATGTTCACATCTATTGCATTGGGGCATAAGCCTTGAGATGTGGGGCAAGTAACCGTCGAATTTTCACATTAATATGTTCAAAAATATTTAAAGATGATGTTAGAATGTCAAAAGGTTGGCCAACATATTAAAAAAACTAGAGAAAAAGATGGTGAAACAAAAATTTCATGTAAAAACATAACATAGTATGAGTAAGAAGAAACTAAAGTATAGGTATTGGGATGATATAATAACATAAAAAAGCATATTTGCATGAGTGATTGAATTCAAAATTAGAAAAAAGAAAACACTGTCTACCTCTAACAATAAAAAGATCAAATATAATAAGCGGCCCATCTAGTATGTAGCACATAAGTCTATGTAACCTTAAGTTTTTTGGTTGCAGAAATTATTATATTTGTTTTGAAGTAATTCACATCTTTTAACCAATAATATTTATATTTTCTTATGTATGATCAGTTTGAAAAAAGTTAATCTTGAATGGTCAACCATATCATGTCTTTATCCAAGTTTACTTAATCTGAAGTAAAATATAAATTCTTTTAATAAATTTAATAGAACAATATATGATAAATTCAAATGCAATTGAATTTTGTATCTTCAATTCCTCAAGCTGAATTTCAGTTTAGTGGTATAAATATTTGTTTTTAATTAGACTATGACATTAGTTAGAGATCATTATTATGTAAATTTATAACCCAATTAACTTAGTTTATCTTACATGATAATAAGGGTTAATTGCACCTAACCCCCTTAAAAAAATACAAAATTACACTTCTTCCAAATAAAGGTTTCAAAATTACACTTGCACCCCTCCCGAAAATATTCCACTTGTTAACCCATAAGTGCTGAAATTACCATTTTAACCTTAATTTAGAAGATTTAAGAATAATTAATAAATTTATTAAATGATTACTATGCCCCTAATGTATTTATGATATTTATATTTTGGGTGGGTTGAATTTGTTATGTGTTATGTTTATATAAAGGATGTCTTCGCAGGGTTCTAATTTTCAAGAAGGCAATGCTTGAATATTAGCTAGGAAAATATCTACACTCGTTACTAACTCACTATAAGTGAAAATATTCCAATAAAGGCATACCTTAGTAATATCATCATTACTTTAGCTACGAATAATAACAATACAAAATCAAATACAATGAGTAGTGCGTGCGTGAACCATTGCTAAACCATAAATGTCTTAATGCAATAGTGTCTTTTAAATCCTTCTAACCATTATTCTACAATAGTAACTTTTACCAAGAAGAATGTCCATTTTGTGTCAATTCCACCCACAAGGTGATAGGTTACTCTAACAATATCTTATGTACATGCTCAATCCACATAAAAATTAACCATGTGTTGGGAAATTTAAGACGAATAGTACAATTAACCATCTTTAAGTTTTATTCCTTTCATATGTTCAATTTTTAATATAATTTGTTCATGTAATGATGAAGAGTGTTTATGTAAATTGTTTTATTCTAAGAGGGTATATTTACAATATTTCACTGATAGAAGGCATGTTCTAATATTAAAAATATTGATATATGTAGATGTATATGTAATGTTTATATTTATGAAAAATACTTTACAAATCACGATAACATATACTTTTCTTATAAGGAGAATAATCCAAACAAACAATCAATCAATTAATTCCTATTATAATTATTATATTAAATGCATTACAGTAAAAACAATCTTAGAATTTAGCAATGTCATAAAATCTACTAATATTTTTAGGTTTAGTCTCAATTACTTGTAGAGCAATGTAAAACAATCTTTTTAAATTTGTAATTTGAAATTTATAATCGTCCTAGAAATCATAATAATCATTTATTTATTATATTACTCTTAGTAAACATTTTCTTTTTTATTTTTCTATATTGTATTACTAGAAGATTTGCTTACTGAGAATATTATATGTGATGGATTCAAAAGTAACTATAACTTGACTTTCTAGATATAAAAGATTAAAAACCTGTAAAACAACTATTTCCTTTATCTACTAACTACGATAATTCTAGGGAGTATTTTGTTATGCGTTTAACTATATGACATTACATTTAGACCCTTACAAGCTGAATGGCACTAGTCAATAAGGGAGTGTAGCATGGGTGAATTTCTGATATGATCAGAGTAGGTCATCTAAATCATGGCAAGGGAATAGAAACACTAATTAAATGCTAGGTTTCTTTCATTGTTCATTCAGTCAGAGTAAGACATTGTTTTATTTAGCTTATATTCTTTTGCATGGGGGTAAACTTTTATCTATACATAATATAGATGTCCCAGAGCAGTTTTTCCACATAAAAACTAGATAAATTAATTGTAGAATAGACCTTTGGTTTGATAGACTGGCAACTCAATTAATTGATTCTTATCTTTTAAATACAGATAGTAAATATAGAAAATTAAATAATATTATTGCATTTTTTATTTATTAATTTTAGTTTTAGCAATTAAAGAATAGTATAAGTATAAAAATCCATACATAAAAGTTCCATATAAAGTATAATTCGATATTTAGTATATGGTTCATAAACTAAAAACAAACCTAGCACCGACATTTTGTAAATATAAACCTTATACCAGACTAAACCATTTAAGATTTTGATTTGGCTTGAGTTAATAAAACTGTGGACAGTGCACACCCCCTAAATGCAGCATAAATCAGAATGCATAAACCAAGTCTACCCTGACCTTTCTCTGCCAATAAGCCATTCCACCAGGGCAAACGAATGTCAGACAGAGAAGTTGAAATAAAACTATGAGAGGAAAGCATGGAAGACATATTGACAAGCTGAATGGCACTAGTCTACATGAGTAAAGACTGACAGATGGAAATACTCCAGATGCTTTAATGTGATATTTCTCGATAGACAAGACGAAACAATCCAGATGATAAAGTTCAGAGTAAAGGATATTAATGCAATACTCCGGAGAACTCCCTTCAACTCCACACATTATTTATTTGACACAATTAGTTGAAGGGAAGTATCCAAATCCATGTCTTACTATTTTCAATAATCCATACTTGTAGCAATAAAATCCTATTATTCCTCCTCTAAGTGATAAATGATTGATTACAAATATCTATTATATATCTTCTTTATAAAGGACCAGCAAAGCCTTGTTTACGTATCATTGGAAAGTGCATTAACATAAATACAGCAGTAAGAAGCGGCAATACAAAAGTGTGTAAACTATAAAAACGAGTCAAGGTGGATTGTCCCACACTAGCACTTCCCGCACAATAATTCTAGCAAAGGTGATCTTATTCCTACATGTTCACATTCCTTGATGTTACTACGTATTTTCCTTGTGTTTAATCTTTTCGGATTCGAAATCATAATCGATTTGTTGGATTTGTTTCTCAATAGTGTTTGGGCAGAATACTTTTTGACTCTATGCCATTGATTCCACTATTTAGTGCGAAATAATTCCTTCGTATTTATAGAGATAGGGGACATAATTCACATGGATATAGTAAGTCTCGCTTGGGCTGCTTTAATGGTAGTCTTTACATTTTCCCTTTCACTCGTAGTGTGGGGAAGAAGTGGACTCTAGAAGTACTACTAATTGAGTTGAGAATCAAATCATATCAATTGTTTTATAGATCGTTCTGCAACGCATTTTGGACTTTTTAAAATAAAAACCTCTGAATTTCGAACCCCATTGGATTCCAATGGAATAATCTATGATATGAATCATACTCTTTCAATCAAAGAGATATTTCAGTGATTCCCGTGTTTCTATTTAGAAAAGAAAGGAGGATTCAGATGATTGGAAATCTATTCCAACCTAAAATTCTTCCGAAATTTTCTATTTCAATCAAAGGAATGGGCTCTAACTATCTTTATAGATGGTCCTATACATGTGACCCGCTATCAGGAACAGAATAGCAATAGCTAAATGATGGTGTGCAATGTCAGACACCATGCCAGAGCCAAGTTTAGCTTAAGTCCTGTCTTTCATCAAATCCAACATTTTTAAATAGATTCAGTAGCCACATAATTGCTTGACTTACTTTTAATGCAGATTCCCTGTTCCCAGGTGGAGCATTTGGCAAGATTGTTCTTTCAACATTGATTGCTTGCACAATTCCCCTACCTTGCAGTCTTTCCGCTATTGTGGCAGCCAATTCAACTCCAGAGTAACCACATCCTACAATAGCGACACGAATTGGAGAGTCCATACCAAAATATTTCCGCTCTAGTGCTCGTAGCTTCTTGTCAACTCTCTGCATTAAAGAATACCAACATACGGAGAAGTCATGTAGCTGACATGATATAGAGTTGTACTAGAAGTACTCAAGATGAAAGTTATTGCAGGAAGTTCGAATACTAACATGTGCATCCTCAAGAGTGGAAAACGGTAATGCATATTCCATTGCACCTGGCACAACATCAAGTTTGGCTTCAGCTCCAAGTGCAAGCACCAACCTGGCTGCCCAGATCAAGAAGTATATATCAGCCGACAATATTAACTGAAGTACCCAATTCAAGAGCATTCAGATAAATAAGTTATCGTGCTTCCTTTCCACCTTGTGTTGAAAAACATAGTTCATATTCTTTCTATTAAGCTCATTCTGATGTTGGGGGTCCTTGTCGAAATGAGTCTAATGTCAGGGTTCAGGTAATTTCTTATTTAAATTAATGATTACTCTAAAATGACCTAGATCTATTTACTTAAGGATAGATCTCAAGTCCCTAATGCAATCATTTTCTTTTACAATGAAATAAAAACCCAATTTTCATTTAATATTTATATCTTGTACTGATAATGTCCCTAAGTTTGTCCAAAGAGCAGTTTTGTCACTTCTGGTACTTTTTGTGAATTCTGTGAATCCCATGTTATTTTACGTTAAACCTCTTGCCCATATACCTCTTAGCAGAATAGTACAGCAGAAAGCAAACATCGCCACCTTCTCGATGTTGCTCGAACTATTATGGCTCATATACATGTCGCAAAGTCCTTTTGGGTGGATGCTATTCTCACCACTTGTTACTTCAATGCTCTTAATCGGGACATCCCATTTTCTCACCTCTTCCCTAGTAAGTCATTGTTTGGGGTTACTCCTTGAATATTTGATTGTGTGTTTCATCCATCTTGATTCCCCTGATCAACGATAAACTTTCGTGTAGCTCTATCAAGTGTATATTTCAAAGGTATTCACAGACACAAAAAGGGTATGGTTGTTATGTTCCTGAGTTGCACTGGTTAGACTCACCAGTTCTTCTCCTCGAGTGATGTTACCTTCTTCTTTAAATCCACTGATTATTACTCAAAGAATGACTCTTCCTCTGGGATTCCTACTATTTCTCCTCTATTTCTACACATTCAAAGCAGCTCTACCTTTACAGTTGTACTCTTGATGTCATCATTCTTCCCCTACCATGCTTGCTGATGCACCTAGTCTTGCTCTCGCTGCAGCTCCTGGCTCGACTTCCTCTCCTACATCTGTTGATAATCTTCCTATTTCTCTTCGAGAAAGTACACGATCGCGCACTACTCATTCCTTAACTCATTCTCCTTTATTTGAGTATGTAAGTCCTGTCATGCTTTTTCTAACTTCCTGTCTTCTATTTCTGTTCCTAGTTCATATTGTGAGGTACTTTGCATCCTAAGTGGAAGATACCGATGGGGATAAGAGATGTCTGCTCTCATTTTCATGGGGACTTGGGTGCTTGTCAATGCTCCTCCTAATGTAGATGTGGTTGCTCGTTGGTGGGTATTTACCCTTAAGTATGGGCTGATGGGACTGTTGATTGATATAAAGCTTGTTTGGTTGCTAAGGGCTTGTGGATTTTTTTGAAATACTTTCCCGTGTTGCCCGCCTTAATTCTATTAGGCGTTGTTCTCCTTTGCGGTTAGTCAAAGTAAATAGACGTAAAAAATGTTTTCTCATACGGTTATTTGATTGAAACTATATTTATGGAGGCCTATGATCAAATGGACGTAAAAAATGTTTTCTTATACAGTGATTTTCACGAAACTGTATTTATGGAGCAACCTCAAAGGTATATTAAAGAAAGCTATGTATGGTCTCAAACAAAATCCCAGATCATGGTTTGATAAGTTCAGTTGCATTATTGGTACCAAGCAAACCATTCAGTTTTTGCTGAATTGTTGCAATCAAGTTTGGCTAGTATATGTTGGTGATGTTTGAGCTCTAGTAGTGATATTAGGGGTGGAAGAGACCACGGATACTCACAAAGGCACTTCGTCAGTAAGGATTCGGGAAGGCCAAGGTATTTCTTGTCTATTGAAATTGCTCATAGCAAGCATGGGATTTCTCTATTTCATAGAAAATATGCCCATAATCTCCTTCAATAAGGTGGTTTTTGCATGGCACTAAATCTGTAGACACTCCCATGGATTTTAATCTTGATTTTTGGAATGATGATGGTATTTATCCAGAAGACAAATATAGAAGACTTGTTGGCAACTAATCTATTTAGGCTTGATATCTCTTTGCGGTTGGCCCAGTTTATATAAGCTACGATCTAATCACTAGGGAGCTGCTCTTAGGATCCTGAAATACATAAAAACATCCACTAGTAAAGGCTTATTATCTAAACCACATGGACATGTCAAGATAAAAGCTTATTGTGATGCAAATTATGTTGGGTCCAAAGATTATAGGAAGTCTCTTCTAGGTATTGTACTGCTGTTGAATCTTGTGGATTAGAGCAGCAAACAACAAACTACAGTTGCTAGATCAAATGCAGAGGCTGAATATCGGGCTATGGCTAACGTTATTGGTGACGTTCTGTGGTTAAAGAATCAAGTGAAAGAGCTAGGTTGCGCATAAAATGATATCGTACCTATGCATTGCAACAATCAAGCACCAGCTATAATCCAATTTTCCATGAGAGGACGAAGGATATTGAGGTCGATAGTCATTTCATTCAAGAGGCACTCATAAGTCAGAAAATTTACACTCCCTTTACTCCTTTAAACCAAAGGGCGGATAGTTTTACCAAGGTTTAGGAGCAAAGTAGTTTAATATTTTGTGTAACAAGCTAGGCATAATTAATATATTTGATCCACGTTGAGGGGGAGTCTTAGAACATATGTTAAGATATGCAAGTCTATTTTGTTATGTGTTTGGATAGTCATCTTTGGTAGGTTGTCACTTAATTCCATCTCTATATATGTGATATGTGGAAGAACCAATAATGCAAACAGCATCTTTTTCCCTTTCCAAAAAGACAACAGACCAATTCAAGAATTTCAGATGAGGAAAATATGTAAGCAGCAAATTACACAATCAAAGATCATCTAGATATAACTTCCTCCTGACCTTATTTTAATAATCCCAAAAGGTATAGAATTGACTGGTTCCACCATACGGATATTTTCCAAATGAATATGTCCACTAAATTTTTACACAAATGAATATCAACAAGGTTCGGAGAAACACATAGAGAACATAGAAGATAATGTAAACTGAAAAAGGAAAAATAACCATGAAACTGGAAATAAGTATGTATATATCTGGGAAGTTGTAATATAGATTCCAAGTTTGAACCAGACACGTATTGATCAGACAAGCATAACCACACTGAGAACACTAGAGACCAAAGATTTGAGTGCTTTCACCTATCTCTAATTCCCTACCAGATCTTTGGTGTCAGATGCAAACCTTGTTGGATGTGGACCAGAAATCTTTTCTTTCAGTAGTTCAGTTCAAACTTTTCCACATTTAATTTGAATATCAAAAGCTGTCAACGCAAAAATTGACATTTATGAGATAAAGCAGCATGGTTTCCAGGAATCACATATACCAGTCATATTCAATAAGGAGACCACTTTCAAGATGCACAGTTCCAGCAGCATGAGACATTGCAGCCCCATCCATTTGAAAATGATCAGAGGGATGTAATGATTGCACCCTGTCTTTGAAAAATTGAACATCAGTGTTTGATAGCAAGTCTGAGAAACGAGGAGCTACTTCCCATTCGTCTACTTCTGCACTCAGAAAAATTAGCAAACATTATTAAAAGGTACTAGAATTGGCTAGTTAGGGACTCCAAAGTTGTTTCATCAAATGAAATCTAAATATACCGCCAGAGAGGAGCTCATATAATAATGGCTTGAAGACAAAGCGCTCACATTGATCAACAAGAACCACCTGTTGCATTAACAAATATGATTCATTTTCTAGGCAAGAGCCATTAAAGTGACAGATATTCTGAACACGGGGAACTTCAATCCTCAACCAAGAAGTATAGAAATTTGTATCTAATATTCCACTCAAGAATTGTTACATGATATGGTGAATTTCCAGCTCTAGACAATTTCTTTTTCATTTCAGCATAAAAAAACGAAGTACAAGATTGCCTCATATTTTGCTCAACTGAGCTCATTTTGGTTACCCTCCTCTACTTGTTGGTGATTGTCCTGCATTTCTATCTCATTTATGCACTAGTATGTGGCTCACACTTGTTAATCGAATATCTATTACGTATCAGACACATGTAAAAGAACAGATGAAGCTGCTGCATTAACGAGCTTATAAAGATGAATGCCCAGCATGGATTCTGAAGTGCATGTTTATATGAGAAAATGACATCTACTTTCTCTTTGTTTGCAGAAAAACCATCAAATGTTTTTTCTGAGATGGAAGGGCCCAAGCATTCAAGTACAACATATCTTCTTCAGTATAAATCAACACATCCTATGATGCATTTCTGTGACCACCATCCCTTCATCAATATGGTGACCCTTTTCTGCAACAGCACAAGCGCACATATTCCAACTCTTATGCAAATGTTTGATTCTCATTTCCACGAACTCCATAGCAACCTTCAAAAGTCAATGCTGATGGAAGGAAGCTACTTAGTGGAATGTGGAATACGCAGCATACTCCAGTTGAAGTCGAGCGTTTGTAGTATACAATGCACCACCCAGGTTGCCAAAGGAATAATTGTATAGCATTTAACATAAATATGTTTTAAATCACAGGTTACCTGTGGTTTATTTCCATCAGGCCAATCAAGCGATTCCAATCTTAATGCAGTGTACAGCCCCCCAAATCCACCACCTAGTATGCACACCCTTGGTCTCTGTAATCATGAACTGGGGTTTGTGTTACAAAAAAGAAATGTATTTAAGATAATAAATCACTATTTTTTATGCAGAAAAGTTAACAAAAAATGCATTAGATTGCGAAAGTTTCAACTGAATTTAAACATCAAGCAATCACACCCAACTTGAATTGCAAAACATCAATAAGTTATATAAGAATCAGGAAAATATCACACTGATGAGTACGTAAGAGTACTAAAGGACATAATTCGCCCAGGATTGAGTTTCAAGGGCTGCAAATTAATAACAACATTCTTGATGACTTCAAAAAAGCAACTTCCCAAGGTCTTAAAATAATGCCAATCTATTACCATAAGCATAAAACTTGTAGCGTAAAATATGACAAGAAAGTGACATAGTTTCAACGAATTAAAATCAATATAAGTATGCATGGAAAATACGCTTTGAACCTTTGCCAACTATAGCAAAAAGTCAAGAGCAGACAATTTATTTAGAAATCTTATCATTTTGTACAAGTTATCAAAAAATGCTTCAGCATAACATCAAACTTCAGAGAATCAGACTCAGTGAAACATGATTTTTCTGTATTAGGTTGAGCACAAAAAGGAAATTCCACGGAAACAGGGGCTGATCAAGTATATTACAAGGCAAGGTAAATGATAGCAACCGGAAAAGATTACTTCTGGCTTAAGGGAGAAATGAACTTGAACTTCAAAATGTGAACTCCAAAAGTACAAATCAGCCAAAACACTCTTGAAGTCATATTCATAATCTTTAAATAAGTACACTAGCTCGAAGGAAGAGAAATAGATCTCAAGAAATCAAACTCTCGGCATCTTAAGTTGGCAGAATAATTTTCACTTTCTTTATAACCAAACAAAGAAAATGAATTTCTGAAAATACTATCTAAAAGTCTAGTATTCACTACTTATGGATACTCAAAAGCTCAACAAGAAATATTCATCATATCCTTTCTCCCATGGTACCATAAAATCTAACTTCAGAGCAATACGTTAAAAAATGCGACTCGAGGAAAAATGCGAAATTCTAAATCTTAACTTTCATGAATTAGAATTTTAAAATATTTCCTAGTGCTTCTTGGTTATGCTCATGCTACCGACACAAATCCACAAACAGAACTCACCAAGACAAAAGAAAAACAAACAAGCGTCAATTATTATTGTTAGAAGTCAAAAAATGTAACCTTCTCATTATCAGGCCATGCATAACTGGAAGGCTGAGATTCCCTTTCAGTAATTTCAGAAACGGCACCGTATCTTCCGGTTTCACTCGAACCAACAGCACGGAGTCCTTTACTTCCGCCGGGGCTGGAAAAGTACCATGAATTGGTCCAATATTTACGCGAATGCGGCTGGGCGAACTTTCGCCGCTGCAATCGCTGGCCTGGAATTTTAGTTAAGTAAGCAAAACTATAGAAGTCGCAATCAACACATCAAAAGCGAGCACTCGGAGCAAACACTAGAAGCAGAAAAGAACGTAAAAGCTTACTGCTGAAAAGTGTCAATGACGCGAGAGAAGAAACTGCGTGCGCCATTTATGATCGTCCGTGGAAAGGCAGGACGGGGGTGAAGCGACGGCGATGGCGACGGGCGGCCGGCGGCGAGCCTGGACGGAGTATGTAGATGTGGCTGTCTTGGTTCCACGAGTGCAGTTTGAGAAATGAGGAGTGAAGTGCTTTGTAGTTTGTACCATAAATATAGCTGGCAGAAAGCGCAAGCGCCACCCAAACAAATTAACTTTGCGAGTAAAAAACAAGTATGGAATAATTATCCTCTCCTCCCATGAAATTAGGTGTGATTATACATAAGGCTTCTATAATTGAAAATTTATATTTAATATTTATAAGTGTTGTTTCTTTCTCACAAATAAGTCTTTTCGTTACTTAAAATTCATTGAATTTATTGATATTAATTAAAAAAAATTGACATATAGTCTCAATTAACTAATTATTAACTTATTACAAATCAAATATTTTTTTTCAAACTAAACTACATTTATAACGGTGAAGATATACCTTCTTATATGCATTAACACATGAAGACATATGAGGGTAATCTGATCATAAAAAGATTTATTTAACACGCAATAAGTCAGTAATAAGTCAATCAGGAGTTAATATAATTTTTTTTACTTTTTTTTGAAAAATCAGCAGATTCAATAAATTTTGACTAACAGAGGGACTTATTTGTTAGACGAAAGTAAATATCAGGGGTGGTAGATGTAATTTTTCAAACCATAGAGGGTTTATGTGTAATTATATCAAATCTCAGGAAAGGGGAGTATAATTATTCCAAAAAATATTTATTTTGAGGTTAAACATTTAGCTATTAATATTTAAAATATATATATTATCTATACTAATATTATCTAAATCTATACTAATATAAAAAAGAAATGGCCTCCATACTTACAAATGGTAGTTAATAACGCCGTCGCACTAATTTTTGTGAAGTCGAAAATGCCCTTGAACTAATAAGATAACTAACTTATTCAACTTTCCAAATTATACATTAATTAATAAATTAATTTTTTTCTTATATTTATTTTTTAGTCTAATGTATTAGTTTGTCTATTTTACTCTTATTTATGATATATTTTAAAGTTTGAAAGATTATTTATTATATGCACGCAAGAATAGTGTGCTACAACGGCTAGTAAAAAAGAAGAGAATGTTATAGACCAAAATGACACTTTTTATATCACTGCACCAAAAATATTAATTTACCAAAATACCCTCAAAATTAAATGGTATTTACGCATTCTCTCTTTTTCTTTTTTTTAGTAAAGGTAAATTGTATAAATAGATAAAAGGAGAAATGCAACAACACGGTTCAAGCAGTCGAGGCCCCGTTAAACCAAGGGATCCTCCAAAGTCGGTATAGAGCACATGTACTAACTATTGAGAGGAGGATATGACTAAGTATGAAATGTCTAATCTCCTCAAGTACAATCCTAACAAGTGTGTCATATGTGCGCTAGTATGCTGAAAGATCTGTTGATTCCGTTCTTACCACAAGTGATACACTAATGACACCAATAGTGCGCAGTATGAGGCGTTGATGACGTGTTGCCCCCTCCATTTAAATGACATCCACTCTACGTAAATATTTCACGATCGAATAGGCCATTTGACCCGTACAGTCCTCCGAATATCTGCAATGCACTGACGAACATAATGGCACTGAAAGAATAAATGCTCATGTGTCTTAGAAATTCCGTCTTGACAAAGGACA
The DNA here is from genome assembly GCF_026168435.1 of Sesamum indicum. Lineage (NCBI taxonomy): Eukaryota > Viridiplantae > Streptophyta > Magnoliopsida > Lamiales > Pedaliaceae > Sesamum > Sesamum indicum. The sequence continues at coordinate 13,875,508 of NC_142669.1, read as the reverse complement.
CATGCCCTACCGGTGTGGTGCAGCCATAGTTTGTAAAGAGTAGATAACTTCTCAAAAATTGCTAGCTATAAAATAAATTGATTACAAAGAATCTTGAAAGGACCTAAAAATAGTAAAAGTACTTTTTCTAATATGAAGCTATAGAAAAATTAATTTTATTTATTTTTTCATGATATCGTGAAAGAAAAATAACAAGAAATGCGATTGAAATGACTGGAGTTAGAGCTTGGCAAATAGTACAACCAATATTACATTACGTATCGAAATTTAAAATCTAACTATATATAATAGTTGCTATTGAAATATAATTAACGTAATTATTAGTGCATGAGATACAAAATATAATTATTTTGATACCGATGATTTATTGAATTTCGTTAATTTTAGAATATTTAAAAATAGAAATAGTAACAAAAAAATATAATGTGTATAATTAATATTATTAAAATAACTTAAAATATAAAAGAATAAGTTAAGGTTAACAAAAGTAAATTAGTATTATGAATAAAATTAATTATCGACAAATAATTAAAAGCACTATTTTTTTTTATTAAATTAAAATTGCGTATGAAAATATAACTATTTAGATAATATCTTATTATTTGGTTTTTTCAATATTAGATATTCATGTATGCACACAAATGAATAAGTGAATGTTCAGGTAAGCTTATAAGCTTATAACATGTTTAAAAGCTTGTAAGCTCTACAAAACTATTTGGTGTTTTTTTTTAATAGAATTTATAAAATTTCAAAATAAAATGTTCATGATTTTAAAAGATTTTTAAACAAGAGTAACCTTTTTTTATTTTTTTTTATTTTTAAGATTTTTTAAACTCTCAATAAACTAAATCACTCTTACTATCTTATTAGTATTTTATTTTTATAATTCATATAATTAATTGACCCAAAGCAAAATCATCCATTTATATGATCTTAAATTATAATAGTTAACTTAATAGCTTTTTCAAACGTTAGTTACAAAATGAAGAGTTTACAATATAAAACATTATAACATCTTATAAGCTTTGACTACTTATTCATTCAAATATTTTAAGAATTCATTTCTAAAATAGAATTCGACATTTTTAGACTTTTAAAACATCCTATAAAGATGTTTCAAATAAGTTTAGTCGAACATCCTCTAAGTTAATATATTATTGAATAAGAAATAGATGATACCAATTAACAATACTTAATAAATAATTAGTTTAAAATTATTTCACATAAATATTTAAAAAATAAAAGACATGAGGATATGGTAGTAAAACAAAAAAAAAATATATATATATATATATATATCATATAAATCAATAAAATTAAAAATATAGCAAATTGCGAAAAAAAAAAATGCTACCAATAAGGCATTTTAAAGAGAAGGTGGCGGCAAAATGTTATGCCAAAAAATGAATTTCAAGGAAGCCATGGCGGCGCATAGGGGGGAATTTCAGGACCGGTCATAAGACGGCGAGTCAAACAATGGTGGTCGTGATGGGAGACCGCCGGCACAGTTTTCCGACGATCGACCGATGGCGGCGGGGGTAAGGAGGTGGGGTGAGGTAGTTAGTTTCTTTTTATATGTATAATAATAATATCTTTTTTTAATTTTGAATTATTTATATAATAATATAAATTAAATAATCTGTTGAATCTAAACCTTTAATTTTTTTAAAATCTAACGGTTGAAATTAATTGATTAGATCTAATGTTCAAAATGTGATCAAAGAAAATCCAACGATTATTAAAATAAGAAATAATATATATTAAATAAGAGTATAACGGTCATTTTCTACTAATAGAATTAATAATAGAATGAAATACTTTTAAAATTATTATTTTCATTCTTTCTAATAATAAAATTGTATCTACTAATGTTACAAGGATTAAAGTAATAAATAAACTTATGAACTTAATATATAGCTAACAAATGATATATATTCGTCAATGCAGGTGATATGTTCTAATGTTTTTTAAATAGATGAAAATATTTTTTATATTATACTCATTCAAGAGACAAATGTCATAAAATCCTGCTTAGATAGTCGGTATCTTTTATTTTTATATATAGATAATACAAGAAGAGAGAATATGATAGTTCCTGAGTTGATTTTTGTACTTTTCATAGTTATAATTTTGAATTGGTTTTAAACCGATCAAAACCACTGATACATTATGTTTGGAGTCATTTTTGAACCATATTGAAAAATGGGGTCAAAGTGAAACCAAACAACATGAATGAATATCTACAATATGCTTAAGTTAAAAGACCAGTGCTTTTGTATATGCACAGTTCCATCTCCACACCATGAGCATATCTAATCCAGTGTGGTTAGTATCTTGCCAAGTTTACAGAAAAATTACACACACCATACTCTGTATGATTTAATTGGGTTACCAGAAGATAGTCCAAAACATTGGAGGAGATCTATTAAACGATCCATGCAATCTGAGAAATTGGCTAGCCAAGAACCAAACATGACGACACTAATCACAGTGCGGATTAAGGATATATATTGAATGATCAACACGGGGCAAATAGGACGTTCGTTCCAATAATCATCATTTCCATGTAATGTTGACCTGACTAACTCAACTCCACAAACAATCCATGTACACCGAAAAGGTTACGTTTTATTCCATTCCCATGAATCAGAATTGTCCTCATTCATAGCTCAATTTCATAGTTTCCAGCTCTCTATGTGAAGAAGACAAGCACAAATAGAACTATAAACAGAGCTAGTAAGAACAAAATCATCATTAATTGACCCTTCGCACCAGCCTTCTTCATTACCATGGCAACCTTTTTCTGCAGGGAAAGAATCTAACAATGAGATTGCTTGCAAACACCCGAGAGCACAGCCAACCAACTATGTGACAGCTTAATTAAGCAAACATGTCTCAATCACATATTTCATCTATCGCATTAAGACTCTCATAAAAGGAGGATTTTCACCTGAACAAAATCGAGACGATTTGACGTGCCTTCCATTTCTGTGCCCAATTCATCTATAATTTTCTCCTGAAATACCACCACTTTGTGAATTCCCAGTAGGAAGGACTGTTGAAAAAAGCTCACAACTATTCTAGTTGTGAAGCTTGAGAAAACTTTTAATCCAAAATAATCAGGCATTCATGTGTATCCATCAATTGCTTGAATTTGGTAACAATTACCTGTGCAAGGAGCTCTTCATGTATTGTGAGGCCAACATCACCAATTCTTTGCACACTGGCGCTCAGCTCATCTAGCTCTTCATCCTGTTGCCTGAAGGACACTCTTACCAGAATGAGGACAAAATAGAACGCAAGAAATATTGCATAAATCTACCTCATGACAGAGATCAAGCATCGTTGGCTATCTGTTTTTTCCATTCAGAGGTTATCATGAGCTCAATAAAAATGAGAAGGCTTGCAACAAATACACAGAACTATGCACACAGGTTGTCAAACACAACAAAATTCATCTTGGGAATTAGCATAGCGATGCATTATAATTTTATTCGGGCACAGAAGTCTAGATGAGGTGTACCAATCCTCCAAAGAGTGTACAATGCCTTCAACCAACCTCCAACTTTTTTGTCTTGAAAACACCTGATGCGTATTCGCATTCTGTTCTTCAAGTTTTTATTAGAAATAGCTCCTCTTGCAGCAGTCCAGCAAAAGAAAATCCTTAGGCACTTCATTCCACCAGATTACCTCTCAAGGAAGATTTATCCTCTCAGGCCTTGTTTACTAAGCCCCATTAGGTTGGATATCTAGCCTTTTACAGGCTAGTGGCCCATTTACAAAGTATTTTGGCAGCACAGGAGAAAATCTTATGGCCCAGTATTGGCCTGCATAAGGGCCAGATTTAAATTCCACCAATAAAGGTGGGATTTTTATCTTGTTGGGCCATGGCCTACTTCGCTATTTTCCCTTTCCTGATTTTGTCCCCAACTTTCATTCCCAAAATGTCCATTATATCCCCGCCCTTTTCCCTACTTTTGTTTATACCAATCAAGTGCATCTATTTTGCTCTGACAAGTTTTCACATACAATTTTGATGGGGAAGAATTATTGGAGGAGACGACATCTGTAATTAAAATTTTCTAATTCTTGCAACTTTTTGGACGCGAGGTTTTGTCTGCTTGTTTGGGCAAAAATGTCAAAGAACTTGGTAATCCTCCACAGCAGATGTGCTAGTAAATATATTATTCACTAATATCTACCAGTATCCTACAAAAAGTAAACATGAAATAACTATTTAAGTTCCAGCTAATGCAAAATCTATTCCAGATTCAATGCTATAATGGCTACAATCCTATTTAGGTTGGTAAATAATGCCTCACTTGACAGCAATAGATAGAAACATTTGAGACAGGGAAAATACCACTTCAGGAAAAGCTTCTTTAGCATCCCGATATACGCAAATATCCAGACCAAAAAAATCCTTCTGCCCTCACCAATTAAAAGAATGTCGTGGACCAAAAACATTGGGCGGATACTAACTTGTTTGCAAAATGTCATTCCATAAGGATGGCCAACTTTATAGCACAAATTACCTAATGCCTAAGCACTTACCTTTCAGCAGCCAGGGGATCCTGCAATCATCCATTGCCAGCCTCCTCCAGAAACACTATCTTCAGAGTCCATTATAACCATTCTGCCATTGAAGCTCGATCATGCACAATAAATCCACAATTCCTAGCTCTCCCAATGGAATGGGGTGCTAAACTTCCTCCAAAGTTAACAAGGTAAAATCTTTTTCCTCATTTCTACACTTTCACAGAGAACATTTCTTGCAATTGTTCTACCCTCAAGCAAAACAGGCTCAAACAAAAAAGGACACTAAAAAGCGCCAGAAATTTAAACAGTACTCGGCAGATGTAGTTCCCCCTTGTGATAAACAACTATCTGCAAGTGTTTTTTCAAATCCATGACTTCCGGATTCAACAACTCAACAGATTTCGCTAGAGAGCAAAGGCAGATAACTGCAAAGCACCCACGCGGGTTGTTCATGCAACTAAACCAGCTCCACCACAGAAATTAAATTGGTCACTTTTGAATTGGTTTAAATTCAAAACTTTTTCCTAATAATATCAGACCATTTCTCAGAAATCAACCTTCGTTAAACACTGAGATGATCCTAGTGACTAAGGACTGAAATAGCTTTCAAACAGAAGATGACTGATTTCGGGGTCACTTTACAACAACAGCTGCATAGGACTATCGACTACCCTCACCAGAACCTGCTCATGAATGGCTGTAGCTGATCAAAATAAGAGCAGCAGTCAAGACTATCATGTTGGGAATCTATAAATTTATCTTCTGTATAGCAGATATATACTCATGATTTATCTTCTTACTTTCTGATTTAAAGGGATCTGATCCCAGATTGCTTAGGATTGATTAGAGGTCAAACTTCCCTAGTTAGGCACACATTTCTTCATATATACTAACAATGTGCTGCTCATTAGATATATAAAAAAAAGAATGCTTGTTCTCCACATGGTAGTAGCCAGTACGTTCTCTGAGATCTTCTTTATTACCTTCAATCAGCGTCTATTGCTGATTATTGGCCTTGATTGCCAAAGCCTCCTTTTCCTTAAACTGAAACCTCGGCAAATTCATCTAATCCTTCTGGGTTTGCTATTGAATCTACACCAAATCCATCTTCTGGAGAGCACAGAATATTAATCCTTCATATAAATTAAATAAAAGAACCACTAAAAGAAATCAATTAAATAGAAGAAACTATCTTCAGTGGTCACAAATAGTGGGAACAGTTTTTAAGGGAAGAGGAAAGTTAGATCAGCTCACTTGGGCTGCTCCACAACATAAAGATCCTACTTTTGCTACATGGGATAAGGAAGATTCGAAGATTATGTCTTGGCTTTGTATGTTTTTGACAACTCTTCAAGAGATCCGGGAATCTGTTCACCAGACATACTCTAAGATGATAAATGCAGCCATAGTTGTTAAAGGTGCATGGTGCATCATGGTGTAGGTGGGCTGGTGCCGTGCCCGCAATGCGCCTTTTTAAAGATCGGCTCATATTTGCGTAAATAAATTATATATTCATATATTACTATCTTTTAACATCAATATTACTCAAACAATTAAATATAACGCTAAATTATATTAATCATTATACTATTAAAATAAATATGTAAAACAACTTGTCATGGATTTTATGCTACTTTTGGTGTTACTTTTTATTTTTTTTTGTTAATTTTTCTATTTCTTTCTTTAAAGTTGGGCTTGAGCAAGCATAGAAATATATATATTCGTTTTTAATTTTGTTTTCTCCTTTTTTTCTTTTCTCCTTTCAAACAGAAAAAAGAATCAGAGAGAGGGGCAAGCTCTTCCCTCTCGAAACCCCAGCCTACGCTGCCAGAGAGAGACGAGCTCTTCCTTCCCAAAACCCTAGTTCTACGCAGCTGCTCGGAACCTCAGTGCCGGCGCCGCCTTCGCTACCCCCCGCCCCATGTCGTTTGACACCCTCCTTCATAGCACCTGAACCCTCGCCCTGCCCCCATGCCTGTTCGTCCCATTGGCGATTGCAGACGGCGTGCCTCTGCATCCCGCAAAAAGGCGCGAGGTTCTTAGAGAATGGCGCGCTTTTAACTATGAATGCAGCTCTAATCTATGAGATCAAGACTAAAAATCATCTACCAAGCAAGGTACACGAGGTGTCACGGAATACTATAACCTAATGAAAAGTTTTTGTGCTTGAACTAGATCATTACCAGAATAAGAAATTGAATTGCAGTGACAATGATGTGGTGCTCAAGAGTTTTGCAAAAAATGAAAGGATAATGCAGAATTTTGATTGGATCCATACACAGGCACTAGAAAGGAAAATTTACTGTCTCTTAGTGAAACTCTCTCGGTAAAACGTGCCGAGATAGGTTAAGAACAGTTATGCTCGATGTTCATACATTAGAGGGTTCAACTATGATCTCTACAAAGTTTAAGGATGGAATTAAAGTTACCAATCAAAGCAGAATGTTAAATCCAAGAATAAGAAAGTGGAGTACTCTAAGCCATTCAATCGGGAAGTCTATAAGAAGCGACGCAATACGATCGAGAACTATTTAAAACTTCATGGACAAGCTCAAGTTCTCAATTGGAATGCAGGACTTAAAGGTCAACAAAGAGGCCAAATACACTCACAAATGGAGAAGGATCTGTGCTCAAGAAAAATCAACCTCCATAACTGACGAAATTGGGCTGAATAAAGAAGAAATTGACAAGCTGAGGAATCTTCTTAATTCCCCGAGTGAACCTTCTAGTGCATGTTCATTGGCTCAATGAGGTAAGTGCCATATTTCTTATTCTTTTAGCGGTTATGATTCATCTCTTACTCCTGGATCTAGACTTGGGAGCAGATCACATGGCACATAACCCTACTAGGTTTTTTACTTATAATCCATGTCTTGGCAACAGAAAAGCTATTGCTGCAGGTGGCTCAATTGTGACTGTTATTGGTCAAGGAACAATAAATTTAAATCTTCTTTCAAAGTTGTATCGCATGTTCCAAAGTTATTCACTAACCTTGTATCCATTCATCAAATCACCAAGGACTTAAATTGCAAAATAACTTTTTGTTTTCAACACAATGCATCTTTCAGGATCAGGTACTAGGGGTGGGTCGTGGGGATTCGTTCAGAAAAGATCAACTATCCCTTTCATGCTCATTAAAAAGAAATTCCTCCGCGACAAATGAAACTTGGCTTCATCACTTTTGCTTTGACATCCTCGTTTCACTTTACTTAAAACCATGTTTCCAGCTCTATTCAGCTCTATTCAGAATTGTTGATGTTTACAACTTCCATTGCGACACTTGTGAAATTGCCAAACAACATCACGTGTCATTTCCACTAACCAATACAAGGTCTTCCAAACCATTTTCTTTGATACATACTGATAATTGGAGTCCATCTAAAATTCCTAACATTTCACGTTCTAGATGGTTTGTCTTTTATTGATGATTGTACAAGAACAACATGGTTATACCGTATGAAAGAGATGTCTGAAATAAACAGTATTTTCCCATGTTTTCAGAAAATGATAAGCAGACAATTTAGAGTTTCTATATAAAGATTTGGGTCTGATAATGCAAGAGAGTATTTTAATGAAAGTATCTCTTCTTTCTTTAAAAAGGAAGAGATAATCCATGAGTCTTCTTGCATCAATACACCCCAACAAAATAGGGTTGCTGAAAACAATATTGGCATTTAATCAATGTTACACATGCACAACTGTTTCAGAACAGTGCTCCAAAATGTTTTTGGGAAGAGGTTGCTTTAACAGCAACATAATAAATAGAATGCCATTTATAGTGTTGGGATGTCGGAGTTCTATAACTGTTCTTTCTAGTTTTCACCTCATTTTGATTTTCTGAAGTGCTTGATTGTGCCGCATTTGTACATGTTCATTCTCACAAGGGCAAGCTTGATCCGAGAATGCTATTTTTAAAGTCGAAATTCACCCACCATCGGAAATTAAAGCCAAAACCACTTTAGGCTTCACTTCACAAAAACTCAATTGGTAAAGATTGTATAACATAAGAGCAAACACCTCCAAGTTTATCCTCCTTAATCAATCCTGAAAATACCACAACTCCATGACCAGGTCTTACTACTCAGTTCCTGAAGACAAGTTAAGGGAAAAATCTTATGATATATGTTTAACCTCCTCTTGCCCTGCTATTACATTTTCCAGGTTTAGGGTTTATCCTCATGTATCTACCATAGTGTAAATATTTGGTTCTATAATCTTCATCCTAAAGCCATATGGTCCTGAATTTCTGCTAGTCTTTCAAGCCACTGCCACTTCCCCAGTTTCTCGACCTCAAAAAGTTCGAGTACAATCCCAATGCATGTATCTTTCTCCCTTTCCTCCCTCTCAAAGTGTTAAAGGTAAGTGGTTACATCGCATCCATCCTTCAGAACTCCTATTTGTTCCATTTTGCTAACTCCTATTTAAGGAGTTTAATTCACCACTGCCAAAAATCTATATGCCCTGCCCAGCTAAACCTTCCAAGTCTAAGCAGCTCCACGATTGTTCTACCATATCCATAAACTTTCATGGAAACCACATCTTATCAGATCGAAATAGACATTGCTTGGACTCATCCTACCACAGTTCAACAGAACTGGGAATATGATTAGAGAGTTACCTTGACTGGAAAGAGATCTCCAAGTTGGAATAAACTAGGAAAGTGTCCAGTTTAAAGGAGATTTAAGAAACTTGGATGACCCATCAAAAGAAAATCCATTACTATCTGTTCAGTAAAATATTATTCCAAGTTTCCAACTGGTTTATAGCCCCAGCTATAACAGAGAAACTAGCCTCTAAGTCTCAACCAACCAATAACGAAAAAGTAGCGAGGTTTGGCCCTAACAATTTTCAGCACTATTAGAAGAACTTAGGAAACTAAGATGTCATACATATTAAGATTTGCAACAAAACGAATTAAAAAACGCTAAATAATGTTCTAACTATAGAGAAGAACTCGTGATCAAAATACATGTAATAATCCCCATAGAATTTTGTCCAAACTCTAAAGAGTTGCTATCAGTAGAGATTTCCTATATGAACCACATTTACAATTAGCTTATGTTTATGTGTTGTTCAGAGTCCCACCACTCTAGAAACTAAAAAGTGTATGAGAGTAACAATTACGAGTTTCAATTATAAATAAAACCAAGAACAACAAGCAACATAATCAGGAAAAAATCAGGATTTTACACCAACAATATTACCTTATCAGAAGTAGCTGCCTGTCTGATTCTGATGATATGAAATCATCATTGTCTTGTGCAATGTACTGGTTTGGTTTTTCAGCTTGATGACTATTTTGAATCCTCATAAGTTCACGCCGCACACCATTGATATTAGAGGTGCTTGTTCTATTTGACTCGTTCTGAGTTACTAGGGATTTCTTCACGTTTCTCACCTATTGATCAAAATAACTTTCAGGTGAGACAAAACTTAATGAATAAAAGAACAAAAGAGCAACATATAAGCAAATCACTTGAACTTCAACTGTTACACTAAGCAGAAGTACTTGAATTCTTTTTACATCTGCACCAAAAAGAGTAAAGAAGCTCATGAATAGTATGATAGCTGATACCTGAGTACGAGCATTGCTAGTCCATCTTCTTCGTTTATCAAGCTCCACTTCATCAATACCATACCAAGAAGGATCCTTCGCTGCAACAGCAATTGTCTTGTCCAATTCATCCACCTTCCTATCAGGAAACCAATTTTCAGTACTAATATTATAGGTATGCATTATTACCAGAAATTCCAAGTGTAATCAAGAAACTTGTGCAAACCAGTATTAGATATCAGTTGACCATAGCTACTGTTACATCATTATTTGTAGCCATCATGGATGACATGATGACAATATGACTGAACTACTTTTAGAATAATGACAAGACAGGCAAAGTTATCAATATTTGTTGCATGAATGTAAGATAAGGTTTTGTTTTTAAAATAAATAAACTAAAGAATGTCGTTCACAAGTGGAATGCTTCAAAGTGAAGATTATAACGAACTTCTGTTGTACTATGCAAACAATCAGAAAGTAATCTGATCATTCACTTACCTAAAGAAAAAACTCCTGAAAGTTTCATATTTAAAGTCATACCTGCCATTCAATGCTCTCACATCCAGCAAGAAGTTCGTTAGTGAGACGCAGTTGCTCTCCACTATCTGAAGGCGTTCGTTCCCATTGGTGAAACGTAGAGAGCAACTTATCAATCTAATTAAGCCAAAAATTGAGTGGTTAGATTAATATTTTAACCAATGCAAAAACATAGTGACTCAGCCAAAATAGATGTGTCTAAGACGGATTCTTTCACAGCTCACACACATCTGAAACAAAACGAAGCTGGACAGTGCTCAAATGGGAAGAATGAAACTTTCATTCTAAGCAACAAGCAAACTCATTTCACTTAAATAAGCAGAAATCTCAAGAGACAAGGAACCAAAGAAAATCATTATATCCAATAAGCCCAAAATTGATGGAGAAAATGTCCCAAGAGCATACAGGTCCAGAGTTGATACAAGCAAGCAGACATGTTTTACAATTTTCCTTTCTGGGTCAGATGAACAATGCAAGCAGGTATGCCAGTCAATAAGTATGTGAAAATTTGAACTTTCAAGTTAAATTCCAATTATCAGCTGATTATAATAATTATGCAATCTACCCAACTGATCTGTTGATAAAACAAGTCCTATTATTTTTAATGATTCATATAAAACTCAAATCTCTATGTATTCAATTCTCATATAAACTTTATATTTATCCATCTTTTAGAAGAAGAAAAACAAAACAACCTAATAACCTTTGCAGCACGCAATTAATGACTAAGCTTATTGCAGCAACCTTCACGTTGATCCGTCCGACATATAGATCAGTAACCCTAACTTCAATCCAGACCCATGAATATTTCTCACATCAAATCCCCCCTGAAGCATCCATATAACCTTAAATATACCAAGAAAAGCACAGATATAGCAGTCGAATTGACATCAATCAGTATCAACCAAAGTTGGAACATCATCATGGCATCAAAATAGAAGAAACGTAAAACTAAAATTGGATCAGTAAAACGGCCATACGGAAACAAAAATATACAGAAAAGAAGCAAATTAGTGATCATTGCTAAGGGAGAGTGTCAAGAAGAACAAAATATACTTACAGAATCCTGAATCTCCTCTTTGACGATGTAAAAAGGGTCTTGAGCTGAAGACATATTTACGTCCAAATATGCAGCAAAATTATGCCGACACCTATAAAAACCATCATAAAACTTCAAGATCTGTCATCTAAAACATAAGCAGAATACGATTAAACTGGATTCACAGATATTTATTACTGAATTTGTAATGATTTCACCTAGGAGAAAAAATCAGATCTCGGGCTCTGGGTTGCGATTTGTGTGAGTTCGAAGTTCCTTTACATTTTCTTCTAATAAAAACGGGGTTTAAAGTTCATCGCAGCGGAACAGGCTGGGCCACTGGAGCAAACCCGGTCGTAGCATTACGGATCCCACCCTAACGATCAATTTCGGTGCGAAATCGGAACTTGGGCTGGGCTAGCCGCTGTGTAGAAACCATGGTTATAGAGAGGGGATACAAATAAAGATAAATAAGTGTGTATTGGAGATAAAGTTTATATTTGGACCTCGTTTTTACATATAATTTAAAATACTTTAAAATAAGTGGTGTATGTTTGTTGTTAGGATTTGGGAGACAAAAGTCACTATTCATTGTCAAATCATGTCTTTTTTATATTATATTTACATATATATAAGTTTATGTATATCTATTATATATAGAAAGTTTAAAAATAAAAAAGAAATACACAAACAATGTGTGAAAACAAAGAGACAAACATTAGGTATGTTTTATCTTGTCTCGAAAATAGTCCAAAATGAAATCAAACATAGTGCGTGTTTTTTTATGGAATATTACGATTAACAATTTATTTGGTTGGGGTAAAAGTAGGCGTGTAAAAGACAATAGAAGTAGAGTAGAAGTAAAAGTATATGTATAACAAAAGAATGATATTTGGTTATGAAAAATAGTTAGAGAAGAAGTGAAATATGATCTATATGAAATTTATTTGGAGTTTAATTTTATTTTTGTTCAAAATTTGACGGAAAAGTAAAAATATAAGGCTGAAAAGATAAAAAAATACATATTTTATTCTATTTACTCTATCACCGTTATATATAATCTTTCTTCAATTTCTTTTTTCTTTTATGTCTATAATATCGGTACATAATTTTTTAAAAAAGGTAACAAAATTGCCAGAAAAACTACTACATCGTCTGTAGTTGGTGGTAATCTTTATTTTAATTATTACACATTTTGATGAATATTCTTATTAATAAAAAAAATTTGTTCTGATTTGATGAATATTTTTACTAATAAGATTTTTAATTTCTTTATACACTAAAATAATTTTAGTATAGTATTAATTTATTAATTTTATAATATAAAACAAAGAGAAATGGTTGATAAAATTACAAAAAATAGTATTTTCTTCTCAATCTGTTTTTTGTCGTACCAAACAATGATAAGTATTTGAGATTTACACCCATTCAATCTTATCAAACAATTTGAAAAAAAAATTTACTTTTCCATTTTCCTTTTCCTCTTACTTGAACCGATCAAACCCTAATAATGTAGGATATAGTAGTTCAAATCTTGACCAATCTGATTGGGTTCAGATTTTCGGATTAGATTTATTTGAAATTCGGAATAAATACAATTTTGGTTCTAAAACAAAGCCACTTATATAATTTTGATTTTCAAACAGTTTGAAATTACAATTTTGGTCACCAAACTATTGTTTTTTTAACGTTTTTAGTCATAAGTTACTAAAAAACTTAACAGAAGTTTCATTTGAAGGGAAAAAATAATTATTTTTTTCCCATTTTGTAGCCCTTTTTAAGTTTTGATCTAATGCACCCATTTCCCCCATTTTTCTTCAAGTTTTAAGAGAGAAAAACCAAAAAAAAAAAAAAACTAGATTTATGCAATAAATTTTATAATCTTTAAAAAATATTGCCAATAACATATTTACATGTTAAGATTATAACTGTTCATGTGTGTAGCATTTACATAATCAAATTTATGTACTCTTCCACCAATGTACTTAACTACAGGAACATTTCTACCCTCACCACCATAGGATTCGTTGGCCGAAGGAGGATAAAACCCCAAATTTAATTAATCACGTGCTAATCACAAGCCTAATTCTGGTGATATTAGGGAAAATTGGATTGAAATTGTCGTGTTTTAGACATTACTGTCCTTATTTGCTATTTTGTTTAGTTTGTGGTTTAAATTGCCACCGAACCTATATTAGCGGACGAAAATTGCAATTTTTCCTATATTATATTCCTAGCTATCATTTGAGTGTCCTAATATTCATAATCATTTTTCATATTTAGTAGTAAATGGTTCGAGTCAGGTCGAACGTATCATTGTTCAAATCTGTTTTAATTATTATCGAGTTTGTATAATTACGTTTGAATTTAATTCGATTATTAATCAAATCAAAACTATACAAATTTTAATTGGACTGAACTTGTTTGGTTTGTTAAACAATTCGAATTCAATCAAGCTTTTATCAGTTGAACATCGAGTACTTTGATTTATATTCCGACCCTATTTATTATATATGCAATATTTTAGTCATATTTATGCAAAGTAAAGTTTTTATGTATAGTTTATAGTAAAAAGTAGATTTAAATATATACATATATACATATGTGCCGTATTTTAGGCCAAATTGCATATTACCCCCTATGTCTTCAAAAATTATAGTTAAAAAATCTCCCTGTATTTTAAAAATAGGCAAAAAAATCCCTCACAGTGTTTGGTTTTATTTTTGGAGTGTTCTGTTTTGATGTTTTGTAGATAGATAAAAAAAATAGAGATATATAAGTGTGTGTTTGAGATAGATGGTATATTTGGATTTGTGTTTTGAGGTAATTTAAAATATTTTAAAATAAATGGTGTAGGTCTGATGTTGGAATTTAGGATGCAATATTAGAAATAAATAATAATTTCTATTTTATATTTTATAATTATAGATATAATATATATCAAAATTAGTTAAATCTTAATCCCAATAATTTAGATCTAGCGATTGGGATGTATTAAATCCTATAATTGTTATGCAATAAAAAAAAATCCAATGGGGTCATGAAATTAAGAAATAATATATAATTGTTAAGGGCATAACGGTTTTTTGACAAAAAATTTAACGCTATTAGTTTTAATTAACGGTGAGAGACAAGTGTACTATATTTAAGAAAACATAGAATTATATTTTTCCTACTTTTAAAACATAGGGGGAATTTAGCTTATTTTTAAAAATACAAGAGTGAAGTATGCAGTTTGGCCCGTATTTTTAATATATAATATTCATATTTTTGGAAATTTAATTGTATCTCGTATTTTTTTCATGTTGCATCCGTGTAAATATCTATGCAACAAGGGTTGAAAAATAAATTAAGCTACTTGCCAATGATCGGAATAGATCGATAAAGACTCGTTTTAATTCGATTGGTTGAATTTAACAAACTGAACTTAAACAAATTTTTTTGTTTGACAAGTTTTTAAACTCGATTTGATAAGTACTAAAATTATATATTTTTTTTAAAATATCTGAAATGTGCAAGGGAAGTCTATCGAATCCACTCAGTGATCGAAATCTCGACCCGCGATCCGACCTCGTCCCTTGAACTGCGATTCCTGAGAACACAAAGGGAACAGTTAAGCCAGCCGGGAGTGTTCCCGGCGTAGGCTCTCCGACGCTCAAGTCAGTTCCTAGGCCAAATACACGTTGATAGAGAAAAGTATGCGTCACACACAAAGTAACCTTGCCTCCCCAGAATTCCGTTTGCTGTTCTTATATGTCCCCGTGAGGTGTATTTGGTAAATGCTGATATCCAGGTTGAGAGCTCAAATTACGTCCTAAATCGTAGCCAACTGCTGCTATGACAGCCGTAAATCTATCCATATGAGCATTATGTGGGATCTTAGAATCTTTCCATAGAGGCTCCTTAATTAGTGTGAGGGGTATATTTGTCCGAAGATGAAAGCCCCCTCATCAATATCAAATTCTTCGAACTCGATTTATATTTTAGACTGACTTTCATTATTTACAACCGTGAATGCAACATAGAATAAAAAAAATTAAAAGAGCATAGCTTTCTTCACCCCCTCCCCCTGTCTCCTATGCCAATGATCTCTTTGACCAATCACAGTCACACCACCTCCTCTCTCTCTTCCTTCCTTCTTCCTCCCATCTGCTTTAAGCTTCCCCCCGAGCAAAATTATATATATATATATATATATATGTATGTATCGTCATCATTTTCACATTTTTCTCCCGCATATTGATCACATTTTTCCTCTATTTATGCATGGTCATATGTTTATGTGGTTGACGCTGCTGATCGTGGAATTCTTCTACAGAATCCTTTGATTTGAGAAAGAGCCTTTGGTGGTTTTGTTTAAGCTTTTGTTAATTGGAAATGGGTGGCTGCTGTTCCACCGCAAAGGTGAGCAACACCTCCAAATCCTCCGTAAGCATCGTCAGCCGTATCCGCAGCTCTGCTGCGGCCTCGAAGCAGGCCTCCGCCACCCCTTCCTTAGATACACCAAGAAAACAAGAAAGCTCCTCTAATAATCATCATAAGATAAAGGAAAGTAACCAGCAAAGGCATTCTCAACAGAATGTAAAGAGTAGTTCAAGAAGGCCAAGTGGGGTCATTCCCTGTGGAAAAAGAACAGATTTTGGGTATGATAAGGATTTTGATTCGAGGTATACGATTGCGAAATTGTTGGGGCATGGCCAATTTGGTTATACATATGTTGCTATTGATAATTCCAATGGAGACCGTGTTGCTGTCAAAAAAATCGAGAAGAATAAGGTAATCACGTGCCTACATTTGCCATTTCTTTTTTATGTATTTACATTTTGTCTGAACGAAGGGTATCTATAGGCATTTCATCTCCCCCAGGGGAAAGTGATTGTACTTCCTCAATCTATATTCAATTCTTTTGTGATATTGACGTGATTTCTTGCGATTATATGAGATTTAATTTTTATGATTCGTCAATCATCTCTTCTAGATGGTTGATGACGCTCAATTGAAGTGATTAGATAATCTACCTCTGATTTGAAATAACTTTGACATGCAAGTGAATATTTTCTGAATGGTCCATTATTGCAGTTAGATATGGAATGAACACCCGATTGCCGCTACCGTGTACTTTCTCTTCATTTTGTACTTTGTTGCACCTTTCTAATGTTTCCATGAATTATTCTGATCTGTATTGGTGTCAATCACCATAGCATACTTTTAATAGGTGCTGCAGATCCATCATATGCTTCATATTATTTGTTGTCCTGTTAATGAAGCATTCCTTTTACAAGTCCACGGGAACTGGATTCAAAATAAATTGTCTTTTTGCATATCGTGATAGTTGAACATATTTTTGGGGTCTCTGTAGCATCTTTCATTCGAAGATCATTAAATTGGCTAGAGTTATCATTGTAATTGTATTTCCTTAGTTCATTGGCATATAAAACTTTGGCTAGGGGAATGACAGGTTTTGCATTAAGAAAGATATGACCGGTGAAGAAGTTTGTTAGAGGACTTTTCAGCTAATGGCTATATCTCCCACTATTGAAGCATCCTCTAGTGGTCGGTATGATTGTTGAATGGAGCTGCTGTTAGATAGTATCTTTAGACATATGCGTGCTTTTAGTTGATTAGATTTTAGAGAAACTCATGGCAAGGGCCAGACCACTTTCTATTATAAATGAGAACATTCTTCGCATATTCACTCAATTATGCCTAACTGTCACGGGCCCACATCCATCCCTAGAAAACTGGTTACTAAGGAGGAGGGATATCCCACCTTATAATTACCCCCAGGACCCCTCTCCCAATTGAAATGGGTTGGGGAAATTGTAACATTCTACCCCACCAAATCCACACACACCCTCATGCGATGTGGCTCCCCTTTGGTTGGCCCTACATTAGACACAAAGATTACCCTCTAGGCATTGGTGGGGCTTGGTTTCGATACCACTCGTTAAGGGCCCATATCCATCCCTAGAAAATTGGGTAGTAAGGAGGAGGGATGCCCCATTTTATAAACACACCAAAAACTTTTTCCCACAGGTGTGGGGTTGGGAACTTGTAACAATTGCCCACTTTTAACTTTCTGGGCTAAATGTTAGGAGTAAAATTGTTAGGATGATTACTTCTTACGTAAAAATGTATTACTTATATCAAGATATATTTGTCATAAAATTTGATTCTTGTTCACCTTGTGCGTTTATATGAAGAATGAAGTAAAAGTTAAAATTTCTCTCTTTGTTAATGCTCAAATTTGAAATTTCCTTTCTCTTTGAGTTATTGCTCAGATTTTGAATTTCCTTCTTGTGAAGGCTGTGGATTAAACAACATCCTTAATTATGTCAGATGGTTCTTCCAATTGCTGTTGAGGATGTCAAGCGAGAAGTCAAGATCTTGAAAGCATTAGCAGGTCATGAGAATGTGGTTCAGTTCTGTAATGCCTTTGAAGATGATTCTTATGTATATATAGTGATGGAGTAAGTTTTGGCTAAAATTTCGTTTGTTACTAAAACCATCCTGAGCTAAGTTGTTATTACTGAACTGTATGTGAATGAGTTGTTATCAATTTTTCAGGTTGTGTGAGGGTGGAGAATTGCTAGACCGTATATTGTCAAAGTAAGCATACCTGACGTTTCGATTTCATCTTTGGGGGTGTAAACTAAGTTTGGTAAAAAGCTCATGCTCAACAAAACTTTAAAACTTGAGCTTGAGTGTGAAAGAAAGAATTGAGCTTAAGCTCAAACTCGTCTCTCGTTTCAAGCTTCATTCCATTCAGTACAACAAATAAAGATTAAATTTTGTACCAAAAGAGTGAAATAAATTTGAAAAATTGAAATTTTCATTATTTTTTGAAGTATTTAGTTTACAGATTAGTTTAACAGAAAAAACACTTTGTTTGGATTCAATTAACAAAAGATTTTCACGCTTTTATGTCGGAACTAATAACATGCTGCAAAGAACTAGAGTAGGTATGAGTATGAAATCGGAAATCAATAATTATCCTACATATACTTTTTATTTAATTTTTTGTATATAAATATTGAGGATTTAGTGACATGCATGCATTATATAAATATTTTTTTTAATATTTTGGAGAGACAACTTCAATTTTCTAATTGAGTGAACTAAACAAGATCAAATATCTCAAAGTTAAAAAATAATTTTGTAAAAGTTGTACAACCAAGAATTGGTCAAGGCTAATTTTGTCTAAAATAAAGTAAAAGTTAATATTTAGATTTCTTTCAAATGAAAAAAAATGAGGGGCCGGATGTTTTTGGATCAAAAAGATTTTTTGATGGATTTTCTAGATTTAAAAATTTACTTAAAGGGGTTCTAGTAATTTTTCCTATTATATATATTAAGTATATGAATTGTTTTAAATCATAGAAAGACCGATCAGGGAACAGTCTATGTGAGCTGTCAAGTATATTACTCGTTTTCAAATGATTAAAATACCAAACCAGGGAACAGCTTTATGCGAGCTTGACCTTTCTTCCTAGGAAGCTCCAGTTATGCTTGAAACAGCTTGAGCTCCAGTCGAGCAATATCAGATGGTTGTTGAGCCAGCTTGACTTGTTTTACACACCTATTTTATTTTTTGTGTTGTATGAGATGCCCATTTTCCTGAAGTATATGCATTCATTCTAAAGCTGAGCCCCAATTCTGTCTTGACAGAAAGGACAGCCGTTACACAGAGAAAGATGCTGCAATTGTTGTAAGACAGATGCTGAAAGTTGCAGCAGAGTGCCATTTACAGGGTTTTGTACACCGTGATATGAAGCCCGAGGTGTGCGGCAAAATAACTTGATTTTTGCTAGACCGTGCTTCTTGATTTTCTAATTCTGTTTTCTCTCAGAACTTTTTATTTGAGTCACCGGAAGAGGATTCACCCCTGAAGGCTACAGACTTTGGTCTTTCAGACTTCATAAGACCAGGTAATAAGATGCCTCCCTGTTGCTGATCTCTTGATTAGAACATGTACGTTATGCTCAATACTTTTTTTTGGTGACTGGATCACTTCTTCTTTTTCCAAGTTCAAGATAGTATGTTTGCCTGTTAATATTTATGCTTTACACATATATTTGTTTTACTTTTGTATAAATATTAATCATAATCTGGATCACAAATTATTCATGCATCTGTTTCTCATGTCTCCATAAACTAGCTAGTTTATGTTCCTTATTCTCTGGAAGGTATTTTTTACTTGTTTATTACAAAATCTTCAAATTTTTATCATGAATGCAGGAAAGAAATTCCAAGACATTGTTGGGAGTGCATATTATGTTGCTCCAGAGGTATTGAAGCGTAAGTCTGGCCCAGAATCAGATGTTTGGAGCATTGGTGTTATTACTTACATTTTGCTCTGTGGCCGGCGGCCCTTCTGGGACAAAACTGAGGATGGCATATTTAAGGAGGTGGGACACCAGTTCTTTTCGTGTTTTGTATAATCTGATATTGTTCTATGATCTCTCAATTCTCTGGCTTTCACAGTGAACTTTCTTAACTGGGTGTATACTAAATGTTGAGTACTTGTCTCCAATAATTTTGTCCTTTGAATTTCCATTAACTCCTTGTTCTATTACTTATTTCAACTGCCACCAATGAAATAATAGTAAATAGTAATAATAATAGCAATATTAATAAAACAAATTAATAATGGATCACATATAGAAAGATGTTTTGGCCTCGTACAGTGATTCTTTTGTAATGTATTTGAAGAATTTTTCCCCGATAACCCTATGATACATGTATCAACTGCTCCCTTCGGGATCAGCCATTTATTTAAGATGAATTTGAATAGGTTATGATTGCATCTTTAATGTTTTGTAGGTTCTTAGAAAGAAGCCTGACTTTCAGCGGAAACCATGGCCTGGAATTAGCAATGCTGCTAAAGATTTTGTGAAGAAGTTACTAGTGAAAGATCCGCTTGCCAGACTTACTGCAGCCCAGGCCTTATGTATGTCATGATGATTCTCAAATGACTAACATGTACTCCTCTGAAATATATTTAATAACCAGATTAAAATGTTTAATACTTATATCCATTACTCCGAATGTTTCTTAATATCTATTTTTTTCAGCTATCTTCTTTGCTTCTGATATTTCTAATAGAATGTTGGATGCAAAGTCAAATTTTTTCCCAAATCGAGTCTTATTTATTTTAGTGAAGAAGTTGGGACCAGGCGTAACCCTTCACCAGCAGTGATTTTGTTTTTTGGAAGCACAAACCTTCAAGTAATTTTGATCCTTAACCAAAAGAACGAGTAACACATTGTCCTTTTTCTACTAGATTCTAGTAGAGCTCCTGTTTTCTAGTTCTTAAATTTCTTAGTTTTCTCCATTAAACAAGAATTTCTGAACTCTCTCAACTTTGTTTCCTTCACCACATGTACTTTCTAGTTGGGAAAATGAAATTATGGCTAGAAGGGAAGAAAATTGTCTACAAGATGAAAATAGTTGCCTATTTTGGTTGGAGGAAAGAATGGAAGAAAGGACTTAGCAACTCGTCTAGTTTCCAAAGCTTTAGTTTGAGAGCTAAATAGGTATAAAATAAGTTTACATACCTTTGCTAGTTTGAAAAATTCATCTAGCTTGTTTGTGTCCTTAATTTAGTTATTGAAAAGGTTACTATTCTTTTTCATTTTTCTCTTTGAATGTTACAGTCAAATATATTCAATCTTCTACTCCTAGAGTCAATCCTAAGGAAAGGTGTCTGAAATTGACAGTAACTATTATGGTTTGAATTATCAACTTTACCGGATAGAACTGTTTTAATTTTCTCAAAATTTTATATTTCTTGTGATTATTAGATTGATCACTTAGAGCTCCACCACTAGGTATTCTTTAAAAAGTTATAGAAACTTGTATTTTGGCAAAGATTTGGGTCTTCAGGACGCGTCTCTGAAAGATTTTTATGATGATTGCATATATTGAAAAAGGATTGAGGTTGAAATTAGGCCAGTTTATGCATGAGTGCTTCATGTCTCCCTTCAACTGCTGGGTTCAAATAATTCCCTTATTTACATGTTCGTCTATATTTAGCTAGGCTCTCTACATTCACTTAGATTTGCGAAAGACAATCATAAAACTGATAGGCTGAGCTCACCACCATCTAATTGTGGTAGTTGGATCAAATTCTCATCTGCTCCCCTTTTAAGCCAACAGATAAGTGATTTACTTAAATGCAACTTTAGGATAAATTGGGTGTTGCTACTATGAGAGAATTATTGAGCGAATAGCAAGTTCCAAGATCTAGAACCTGAAACTTAATGTGAAGAAATGATTTTCTCTTCTGTATGGCCTCCCAGAAATTGGAATTACTCGCACTTACTGAAAGCTAGTAGTTGGATGATAAAATGTATGTATGAAAAGTTTTTTAATGAACATGTATCTCAGTTTTGAGTGGTTAACTGTTCGTACTGGTTAATTAGGAAAATCTTGTGCCCTTTCAAGACCCCCTTAAACTGCTCATAAATTTTCAATACGTTACCAGAAAGTGTAGTCTCTTTGCCTGTGTTCAGTTTAGTAGACTGATCTCTCAAACTTGTCCAGCACATCCATGGGTTCGAGAAGGAGGTGAAGCTTCAGAGATTCCACTGGACATTTCTGTTCTATCCAACATGCGTCAATTTGTGAAATACAGTCGATTTAAACAGTTTGCACTTCAGGTAACTCAGTATTTTGTATTAGTTGAGACTTATGGTGCCTGTCTATTATGATACAACTTCATTCTGATCAATTCATACTCCAGGCATTGGCTAGCACACTTGATGAGGAGGAGTTGGCTGATCTTAGAGACCAGTTTGATGCAATTGATGTGGATAAAAATGGTGCCATTAGTCTTGAAGAAATGAGGCAGGTTAGTTGTGAGAAAAGATATACATCGGTTTGTTATTTTCATTTATGTGCTAGTTTCTCAGAGATGCAGTAACCAAGTTTCTGGAGTGCTTTTCTATTTGTTTTTTCTCTATTGTTTATGGTCATCGCATGTTTATTTTGCAACATAGGCCCTGGCAAAGGATCTTCCTTGGAAACTGAAAGATTCGCGTGTTCTTGAAATCCTTCAAGCGGTATGTTTCTCTCATACTGACAAGTTTATGATTGTCATTTTGAACTTCCTCCCTTATCTTGATAATACAATTTCACTTTGTACAGTTTGTGTCCATTTTTTAACTTCATGATTACTCTGGGATTAATGATAATTGTGATCTGTTTATGCTAGCAGATCGATAGCAATACTGATGGACTCGTAGATTTCTCAGAGTTTGTTGCAGCTACCCTCCACGTCCATCAGTTGGAGATACACAGTTCAGAAAAATGGCAGCAAAGGTCGCAGGCTGCTTTTGAAAAATTTGATGTTGATAGAAATGGATTTATAACACCAGAAGAACTTAAACTGGTTAGTATGTGCTCAGACTTTTTAGTGGTATTTGATACCCAAATCCGAAAAGTGATGAAGCATACTACATGCAAATGTTCTCTTTTTCATTTCTGCTTTTTACCCCCCAAATGTTATTGCATTTAAGGCAGTAGGGTCTGGAAATTGGCAGTTGGTATATTGCTGATTCTAGTTGTCTATAGTCAATGATTCTATGGAACATTTTCATCTTATCTTAGCTTTTTGCTGGCCATGCAATGTCTTACTAGGTTGAGATTGTTACTGATAAAGTATATGCCGGGTCGATTGTTCAGTGCTTGTTCCTATAGTTTATTTTCTTCAGAAAAAAAAAATGTCCCTAGTAAACATATTGATCCTTGCTAATTTTGTGCTACAGCACACAGGTCTAAGGGGCTCAATAGACCCGCTTTTAGAAGAAGCAGATCTGGACAAAGATGGGAGGATTAGCTTACCAGAATTTCGCAGACTTTTAAGAACTGCAAGTTTGAGTTCACAAGGTGTGATCAGTCCATCTGCTAAGCAACGTTCGGGGAAGCTATAGTTTCGACGTTGTCTTCTCAAAGCTGTGAATTGTTAGAAGAATGAGAGTCTCTCAAGAGCTCATCCTGCAAAAGCTTTCCCTGGAAAGTCACTGTCACATACCGTTCCTCTTCTGTTGATATTGAATATTGTTCTGTGGATCCCTGACCAACCATGGCTGTTGGGAGTCTGATTTCCAGCCATCATGCGAATGCTTGCAATGTTGAGATTGCTGTACATACCCCTCAAGATCATTGGCAACATGAAGAGGATTTCTCACTGTAAATTATGTATGTGTTGATGCTGCTGGACATCTGCTCGCCCTTACGAGATGTATGGATCGATATCAGTTGACGATGACACGATATTGCTGTATCATCTCTTGTATCCCCTCTCCAGTATGAGTACTGTATTCACCACTTATATGGTGTTGAGTCAAAACGAGAGATCAAATTGTACGTTATACTTAATTATATGTATTTATCCTTTGTGTTTATAGCATTTTACCTCCTCACGGGCAACAAACTCCTCAAAACACACACAAACACACCAAAAAAAAAATAAAAAATAAAAAAGCAGTTCATTGTTTCCATATTAATTTTGTACTGAACAGCACCGTAATTTTTTATCACGATTTTTTTGCCTATAAAATCCAAACTCTATTATCACGTTCTCATTGAATTTGTGTTTGTCCAACTTTCATCTCCAATTTCTTCACTTTCTTATTTTTGTTATTGTCATAACAAGTTGAAGATTTACGATTGAAAAGGCTTATAATAAGTTGTTTATTAAAATTTTCTGTTATTTGTTCGTTTAAATATTCTTATTATAATATTATTAAAAATTAAAATTTTGATGTGTATTTTATTTTATTCTAAAGATATGACGGAACAAAACACTATTGGTATTATTATATATTTTGGAGGTCAACAGATTAATTCAAATGGTTCTGTAAGTTAGAATTAATTTTGTATGAAGAACTTGGATCCAATAGGAATGATTTTAAGTTGCATATATGTTTTAAATGTATAACATTTAATTTTGGACAAAGGAGGGAGACTGTGTTGGCAATTAAGGAGCACCATGTGAAAGATGGAGCTACACCTAAATTGGCATTGCAGAATGAGAAAGATAGGAAATATTTGTATTGGAGCAAGGTGTCCGGGTTCATCGACCACCCTCCACGCTTGTTTAGTCAACAGTGCTTCATTAAGTTCTTTCAAGTGATAAAAGATAGGAGGCATATTGTCAGGTCTCGACAATTTCAGGGGGTGCATTTGTTTTAAAGCAAGATTCACTTCCTCCATAGTGAACGGCTGGGCCAACATCGCATTCATACGTGGTGTTAGTATATCAACGCTGTCACATATCACTGCTTCATCTGGGTTTGTGGATTGGAAAATATGCTCAAAATACCTTAAGACCACATTTCAGACAACATCTTTGCCCTTCATTAACCGCTCCCTTTCGTAAAAAATGGTCTTAATGTCTTTTCTATCGCTCCTCTCGCTAGCTCGAGCATAAAGAAACCGGTGTTTTTATCCCCATCCTTAAGCCATAAAGCCTTCGCCTGTTATTGCCAAAATAGTTTCTCTTGCGAATGAAGCTATCCAAGCTTATCCTGAAGCGTATTCACTAGGCGTCGGGAATCTACATTGATCTCAGAACCTTGTAACATTTTAATCCTCTCAGCAAGCTTGCGGGTTTGCTGGCGTATATTCCCCGAAAACACTCTTGTCCCATGCCAACAGTCCTTCACCGCACCCTTTCAGTTTTGTGAGGCAATTCTCTTGTGGTACAGCCTCTAAATTTGTTGACCAGTGCTGTTGAATGATCCCTTCATAGTCTGCATTCCGCACCCAAATGGCTTCGAAACGAAAGTGTTTAGCTTGCCTTCTGTTTTGTCGTTTGACGACTGGCTCTAATCAATCCATAAGGCCGAGTGGTCTGATCCTATAACTCTCTCGTGGATGACTCTTGCTTGAGGAAAGAGGAGTGCCCAGCTAGTTATGACGCAAGCTCTATCTAGTTGCGCCCGAACAGTACTAGGATGTTCCCTCCTATTACACCAAATACACATCTCCCTGGAAGTTCAAATCATTCAAGTCACATTCCAGCAAGCATTTCCAGAAATCCGATAGATGCCATCAAGCTCGGTCCCCCTTACTTTCTACCTTAGATTGATGAAGGATTTCGTTGAAGTCTTTGGCACATAACCACGGACAGGCTAAATCATGACTGAGCCGCCTTAGCAAATCCTAAGAACCCTGTAAAATGCCACCGTTTAGCCCCTACTTGGATTTGAATTGTGGCGTCTACGTGATATCTCGAATGAGATTGAACCCACACATCTAAGTCGTTTCTCCACAATAAGATCAAGCCCCCGATTTACCATTATAGTTCATTTTTTCCTTGAGCCGTTGATGTCTCCTATACTTGCACTTGGTCTCGAGAGGAAGACCAAGCCGGGATGATGGTGGTGCACAAGTTCCACAAGTGTATGAACTATCCAAAGGGGTCCCAAACCCTTACAGTTCCAACAAACGATTTTCATGGCTCTCGGCGGGACTGCAATGTAGTCTTCGCCGATATCGAATATGATGTTTCATCAACCAAATGCATACGACGTTTACTAGCATGTACAATCTCTAGACTCGGTTCAATCATCTCCGCCCCTCGAGCCCTCTTCCTACCTTCCTCGCAACCTTGTAATAACACCCTTCGTCCTCGACGTGGTCAGCCCCTACGTTGCGGTCCTCTTATTGCAAATCTTAGCGGTACCATCACCAGTGCCCCCTCCATAACAGTCTGCAAATTGAGTTGATTCATCTGGTCTCCAACAAGATTGTCTTGATCGAGCCCGGTAAGTTGAACAAGAGTGTAATGGACTAGCTCTCCTTCCTCATTTGCTGCAAGTTCTGGGTTACTATGAGTCTGCATGGCCTTCCCTTTCTCTATATTTGTTGCACTTTCACCGACTGCTCGATGACACTGTGTGCTAGATGCTTCAAGTTCGTCGACTGCACTAGTGATACCTCTCGAGTTTGAGTTCTCGAACCCCAGAGGTTGCTTTGTTGTAAATTCTCCAGTCTCAGACCCTGGCCTGATGTGAAATCCTTTAACACAACAGGTCCATGTTGGCATGCTCGCCGTGATTGATGCTGGTGAGGGCCAACCCCCTTCGAGCTTCCAGAGTTGGTTCCCTAGCCGGTCCTCTAGATGGCAAAAGAGCCCACAACCATGGTCCATAGGGAGTTTCTAGACTCGGGTCCTGGAAATCATCAGCAAATTGGAGCTCACAGTATTTAGATATATGACCAAGTTGTCCGCATAAGTAACAAAAATTCGGGAGCCTCTAGTAAGTGAACTTGACCAGGTGCTCATCGCCCATAGGCGTCTTAATTTTCAAGGCTTGTTTAAGTAGACGGTTAACCTAAATAGCCACTCGCATTCTTAGCATTGCTCCCCAAGCGCAGCTTGCTGAATCCATCTCCAAATCCCTGAATTTCCCCAACTTGTTCCCGATAGTTGCAATCCCGAAATTCATTCTACTCATTGGTAAGTCATGAACGTGAACATAGAAGTCACACCAGTTGAGATTCACAGTCATAAGGTTGTCAACCTCGTTAAAACCATTCAGGATCAAGATATTACGTTCAAAACTCCATGGGCAACCATCAAGAACTCTATTGTGATCGATCACGTGATTTAACCTTAACAGAAGGCAACCCTCCGGTAACCTCTTAATCTACACCCCTCACCTGTAATAGCATACTTTTGATTGAAGCACACAAAGCTTCAAAATTGTATGATCGGTTGGACAATAGTCAGCCAACTAAACACAGTTGGTACCCATCAACTCAGAGTGCCACAATCCATCTAGAATCACTAAGCCCTCTTCCTCTTCTACACTCAGTTTCAGCACACTCCCATTTTTCCAAGTTCCTTTCTCCATACCTTTTGAGACAGTGATACATGAGGCGTGGCGATGTAAATCCTTCCCAGCCTGGATAGTGATCCCGCCGAACTAACCATAACTTGAAACTACCACACCACCACAGAGAGAAGCGAAAAAAAGAAAAAAACAGAGACACACAACGTTGCGCTACTAGGCCAACAAACACTAAAGCCAAGGAAAACAACTAAGCAAGGAAGGAAAACAAAACTGAAAAAACACACCCAGACAAATATGAAGATAAGAAAAAAAAAACTACGTAGAGAGAAAAGAAAACAAGCCCATAATCGGGACAAACACTAAAAAAGGACTATCCTAACGAAACAAAAAACAGATAACCTGATTTCTCCAGCAAAAGAGACACGCCCTCGCCAATCAGTCGTCAAAGCTTGCATAGTAGCAAGGGATCGGACAGTAAGTATTGGACAAGCAAAATTTACCTCACTTTGATCTCCAGCCACCTGGTCGGCCGGCAGTACGAACGATCCAAAACCAAATAGAACCAAAACTCTCATGCAGAGAGAATCAAGGTTTTCAAAGAACAACCAATTAATTAATGTGCATTTTTTAGTATTAAATTTTACCCGCATCAATACTCATGCCAGCGTGTATTTTAGAATCTAAATCTTATCAATACCAAAATAATTGTTTTAATTGGTGTAAATTTAAGTCTAGATTTAACGTAAAAGTATTGAATCCAGATTCAGTCCTAACTTATAAGTAATGAATCCGAAAATGAGTACTGCTCACCATTGACATGTCTAAATCATGAAAGTTTAGTTTCTTACATGTTTTGAGTTAATAAAATTTAAAAACATCTAAGAAACGTTTCTGTAAACAATACAGAAAAATTGTAAAATTAAATAAACATACAAAATAATCATCAAAATAACCAACCAAAAGCCAGGATAGGCTGCTTGAAAACATATCCCAACTCCCAATTGCAATGAAGGTTGCAAAGTTTCACTTTCAGTCCCTTCCGAACTAACGAGATACAAAATTTGAATCAACGATTACACGTTACGTTTATAGTAAATGTCACAAGTTAGAAGTAAAATTACCTATGCTAAATCCCAAAAGCAGGGCAAGTAAGATAGCTAAAAATGGCCTGTGGATGGCTCACTGCCACTTTCACGTGAAGAGAGGACTCCAACTAAGGCAGAAAACGTCTCTCTTTCTTGTTTTTTTTTTATAAGAAAATGCAGTTTCTTCATTTCACCTCATTCCAGTTTCCGACTTGCAAATACATTCCGGATATGGGTTTTGGTAGAAGGACTCCTCCAGCCTTGATCGTGCTCGGCCCTTGATCCCCAGTGGCGCAGCTCCTCTTTTTCGAGGTGCACCAAACCTGCAAGTCACATGGAAAAAATTCATGTTGTAACCTCCTGTCCCTAGCATCTATTCTCTTTCATAATTGAAAAAGACACCTTTTTAGTCTTCAGGCTTTTTGGCATGTCATTTTAATTCTTATCTTTCAAATTATCTCACCAACTCCCATTTTTCTCGCTTCTCAACTCCCACCTTTTTTTTTTCCTTTTCTCACTTCAATTTCAATTACTTCTCATAACTTTTTGGCTTTTTTTTTTTTGTATTCTTTTATCAAAATAAAATATAAATTTTTAAAAACAACAATAATTTATTTCAAATTTTTAATTTGTTGTCCACAAATTTGAGTGTGTCACATAACCATTCTCCGAGTGGATTTCCCTTCTCCCATCACGGGATAGGTTAGTGAAATGCAATCTTGTAAATCACCTTGAATAAGCCTAGGAAACATGATACTGCAGAAGATAGGTCTATGTTTAAAAGAAAGAAAGAAAGAAGCTTTTCCACCAATTGCTGAATTCATATTACTGTTGCGAACTTGGCAGTTAAGAAGCTTCGTTGTCATTAAGCTTTCTAGCCACACAAGGATTTTCAGGCAGTACGACAGTATTAAAAGTGAAGGATACATACTTCTGAATGATTCCAGTAAAACATAATTCTGGTACACTTGGATGAGAGATACTAACAACAATATTTAACCATGTTCAGATTAAATTACCACATTCAACCCTATATCACCTACAATAAAGTGTCTAGGGAGAGGAAAGAGTTGAATATAAAGGTTTATATACCAATCGAAACATATCAATGCAGGTTATAGCAAGTAGAAATTGTTTACATACCTGTTTTTATGCAATTGATTCACAAGGCTGGAGAAAGATGACACTTCCAACAGTCCAGCTTCCAGTTTATCAAGTAACTCAACTAAGCCTTTCCTGCACGTTGTTTGTGAATCAAGGGGGGGCCAAATAATGAAGTTTTTACAGAGAGCTGCTTTTAATTTAACAAAGTTACCAACTACATGGCACTATGATTTTTACACTTCTCACAAATTTCAAGTTTTTCGAATGTGAGAATGTGTTGTATAACATGAAAAAGATTTCTTACGTACTTCCTTTTAGCAAAATTTTGATTACCAGTTTGTTATTTCTGCACTCTAAAACTTTGAAGATTCTTATAAGTGAAAACGCATACACAAATGGCATTAGCTGCAAATCCAAATTGATAATCACAAAAATGCACATAAATCAGTATATGTTTTAATATGTTTGAATGGTTTAAGATCATTCCAATTCCAACTTTCAATTGTCTAAATGTAATCAGCGACCTGCAGCTCAAGTATACAGACTCCAAATCCTAATGACTGAATGCCTTGATAGCATACACTTGTGAGGCCCAAGCAAATTACTACCCACATAGACTGGCAAATTATATGGGAATGACTACTATGAAGAGTTTCTCATAGAAGTGATTATTTTAAAGTATGAACAATTACCTGCAGACCCCATGCGAGTTGAGATGAAAGAAGAGAGAAAAAGATGAAATACAAAAGGGAAAGTTGAAATTCTTAGAAATAAAAATTGAGGGGGGGGGGGGGGGTTATGTTTCTTATCTTTCTTTTTTGGTTGCATTCCAAAGGGTGAAAAGTCATTGTATTTTCTGTCTACATTTTTGCCCTCAAACACTAATAGGTGGCTTGCATGTAAATTTCCGAAATCAAAGCAGATGGATGTAATAATGCCAAAGAGTCAAGTTGCATAGCGTTGAGAAATGATAACAGAAGGAAGAAAGGGAAAGGAGCTGGAGGAAAGGTAGGATTATAAAATGCTGTAGTAGATCAAAATAAGCTTGCAATTAATGTAATGTTCAGCAGAAAGGGGGGAAAATCTTAGTTACAAAACCAAACATTTTCCCATGGCTATTAGCTCCATAAGTTTTTCAGATCTAGCAACATATCCTCAGTAGATATGAGGACTTCTCCTTGAACTATAAATTATCGAATTGATTTTGGAGCCACTAATACCTGTCTGGAGTAATTGTTTTTCGGTGCCCTAAGAATCGACGATGACCTTCAACTGCTCTTGCCATGTTACCCGAATGTGATGGAATGAAAACGTCACTTTCTACAGAGATAATATAATCGAGCGCTGCAGTCTGCGATGCATGATTGGAAAACGTTCTCAGTTCTTCTTGAGTTGCAAGCATTTCCTGTAACGAATGTTTTAGTCTGGCTGCTTACAATAGTTTGGTTTTTTAAGTAATTCAGTATTCTCAGTTCAAATCCAAATTGCCAACTGAACTAACTTTGAATACTATGTTTGGAAAGCGAGATGTAAGCTCCAACAGGCGTCTCTCACCACCATAAATTTCCCCAGCAGCAATATATATCAGTGTAGACCGTGGAAATCCAAGAGCTTGAAGAAATATTCCGACCTCCATTGGAGTTAGTGGACAGAGACCACTGATTCTCTGTTCCGTTGAATTAATATTCTTGATTTTCCAATGACTTGTTTTTTCCCTAATGAAGACCAAAAACAACATAGAAAAGCAGTATTTATGTGGAGAATTCCAATTAAATGCTCTTAATAGAAACTGTCCTCTAAACAGATGCACAGCAATTTTCAATAACCAGCAATAGGAAAAATCAAATGCTTTTGGATGCTGAATTTGAGCTCAAAATAAGCTACTTAAGCATGCTCCAGATGACATAATATGAAAAAATATCTGCTCTACCCCAAAATAACGTTATGAAGATGTTTATTCAAAAAATAAAGATAGATCAAACTATAGAGATCCAAAATCTAGGAGACCTAAAAGGAACCTGTTTCACCAGATTCAAATCCCATGTACATAAGCAATAAGAGATTTGGAGAATAATTAATGTTGTAAAGTCATTTTTACCAAGTTGGACAGAGGACCACATTGGTGTTAATGAGTTAGACAAGCCAGAAAACCAGGTTCAAAACTTGATTCACTATAGTTATTCAACATGTAACATCTTAACAAAGTAAGATTTTTGTTAGTTGTATATAACGGTCAATCTCATGAAAATAAAATGCTAAATTTTGTTTATGAAGTTTATGGGTATCAGGAGAAGTGGCAAAGAGAGAGATGGCAAAGATTATCGCATAATCAGTCCCCTGTTTTTACCCATCTTTTTTTAAAAAAACAGACTGAAAATTATTCCAAACATAGGGTAACAGTGGTTTTAATTGGTTTAAAACCAACTCAGAACTCTCAATATTAGAAATACTCAAAACAAGTTATGTTTATCCTTCCTGTATATTTTATATATAAAATTATAAAAGACACACTATCAAAACATGATTTGGCATCTATTAACTTTTGCCTACTCAAAAGATAATATCTGAATATATTAAGTAACTTTTTGGCCCCTTCAGAATCAATACAACACATTTTGGCTTAATTATTTTTTTACTATAAAAATGAAAATTATAAAAATATATTTAAAATAGTTAATATAATATTAATAATGCGAGTCACGGAACTCCACCAATTTTTTTTTTTAAATTTCGAGTTGGAGTTGCAGATCACATCCGCGACTCACACAATTTTTATATTTCTTTTAGAAAAATACCTGCGTCCCAATTATTGGGGAGTCAATTATGACTCCCTTGGTAAATTAAAGGGAGTCGTGGACTTGTCCACGACAAGTCCGCGACTCCCTTCTTTTTTTTTTAAATTTAATAATTAATTTTTATTTATTACAATTAATAATTTATTAATTAATAAATTATAAATGTAATTAATTATATTTTTAATAAATTTATAATTTATATAATATCAAAAAAGTATACTAATTGTAATTGCTAAAGGTGATCGTCCGTTCTACAAGTGCGCCGGTGTCGTTGACGCCAAGATAAATTTTACACATCTTTCTGTAATTTAAAATTACACATAAACAATAAATTTTACAGACTTAATAATTAATAATATTACATGGGAATATTAAATAAGAATAAAATAAAAACTTTCTGTAACTTTTTTTTCTAACATCACTAGTTTTCTTCCAAATGCTAACGGAAGGGGGTTAGGTATGAAGGGAGAATTTTCAGAGGAAGTGTATGTGTAATTTTAAAACTTCTCTAGGTAAAAGTATAATTTCTCATTTTCGAAGTAGGTCTAAGTGTAATTAACCATTTTTGTCATGTATATATTATTATATCTTCGTTTGTCATATTCCGAATTTCTTAGTGTATATATGTATTCTTGGCATATAATTTAGACATACAAATATTTTTACTTTTTATTAGTTTTAAATTTTGTTAAATTTATTGTTTATGAAGGAAGTAAAAAGTGATAGTATTTAGTATAACGTTTCACCAATTCTATTTTCATTATTTAGTGGATATCATTTAATGCATAGCGCATAATATAAGAAGACCTCTCCTATCAAAAATATAAAAATATATATAAGAAGATCTCGACGCCAATGACGGTGGCACACTTGTGAGACAGACGGTCACTTTTAACAATTATAATTAGTAAGTCCCTAATAATTCTAGTCCGCGACTTGAGTCAGTGACTATGTTATTTTTCTAAGAAAAATAAAAATTGTGCGAGTCCCGGATATGATCCTCGACTCCAACTCAAAATTAAAAAAAGAAGATTTTTTGGTGGAGTTGCAGACGCAGTCCGCGACAAGCATTATTAATATTATATTAATATTTTAAATATATTTTTATAATTTTCTTTTTCTTATAATAAAGAAATAATTAAGCCACACATTTTTATCCATTTTCAAGAATTTTCAAATATTTTGAAATAGTAAACACTCATCACGTTCCTCAATATATACTTCAAACTTTGCAAAGCCCAAAATCATTTTTTCCAAACCTTCAAAAACCTAACTAAAAACATCTCCAAACAAAGTGATTGTTTCCATACTTCTCACACCATCATTATATGTTTATGATAACTGAATTTGTGAATTCACTCTCCTCTGCATACTTAACGCATCCAACCAGTCTCCTAAGCAATCATATAAGTAGCATATTTATGCAGACGACTATAATTATTCAATTCATTGCCCAAAGGACAAGATGGTTAGATTCAAGACCTAGAGACACCAATAATCATCTTGAGTTCAACACTAACGAGCACCCATATGGTTGTATCTCAAAGTCATATGGTGCATAACAACTTTATCGCTGACTTGAACATGAACAGTTGGTTCCACCCAGTGGTATCTCCAGGTCATATTCAGCAGTTAAAACCAGATTATCAGTTGACTGATAACAATAACGGACTTTGAGCCAGTGGTGACATTCTATCCATTTACAACTCTGGAACAGTGTTGTAGGCATTTAATCTCAACAGATATAAACAATAAATAGCCTTAAGTCATGTCCTCATGTGTAATTAATAAAAAATTTCACCTCATTACTCTGAGCTCCTCTGATTCTGCATCGCTAAGCCCATATGTACATCCAGTAAAAGACAGCATATCTTTCTCATATCTTAGATGAAGGGCAATGTATCTTTTTGCACGTGATTGCAGCCGCTCCATGAGCTTCTGTGGTGTCACTGTCATTTATGCTCAGAATGGAATATAAAGTGAATCCCCATAGGAGACCTCTTAAAAGCATCAGAAGAATTACAAAACTCAAGAGAGATTGTACAGATGTAATTTGAGTTGAATTCTCTTTTTGTTATGTATCCAATAGGACAATAATGAATTCTGATTATCCTCCCAGCATTGTAATGCATGCATGTTGATATTTTCATTCAAAAATGTGCAAGAACTTAGTGATTGGTCCTCATTGGTCTCATATAGGTCTGATAAGAAAGGACGAGATAATGGTTTTCACCTTTCCCAGACTCTCGATAGAAGGAGAGAAGCGAAGAGCATGGTATAGAGCACGACATCTTAACCTCTGTATGTCAAGAGGCAGATAATTGTTTGCAAGTCTAGCATCTGATTTTGCAACATGAATTACCTGCAGACAAGAATCAATAGGTCAAACCATAATTCATATAATGGTTTCGCAGCAAGCAATATAATACCAACTACAACTTTTAAAGGAAAAAAAAGAAGTAATTTACTTCTTTAGTTCTTTAAATATCATGGACTTTGTTTTTAAGATCAGAGTACATGGGAGTGTGTTTGTATTATGAAAGTTAAGTTGAGTCTGTTTTTGAACACATA
Source organism: Sesamum indicum (assembly GCF_026168435.1). Lineage (NCBI taxonomy): Eukaryota > Viridiplantae > Streptophyta > Magnoliopsida > Lamiales > Pedaliaceae > Sesamum > Sesamum indicum. The sequence continues at coordinate 13,840,475 of NC_142669.1, read as the reverse complement.
GGAAGATTTACTGTTAGGAACACACTGCTAATCATGGTTTGATTAGGTAGGTCAGTCCAGAGGATGTTAGTTTGTTGAAGCTTTAGATAGTTGTAAAGCTTGGGGGCTCATGGCTTTGCCCTTGCTATGTACTGGACTAAAAAGCTGTTTTGGGTAGCACCTCATTGCATCTTTTGTAATTTCATTTGGTTTTGGGTAATATGTGTAGGTATAGCGAGGACCAAAATTTATTGTTTATAACACACATTTTTGGTGGAGGAATCAGTACTCTATTAGCAACTATAAACCTATCAGATTGGACTCCATAGAGGCTAGTTGCAGTAGCCCAGAGATTACAATTGGTTGGTCTATCTCAGATTGTTTCTTATTAGAACAATGGAGTGCTCATCGTTGGTTATGCATGTGGCTTGAAATTTCAGTTCCAATTTCCAAACCTAAATTGTTTTTCTGGTTTCAATAATTATTAGGCAGTTAAAAATAAAATTAGGTCATTTAGCCGTAAGATAACCTAGTAATCTGTCTATAACGAACTAAATGAATGGATAGGTGAAGGAAATGCATCACTGCAGTAACTGAGAGTTCATTTGCGCATCTTAAGAATTAACAGGAACTGCTCCAATTGTCATACAATTATTTCAATTAATCTTTATTATTAGATGTCTTAGTGGATCAGAGATTTGATTCGTGGAGTTGAGGGATATTGTATTGGACCAACTGACAGTAACATAAAGTGGTTCTTGGCCTGTTCCACATTTTTTTATATATACGATATAGTTGTCACCCATTTGATCATTTATTTGATCAACTGTTTCTACTAATTTCCACTGTTTAAGTGGTGTTTCCTGCCAAAGAGGACCTAGCGGATAATTAAACATTTAAGACTGATCATCTTTGCTAATTATGTTTATTCAATCATATGTTTAATTACAAGGATAAATGCAATGTATTTTTTATAAGCTCTAAAATTAGCTTATCCTTGTTTCTGCCCTTTGGGAGGATATATTGGCATTGGTAAACATTTCTTATTACTCAATAGCCACCAGCTAGATATACCACTATACAATTGATTGATTAACCATGGATGGAATTTAGCTAATACCCACCATGAGTTAAATAAATTATTTTCTTCATTTGTTGAAAGTAGAAGCATTATTCAGACCTATCTGAGAGGGTGTTTGTATATTAGGAATTCTTATAAGTTCATACATCTCATAAAATGTTTGTGAAGTTTATATAATGTTAAATCTTATATTTAAAACAAACTCTTGGCATGTTTTGATAAAATACAACTATAAATTATAAAATGTTGATAATTAGAATTTCAAAACTATGTCAAAGGTAAATGAGTTTGTTAAAAACTTAATAGTAATTTAGGAAGTTCTTATTTTTTTGAAGGAACTTATGCATTATGCACTATGTTTGTTTTCATTTTTAAATTATTTTCAAGACGAGTCAAAACATACCAAATGTTTGCCATTATTCAGAAACACCTTACTTGTGTGTTTTTAACTGTTTTAGCATAAATACAAACACATATATACACACACATATACATAAATATATATAAAAAAGACATGATTTGATAATAAATAGTAATTTTTGTTTCCCAAAACACAACATTAATCATAAAATACTTATTTTATATTATCTCCAAAAATAAATCTAAATATACATACTATCTCTAACACACATTTATTTATCTTTGTTTTTCTCTCTCTATCTCCACAAAATACAACAAAACACTCAGAAAAAGAATCCAAACATTATGATAAGATTCTAACATGATCTTGTAAGCCCATTACACATACTATACAACATCTCAAACATATTATAAAATATAAGATATTTGAAAAAGGAATATAAACTCATTCAAACACCCTCTACTCTCATTTATCTATTGTCTATATCCATGTAATTGCTTTTTAGTATCAGGCCTTATGATATTGATCCAAAGTCTATGTTTGACCAAATAAAGCATACATTTGCACACTCATTTAGTATGCAAATAACACTTCTGTAACTTCTTATGTTCTCAAATACATAATTATTTTTTGAGCTAAGCCTTGGACATTCTATTCACGTTTATTTAAAGGATGCACTTACGTTTTATTTGTTTTGGAGTTTATAATTTTGAATTTTTCCCTTATTGTTACTCTAGATCTTATTGTATATGCTGAACTTGCCACTAAGACAACAATAGCATCAAAATTCCATGGCCATTAAATCTATATCAAACAATTAAGCATTTTGTTTCTCAACATACTCACATCTATACCAATGGACAGATTCATATATCTCATTGTAGCATTTATCAAATATTTAACAGGATAATTACAGTGGCGCTGCCTCTTTGTTTGGTTCAGTGAGAAGAAAATGTAAGTGAAAAGGGGAGGGTGAGAGAAAGGGAAAAGGCGAGGGAAAAGATTAATACTTTTCCATTAAATTGTTTGGTATGACATAAAGAGAAGTAAATCTCAAATACTTGCCCGTGTTTCGTACACACATAATAAACTGCGAAGGAAAGACTAATTTTTGTAATTTTACCAACTAACCCTTTTCTCATCATTTTGTAATAGAATATAAATAAGCTAATACTAAAATAATTTCAAATCATCAAAAAGATTAAAATTAAACCTAAAACTCATTAAGAAAAATATGCATCAAACGGAAAAAAACTATTGAAATATTTTCTTGATGCCAATATTGAAATAAAGGGAGTATTTTGTTTATAGTAAAATAATATATGTAGGTAATAATGTAAATAAAAATAAAATGGGAATTTTTTGGTCAATCTAGCCTTATACTTCAACTTTTCCGCCGAATTTTGGACGGAAACAAAACTGAACTCTGGAGAGGTTTACATACATTCAATTTTACTTCTCCTTCATTTATTCTCCCTAACGAAATCTCTCTCTCACATAATATAATGGACAAGCAATGGAAAGCACACAGAATAAAATTCTAAATGGTTAAGATTACTCCATAGTCAAAAGAAAAAATAAAATCAAGTCCACTCTTGAGTAACTAATTCTTTACTTTTCTTAGTATGTCAATAAAATTTAGTTAGTTCCTAAATATTTAATATTGGTTAAATTATTAAGTGTTTCATTAATTAACTAAAATGTGTTATTTAAATATTTAACTAATCAAAGATATAGTTATTCTTTATTTGATAGTTGATGAGTTAAGATAATCGACTACTCTATTAGTCAAAATCAATTAGTTAGTAACATTAATTTTATCCCTTGGTGTAATAGGTAACTAAAGTTAAAAGACATAGGAAATTATTGACTAAAAGCTAAGAAGAAAATAAAAAATATAACAAGTAGAGAAGAATAACTAAGAAAATTTTCATTCAGGAAAAGTCCCACATTCTTTGGCTAATATCAATGTAATTATTCCAACTTGTAATTCAATATGCATACATGACAGCATCAGGTAAAAGTCAATAAAAGTAACTTACCTGATGGTCCTTCCATAATTCCATCATTTCCTCATAGTAGCTCAGACCAGCCCATGATGTAAAGTGCTTCCTGGCTCGAGGTAAAGATGCTAATTCTTTAGGAAGCTCCTTCACAATCCTTACATCTTGTTGTAAAGATTTGATGAAATGAACCTCATCGAATATATCAGAGAAAGTACTGTGTATAAGCCCAAAGAAAAGTGGAATAAATCGATAGTGACAAAAAGAGATGTTAAATGTATGGTGACAACGGAAATTAGGATTTGTGGCAAACCTATATGTTTACAGAAATATAACGCCAATAGGAAGGGGAAGACATGCAGCAGAGACATTATAGTAAACCCATTTACCTAGTATCCTGCCAGAATGAACTCTTGTCCAGTTGAGGAATCACTAATGTTGCGTTCATGATGCGTGCCACAGCCACCATATCAGCTATCTACAAGTAAGATATTATTACAAGTTAAAACAATAGAAACAAACTCTTGACAGTTAGTGCATGCATAACAATCAAACAGAAATTCCTCACATAGCTACTTATAAGTATGATATAAACTTAACCACCCATGGGAAAAAAAATAAGTAGCTAATACATGTATCAATCTGCCAGCCTTGCTGGAAGTAAGGTTTTTCAGTATACAAAAAGTCAGTATGTTCTATTATAAGACAGAATTGAGTACCAAGAATCTTGGTGCTCTTTTCTTGGCTGCAAGCAGTAAGGGGGAGTCAAACACAGTTGTTCTCTGGAATAATTAAAAAACTAGACTAAACTTCATATGTCAGAGTGCCCTCTAATGTGCATTTTTTCTTATTCTTCTGAAGGATAAAAGTTTCAACCTAAAATGTTAATGTAACTGCCTTCACCAGACAGTTTGTTTATTTTTTTGTTTGATCAGTTTGTTTGTAAGATAAAGTCGAGATTCCAACCAGAAGGTGCTGGAGCATCAAGGACCAAATGATAAAGCTTGTTTATTGTGGAAAAGTAAAATTATGGCCCATGTGCACCAGTCTACTACTGTCTACTGCCATGAGTATGGGGAAATCCCAGCAAAAATCAAACTTGAAAGAATTCATTGGATAAGGGTCCCCTGCATTCCGCAAGTTATGCTCTAAATTGATGTTATAAAAGACACTGATGATGCAATCAAACAAGAGAGTAAATACTAACCCCAGTTCGCATTTGATTTAATCCTCCATTACATCGGACAGTCATATATCGATCCAAGACAGGCGCAGCTGAATGCATAAAGTTCATTTTGCCAGAAACAGACAAAAAGCAACAAATAAGGAGTAGGGGAAAGAGAGAGCTGAAAAGTTACTTCACAGAGAAGGAATAAGTTCAGAACACTTTCGTCTACCCCGAGCAGCCCAACAAGAATTATTAAGTACAGAAGAAAAGTAAATACTCAAAGAAGAGGAAAATACCTTTATATTTACTGGTTGGCTTGACACATGGATGCAAACCATGACTAGAAGGAGCTTCCCAAAGTTGATTGTCTAATAGCTGCAGAACATAACCAAATAACCTCAGCATCAGGAAATAAAACCTTTTATGTATTCGGATAACTTGTCAGACTATTCTCAACCTCAGTAAGAAGTTCTTTTTTTTTGTTTTTTTAATTTTAGCAATAGGCTTGCTTAAGTCATGTTTATAGAGTAGCATATTTCAATATACAGCTTCAGAAAGGAATTTCTAATAGACCACAAAAACGTACATGAGTCTTAGTTTCATCAAAATTGAGAAAAACTTAAAACTAATCAGATGCTTCGTGCTTAAAAGACTATTAGACATACTTATAGAGTAGAAGTTCGATTCTGTCCAGCCCCCACACAATCTGTTCCTCAAACAACCGTTTAATTGTTTACATTATATTTAATGTTATATGATGAAAATATAACCTGCAGTATAGGATACAAATAGAAACAAATGAAAACGCACATTTTAAACGAATGATATTTTAGCTCCAAATTACACTCACAAAAAAGTTCAGTGGCATTGGATCCAGATAAAAGGCCTAAATTTGCAAAGCATAAGATAAATGCCACATAACAGGGCTCACTAAGATATTTCACACTCACAAGTTTCTGAACTTTTCACTAATTTACGCAACAATGAAACTTAACTCAATGGGTACTGAGGGTGTTTCAAATAAGGTTGTCAAATGATTATAATCTATCCATAGATGTAAGTTAATCATCTATAAAAGTATTAAAAGAAATGCAATTGATGAGTTGAAGCTTCCTTAATCCGACAATAAAACATCCCTAACAGTGTTTCTCCAAACACAAAACCTGTATTATGTTTCTTTCCCACAGAAACTTTTAAGTTCCTCTCCTTCACTAAGATCCTAACAATGCATATTAGCAGTTCATTCCTGATTTCTCATCTTTTGGCATTCACCATATAACTCTATGAAACCTTGATCCTTTCACCAAACTCTGCATACCCACTGTAGATGCACAAGCTCAAAAATTGTGATCGTGAAGCACTTGCCACTTTACAATACTCTTTATGGTCTCCTAGCCTCCTCTAACCGTCAACCAACACTAAAATGTGTCCACAAAGAACACTTGCCACTTCAGAACACAACAGCCAGTTCTTTGTGGCTTCTAGCCTCTTCTGAGTACCATGCAAAGATTAAAGAAAAATTCTTTTTCCTTTCCCATTAACTTGTTTCCTATTAGCGATTAAGATATTGGCAGTAATAACTAACAATATACTTTCACAATGTTGTTTCCTTCATTACCTCAACGTCAAGGATATATCAGGTCGTACATAAATTTTGAGCAGTAGCATTCTTGAACCCAACTTCAATCCTTTCTAAGACTAGCGCCATACTCTATCTTGAAGGTACTAAATATTTGTCTCACATTATCACAACAATGCAATTTATTGTAAAAGCGTAAACAAATATAACTTCTTGTCACATGGCTATGGTTACAGCTGAGTAATTAGTTGCAGTTGAGTGTTTGGGTTGTTAGGCAAATAGGCACCATCCAACAAGCTGCCAAGCATTCTCATCAATTTTCGGTCGCATAAAGCTGCTACATTTTCTCATCCAATTTCTGTTGTATAAATTACAAGGATTTTCATTTATAAAAGTTTTGTGAAAGTTAATTGAGATCAATTCTCAACCCCCATCCCCCCCCCCCCCCCCCCAACTTTTGTTGTACTTTTCTCTCAGAACTTTTGGGATATTTACAATTCAAACTGAATCATAACATCTGCTCGTTACAGCTTGCTAAAAACACTACTGGATCACATAACTTGGCCAGGAATTCTGTTCTAAAATCTATATGGTTTATAACGCAATGAATCTTCTAAGGCTGAGCACTCTCAATTTGTTAACAGTGTATGAGAAAGAGTGTAATCACCCATTTATAATAACTATCCATATCAAGTAAAACCCCACGTCCCCAAGAATCCCGAGACAGCTCCAAAACAATACTACCTTCACCAACAAATACAGCAGGAGACAAGAAAAATCAAGAACCCATTTCCCAGTTTACCACATGTAAGACCTAATCAATTGTCCAAATCAAGGAAACACAACAAAGAAAAGAAGGAACCCATCGCTCAAACTAATAAATTTATCAGATTTGCATTAAAAAGAAAAGCAATAAAACGATTACAATATTAAAAGCATCACAGACCTGCTTGTGTTTTGAATTCTCGACTCTAAGAAGAGGAGTATTATGTTCATCGTCCAAGATATCCTTGCTGTATAGCATGAAAATGAAGATTGAAAGAGCAAAGAGAATGATCACGTACAAAGTGAATGACAGGAAAGAAGATTTTCTATTTCTGAATGTGGATAGATTTTTGGAATGGTGACCTCTATGGTTGACCATTATTTCCACTCATTTAGAGATCTCTGCCTCCAATGTTCGACTACAACTTCGATTCTTCCTACTGTTTTAAGATTTTCGAGAAAGTTAAGATACCGAAGGTCGAGCTCTTGATTTGATGGTAATATTTGCAAAAGCCGTCTGTGTTTATTGAGATCGCATGAAACTCATTGATCGAAAGGGAAAAAAGAGAGAGATGAGGGTGAAACAAATTCAATAAATTCTTATGTGTTGTAAATAGGTAAAATTGCATTTTATGTGCTATAAGATAGGGGTTTAATATTTGTTGATCCATTATAGGTTTGACAAATATAGTTCGATAGAATTAAGAGATAATTACACTTCGATTTGGTATAATTATAAATAAATTTCTTATATTTTGAGAAATTTCATCCAACACCTCTGAGATTCACTTCCGTCTAATAAATAAGTTCATATTGAACAAAATTCACTGAATTTGTTGTATTAATAATAAAACTGATTGAAAATTGATATTTACCCTCGATTGATTTATTACTAAATTATTATAGATCAAATAATTTTATTTGAACTAAACTATTCTTATAATGGTGAAAATATTACCTCCTCACATGCATTAACGTATGAAGATATATGAGGGTAATTTGATTATAAAAAAATATATTTAACCCGCAAAAGTTAGTAATAAATCAATTGGGATTAAATATATATTTTTTTCGATTTGTTTATTAATATCAATAAATTTAGTGAATTTTAACTAACGGATAGACTTATTTGTTAGATGGAAACAAACCTAAGAGATGCTAGATGTAATTTTTCAAACCATAAGGAGTCTATATGTAATTACACCAAATCTCATAAGAGAACAGTGTAATTATACCTAAAATAAAAAATTATTAAATATTTGGTCCTACTGGGTAAGAGTTGTTATTTCTAAGATGGAAAACCACTTATATGTGGTCAAAGGTGGTTTCTGGTTGGAGAGCGGAAAATTTTACTTTTAGTTGAACACGATAAGGTATATTGTACTTTTGATCCAATAATTTATGAGCTTAGCATATTTAGCTTTATAAAATAAATATTGTACCATATTTGGTCTCATAGAATAAAAATTGTGGCACATTTGATAAGATATAAAGTTGTTTATATCCTATGGGATCAAATGTGTCGCAATTTTTATAAACATATGGTCATTAGGATAAAAATTACGAAAAATTTGGTCCCATAGGATATAATTAACTTTATATCCTACCACATATGCTGTAATTTTTATTCTATGGGATCAAAAATACTATAGTATTTATTCTATGAAACTAAATATGTTAAATTCATAAATCGTGGGATCAAAAGTAAAACACACTGTATCTTATGAAACTAAAAGTACAATTTTGGCTTTGGAAAAACCTAGTTGCTTCTTGTGAGGAAATTAAGGAGGACTTGGTGCCATTTTCTTGCTCTTTCATCTATAAAATATCACAAACCAAAAGTCAAAGGATCCAAAAGAAAAAAATTTGGTGCTCAAGATTTAGTGCTTTTTTGTGCCAAAAAAAAAAAAAAAAAAGTAGTCTCAAACATTGACTTCATTTTGATGGTTGTAGGTATTTTAATAGTTTGATTTAATTAAGGTTGCACTTGGATGGAAGACATAGATATCAAATCTTTAATTAGATATTATGTGAATTTGTTTAGATAATTTTAAATTTAAAAAATTTTAAATTCTTCCGTTCTAATTTTAAAATATATTTTGTTGAATCAGTCAATACAAATGCATCCTAAATTTATATAATTTCTGCAAATAATAATGTGTAATGTTGTAATATAATATTATGAAATGAAATGTTGTTATTTTGTGTAAGAAAAAAAGTGCATAAAATTGACTAATTAAGAGACTAACAAAATAAACAATGCATCACAAAAATATAGTTCGCAGTCACTTATCAAATTGCAAAAAACAAGTGATATTCGTAACATGTCTACAAATTTTTACTTTGCAGAATGCAAAAGGTGATAGACAGTTGTGATTGGAACCCCCGTGGATCAATTGTTTGCGTTTTTTATTGTTGTTTTCTTTTTTTGGATTGCATTAACGGTAGTTGGTAGGTTTGTCAGTTTTTTCTTTCTTTTGTTAAAAGTGGCACTTTGATTCCTACTGATTGACGCATGATTGATATTGAAACATCATGTAAGAATATGGTTAAGTGGTTGAGAAATTTGTATAAAAAAAAAAGAAGAACAAAGAAAAACGTCGTTTACTATTAAATTGAACTCGGGTTTGCAAATTAATAATGACATGTTTCTTAACACCCGCAGATTCTCTCTGGACTTTGGAATCCTTGTGATAGGGGTGATTACCCTCCCTTAAGACAGAATGACGAAAATACCCTCCTAAAGAAGAAAATTAATAAAAATGGCCCAAGATTCGACACTTTTTATCAGGTCGGGTCGCTGGACTGACCTGCTCAATCCGGCATGGAGTTAAGACCCGGATTATCAGCCATTGGATTTTTTTAGTAGGCATTCTGCCAGATGTTGCCACGTGGGCCTACATTATACAGACATGGGAACCTATAAATATCGCTATTCAGGAGCATTTATGGTATGTTGCATTTATTGCTATTTCGACTTTACTTAAGCCTTCTAGATCATTTTCGACCTTCACACCTTTTAACTTAAGAATAGGAAGGCCTTAGCTGGGAGCTTCTCGACAAGCCTAATGAATTTCTTTGCTCTCAGTATCCACATTTCAGGTGGCTTAGGATCAACTGCGACCCGACCTTCAATCACTGAGGATCACGAACCGGCCCACATAAGCGACCTAGATCAATTTGGTGCCGTTTGTGGGAATAATCTTGAGAACGTGTCGAATGATATGGAGGGAGCGTCCAGGAGAGATCATCAGTATGAGGACGAGATACCTACACAAGAGGAGGATCAAATCTTGCAGTTAACTTGAGCGGATATTCAGTGTATGATTGAGGAGGGGAGTAGGAAAGCTATTGTAGAGTATGAAAGGAGAACAGTAACTCCTGCGGTAAAGGATCGAGTAAAAAGACAATTATTCAAAGGAAAAGAAGTAGAAGTAGAGTATGATAGAATCACACCTGGAGGATCTAAGAAAGGTCCAGAAAGGACAATGTCTTATGAAGTAACACAGAAGGGTGTTTTCGAGGCAACCTGGTATCTCAAAGGTAGAGGTCGACAGTGTCAATAGACAAATCAAAAAAATTAGGCCAACAGATTGAAGAGCATAGCCCAGAATAGAAATTCACCATTTTCCAACAAAATCTTGACGGAGGTCATGGATAGTAGCTTCAGGTTTTCAGATTTACCCAAGTATGATGGAAACAAAGATCCCCAGGAGCATATAGCTGTTCTCGAATTAGTTATGAATCTTTACGGCAGACAGATTCGATCAAGGCTAAGCTGTTCGTGGCTACCTTAAAAGGAAAAGCTCAAGAATGGTTTACGAACCTGGCCAACAGGTCAATAGAGGCATTTGAACAATTGGTGCAGAAGTCTAGTAAGAAAAAGGCGAAGAGATTGGCCACTTGTTCACTATTAGACAAAAGGAGCAGTAGACCTTGAAAAATTTTATGGGATGAGTCAATAATGAACTGTTGGAGGTTCAGGACCTCATGATTGACATGATGGTCGACATACTCATCCATGGCCTTAAGAAGAGACCATTTGCTTCTGCGTTGGTTAGAGATCCTCCAGAGGAGCTCAAGCAATTGATGAGATTGGCCCAAAAATACATTGACGAGGAGGAGATCAATGCCTTGAAGGATAATGAATGGTCGAGAGATAAGGATCGCAATAAGGGATTTGAGCGATTAAGGGAAAGAAGGTACAGATCTGAGAAGATTGGGAAAAAATTGTGCCATATCAGCCAAAGTATCACACCCCCTTAAACACGACCAGGGCAAGGGCGATGATGATGGTGGAAAAAGAGAAACTCTTGCAATGGCCAGGTAAAACACGAGATACCCCTGTAAAGAGATTTTCTAAGTAGTATTGCAGGTTCCACAGGGATAAAGGCCATGATACCGAAGACTGCTACCAGTTGAAGGATGAGATTTAAAGGCTAGTTCGTTAGGGATATTTCAAGATTTGGTGTTAGAAAGGAAAGACAAGTCAGGTGAAATTAGAAAAAATGACGTAGAAGTAGGTCAAGAAGTAGATAGAACTAGAAGAAGCGACCCAGAGAGGGAAGGAAGAACCCGTGACAATGCACCCACTAAGGGGTCATCCATAGTATATCTGGAGGACCTACAGGAGGAGATTTTGCCAGAGCACGCAAAAGGTACGCACGCAGTCATAGGCGCAGTCAGGGAAAGCGCGTCCTAAATATTGTTCAGCAAGAGGACATCTTGTTTGGTGACAAGGACCTAAGCTCTAGATCGGGTGTACAAAACGATCCCATAGTGATCAAAATGGACATTACCAACTACTAGGTACATAAAGTGTTAATTGATAATGGAACCTCTATTGATATTATATTCACAAGTGTATTGAAAAATATGGATTTGGGGAGTTAAAATTAAGGCCTGTGAAAACTCCTCTAATTGGGTTTGGTGGAAGCGAGGTGGTGCCAAAAGGACTGATTTGATCTTCCGGTATCCATTGGAGAAGAGCCATGAAGAAAAACATGTATGATTGAATTCCTAATAGTGGACAGTCCTTTCGTGTATAATGTGGTGCTTGAGCGACCTGGATTGAATATGTTCCAAGCTGTGGTTTCGACATATCATTTAAAGATGAAATTCCCAACAAGATGCTGAGTTGGAAAAGCCAGACGCGATCAAAGGGCAGCTCGACAATGCTACAATTTATCAATAGAACAGACTGACACGGGAAGAAAATAAAAAAGAAAAGAAGAGGAACAAGAAATGGGTGATGAGGTTGAAAAAGGAAAAACAGAGAGAATAGAACCAGTGGAAGCGTATAGAGAGGTTGAGCTCATGCCAGGAGAGTTCGTTAAAACAACCAGGATCAGATCGCAGATGACGCTTGAATTGGAACTGATGACCATTAGAGTTCTTAAGGAAAAATAAAGGCATATTTGCGTGAAGTCCATCAAATTTTAAGGGGATAGATCCTGAAGTCATATTACATAGACTTAATATAAAGCCACAAGTCAAACCGGTGAAGCAAAAGAAATGAGCATTTGGGGTCGAGAGGAATAGGATCATCGAGGAAGAAGTTAATAAGTTGTTGCAAGCCGAATTTATCTCAGAGATTTGTAAAAAATGGCGTAAAAGAGCAAGAAAGAAAATTGATTTCCATTCAAAGCAAATCTTGAATCAATATACTTGAATCAAGAAGACAAAGTTTCAGTAGATTTCAGGTTTTCGTTTTTCTGTTGTGAAGAAGAATTCAGTAGGGAGCTTATATAAACCTCTAAAACCAGAAATTTCACTTTTCCCTCTCTCTAAGTTGTGTTTTTCACTAAAGGAAATGTGGGTGCGCTTCTAATACTCGTGTGGAGAGTCAACTAATAAAATCGTAGATACATAATAAAAGTGCAAAAACTGAATGACACAATTTTATCTGTTTCTTCCTTCTTTCTTCTTCATATGCTGATGCTCCAGGTTGCAGCTTCAGTTGCACTTCTTTACACACCCTCCTCAAGTAGGAGTTGGTTGAATATTAACAAGTCCTAATTTGGAGATAGCTTTCAAGAACATGGGACCTAATAGAATTTTTTTAAAAACATCCGCAGGCTGGTTAAGTGTAGAAATGTGCAAAGGATTAATGAAACCTTCTTTGAACTTGTCTCGCACCAAATGACAATCAATTTTTAGGTGTTTGGTTCTCTCATGGAACACCAGATTAGCAGTGATATAGACTGCTGCTTGATTGTCACAATGTAATGGAATAGGAGTTGGAACTGTAACTCTCAAATCCTTAAGTAGATTGAAAGTCCAGATTAATTCACAAGTGGTGGGCGCCAAACTTCTATATTCTACCTCCGCTAAAGAACGCGACACTGTCGTTTGTTTCTTGGTCTTCCAAGATATTAAGCTGTTACCAAGGAAGACACAATATCCAGTTAGTGATCTCCTTGTATCCTTGCATGATGCCCAATCAGAGTCACAATAAGATGTCAAATTGAAATCTTCATCTGCAGCAAAAAATAGTCCTCTATCTTGTGTACCCTTGAGGTATTTGACTAAGTGCAGTGCCGTTTGCCAATGTTGCTTGCATGGATGTTGCATAAATTGAGTAAGTTGTTGTGTGGAGTGGTAGATGTCAGGTCTAGTTAGTCCCAAATATAACAATTTTCCCAACAGTCTTCTATAAGAATCTGGACTGGACAACTGCTCTTCTGCATATTCTGTCATATTGATGCCTAGAGGCAAAGGGGTAGTTGTGGCCTTAACTTCCATCATCTTCACATCTTCAATGATGTCCCTTATATATTTCCTCTGTGTGACATTGATTCCTTCTTTTGTGCAGGACCACATGACTAATGAGGTGCTTGCAATAGGATGCCAAATAGGAAAATTATACATTATCAAGGATCAACAATTTGACAAGAATCATATAAAGAATATCATGGAATCTTGCAGTGAATTAGGACTTAGTGTGCTGTCTATTTCTTCAGAAACTTGGCATAGAAGATTAGGGCATGCTTCATGAAATGTAATGATGCATACATGGCTGATCAAAGAATGTAAAGTGCAAGAAAATTTCTGTGAAACTTGTCCTCTTGCAAAACAACAAAAGTTGCCTTTTCCTTTAAGCACATCATCATCTGAATCTTGTTTTGATCTAATGCATGTGGACCCATGGGGGCCTTATAATGAGTATTCTATTTCAAAATGTACTTATATGATGACCGTTGTAGATGATCATAGCAAGTGTACATGGGTGTTTTTAATGAAACAGAAACTTGAAGCACCTAATCTATTGATTAACTTTCATAAGATGATCCTTACACAATTTGATAAGAGAATCAAGATCATTAGAACGAACAATGGTAGTGAATTTCTAGGACAACAAACTGAAGAATTTTACTAGAGAGAAGGAATAATACATCAAACTACTTGTACATATACACCACAACAAAATGGAGTTGTGGAAAGAAAACATAAACACCTCTTAGAGGTGGCAAGATCCTTCATGTTCCAATCTAAACTTCCCAAAATATTTTGGGCCGACGCTATCCTTACAGCCACATATATAATCAATAGACTTCCAACACCTATTTTAAAATGGAAATCTCCCTATGAAATTTTATATAACAAACTTGTTGATTATTCTCACTTTAAAACTTTTGGATGTTTGTGTTTTGCCACAAACAACTTGCCTAACAAAACTAAATTTGAACCAAGAGCATTGAAATGTATTTTTTTAGGATATGCTATGAAACAAAAGGGCTACAAAGTTTATGACTCAAGCAAAAGATTGGTACTAGTTTCAAGAGATGTTAGATTTCAAGAGAATGTGTTCCCTTATCATGAAGATCAAACAGACCCTTTATCCTGTTCTTTGTCCCTAATTATGACTGAATTAGAACCTAGCCAAACAGATGAATATGAACAAAACATAGAAATATAGGAACTTGATACTAATGCAGGAAATACAGAAACTGCACCTCAAACCAATGTTGAGAGTAATGAAAATTTGGAAAATTTAACTCTAAGAAGATCATCTAGGGTCATTACTAGACCAACAAGGTATCATGACTTTATATGTAACCACACAGAAAGTGATTTAGACATATACAGTGTTACATATTTGCCTCATATGCATGAGTATATACTTACTGCTCACCAATCACCTCAAGAACCTAAGAGTTATGCACAAGCTGTCAAAGAAAGTATGTGGATTAATGCTATGAAAAATGAAATAAAAGCACTAGAAGATAATCATACTTGGGACATTACAAAATTACCACCTAACAAGAAGGCAATAAGGTGCAAATGGATCTTTAAAATTAAACATAATCCTAATGGAACTATAGATAGATATAAAGCACGATTAGTAGTGAAAAGATATAACCAAATTGAAGGAATAGATTACTTTGATAATTTTTCTCCTGTAGACAAAATTGTCACTGTTAGAGCTATAATTGTTGTTTCTGCAAAACTGAACTGGCACTTGCATCAAGTTGATATCAATAATGCATTTTTGCATGGTTATCTTGATGAAGAGATTTATATGCAACCTTCAAAGGGATATAAAGTCCCAAAGGGACATGTTTGCAGGTTGAAAAGGTCATTATACGGCCTTAAACAAGCCTCTAGGCAATGGAATCAAGAATTCACTTCAAAGCTTGAGAGATATGGCTTTGTCTAGTCCAAGTATGATCACTGCTTGTTTACAATGGATTCACTAACTGGTTTCTATTGTCTCCTTATGTATGTAGACGATGTGTTAATTGCAGGACCTTTGGAGAAGATAATTACGAAAATTAAGAAGTATCTCCACAAGATATTTACTAAAAGATTTAGGCCCTGCAAGGTTTTTCTTGGGGCTGGAAATTGGGAGATCAGATCGCCAAAATCGATCAAGGATGTCCAGAGCTCACGGGAAAACTAGCCGCCTTATATCGTTTCATAGCCATGTCAGTTGATCGAAACTTTTCTTTCTTTAAGGTTTTAAGAAAAGTGAAAGATTTTAAATGGATTGAAGAGCGTGAAAAGGCCTTCCAAGAATTGAAAGAATATCTAGCGACCTTACTTGCAAACACTTTGCTAGGTGAAAAATTGTATGTTTATATGGCGGTATCGGAAGATGATGTGAACTCGATATAGTACGGGAAGAGAAGAGAAAAAAGATTCTGATATACTACGTTAAAGCAATCTTATCAGCCCCTTAAAGCAATCACCCATTAAAGCAAATCATATCAAAGCTAGATGTGTCCAGAAGGATGGTCAAATGGGTGGTGGAATTAGGGGAGTTCGATATTGAGTTTTAGCTAATGGGATTGAACGAGAATTATGACCACGTGAGGAACCAAATCCTCGTGATGGATCCTCTACCTAATGTTAGCAGAGCATACTCAATGATTTTGAGAGTAGAAAAGCAAAAGGAGGTCACTTTGGGACAATCATACGGTTCACAACAGATGGCAATGCCTGTGTTCAAAAGGAATGAAAATCAAACATCCCACTGTGGAGTCTACGAGAAGATCTATCCATCGTAGAGGAAATGGGTCTTTGGGACACACCTTATTTAAGTCTGTGAAGTCGGTAAACATGCACTATTTTTCAGAGGCTTTTGGCACGATCACGACGTTAGATAGCCAGGTCGTGTGCAGCTGAGGTTGCAACCTGGAGCATCAGCATCTGAAGAAGAAAGAAGGAAGAAACAGATAAAATTGTGTCATTCAGCTTCTGCACTTTTATTATGTATCTACGATTTTATTAGTTGACTCTCCACACGAGTATTAGAAGCGCACCCACGTTTTCTTTACTGAAAAACACAACTTAGAGAGAGGGAAAAGTGAAGTTTCTGGTTTTAGAGGTTTATATAAGTTCCCTGTTGAATTCTTCTTCACAACAGAAAAACGAAAACCTGAAATCTACTGAAACTTTGTCTTCTTGATTCAAGATTTGCTCTGAATGGAAATCAATTTTCTTTCTTGCTCTTTTACGCCATTTTTTACATGGTATCAGAGCCATCTTTGCTGGTCTCTGATCTTCTCTTTCTTTAAGTCCAATTCCAGTCCCTCTGCAAATCAAGAACTCAAGAAAACTTGAAACTCCAATTAAACGACAACCCATGTTTAAGCCTGGTATTGACACCACTAGATGGATCCAATTTTTTTGTCTTGGAGCAGATCTATCAAGATCGCTCTAGGTGCGAAAATGAAGTTAAACTTCATCAACGGAGAAGGGGCCAAACCTACCAAAGGAAGCAGAGAACTCGAGCAGTGGATTAGAGCCGATTACATGGTCACGTCCTGGATACTTAACTCGATTTCAAAGGAAATAGTGGAAAGCTTCCTATACACCAATACTTCCTGAGAATTATGGTTAGAGCTTGAAAGCCGGTTCGGGCAAAGTAACGGGCCCATGTTATATCAACTCAAAAGAGAATTATCGTCCACTTTGTAGGGCACAATGTTAGTCTCTTCGTATTTTTCAAAGATGAAAAGACTATGGGACGAACTTAATTGCATAACACCAGTTACACAGTGCACGTGTGGAGCAGCAAAGGAATCTGCAGATATAAGAGCGGCGGATCAGTTGATTCAATTCGGCAAAACTTAGACACCACAAAAAATAAATAAATAAAGAAACCTAATACATTTCATGCTACCCAAACTATTATAAATAAAAAAAATAAATTAGATACTAGTTAATAATAATAATAATAATAAATTTCTATAATACGGTATAATATGAAAATAGATATAAATTAATCTATATTAGTTTTTGTTAGATTCCTACAAAAAGCTAAGCTTGTACAAAATTAACATATGATAAAACACTAGCCTTAAGTCACTTTGGTATATGCGATTAAATAAATTTTTATTTTATTATAGAACTATAATTTATATATATATATATATAACAGTAAAAAATTAGGCAACATAAAATCTTTATTCATAGAATTATTAATTACATGTGTTCAAAGATGGTGCTTTGTAGGTACGACAAACTTGTTCAAAATAAAGTAATCTTTATTCCTGAAAAATAGTCATGTTCACTAACCGATGGCTATGAATGGTTTACTATTACTATAAATTCATAATTGATGTATGCAAAGAACTCGAATTATTCACTACATCAACATCAATAAAAACTTTAGAAGGCAATGGCAATAAACTTCATTACAATTCTCTTCTTTTTGCCTTTATTGGCAATAAATATTAACGCTCAGGGGCCCATGACATATGATATCACAAAGTATGGTGCAAAATCTGGTGGAGATATCAGTCAGGTTTAACCAATATCATCTACCTCATTTATGTGTTCAGTTGATTCCGCTTATTTTTATGTAAACATATTTGTTGAAAAAAACATGCATTTGCTTATTAGGCTCTAATGGACGCTTGGAAGGAGGCATGCAATTCAACTTCCCCAAGCACAATAGTGATACCACGAGGAACCTGGTCTCTTAGTCAAGTGAAATTATTAGGCCCCAATAAGGCCCCTCTCGAGCTTCAAGTCCAAGGAACCTTGCAAGCCAATCCTAATCCCGGTCAATTGCCTAATAAAGAAGGTGAATGGATTACTGTCAATTATGTCAATTATTTCACCCTATCAGGTGGTGGAGTTTTTGATGGTCAAGGACAAGAAGCCTGGAAGCAAAACGATTGCCACAAAAATAGAAATTGTGCCAAGCTTCCCATGGTAAGACCTACATCCTTATATATCCTCAATTATTTCAAGTAGAATAGGTATACAAATTAACAACCCATAATCACATGCATTTGTGCAGAATCTTAGCTTCAATTTCGTCAACAACTCCATAATTCGTGATGTCACCACGAAAGATAGCAAGAATTTCCACGTGAATTGTATATCGAGCCATAATGTGACGTTCCTCCGATTCACAGTTTCAGCCCCTGGAGATAGCCCAAACACTGATGGTATCCATCTGGGTCGTGACACGATGATCAATATCAAAGATTCCATCATAAAAACAGGAGATGATTGTGTCTCAATTGGAGACGAGAGCAAAGAAATTCACATCCAAAATGTAACTTGTGGTCCAGGACACGGTATTAGCGTTGGAAGCCTTGGTGGGTATGCAGAAGAAAAGGATGTGCAAGGGATATATGTGACAAATTGCACCTTTATTGGCACACAAAATGGCGTCAGGGTGAAGACATGGCCCTCTGCCCCAGCAACATTGACTGTCAGTGATTTGCATTTTGAAGATTTAATCATGGATAATGTTAGTAGTCCCATTATCATTGATCAAGAATATTGTCCACACAATCTTTGCAAAAAAGATGTAAGTTTCTCAATTTGTGATCCAAATTTTCTAACCCTTCATTTTAAAATAATTTAGACTCTTAGTATACTGATTATATTTTATTTGTTGATTATTTTACAGAGACCATCATCTATCAAGATCAGTAACGTCAGCATTAAGAACGTACGGGGCACGACAAATACTGCAGAGGCGGTGACGTTTATTTGCAGTGGTCTTAAGCCATGCGAGAATGTAGAGGTGGGTGACATTGATCTTACATATAATGGAAATCAAGGTCCTATCACCACCAAATGTGCCAATGTCAAACCCAAATTTGTCGGCAAGCAGAATCCACCAGTGTGTGCCACTACTGCCAAGTCTGCTTAATTAGTTTCTTGCACATCAATTTCATATACTTTTTAGTTGGGATTAAAATTTTGATTTTAATTAGCCTTTTAAAGATTAACTACGATTCGTTGGGGCCTTAGGCCTAAGAGATGTGACCCTCATTTTTTTTGCCCTTGGCATGATCAAGGACGTAAAAGTGAAAGTTGAACAGTTCTTTAAGCTGTGAGTTCCGTAGATGCATCTTTTCTATTAAGTAAATTATTGATGTACAATAAATATATGTGTGACAAGCTGAAAGTAATATTAAATTTTTTGATGAGGAAAATATTAGGCACCAACTTAAACAGTACAATTATGGTGATCAAATTGTGAGTTTCAGTTATTCAAATAGTTTATTAACATTACGTCCCTAATTGCATTATTAATAAAGCAATTATCCATAATTGGTAATCAAGAAATTATACTAATGTACCCACTATATTTTCAGAATACTCATATGGCAACATCAACTTGTAACCTTTTTTTTTAAAAAAAAAAAAAACAAGTATAGTGTCTATTTGTACTATAAATAAAGTGAAAGCTTTCTTTTGGTGTCTCACTTAATCTGTACTATAAATTAAGGGAAAGCGTCTCTTTAGTATCTTCCTTATTTTTGGTCTTTTTCTTTTTGTTTTTTCTTTTCTTTTGAATAACCTAACTTCCATGTATCCCTAATTATATACAAGTGGTAAAAATAATTTTTTTAAATAACTAATTATTTTAGGTAATTTTTTCTCTTTTCCCTACTCTAAATATTCTCATTCAAAATTATTTATTTTTTATCATAATTATTTTTCCTAAAACTATATTTTTTTATTAAATGATATTTTATTATTATATTTTTTGCCATGCATCGAATGTGCCTTATACATACAAAATAAGGATCAGATAGTACAATGACTTCATCAAAAGAAGGCAGAAAAAAAACAAGATATGTGATCTGCTGCCGTTAGGGCAAAAATATTGGCAGCTCGATTGGCTTCCGTATCATTAAAAGTGCCAATAATCACAAAGCAAAGATATTAGAACCTCGAAAGTTTTGTCTTTTCTACATAAAAGAAAGAAGCAGAAGTTTAGAGTTTGTTTCAATTATCAGCTTCTTAATATTTTGAAATATGCCACCACAAGGCCATTCCGTAAGTGCAACATTCAGCAATATTATTTGTGTTCATGCTTATGACTGCTGAAAATGCAATAACAAACCCAAACTCGGAATCAAGAATGATTCCAACACAACCCGAAGGTCCCGGATTTCCAAGGGAAATCCCATCAATATGAAAGGGACTTGATCGATCTGGTGGAAGCACAAAACATAAAAGAAACAAAAGACGTTCAAGGGGTGTATCCTTGAACATTCTTGGGCTATCGGTGTATCAACCCAGAATAAGAAAGTAAAGATCCACGTTATAGGCTATGGAGAAAATGAAAAGCAATATTTAAACTGTAAACATTACTCTGGTCACTTTCTTTAATTAAGTACATGCATTGAACTCCTTTCCAACATGCGTCCACGTAAGATTCCAACATAGGAGCCATCTAATATTGCCCACACCACCACCAGGAATGTGAAATTTGTCCTCGTGCTAGCAAGAAATAAATCTAGAAAGAGAGATCGAAAAACTACATATTGCTGAGTATATTTCTCCGCTCTATCTAATTCTTGACTTGGTTGTAAATGAAGAAGAACATGAGAGATAGGAGACAATGATGAACAAAAATCAGCACCTTAGGCAAGCAAGAATTCAGCTAACTAGTATCAAATAGGGTTATGGAAAAAGTTCGCATTAAGTTGGGAGTAAAGGAAGGATTACCTACTCAAGTAGGTCACTTCCTTATCTCTACCCACTTCCTATGACTCCTCCACTATTCCTCATGGTCAAAATGATCAGCCCCAATCAAACCTTTGCAACCATTTTTACTCTCCATATAAGGTAGGTTGACCTAGACAACATCAACATGGGTTGCGCTTGGTGCATTTGGATGGACTAGATTAATTTGTCCAAAAAATTAAATTGAGCCTAATAACAAACTTTGTCGGACTTTTTATTCAATCTAATTAAATAAAATACCCGATAAAAAAAGCCCAAAATGCACTTAATTAATTAAATGGGAAAAGGGAGATTTGGTCCCTAGGTTTGGGGTAGTTCTCACTCTCGGTTCTTTAATTTTTAGACCAACAAATTTAGACCCGCAACTTTCATAAAAATGATATATTTAGTCCAATTTCATTTCTATTTTCATCCTAACTCCATGCTCATTCCAAATGGTATCAAAATTTAGGCTTATTGAAGAAATACTTGTTTATATTACATATTGATATATTGACTACTATGGATGAGACTTTCAAAGTATAGAATCGAACAAAGGTTCAAGTCACAATGATAATAGGGAATATTTTCAAATGTTGGAAATATATAGAAGGAATTTTCTTATGGAAATTCTTAAAAAGAGTTGACAATAGTTCGATGATAGAATGCCATTTATCACTAAATTACATGCTTAATTCAAGTATTTTAGAACTAGTTCATAGCATTGATAATTGAATTATGCATCTTTTGTGTGAATGATTGATATCAGCCCCTTTTGAAAAAAAGAGAGCCAAAAAGCCTCAAATGGAGCTGAAAATTATCAAGGAAAGTTGGGACAGAAATAGACTTCAACATTTGTTGATCACGCCCTATTCTATCTGCAAGGTTGTTTGATGGGAGAAACCAATTTAGAAAGTTTCTAGAGAATATTTATTTGTTAATTGCTGGAAAAAAACTCAAAGGGACAAAAAAAAAAAGAAAAAGAAAGCCCCAATTGCTGCAGATAAAAAGGGGAGGAAGGGAGAAAGAGGCCATTCATCATTTTGGAGCTTGGGAGTCAATGTCCTTTTCGATCAATTTTTCTATATTTTTAGCTTATGTTTTCGTTTTGGATTTTTAATTTTGCTACGAACATGTTGTGTAGCTAAACCTATTTTCTAATTCAAAGAAAAAGTTGAACCTAATCGCTATGTTTTGAGATCTTGATTTGTATCTAATTTCGCCAAGTATTACTTGTCTTGATTTACATCTTATAGAATATTACAATTGATAGATCTGACAATTCGATATTAATTATTCTATGGCTATCCATGAATTAGTGATCCATAATTGTCATGAATGAGTGGTATGAGTAGCAAGAAAATTTATTGTGTGCTTCACATGATGTATTTGAGAAAACTAGATTAGACGATTACAACTATCTCAATTGTTTGGTCTAGCTTCAACTGTTTTCACTAATGCAGATGTTGTTATTGAATTGAAATGGAACACTATCATGCCCAATTATGAGATAATAAGTTTTGATTTAGATGCTTGAATCAAATCAATTACAATAAGGAAAAGGAATTTATTATGGTTATCCTAATAGATTTCGAGGTTGAATGCTTGATTGTGAAATTAATCTTGTGCGATCAATGATCAACATAATGATTGGGTGAAATGCTTCCTTGGGTCGGAATCCTTCCCATGGATTTCTTTCTAATAATTTACTTTTGCGTTTTATTATACTTCTATTAATTATTACTTAATCATTATTCAAATTCCCCCATTTGGTAAACGCAACTTGACTAAGAAATTAAGTCGTAGTTCCCCAGGGATCCGACTTGGTCCAACTGCTGCTATAGTTATAGAATCAGTAATTAATTTTGATTATCTTGACAATCGGTCATCCGAAAAGGATTGACTCAAGTCTTCTAGACCAAAATGGAAAAGCGATGGAGATTCCGAAGTCAAAGATCCAAGAGGATCTAATCCTTGACGGCATGAAATCCATAAAATAATGGAGGTATAAAGGGTAGATTTCCATGTTTATGGAAGTTAACATAATCCTTTACCCAACTTGGGATTGTGGATTTGGTCAATGTCCAAACTAATGAAATCATTCTAGCAGTACCATCGTCCTGGGGAAATACAGGTTCAAATGATCCTCTACTAGATCATCCAATGAGAGAAAGTATAGATTTATATACCAACGCCACCCCGATGTCTTTGGGAGACATATGGATTTCCACACCAACGGCCACCCCGAAATTTATGGGAATCGGATTAAGAGAAAATCCAATATGAAATTCCATAACAGTGCCGAAAAATATACCTTAGGCAAAGACAATGCTCCAGCCCTTACATCCTTATGGTATTATACTCAACATTGATGTTATTGACTTCTGAAACATCAAGAAGTTGATTGATGAATAGTAATTATGAATACAGCAGCAACTACGTTCATACTCAACAAGGAAAACTTCATACGACTATCGGAATTAAGATTGGAGGGTCTGTAAAGATCATATGGCGTAGTACCCCTGAAAACACCAAACCAAGTATCCTAGTTGGAGAGTCCAAAAGTAAAATTGCTGAAAGACTAGGAAGGCTCAACAATGTACATTGTATAAGAGATAGATACTTTGAAGGAAACAAAGCTGAAAAGGCTAAAGAGTACTCACAATCTCTTTTTGGCCTCAAACTAAGGAATATTTGTGAAATAGATGAATATATGTCTATTGGTTTTGCAAGTATTTCTTCTACAGTGTAGTACCAATAGAAGTAGCTTCCCCTATGTTCTTTGCAAAGATCTGTAGTCCATGGTGGGAATGTTGATCTAATCATACAAAGCACCCAAAGGACAATTGGATTCATTATCAAGGAGAATGTCTTTCCTCAAAGACAAACTAAAGAATTGGTGTTATCAAACATCCATCTAAAAGAACATGAAGAGACTTAGAGGTAGATCAAATGAACCTTTCTCTATTCCGATAATAATGATTTTTCAATAATTATAGGAGAATCGAGCGAGCCAAGGAAGAGGAAGAATCAGAATAGTGACTCCTACCTCGGGAGTGTCCAAATCAAAGGCCAAATCATACATATCTGGATAGAAAACAGGACCAACAAGAGTTTCATCTCAAAGATCTTGACAAACAAAAGCTAGATCCAAGGGAAGAACCACCACAAAAAGAACCTTTAGATGAGCCCATACTAAAGCGAATGAAAGTTTCAAGAACTGTAATTACTGGACATACGGAGTGAAAGGACATATATCTCCAGACTGCTCGTAGAAATGTAATGAATTATTATAATCCATGGACAACACCATATGCAGTTTAAAAGCTTAATCCGAACAAGGGACACTGCATCGCACTCCAACTGTTGATACCTCTGTCGATTCCGTTCTTGCCAAATGTGATACACAAGGGATGCCAAAAGATTACGATAAACAGCATTGATAATAGGTTTCCCCCTTCATCCAAGAGTTGAACTTATTGGATAGAAAAATATATACACATCTTATGTAACCTTTTAAAATTAGGACAATTATTCTTATTGGCTCATTTTTTTCAATATTTTTGTCCTTCAATTATTTATTGTAATATTTTGGTCCTGTATCTTTTTAATTTTCGTAATTTAAGTCTTTTCCTTGCTGGAAATCTTCATTACTCACTGATATATGGAGGTGAACTCCGGTAAAAAAAAAAAGAATTGAAATTATAAAAATTAAAAAAATATATGATCAAAATGCTACCCCAAAAAAATAAGGACAAAAATGGCAAATAACCTATATTAAGGGGCAAAAAATGCGTATAACTATTTATTCCGACGAGAATCATATGAATTGGATATAACTGACCCAAATTGATCGGTCCTTTTTTTCGTATATACTTACAGAAAAATATATTGATAAATATATGAAATAATGTGTATTTTATTTACACTTGCATATAATTCATAAAATTAATATTTTTATAAATTAAAATAATAATTAAATATTTTGTAATGTTTCAATATATATTAAGTAACACATATTTGAAAATTTTAATATTTTAAACTCTAAAAATGACAATAAATTTATAAAAAAAAATGACCTTTGCAATAATATTATTATTTTATATTTTTAAAATTACGTTAATATACTTTTCAAAAAATAATACATCAGATCCAATCCGACGGATTCCAACTCCAAAAATTAATTGATGAAATGGGTCTCAAATTTTAACAAATTCGTTCCAAATTCCACCTTTGCCATCCTAATCTGCTCATGCACAATTTTAATTATTGTTTGCATCAGTACATTTATAGAGGACAGAATGCATAAAACCCCCTTATATTTTAAAAAGTTTGTAAAAAAACCTCCTATAGGCTAAAAGCTTCCCTCTATTTTGTAAAACTCAACTCAATCTCCCATCTCCGTTAAATCCAATTAACGGTGTTAATTTTTTAGAAAATGACCGTTATACCCTTACTTAATATATATTATTTCTTATTTTAATGATCGTTGGATCTTTTTTGATCAAATATTGATCATTAGATCTAATCAATTAGTCTCAACCGTTAGATTTTAAAAAAATAAAAGATCTAAATTCAACAAATTATTTAAACTTATATTATGTTTAAATAATTTAAAATTTTAAAAATATATTAATATATAAAAAAAAACTAACTACCCCACCCACCCCTTTACCCCCGCTGCCCCCCCAACCACCCCACCCCTTTAACCCCCCTCCCCCCACCATCTCGTCGCGGCGACGCACTTTATTAAAATCGTCGTATCTCCATAAATTCTTTACCAAATTGTGAGACCAATCTCGTTAGAATCGTTTCGAAGAGACAAGTCTGATGGTGGTGGTCTGAGACCAAGATTTGACCGGACGGAGACGAATTAACGGCAAATATGTTCGACGGTCGTGGCTTGAGCCCAATCTCTCTAATTGACGAAAACTCAAATTGAAGGTAAGAAAATATTCGTCTTGAAGAGAGAATTCGAATTGTACCATTGGCTGTAGGAAACTCGTCCGGCGAAAGAGGGGCGAAATTGTTCAGGTTTTTCTTTTTTTAATTAATTTTAATTATATTAATTAAAATATATTTTATTTAATTAAGAATATTTAAATAATTATAAATATTAAATATTTTAGCTAATTAAAAATAATTATAATAATAATTATTTTAATTAAATATATATTTTAATTAATTAAAAATATTTTAGATTTTACAATTAACAATTATAACATTATTTGAATTTAAATATAATTTAATTTAATATTTAATATTAAATAAATTAAATATAATTTAATATTTCAATTTAAAGTATAAAAAAATTACAAAAACAAAACAAAAATAAAAAAAGGACATTTTAGTAAAAAATACCTAAGAAAGATATAAAAAATACTTAAAAAGTACCCCATATGCACAAAAAACGCGTGTAATGCACCTACCGTTAATTACTAACGGAAGGGGTGTTGTTGAGTTTTACAAAATAAAGAAGGGTTTGTAGCCTATTTTCATAAAAGAAAGGTTGTTTTTACAGAAATTTTAAAAGCGGGAATTTTATACATTTTGTCCCATTTATTAAATGAAAAATGTAATTGTTGGCAATAGTGGTGGAATTAGAGAAATGTATAAAATCTCCCCCACCACCCATATTGTCCCTAACACGTATAAAACCAGACGGTTCCTGAAATAGAATCATTGCCATTACAATGTTCGCTCTTCTTTCGATTGCCCTCCTCTCCCTTCTTCTCCTCTTTAACCTCTCCTCCGCCTCCTACCAGCCCCAGCTCGCCACCATCCCACCTTCAGGCCATGACAATATTCACGTGGCCTGCAAGGCCTCACGCGACCCTCCTACATGCCAAGCCTCCATACTCCATTCCAATCACGTGCTCCCAAATGCCACCCTTCTGCAGGTAATTCAATCCGCCTTGTGGGTTTCCTCGCGGAATCTTAATAAGGGACGAAAATTGGTCCATGATATCCTGGAGGCATCGGCTGGTAACCAGAACCGTTCCAATGTAGCCAAAGTTTGCGCTGAGGTGCTGTATTACTCCAAGTACCGGACGAACATGACGGCCCAGGCCCTTTCACGTCGCAAGATCAAGGACGCGCGTGCATGGATGAGCGCTGCCTTGGGCTACCAGTACGCCTGCTGGGGAGGGCTGAAGCACGTGAACGATTCATCCCTGGTGGGGAAAACGATGGCCTTCTTGCACTCCTATTTAATTCCGTCCTCTAGCAATGCGCTTGGAATGATTGTAAATTATGATCTCTTTGGTGATCAAACCGGGCTTTGGGGCCTGCCCAAAACGGAGAGGGATGGGTTCTGGGAATCCGGGTCGTTTTCCTCTCGTTCCAATCCATCCGGCGGCGTGCCGACGGGGCTGATAGCCAACGTGACAGTGTGCAAGGGCGGGCATGGGTGCGATTACGAGAGTGTGCAGCAGGCTGTGAATGCAGCCCCAGACAAGTCGAATAAGCAGTTCGTGATATTTATAAAGAACGGGGTATATGAGGAGACGGTTCGAGTGCCGATGGGGAAGAGGAATGTGGTGTTCTTGGGGGATGGCATAGGGAGAACTGTAATTACAGGGTCCATGAATGTGGGGCAGCCGGGGATGAACACCTACAACTCCGCCACCGTTGGTAAGTTGATGATGGTTTCTAATTTTTTTTTGGGTGAATAGCAATTTACCCCCTATAATATTGAAAATGAGCATATTACCCCCTATGAAAAAAATATAGCAATTTTACTTTCTTATACAAAGAGTTAAATTACTTCATTTTGAAAAACATAAGAAGGTAAATTGTTGTATTTTAAAAAATATAGGGAGGTAAATCGCTATTTATTTTTTCATAAGGGGATAATTTGCTCATTTGCGATATCATAAGGGGGTTGCTTGCATTTTTTCCTACTTTTGGCGAAGTTTCTACTGCTTTGAGGGAAAATCGTATTTTAATTCAGTTCAATTTGTTATAATTTTCTTAAATTGCATGTTTTGTTTCTTAATATTAGTTCTTACATACACTTTTCATTCAATAATTACACAAAACTCTGAGAAAATTTAAGGGCTTGTTAGTTATTGGATAAAAGGTGCACGTGAAAACTAAAATTAAGAAAAATATCAACTTGTGTGATGCAGTACTAATACTGAAAAACAGTAATAAATGAGGCAAGATTATAAAAGCCCTAATTCACTGCGCTTTCTTAACATTGCCATTCCGAGTAGGTGTTGTTGGTGACAGATTTATGGCCAGCGGTGTCACTTTCCAGAACACAGCAGGCCCTAATGCGAATCAAGCAGTCGCCTTCCGATCAGACAGTGATCTTTCCGTCATTGAAAATTGTGAATTCATCGGCAATCAAGACACCCTTCATGCCAACAGCTTGCGGCAGTACTACAAGTCATGCAACATCCGAGGAAACATTGATTTCATATTCGGAAACTCAGCTGCATTCTTTCAGGACTGCGTCATTCTTGTGGAACCAGGAAAGAGTACTCAGAACAAGGTAGTCACCGCCAGCGGTAGAAACGATCCCGCCCAGTCGACAGGGTTCGTCTTCCAGAACTGTGTGATCAATAGCACAGATGCCTACATGGATTTGTATCATGGAAAGACGGACATGCACAAGAACTACCTCGGTAGGCCGTGGAAAGAGTATTCAAGGACAGTTTTCATGCACTGTACAATAGGGGATCTTATTGCCGCAGATGGATGGATGCCTTGGAGTGGTGATTTTGCACTCAATACTCTCTATTTTGGTGAACTTGAGAATACTGGGCCTGGATCTGATACGTCCAAGAGAGTGAGCTGGAGCAGCCAGATCCCACCTCAGCATGCTTCCTCGTACTCGGTCCAAAATTTCATCCAAGGGGATCAGTGGATTCCTAGAAGTTCTTGATTACCTCTGCCTAGTGCAGATACGATGATGCTCAACTTACAAAATCGAGTATGTGTTTTACAGAAATTTTTTAAGTGTTTTTTTAAAATAAAACATGGATTAAATTCTTGGGATCATCTCTAAAGTTTGGCGTGATTTGTTGATCTTTTTATTTAATATTTACGATGCTTTAACGTAATTTAATAGAGTTAATTGCAATTTTTGGTTCCATATTATAGATTTTTTGGTAGAAATAGTCCCATGCTTTTTGAAATAGTTATTTTTGTCCGTATCTTATTGATTTATTGTAATTTTGATCCTGTTCTTGAGATTTGGACGGCATGGCCGTGCGTGCTCGAGCTAATTGAGGGAAGAAATGGGCTAACACGGTTTATTCGAGTTAATTATATTTTTGACACTATAATTTATAGTATTTTTGCAAATTCATATATGTTTTTTGAAATAATCATTATTGATCTCATATCTTAAATGTATATTATATTTTTGGTTCTACAATTAAAATTTGGACAAAATTTCACGTACCCATTAAGTGATCGGTAAGCTGCACTACAAAAAAATACTTTTGCCTAGGAAAATTTTCATCACATAAAGTAACAATTTTGTCACATTAGCGTAATGTAAGGAAAAAAAGTCACAAACTTGATCTAACAAATAAGCTCCTGCATTAGGCCTAATATACTATAACACGATGGACTATAATTTTCTCATATATAATTGTGAGGAAAGCGATTTTCTTGCAAATAAATGGTGTACGGGACTAATTAATACGCCCTCGTTTTAAATATTACTTTCCTCGCAATAAATTACTTTTTCACAAAAAAAGATTATATTCTACTATATATGACCAAATTAGGGTGGTAAAATGAGTTAAGGTCCATGGAATCAACTCAATCCAACTATTTCTGGATTGAATTGGGTATATTTTGATATAGGTTGAAGTTAATTTTATATGGATTCAACCCATAAAATAAAATAAAAAAACTAAAAGAACCCACCATTTTTTTTTCTTTTTTTTCGTATACACACTGTCTCGCACATACACAAACAAGCTCACAACTCATCTTGCTTTGAAATTAACAAATAATCTGTGATGAAAATTTTCCATAATCTATATTAAAAAATTAGGAACTATTTTAAGTAGTATTCCTCACATTTCAAAAATCTAGTTTATAAAAAATTTAAAAAAAATTGTGACCAAAAAATTCTCACATTATAGTTTTATTTCAATTAAAAATATATACAATATTTCCTGACGCTAAGATTCTGATATGGCATAATTTATTCATCACAAAAATTATTATTCGCAAGTTTATCATAAAATTAGCATTTAAGTAGATTCATATGGTCATTCCTATATCTTGCCCTAATATAGAGAAATTTCACACCTCAATCTCGAACTAATTTCTATATAAATATTAACCTGGAACTTTTCATCAAAATAAAATAAAATCTTGTGTCAATTAGATTGATACATATTATGGTTCAGCAACACCACAATGGTCAAAAGACTTTTACAAAAATCCGACGACTATTCGGGGGCTAAACTCTAAAATAGAGGTTAGCACTATGATGCTTAAATCAGTAATGTTCTTCCTGAAAAATAAATAAAAAATTTGAACCAAAGTCAAAATAATGATGGAAAGTAAAGTTGATTTTATCTAATTCAAATTAACAATTTAATTTAATTAAATAAAAATAAAAACTATATATTATATATAATTAAATTTGAATATATATATATATATATATTAATATATACATATGAAAGGCCGACGGGAGGAGGCGGCGGCAGCCAGGGATGGGGGGATTTGGGCGTGGGGGAAAGGAGGAGGAGCAATGAGGGCGAGACGGCGGTTGGGGGGGGGGGGGAGAGGGAGAGGGGGAGGAGGATGGGGAGACGGCGACCAGAGGCTGGGAAGGAGGAAAAGGAGACGGCGGACAGGGGGGATCTGGGCACAGGAGGGGGAGGAGAAGGCGGCAGTGACTGCAGCGGCATCGCGAGGATGAGGAACAGGGAGGAGGTGGCGGGGGCAGCAACAATGCGAAGGGAGGGGGCTGGGGTCAGCGGCGCGAGGGGAGGGAGATGGTGGCAGCAAGGCGGCGGCGGTCCGGCGACTGGATGATGAGGAAGAATTAAGAAAGATGTATATATATATAATTTTTATATAACTAATATATAATATATTAAATATTATTTTTGTAAATATATATGTATTAATATATCAAAATAAATATAAATATTATAAGTGTTTGTTCTTCACGGTAAAAAGACGCTTTTACCCTTAAATATTTTTTTTAATAATAATTTAGAATTATTTATAAAAGAATAAATTCTATAATTAAAAAAAAAAAAAACAATCATAATATGCTCATACCATAAGGGCATGACTGGTATGTAGGAATGAAATTGAGTGGGAATGGAATAAGAATGGAAAATGAATCATATTTAAATAGCATTCTATGATTGGTATACACAAGAAATATACGGCAATCGAATGATCATTCATTAGTTAACTCCAATCACATGATTGGTAAAGGAACGAATAGTAATGGAATTAAATTATTTTTCTGATAAATTTATTCTTTAATATATTTTTATTTTGGAAACATTTGATGCATTTATAAAACATCTAATACGTGAAGACAATGAGAGAAAGTGAAAGATGGAAAAGACGCAGGTTTTGTTTTGGTTTATGAGGATAATTTTGTAAGAGAAAACCAAATTCCATTCGTACCCCATTCCTTCTTACCAATTATGGTCTTAGACAATGACAAATATATCTAAGTCGTTAAGAGAAATTAGAACTGCTAAATAGTTTTATTTTTTATTAGAATTTTGTCTTTTTTTATTATAACTTTCTCTTATTTATTATTAAAAAAATAACTCAAATATATAAATTCATTATTTTTTACTAAAAAATTAATATAATACCTGTAAAAAAATTTGCTAATTTTTGGTCAGCTTTCAATCTCCTGCAAGCAGGGCTTCATGGTCATCTTCTCCAGACAACCTTGTACCAAGTCCCTCAAGTCAACAAGAAGTACTGTCTACTGATTTTCAAGTTTATTTTTTTGAAAAAAGTTCTTTATTTAGAACGTCCAAAAAATAAAAAATTGTGGGTATTTATGGATAAAAATTAGGAGAACAATATCAAGCTCCTTTTTTGCCCTTAAGCAAAATTCAACCAAAGTAATTTCCTGTCAATTTTTATAGGCAAATATGCTATTTATTAATCAATACTTGTAATAAGGAAGTATGCATTAACCATAAAATTATTCTTTTTATAAATATGAAAATTAGTTAGATGTTGGGTCTAATATGGTTAATTGAAAAAAAAGATCGAAATCAAACTGAATATTGAATTTTTTCTTACAGAAAATGAATATTGAACCAAGCTAGGCTGCTAACTCTTTAGGGCTCTATGAACCAACCAAGAGGCCTATGATAAGACAGATAAAGAAGAAACAACAGGAACTCAATAGCTACATAAGTCATAAGAAGAAACATCTAGCTCAGAACTCATAGGTCAGAGCAGCTAGTTCAGATAGTCCAATAGGGTAAGATAGGTAGACCCTTATTCCATTCCCTCCTAGACAGAAGGTTGCACGGAAACGATACTGGTTTTTGACGTGTTCGAAGATTCGTATGTGTGAGTGTCTGTGTATATATAGGGGGAGTGGAAGGAATATTCCAAGGAAAATAAGTAACCAATGGAAAGAAAATAATTCATCTTGTTCAATCAACTGTAGGAAACCCAACTGTAGGACTTCCATTATAAGCACAAACAGGTATGGCGAAAGAGGGTCACCCTGCCGAAGCCCTCTGCCCCCCCCCCCCCCCCAAAAGAAACAATGAGGTTTCCCATTCAGCCTCGAGAGCGCGCGGTTGCCGAAGCACACCGAAGGCGCGTGCTGTCCGCCACGATCGGGGCGACGGCGTTCTGCGGGCATATCGACTGCTCGGGCTTTGGCCGCCGCCTCATTTTAAACTTAATTATCATTAAAATAATAATTTAGAAAAATTGCAATTAATGCATGAATAAACATTCTAAACTAAAGCAAATAATATTTTATGATAGACAAAATAGCACCACAGTTATAAATTCTTTCAAAATATATTCAATAAGCATTATCAAGGTTGTATTCAGCATGAATTAATTCTTTAAATATTTTTTTAAAGTCATTTATGTATTAATTTTTAAATAAATTGTATACGGAAGTAAAGAACATATTAATAAAGTACTTTATCTAATATAAAAGTACAGGAAAAGTACGATATCATAAAAGTAAAACAACATATACAACTCAAATGACTGAAAGTTAGAGGTTCATAAATAGTATTGCCAATATTACATTCGATAACTAAATGTAAAATTTAATTATGATAGTCACTGTTGAAATATAATTAACATTAGACCATAAGATACAAAATATAATTATTTTGGTGTTAAGGGTTTATTCTATTTTGGATGATTTCTTCTTAAGAGTAACAAAGAATTAGTATATCAATAAATTTTACAATATTTAGAAATAAAAGATATCAATAAAAGACTTCTAAAAAGAAAATATAATTAATGTGCATGTATAAATAATTAGTAAATACAAAACGAAAAATTTTAGTTTTAAGGATTTTTTTTTTGGTTTAATAGTATAATCAAGTAATTTAGAAGTGAATTCCAAATAATAGATTAAATAATTTTAAACTAATTATTATCAATTTTTTAGAATATATAATTGTATATGCTAGTGTTTCAATGATAGAAATATAAATAAAATTATGAACTTAATATTTTTTTGTAGCTAATAAAGAATATATACTCACCTTTAAATATATATTTTTACACGTACAACGCACGTGATACATTCTGGTATATATAAATAGCTAGAGATACAAACAAATAGATAGATGATATGTGCGTTACGTGTTTCAATTGTTTTTATTTGGAGTATTAATTTTTGCAGGTATCAATGTTTCTGCTAGCGTTAAAGACAGAGTATTATATGTTCAATTCTGTAATGTCCTGAGAGAGATCACTTGTAAATCGATCTGAAAAAGATCATTTTGATTCTAGTGACGACGCATATATAAGGAAGCCTTAAAAAGGCTATCACTTTCTCTGTATTTGCAAACTCGCGCGTCATAAATTGTATTTTTTGGGTTACACTTATATTGAAATAAATGATTAATGATAAATGACCTGGAAAGTTTGCATTTGAAAAAACCATTCGATCTGAGAAGGATTGAGTCTGAAAAAGACGAAACTGAGAAAGGTCGCTTCTGAAGAACCTATTAGATTGAGAAAGATCGCTAGTCTGGAAAAGACGGATCTGAAAAAGGTTGCTATTTGAAGAACGTATTGGATCTAAGAAAGATTGCTAGTCTGAAAAGACAGACTTGAAAAAGGTCGCTAATTTGAAGAACTTATTGGATCTAAGAAAGATCACTAGTCTGAAAAAGATAGACCTGAGAAAGGTCCCTACTTGAAGAATCTATTTGATCTGAGAAAGATCGTGCCTAGAAAGACGACCAAATTATGATGATCTAGAAAAGATCGCATATGGATAAGAATACAAGTCCGAAAAAGACAACCTAATTATTTCTATATGAAGGAGATCCCATCTAAGAAAAAACTACAATATTGATTTAGAATTGATACTATTTATTATATGGAATTATTTAAGCTCGCAGACATGAAATAGCTTTTGCATTAAGAAAGGTGTCATTATATGGCAGAATTGTTTTAAATACAAGTTAGTTGGGGATTGAGGTCACCCACATCACAAAAATGCAAAAAGAGGACAATGACAGTGCGATCTACATAAAGATATCTTACAAGTCAAAAGTTTTGATTTTAAGTTAGCTATGAACGCGCAATTGGGGTTTAGCGGTGAGATACAAAAAACCTTGATCCCCAGACCTCTTCAAGGTTGTGAATTTGTAAAGTGACCAAAAGTTGTCAAGGCACGTTCAAGCCCCAGATGATGCATGGCTATGATAAATACAAATATATGGCGAATAGAGTTTGGAGCTAATTGCATAGGACATACCTCTAACCTATATAATATGCGGGCAACAGGTCGCGGAAGAGTAAAGCGCAGGCCTGCATCAAGATGAACTACGGAAATGGGACAGCAACCTAGAGGAGGTTGGTGCATCCGGTCGAAAGAGGAAGGAAGAATAATTTCAAAATTTTGGGGGATATGGTATTTTTTCTTAATCGCTACAACAGTCATGTGTAAGGTACTTTCAATACTAAGCCAGGGTTCATTGGCCAACATTGTTTCGTATTGCTCGAGGGTCACATTAGGGGTTACGATTTCTAAGTCACCATCTATATCTATCCTAGAAGACGGGCTGACATGATTTTTATGGGCTAAAAGCTGGCCTGAGGTAGCGGACAAACTGATGGAGGTAGAGTCAGAGCTAGACTCCAGACTTGAACTAGGACTTGAAGACATAACGAAAAAGAAAAAGGAGGTAGCGAGGAAGTACCTGGAAGTGAAGGTACCCGAGGACAAGTAAATCGCACTCAAAGGTAGTAGATCGCACCTAGAGTAAGCAGATCGTAGATGAGTAGCAGTGATGAGGTCAAATCCTCCCATATTTATAGGTGTTAGACCATGGAAAAGCGCACCAAAACCAAGGGTTGGATGCTAAAGACAACAAAAAAAGGATCCAAAGGCTCCGATCGAATGATTGTTTAACTTCTCTTAGCGTGCTAGACGCACTAAGAAGAAGTAGGGGAATAGATGGGTATAACTCTAATTTTATATGAAAAGATTATTTTGCCCTTGGAAGAGTTCAAAATTGCAACTTTACCCAGAGGATCCACGTCTTTTTTATGAGTTCGGGTCGCTACTCGGGTCGAGACCAACGACCTGACCCAATAACCCGACACATGTGGCGGACAACTATTAGACAACTGGACCCCCTCATACACTATAAATACTCCATAGTCAGTGCATTTATGGTAAGACATTAATTGCGCTCAAAACTCTATTTTAGATCTTGAGCTCGCTTATGCTCTAGCAATCTATTTATTAGCTACCTCGGTACCAAACACTGACTTAAGAATCAACGGGTCTTAGTTGGGGGCCTCCCTAGCAAGCCTAATGATCTACTTCTCTTTTTTCAGGGCTCTTACACTTGTCTGGGAGAGGTAGCGAGCTCAAACAACCTAGAAGATCATTCCATCTGTCTAGGAAGGTCGCGTGGATTTCGATCTGGATCACACGGGGAGGTAATTTGCTATTTTTTCTTTTTCAAAATGGTTTCTTTTTCTTTTGTTTTTTAATTTCTCATATTAAGTTGTATTTTTTCCGACTGTAATACTGTTTGGTGTAGAATTAAATGAGAA
Source organism: Sesamum indicum (assembly GCF_026168435.1). Lineage (NCBI taxonomy): Eukaryota > Viridiplantae > Streptophyta > Magnoliopsida > Lamiales > Pedaliaceae > Sesamum > Sesamum indicum. The sequence continues at coordinate 13,803,863 of NC_142669.1, read as the reverse complement.
TCATCGATCACATGACAAGCATATTAAACTGAATATGCGAGAGGACAATTATCCTATATGATATCAGCCCGAGAAACTTCAAAAAATATGAAAACATTCTCAAGGTTTCAAGTGCGAGTGAGGCCCCTTTATGCTGTTGCGTCCATGTGTAACCGACAAGAACTCAGAATGCAATGACAAAGGCATGCTATCAAGACAGAACTGTAAAGCCCCTGAACCAAAAATCTGTCTAGTGGTGGATGGAAGCAAAAAACAGCTATTGATCATAAACTAGCAGAGGTTGTGATCAATGCTGGTGGTGTAGGAACAGGGAATTCACTCTCTGTCCAATTTGTTTCACCCCAATGCCGCAACATACTCTGCCAATGGCAGTATGGATCGATGCACTTCTTGATCCGCTTATCTTGTATTCTGATCTTCCAATGCCCATCTGAGAAGTTTCTTTGCTCTGCTTGCCTTCTGTCCCATTCCAACTGCGCCTTTTGTTTCGATATCAGTAGACAAAACTCTTGTAGTTTTTCGGGCATGGCGTCGTGCACTTTCCACCACTTCCTGTGAGCGACGTCGCTTGCGAATTCTTGTAAGATATCCACATTCCAGTTGCAGTCATAGTCCCTGAAGCACATCCATGGTTTATTTCCTAAGTAGTGAAGAACATAAAGAATTGGTGGTTCTGCCTCGAAGAGTCTAATTTTCTTCTGCTTTACTACTTCATCGTCACCAATCCAGAAATTTTTTAGGAAGTTCATGTGCTTTGGTATCCTGTGCCACCAGGTGAAAATTTCATTCAAGTAGCCTTGGTCTCCACCGTTGTACGATTCGATTTCGTTTATATGATCCATCAGAAGCTGGAACGTACAGTTTGATGGCTCTATCACCATAACTCCTGAATTGAAGAGTGTGCCGTTGTTGCCGGTTGCAGAGATCTCCGGCATCCCAAACAAGAAATCGATGTTTCGGAGGATGAGAAGATCAGCATCAATGAAAATGATCTTATCATAATCTGTCAACTGCCATAGCCTAAACTTGCTGTAGTTCCACTCGTTGTAAGCATCTTTCTCAGCTTTAGGATTTCTTATTCTCTTTATGGTCCTTACTTTCCAGCCCGCCAATTCAAGCCCGCTCCTGTGATATTCACTGATTGTTTCATCAACAAGAATCACAAGGTCTCGAGTAGACCCTGCCATGCGGATGCTCTGGGCTGCCGCTATGGCTCCACAAACATAGACATGTGCCGAATGCAGGATTGTTGCATATGCCTCTCGTTGCCTCCTTCCTGAGTAATCCCTGTCTGTTTTCATTAGAACCTTGTCAGTAACTAGTTATGATCCCTATGGGCTTCGATTGAGCCAGGTTATGAATGCTTATGATCACAATTCAATAACGGAACTCAGAAGTAAAGTAAATTTCTCGAAAGTGGCGTTCTTGATTTCTGATGAATGACAAGTTGATTTAAAAGTTTAAGTCGTTGGAGAGGAGAGTCATTTCATATTGAATACCTGCAACATGTTCCTTCAGGTGCAGTTAGTATTCTCATTTTTGTGAAGCCTAATGTGTGAAACACTTGGTTGTCCTTACTCTAGCACGACGTTGAGTGAACATTTTATTGAAAACTTTAAGCTATTAGAGAGAGAATCGTTTAACATGTCTAACAATTTGTGCATGAAACACAAAACGGAGCAACAAAGTTGTCGTTTCTAGTTCTATTTTATATGCAAAGAAGAAAAGGAATTGGATTGCTGTTACCTACGACTCCAAGCGGAAGTGCAAGCTCACATGATCCGATTGGGAGCTGAAGCTTCTCTCTCAGTGCATTCAAACGTGGTTTATATAACCATATGCTGCCTTCATGTGCAACAAGATCCTTGCAGGTAAACAAATTGGGGATTGGAAAGCACCTTGTCAGGATAAGCACATACACAGGATACGTGCCTTTGCAAGAGGCGGCTAAACCAGCAGCAGCGATCTGTAAATGCAGTCGAGCAATATCTCTGGACCAGTTGCCTTCATTTCTGCAGGGAAGTTTGACAGCGATGAGATCAAGCCGTTGCCTTGGCACTTCAACTTTTGGCAAAGAAGGGCAAATGGGAACATCTTCTTCCTGTTCCTCATCAATCCACTCAGGATACAAAGATTCCCAAGTGACGTTTTTCTCCGCGTAATCAATGTGCAGACTCAAGTGACTAGCAGTGGGAATGAACTGCTTCCATTGATGGACTTCACGCTCATTGAAATTTAGAAGGCCAACACCTTGAATCTTCGCGTCATTAGGTAACTTCTTCAATGCACTTGAAATTTCTTCCCAATTGATATCTAAATCTGATACGTAGCGAGGATCTGAGGCACCCCATATCAACCTGTTCAGAAAACGTTGCCTGCATTAAATAAGCTATTCATCATTGCCTATCGAGCGTCACTTTCAAATACTGCTTATGAGTTCCACGATTATAAGACGTTCTAAACATCGACCATGGACGTACTCCCTCAATCCACGTTCAAAGAACACACTACTTCTACTTTGAATCTGCAGTATCACCGGACTATGGATATAACCATCTCAAGGCTCAAGAATATGGCAGATGATATGTGCAATATCTATTAATGAGACTGATACCCCTATTGTGTGAAAAATGCATGTTGAGGATAAAAAATAAAGACATAAAGAAGGAGAAAGTGCAATCTAGCTATAATTATGAGTATAAAACAACACAGAGAGTGGGACTTACTGAGAAACTTGGTGAGATATACTGTTCTGGTGACAGACAGTCGGAGACGAAAATATCATAAGAAAAGAGCCGAGTACGATGATAACCAAAACCAATTTTAAGGGATGAAACTTGCATCTACTGCTCTTCCCAGCAATGACAAGTTTAAAAGGATTCTCGACGCCCCTCACTTTGATCTTCTGTAACTTTCTTTTGTACGCATCATCACTGCCAACAGGGCGTGTAAATATTAGTCAGAATGAACAGAGCGAGTCAATAAAGTTATATATCTTATGTTGAAGTATTTCGAAGGACGAGTAGGTCTAAGAGGATTTTAATGATTATTCAGTTAGTGAGCTGTTCAATTATCACAATCTTGATCCATGCAGAAACCTTAAATCCTGAAGGAAACAAATAAATGGAGCTTGACTTGCGCAAACGTTCTTGACATAAGCAGAGGCCGGTACTGAATGTGATTTACAGTGAACTAATGAAGCAACTTGGGCCTCAAAATCCATCATCACAAGGAATTAGAAGCACGGGACTGTAAGAAAGGAGGATCAAGAAACGATATCTGCAGTTGGAGAGAAAAGTCACAATATGACAACTCGTCTCCTCTTTCTGAAACAAGGGGCATGTTGGAATCTTTGTTTGAGAAGACAGGATTCAACACTAGCATAGGCATTCGAGATAACCGTTATCAGGTTACTCTGTCAGTTGATTAACAAGTTCTGATTTACAAGTTGGGGATAAACTTTCAATCTGATTCTGGTTTACAAGTTCTGATAGTGGAGATGAAAACGAAGAAATATACTCACAGTCGTTGTCGGGCATCCATGAGGCTTCAGAAACTATTGATCATTCCTTTCACAATCTGTTCAACAAGATATCAAGCTTTAATAAGCAAAACCATCGACCGTCAATATTTAAGGTACATATCGAGACGTTGTAGTAACTATAACAGAAACTATAGGATTCCATAAACAAGTTTAAAGAGCACAATACATAGAAGATGAACTCAGCATCCCCACACCATGTGACACACAAAACTTAGATGATCAGAAGCCCATGCAATATATATACATGTAGATAGATTACCACAAATTTTCGACCAAAAATCAACGACTATTATTCGACATTTGCAGGAATGTCTACTCATACCAACTTATGGTAGAAGATCATGTCCAATCCCAGTAAACAAGCTTTGCTGACATTAAAAGAAGTTGATCAAAGACAACAAATGACTGCAGACATGAGTTCCACCTTCATGAATATAGATTCAATCATTTTACCTAGAGAGAGAGAGAGAGAGTTGGTATGTGTTTGTGTGTGCTGGTAGAGGCCTCTGCAAATGGAGTAAGAGAAAGTGATGGAATATTGAGCAGGTAGAGGGTAGAGCATGGAAGGAAGGTGTATATAAAACTGAGTAGCGTACATTTGAATTCTCCTGTCTTAGTTACAGAAACTTGAGTTGTACAAATTATTACCAAAAGTATAAGTTTCCTCAATATATTGCCAGAATGGCATCTCTACTTTCCTCTCTAGTACGTAATATAGACAACCAAGAAAATAACAAATATGCTAAGCAGTTGAGTGACTTATTCTATCTATGTCTTTTTACTTTGTGGTTTTTTGGAGTTTTGATGAAATTGGTTTTTCTCAAATATATATATATATATGTATATTATGATGTTTATATCTACATTAAGATTTTTTTTACGAAAAGATATGATCATGTAATAATTTATTAAGTGTCAATTACATTTTATCATTCAAACTTCATCTATTTTTTTTTTTTTTGTCAACTTACCATCTCAATTTTACGAAAAATCTACACTTTATCATTTTTTTGCTGGAAAAACATCGATTGTACGCCGTGTACATGTAATATTTTACCCTTACATTATCCTTAAATATCATATGTGATGTTTTTTCAGCAGAAAAATGATCGTATAGGCAAATTGCAAAATTTCGTAAAGTTAAGATGATAAATTAACGTAAAAACAAAAAAAATAGATGGCAAAATATGAAAACGAAAATGTAACTTACCATTTTATTAATCATCCCTCTTTATTGGTAATAAAGCAAAAAACAAGAATATATATATATATATATATATATATATATATCCCTTTATTTTGCATCTGGTCAAACTACAAATACTTGTTAGATGGAGTTTGGTTCACTATACCAACAACTCTCTTTTTTTTTTAAATTAATAATATTAAATATAAAATAAAAAGAGAATAAGAACAAGAGTAGAGGGTTAATTAGGTTAATGGAAACAAGGGTTTGGTTGATGATGTATATAGGTAGAAACTGGCCTGGTAATGATTAATCTGTTCTATCTTTCTAACCAAACATCCATCCAATCTAATCTTCTTGAAGGAAGCTGGTGTGATGTGATTAATCAATATGGTTATTATGTTTCTTGATTAATTAACTCCAAGAACTAATTAATTAATGCATAATACCTAATTAACCTAATTTAATCCTAATGCTTTTCTTGTTAAGTGGTCATTTGGTTTTGCAGTAATGGCTACTCATTTGTCAAGTCAGTCAAGAGCTAATGGAAATGTGTTTGAATTAGAATTGGCCTCACACCCTTTTTTTGTTTGGACTGAGGTGTCTCTTTTTAGCATTATTATTACATTCTTTGTTTACATGTTTTTTATGATTGACACATCTTGCAAGAATGTGGTATGGCATGCCATTGTCTAGTTGGCATGTTCCTCCTTTTCTTTTGGATATATAATAACGGACTTTTTTGAAATTTGTCATAAATATAAATATATTCTCGTTGTTTGTGAATTATCTGAATACCTTTGTAAAATTATAAATAGGATAACAAATACCCCTTATGACAGCTCATTATGAGGAAATATTTATTAGCATATTTGTAATTTCAGGAGGGTATTTCGTAATTTTTTAAACAACGAGTGTGTATTTGTAATTATGGCAAACATCAGGAGAGCCCTTTGTAATTTACTGTTTTCCTTTTTTGGGTCATAGGAGATTTGGTATGACGTCCCGTTTTCTAATTTTTTTTAGTAGTACATTAATTCAACTAAAACATTAATATAACCAAAATCAGTAGACAAATTATATCAATTCAACAAATAACTAAGAACAAATAAATTACAATAACCACATAAAATGAGATGGCTCGAACCCATAACCTCGAACTTGTTCATGAGACCTCAATCTTAGTTTTAAACACTAGGCAGAGACATCATTGATCGTTTTCCACCTTTTATTAGCCCAAAATTCATATTATCATATTATGGGGGTGTTTGGGTAAATTTGTAATTTTTTAAAAATATGAGAACTTATAAAATGTCCTAAAGTATGATAATTAAAGAGCTTATAAATTCCTTTAGAAAAAGGGTAAATTATATTGATGCCCCTAGAAGTCAGGTCTAATTACACAAACATCCCATACTCTTTGTAAAATTATGTACACCACTCGATATTATAATTGTAATTATATGTACATTACAACTAACACCCCTCAAGTGTATATTTGTAATTTTACAAAAGGTACGTAAGGGGTGTTTATGTAATTAGGCTAACTTAAGAAAGTGCGATGTAATTTACCATTAGAAAAAGTAACGAATTTTCAACTTTTTTTTTAAGTGATTCTATAATCTTATTTATCCAAATATGCTATTAATTTATTTTTAGAATAGGATTTAACTTTTTACAAATTCTAAAAAATAATTATAAAATATCTTTAATAAATTTAGCCAAACATCCCTAAGTTCCCTAGCTATATTTTTGCTAATGCCATTTTCTATTATTGTGCTTTTATCCTCTAATTCCTTTTTTAGGTTAATTTATGAGTATGATGATGGTGAATAAAAGTTGAGATATCTTTTCATTAAGAGATATGTTATTGGTGGGATAGCGATTGGCTATGGAGATAACTTATCCTGAAATTAAATTTAATTAAATATTATAAATGTTCTATTTTTTATAAAATTTTAGTACAACTTTTTATGAGGTATTGATGTAATTTATCTCAAGAATGTATTTGTAAATTTTGTCCTAAATAAAAATTATACTTATAAGTATAATTACAATTTTATAAAATATACTTATATATAATTTTGTAAAATACAAAAAATATTTGTTTAACTAAACCTATTTTTAGAAAAGAAATATTGCATTTGTGGTCCCATGTGTTAGGAACTTTTTTTTTTAATTTAATCCTATTTAATTATGATTTTTTGATATTACATTCCGTAAGTTATATATTTTTGCATTTTTAGTCCCCACATACTTTTCTGTCCAATAACTAATAAAAAAGTCACAGAGCCGTTAGTTCAAACACGTGCTGAATTAACAGCCTTCTAACTTCTCTATTAGTTATTGGACGAAAAAATCATGTGAGGACTGAAAATGAGAAAATTTTTAACTTTTAGAATGTAATGTGAGAAAATTATAATAAATAGGACTGAATTAAAAATGACCCTAATTTATGGGACTAAAACTGTAATTTTCCCTTTAGAAAATATTGATGTATTTGTTGCATTTATTTTGAATATTCTAATCTTGAATTGTAACTCCTCCAAATTGAGTAGCATAAAATTTGTAACTAATGAAAGAAGTACCCAATGTATTTTGACAATATTACCCTTAGTATTTTTCATCCAAGTTTTCATGGAAAGGTACTGGATATAAATAAAGAATTTTCGAAGAGGGTGTAAGTGTAATATCAGAATTTTATTAAGAAAAAGTGCAACGTTTCATTTTCAGAGGAGGTCTTAGTGTAATTAATCTTTTTAAATTACAGAACAAGGCAAGACCTGTGCATTTTAATATTCGGGTCGTACGGACCAATTTGAGTTTGACTTCAACTCGATCATGTACGGACTCATGACGTCCTCACGTGAAATCATACAATTCGAGATATCGATATATACTAGCCGTCACGTTGATCTATGCACAACATTTGACACATTATACTCGCTAACGGCCTTCATACTCTCCGTGTTATGATTCTATTGACTGAAATATAATGGAGGGCTTGTGAGCGTGATTTTTACAGTTTCTTGCGTCACAAAAATACATTTTTAATAAAGTTGGTGGAAATCATTACATGTACAGTTAGTAGCTAAATTAGATGAAGTTTAAAGTGTTGACAACCATTACTTAACCAAATGAAGATGATTGGGGAAGAACTTAAAACGTATCACATGTCGGTTGGGACATCCTTTTATGACTGAACTCTTGCACCTTTCGCTAAGTATTCTGCTGCATGCCCCATCCACCATATACATTACGGATATGCAAAGCAAAAATTTAAGTATAGACTACAAATACAAAACCATTTTATAAAATACAAAAAAAATAAATAAATGGATTAAATGCAATTTACCCCTGTGATATGTGAAATAAACAAAAAAAAAAAATCTATAAAAAAAGATTTAGCAAATTACCTCTTTGTGTTTTGAAAAATAACGTAAATTAACATCTATCAACGGACTAGATAAGGGGTAATTTACTTTAATTTTTTAAATATAGGGGGTAATTTGCTATTTTTTTTTCTTACAGGGTTTTTTTTTGGCTCGATCGCATATATCAGTAGGGCGAATTGCATTTTTCCCGTAAATAAATTGAACCAACTTATATAAGGAAGTAAATTTGTTTTATTTTAAAAAATATAGAAAGATAAATTATTGTATTTTAAATAATTTGCTTATTTATAATATTATAGGAATTTGCTTCTATTTTTTACATAAAAAGTAATTAAGCAAGGTAGTTATGTGGATTTATTTTTGTGAATATGTATTTATTTGGTTGCAAGGTAGTTAAATTACGTGCCACACTACAAACAATATAACATTTATTCGATTATGATTAATTATTATAATTAATAAATAATCATTGATCATGGTCACGTAACGGTTGTTTGCCGTAATTTTTGCGAGAGTGACTAAAATATTTATCTTGGCAAATGTTTTATCATGGCTCTTACATTGACAAATAATTTTTTCATGATGGAAAAATTAGTTTATTGCATCGTTTTATTTTTAGGCGTGATTGATAATAGTTATTTACCACGATTTTTAGCCAGAGAGATTAACATTGTAGCTGAGAGTAATTCTTTTTTTGGTGCCAAAATGCGTGGACTGGATTTTCTATTCCAAATAATGTTTCATATTTTATTCTATTTAATAAATTTTCTTTAAATAAAATAAATATCATAATTTTTATATACATAATTCGTATGTAATTATATAAAATAAAAAATATAACATAATTTGAAATAAAAAATTTAATTTGCAAAATGTGATAAATCTTCGACCTGCCTTATTCTAGAGTAAGGGTGGATATGGGTCGGGTACTTTGGATTTCGGGTTTTTTGGCTTCAGGTACCCAACTTTGTCGGATAGTATATTTGACTACCCGACACAAACCCAATAAAATTGAGTACCCGTTAAAGTTGGGTACCCGAAATCGGATACCGATTTTTTTTTTTTTTTTGTTAATTTAAATTTGAAGAAAAGTAGAAGCATCAAATATATATTTAAAAGCATGTATTTCTTTTGAAAATTTTATGCTTATAAATTGTAATTTGTATGCATGGAGCGACTTTATTTTTAAAAATATTATTAAAAAATTTATTGTAAATTATGATATCAATTTATTAAGTTAAAAATAGTATAATATCACAATTAATTCAAATTAATAAATAAAATAATCCAATTCGTAATACTAATAACTTGATAAGTAGATCAACCAACTCACATATCATTCTCTTTTTTGTTTTATTATTTTATTAGTAGCAACAAATAATTCTATTTTCTTTTTTATTTTTTATTATTTTTAATTAGAGTCGGGTACTCGATTAATCCGATCGGGTATTTATCTCCCAATAACCGACCCGTTCTATTCAAAATCGGGTTTCAGCAACCCGAAATCTAAAAATTATAAAATTTACCTGATTCGATTTACTCAAACTCGTTCGAATTGGATCGAGACTCGAACAACCCGATCCGAACGCCCACCTCTATTCTCTAGAAGAGGCAATCTTATGAAACAAGGTTCAAACAGCCTTCCTTGCATCAAAAAAGAATTCCATGAATGGAAAGGAGGAAAATAATAATTGTAAAGACGTGAATACGTTATATTCAAAGCAAAGCAATTGTTTTGCAAGCATGGGTAGGCTTCCGCATGTTTGGTGCCTTTTTCTATGTGTTAGTGTCTACTTTTTTTTATTACAATATTGGACCATGAACTTAAATATATTTTTGATCCTCTAATTTTTTATACTTTAATATTTTTATTTTTTATTTATTTAAGGTTGAAAAATACTCCTGTAATTTTTTCGTATTTCTAGATTCTGGTCTTTTTGGCGTCGGAGTTTGTAAAAAGTTGTCAAAATAAATTATGTGCTCCTTGTGTTTTGATATATTTATCCTTTATCTTTCTAGGACTTGTAAAAGAGTCCTGTAACTTTATGATATTTCAGCAATTTTGGTTCTTGCGATGCTAGATTTTTGCAAAAATTGCCTGGAATAAATCGTGTGTTATGTAATTTTTTCTTTATTTTTGTCTGTGTTGACAAAAGTGAACCAATCAGAACAAAAGCGTTTAATTAAAATGAATCACGTGAGGTGCACATGATTATTCCTTTGACTTTTGTAAACTCAAGCACCGAAAGGATTAAAATTGCAAAATGTCAAAAAGTTACAGGACTCTTTTATAATTTCTAAAAAGATAAAGGATAAAAATACAAAAGTATCAAAATTATAAAATCAGAAATATATTTAAGCGACGAAGTAGGGGTGAGGAGCATTTGTTTGAGCCCACGAGTTTTTTTTCCCTATTGAGGAGAGGTGGTGTTAACTCAATCAAATATTTATTCACGGATCATAAATTAAACTTTTTATGTTTCTTTCCCAATGTTTACTAAAAAAAATTATACCAATGGATAGAAAAATCATAAAGGGGAGAAAATTTATTGGTAAATAATAACGAATTTAGAAAGGGGTAAGGAATTTAAGTTCTTATAATTTCAAAAGTAAGATTAGAAACAAAATATTTTCTTATTACAATTAGAAAGGAACTTTTTAATATTGCAAAACTTCATAGCTGTCATGGCAAAAGAGTTTAAAAGCTTCCTATTTTACTAACAAAAGATTTGGCTAATATAGTTTCTAACTAAATAAACAACATAAAAAAAGATATTGTTGTTAATCACATTATTTCTTGTAGTGATTGTTATAAAGATATTGTTTTATTTTATTTTTTTTGTGAAAAGATCAATTTCATAAATGAAGGATACCACGTGGAATTGCTCAAATTTTGATATTAGGAATATAATTACCTCCTAATGTGAAATTATTTACTAGATCTGGTGTCTTGAATAATAATTAGAAACTTGCTTTTAATTTTTTTAATTATAAGGATTTTATTAAAATTCTGAGGTCACATAGTCAGTCGTTGGTCGCATCGGGTTGTGTTCATGGTAGCCTGATTAGGAGGACCGGATCCAACCTGTATATTTACCCGGACAAGTGGAGTCACATGAGGATGCTTAGTCATTGCATGAATAGTCCAGGTGACGACACACGTCAGGTGGTGGAGTCCATGTATGTCCTATAAATACTCCCAGCCACGGAGAGAAGAGATATCTTCACTTTTATCATTTTAATCACAAACCTAGCTCGCATCATTTTCTTTCGACCTCACCTGACTTAAGCATTAGAGTGTCGTCGTTGGGGACGAACCCGACTAGTTTCACTTGTCTTATCCTCAGGTTTTATCAGATTTGGGGAGGTGACATGGGTAAGATCGTGGTCATTGATCGTGATCGCACGTAAACGAGCCGGATCAGATTGGGAGGTTAAGCGTAATTGGTGAAGTTGAGGAAGATCATGAGTTTGAAATTTTACAATATGTGTGGAATGTTGTTTTACTGTATAATAGTGCTATATACGTGAGATGTTGTATAGTAGTGCTATATACGTGAGATGTTGTATAGTAGTGCTATATACGTAAGATATTATTCTATTGCATAGCATGTTGATGTTTAAATTTCATTTATCTGATTTTGTTAATTAGGATATGATTATTGTAATTATTTTTGTTAGTTATTGATATTTGACGGAAATAATTTTAGTTGAGTTATTTCAAAAAAAAAAAAAGTTATAGGGGAAGTGATTGTAGTTCTCTTAAAATTGAAATTGGCAATAAAATACAACAATTAAGAAGAAAAAACCTCATACATTCAAGGCAAATTTCATCGAAAATTACAAAATAATATATTCATATAAATAATATTATTTTGTTTGCAGTCGCATTTATATATAAATAAAACTATATATGAGGAAGGAATTTACTAATAGTTAATATATATATATATATATTATATCTAAATATATAGAATGAATATTTTAAACAAGAGTATGTATACAATATATAAATATTTTATATACTGTTGTATTGATAAAAATACTTGTATCTATAAAAATAATAAAAACATAACTATTTAATGAAATAATATTAAAATATCGTTTACGTAATGAAGAAATGATTAATATAACTTAATCTATATAATTAATAATAAGGAAGAAAAATACTAATACATCTACATATTTGTTAGTTTGATAAATTTTAATGTCTTAGATATTATAAGTAAGTGAACCATGTTTCATAAAAAAAAATGGGAAAAGTATTATTTTAGTCCGCTAAATATGCCTAATTTTAATTTTAGTTTAATAACTATGTCAATTTTTGTTTAGGTCCAGTAACTTACGAAATTGCTTACTTTTAGTCCTCTGGCAGATTTTCGGACAATTTTACCCCTATGCAACTTTTGAAATGCAATTTTAGTCCATATGCACTCATAGGGGTAAAATTGTCCGAAAATCTGTCAGATGATTAAAAGTAAGTAATTTCGTAAGTTACTGGATCTAAATAAAAATGGACATAACTATCGAATTAAAATGAAAATTAGGCATACTTAGCGGACTAAAATAATACTTTTCCCTAAAAAAATATACAAACATCTAAATATTTGTCTAACTTTAAGTGCGTTTAGATAATTATGGAATTTTTTATTTTCATGCAAAATATCAATAGATAAAAAATAAAAATTAAATCCATTAGCCAATTACATGTAATATATATTATATTTTTCTTCAACAACAATGTTATATATATGTAATATTAAATATTTAAATAAAATGAATTACATTATGAGTCCATTGTACGTAATATATTATTGTTTTGATATATTAAGCTCATAATGGTTGTTTTTTTGTGTATTTATTGAAGACAACTATGGATAAAGAAGCAAGCTGGAGCTCAAACTAGATTGAAGAAGAAGACGATGAATAATGTCATTTGAGCTTGAAAGTGCTGTTGAGCAAATGCGATAACGTTTTCTTAATTAGTTAACTTGTACTTACGCTTTTATTTCCTTTTAGTGTAAATACGACTCTTTTAGTCATTAACAATTTTCAATTGGTTTGGATAGTTGTTAGCCGTTAAGTATGGTTTAATTGCCAATCTCTTGTATAAAAGGATGATCACAGTACTTCTTCAAGTGAATATAGATACAGAAATGTTGTTGCTTCCTTTCCTTAATTCTCTTGATTCTTGACCTGGTATCAGAGCCATTTATTGGTTCTTCAAGCTTTCTTGAAATCCCTTCAATTTTACGCATCATTTAACAAAATCATAACAATGACAGAATCAGAAAGCAAGATGCACAAACAAAAAAGAATGGCTGAAAATCCACTTTATGAAGCTACAGATATTAGAGAATCGAGAAATGTGGTCGATCTCTACTCTTTTAAATGGGAATAATTACTTGTCTTGGAGTCAATCCATACGAATAGCGCTGGGAGCAAAGATGAAACTTGATTTCATAATGGGAAGAGCATAAAACCGCAAGAAGACTCAGAAGAATATGAGTAGTGGGTAAGAAATGACTATTTGGTCACTTCATGGATACTAAATTCCATTTACAAAGATATTGTGGAAAATTTCTTATACATTAATTTAGCAAGAGAATTATGACTTGAGTTGGAAACACATTTGGTGAGAGTAGTGGCTCAATGATTTACCAGGTTCAAAAGAAAATTACAACCATCTCACAAGAAAATCTATCTGTGTCTGCATATTATGCAAAGTTAAAAGAATTATGGGACAAACTTACCTGGCTCAAGCCAATGCCACAATGTGAATCTAAAGCATCTAAGAATTTTGCAGAAATAAATCTCTCAACTCAACTTATACAATTCTTGATGGAATTGCATGATAGTTTTTACCATGTAAGAAATCAAATCTTGTTAATGGAGCCTTTACCAAGTGTTAATAAAGCATATTCTATGGCTTTAAGAGTTGAGAAGCAGAGGGAAATTAATACTGAGATCACTAGTTCAACACAAAATATGGTAATGCAAGTCAAAGATGGTAGAAGAAACTTTGGCTTTATGCTAAGAATCCCACAGAAGAAAATAACACAAGCAGAAAAACAAAATATGGTTTGTGATGAATGTGTGAAGACAGGGCACTTGAAGAATACATGCTTTAAAATTCATGGCTATCCTGAGTGGTACAAAGCCTTGGTTGAAAAAAAAAAAAAAGGCCACAATCTAACAGTAGTCAAGTCTTGAATGCTAGAGAAGTGGAGAAGCATGTGGCTGCTACAGTACGAGTTCAACAAGAAAATGATATCAAAATTGATCAGGGTGGAGCTGCAGAAATTGATAACAGAAAAGGGACACATACAGGTTAATACACAAACAGTTTTTTTTATCAATTTTTAGGTAAATCTCCACTAACTAAATTCTGCTATGAGCTAAGTATACATGTTTGGATTGTTGATAGTGGTGCATCCACACATATGTGTAAGGATAGAAATCTTTTTGATTCTTTAACTAAGACTATGACAAATTCTTATATTTATCTAGTTGATGGATCAAGAAAGCTTGTTGAAAGAACTGGAAATATCACATTATCTAACAAACTTAAACTTACAGAAGTACTTCATTTGCCTGAGCTTAAATACAACTTATTGTCTGTTAACAAGCTGTGATACCTCTCTTGTTTCCTTTGTTCTTTCTGACTTCTGTTGCACATTCCAGGACCTCAAGACTAAGGAAACTCTTGCTGTAGGAAAAGTTATAGGAAGGTTATACTTTTTTTATGAAGCATCCTTCTAGATAGAAATAGCTAAATCTTTTGAACGTGAATCTAATCCTCATTTTTGTCATTATGCTGTTAATGCTCTGGATGTGTGCCATAAAAGATTGGGATACTCGTCTCAGAATGTACTTTCACATATTTCTTTGTTCAGAAATAATCAGAATAAAATCAACGGTTGTGATATACGTCCATTGGCTAAGCAACAAAAGCTTTCCTTTTAACTTAAGTGAATCTGTTTCTGAAGCTTTCTTTGACCTTGTGCACATAGACATTTGGGGACCCTATAATTAACAATCCTTCCAATTGTGCTTGTAGTTAAAATTTTTGGATGACTACAGCAAATGTACCTGGACATTTCTCATGAAACAAAAGGCTGATGCAGTTCCTTTGCTTATATCATTTCATAAGATGATTGTTACTCAGTTTGGTAAAAATATCAAAGTTATAAGAACAGATAATGGTAGTAAAGTTCTGAGTAAGGAATACCAAGTTTTTCTAAGAAGTGAAGGGATCATTCATCATAAAACATGTGTTTATACACCCCAACAAAATGGAATAGTGGAGAGAAAACACAAGCATCTCCTACAAGTTGCAAGGGCACTCATGTTTCAATCATCTCTTTCAAAGATATTTTGGACTAAGGCTATTCTTGCAGCCACTTACATCATTAACAGGCTGCCTACTTCAACTCTTCATTGGCATACTCCCTATGAAAAACTACATTAACAAACTAGTTGATGATAAACATATGAAAGTTTTTCGAAATCTTTGTTTTGCTGTCAACACTTGACCTTTTAAATCCAAGTTTGATCCAAGAGCATCCAAGTGTGTCTTTCTTCGCTATGTACATGGACAAAAGGGATATGAACTATTTGATATTGGGAAGAAAACCACATTGATAAGTAGAGATATAATATTTCATGAAGATATTTTTCCTTACAAAGGAGAACAAATTGATCCTATTACATGCTCGATTCCTTTGCCTTTAAATACTTCAGATGATGAATTTATTAATGTTTCGACCGTGTTTCGAGCTCTACAAATTCTTTCAACATCTTGATCTACCTAGCCTTCATCCTATCAAGTATTAGAATAAAGGAAACAACTAGATGTGTAAACGAGCAGAGCTCAAGTCGAGTTCGCATAAACATTTTGTCAAGCTCGAACTTTTTTAATTATAATTAATATAAAAATATTTATTTATTATGTTAGATTGACAAGACAAAATTATTTTTTTAACAAAAATACACTCTTAATTTTCTTAAACTATTAGATAATTTAAATAATTAATAATTAATATAAAATGGAAAATATATAGTAATAATAATAAACTTATAAGTAGTTGATTAAGCTTATGTTTGTGTAGAGATTAAATATATAAATAAAAATATCATATTTTATTATTAGCCAAACTTAACATATGGCATATTACTTAATAATTATAATATGTGGTTAATTTAAAATATAAATTTGATATAATATTGAATATTAAGTTAAATATATAAAAAAATTTAAAATAAAAAAATATAAAAAATAAAGAAAAATTTTAAAAGCTCGTGAATTTATAAACAGAATATTTCGAGCTTGTACTTGAAAAACTAGAGCTCGAGTCAAGCTCTTAGTCAAAACGGCTCGACTCGCATGTGACCTAAATACCCTCAAATTTAGAAGTTTCGAACAACAGGGTAGTAGAATTTCGTTAAAAAAGGAGGGCACCCCTGCAAATATCATATAAATATGAGCTCACCTAGGTATTCTCCCGGATCCAGATTCCCGTTCCTCCTGTGCAACTCTCTGTCCCTTGACATTGAATCAGCTGCCTTGACCATTCAGTACTCGTACTAATGAGTCAATTGGAAGAGGGAGAGACTGAAAGGTGTCTTAAGAATGGAGAGTCAGCGCCCAGTTCCAATGTGGATGTGCAGTCCGAAGCTGCTAACGTCTCCGCAAGCAAATCATTTTTTAAGCAAAATCTAGTGGAACAAGTATATTTCCATGCCTTCGTTTTCTTTTGTCATTTGAAATTAATTTCTCTTTTGTTTCATTTACATATTGGGTTTGAGGGAAGGGATTGTTTCGTGCTTGCGGCGCAGTGTGCTTCTTGTTTACTATGATGGGGGGTTTAATGAAGCAGAAAAACGCCAAGAGGAAGAGTGATATGACTCTAGAAGAAATGTACAACGGCCAACATGGTTTTGAAGATGACGAGGATGATGACAGTGACTGGGAGCCCTCTGCTCTACCGGACCATCATGTGGTCGAGGTCCCGAAGTGGTTTTGCCTCAATTGCACTATGGTTAACATTGGGGATGACTTACATTGCGATGTAGGCATTCGTTTTCTGAATACTTACTTCTATTTTAGGGAATTTCTTTTCAGTTTTCCTTCTTACTAATAAGCAGCTGTCTCTTTGCCGTACTTTTTTCAGGTATGTGGTGAACATAGGGAATCTGGAATCCTAAAGCGTGGCCATTTGGCTTCTCCCTTTTATGGAGCAGAAGGTCTCACTGAAGATGATGCACATGCAGCTGATGGACTCCAAGGTTTAAGTTTATTCGGCTGATGGCCTTTCTGCAATCTATCATAATTTTTCCTTGTGTATCCCTTCAACTTCTTAGTGTTGTTTCCAATGATGAAAAATAGATGGTCTAGATTTTTACAACATCATACTGACAAAAAGAAAAAGAAGTTCACAAACGTTATTCCCAATGTTTTTCGAGATGTGCGGAAGTTGAGATTGTTGCTTGAGAGACTGATGGTGCAAAGAGTTCATGCAGAAATACAACTCTTGCTTGTTACATTGACATTTGAAACTGCGAATAGCTAGCTGAATGAATTTTCTCATTTACATGCTAATCTGTATCATTTGAGACTGCTTTCGTGATGCACATGGTATCCTATTACTACCTGCATGCCATCTCTTCCCTAGAATAAGATTTTGACGCGTACCAGGGATCTCAAGAACATTATCTTCTGCAATAATGGTCCCAAAGTTTAAGTTTGATTCATTGAGAATGGAGGAAGAGAGAAAAGAACATTTTCCTATACTTAAATATATATTTTTATATTCGTTTAGTTTGTAAAAGTATATAAACATCAAGACAAAATTAGAGAAAGACAGACTTTTTGCCTTTGACGTTATTCCTTTGTGATTTGTTGTTGTATCCTATTCTCCATCTACATAATTAGGTTGAGGTTCCTTCAATCACATTAGCTCTTTAAATCTCTTCTTGGCCCAATACAGGTGTAAAGAAAGCGCTTGAGGTGGTACTTCATTCTTTTCCCATCATGAAGAAGCATATGAATACCCCATTATCTCCAAAAACCTACTTCTTCGATTTACTCACCTCAACCAAGCCTTGGTTAAACTAAGACATGTCATATTTCTGGAATGTCATGCATTAATTGTAATAAACTGTGCATAGAGATTTCTGATTTCCACATGGGGTTGGCAAGAGGATTAGACTGACTTATGAGTTGGTGCAATAAACCTCCTTGTCACTTGTTTAATCATTTTTTCTAAAGTACAAATGTGAAGAAGTAGCTAGGTGATGCATATTGTGCCTGAATCTTGCCTGTGGGCCCGAAACGAGGGGCTGGTGTTATCTAGGTTGTGGAATGAATCATGTAAAGAAAAGACTTTTCCACAATATGGATTGGGAAGCTACTTTCTGGGAAGCAAGCAGTTGTGCTTCTAAGAATTTGCTGCCTAACAGACTAGCTCGAATATATACTTATGCCGGAGGGAAAAGAGTAAATTGAAGAGTTAGTTTTGCTTCTAAGTTGATTATATTTAATACTGACATAAACAGTACTTCATATTGTTGCATAGCCACTCTTTTTGTAGGCTAATAATTTTATTGGCAGAACAGAAGTAAGCCTTTCTCTTCATTAGAATTTATCTTATTTTCCATGTAGCTACTTCATTTTCTTACTGCTACCTTGCCCAGAAATTGTTAAATTTTTTTCATATGCATGTCTTAGGTAAAATGTGATAAATCCATCTCTTTCTATTATTTTATCGCTTAGACAACATAGCTTATAAATTAAAAAAATGAGCTGTATTTCCGTGTTCTTTTTATTCAAATTGGTGGATACCCTCGTCCTTAGTGGTTCAAATAAATTAACATTTGTTTTCCTTTCGAACATGTATAGGTCCTAGCTTACAAAGTTTTCCATCAGACAATGCTACTGCCATAGGATTTGATGAGAGAATGCTGCTTCATGAAGAAGTACGGTAGTTCTGACCAACATTTACTTAGTAATTGTCTTTCACATTACCCCAATATCTTTTAAGTTTTACATCTATCTACCAGCAGTTGAGATATAAATTAAATAATTTGCCTTTATCACTGTCCCCCATTTTGATCTAAATGAATTTAATTGATTTGACACTAGCTTCGTATCCATGTGTTCTGGTCATTTAGTGATTTTTTTTTCCAACTATTACGGATGACTAATCCCACATGAAGATGGTTCCATTTTATTGATTATTATTCATTTTCCCTGGGGTGCATAGTTAATTAGATAGTTTAGAAGTTCCTGGCTACTTTTTGGCAGAGCTAAGCTACTTTCTGTTGTTTATTTGGATGGAAAAGGTTGTCATGAAGTCTCATCCCCATCCAGAAAGACCTGACCGTATTCGAGCCATTGCTGCTAGCCTTGCAGCTGCAGGTTTGTGCGACAGTTACTCCTATCTACAGTTAAACCATCATCCATCTTAACACAGAAGAGAGTGTTGCTGCGATTGTTGTATTATTAACATGCATCTGTTATTTATTTCTTTTGGCAAGTGAGTGACACGAAACTGGGGCGTCTTCTTAAAACATGTTAGGTATATTTCCAGGAAGGTGCTATCCAATCTCAGCCAGAGAAATTACACGAGAAGAACTCCTGATGGTAAGATAACTAGACCAAGTGCTGTTTCAGTGAAGTTAATTTCTGTCACAATCATATTCAGTATTCTGTGATTCCATAATGGTATATGCTTAAAGTTTCTCACTCTAACTTTAAAATAGTGATTTCTTGTCTTCTTGGAACAGATGTTATGGCTCTTCCAATAATATATATTTCCTTTTTGAGATCTTAGGTCCACTCTGTCGAGAATATTGAAGCTGTTGAACTTACAAGCCATGTTCTTTCTAGGTATGCCAAACTGTTCAATCTTCCCCTTCCCATGCCTTTATAGACTAATTGTTTAATATAGTCCAGGTTTTGATGTATGCTGCTTTATCCATAATGGTTTGAATGGACCATGTATGATACGCTTGACATGACATTTTTGTAGATAAAAGATGCCATTAGGCTTATATGTCTCACGCGTCATGAACCGATACCATCATCTCAAACTCTTTCATGGTAAAATGAAATCTAGTCTGTTTTGTCCATGTTTGCAGCTATTTCACACCTGATACATATGCGAATCAGTATTCAGCAAGCGCTGCAAGGCTTGCTGCTGGTTTATGTTTTGATCTTGCTGCAGCTATATGTTCTGGAAGTGCCAAAAATGGTTTTGCTTTGGTAAGAAAACAATATAAGTATTTAAGGATTTTCTTTTGAGCATTGCTTTGAGATAGACAAAATCTATAGTAATAGGTGGGTAGAAGAATATTTATAAACTCATTCTTCCCCTCCATCCGCAATGAGTCAGGTTCGTCCTCCTGGTCATCATGCTGGTGTAAGACAGGCCATGGGTTTTTGCCTTCACAACAATGCAGCTGTTGCTGCATCAGCAGCTCAGATTGCAGGAGCTAAGAAGGTCTTGATCATTGACTGGGTAAGTACTTCAACTTTCCTGTGTGAAATATCTTCATAAATTGAGCTTGTCCTTACTAATTATTGTTACGTATTGCTCTCAGGATGTACATCATGGCAATGGTACACAAGAAATATTTGAGAAAAATAAATCGGTGCGCCCTCATTGTGATCTTTTGGCTTTGTTGATACCTTTCCACAATTTTAAATTCAATTAGCTATATTACTAGCTGAAGCGAAGATGCATTGAACTCAAACTCTCATGGAGTGACAAGTTTTGACCGCATTAATTTCTTGCCTAGTTCACGGTTTTTTAGTATTGCCCAGTAAGTTTTAGTTGATCATATTTCAGACTTTTTTTGGCTTGAAGGAGTCTAAATTTGACTTGTTTGAAGTGCCGTAGTTCTATTTGGACACCACGTGAGCATTTAAATCAATGGTATCTTACACAGGAATAGAGAAATTTTATTACGACAGATGTGAATTGGCACCTATGTTGGTACATCCTGCTTTCAATTGGTTGGCCTTTCCAAAAATTCAAGTGCAATTACTTCCTCAGCTCGAACTGTCTGCCAAACTAGTAGTGCATCCTCTGGTGGTCTGAAAGAAAATAGTTAATATGAAGTTGTTTACTGGAAAACATGGTGTTAATGAATACATGATATTCTCATTACTTACACCTAGAAAAATTGCAAAAACAGAATCTATATACATCTCTATTTATAGGAATGAAAGAACACTATACCTCCTCAGTAGATGTTTGTTCTGGATTTGTTGAAATGTGTTGAAGTCTGTATGAGCATTGCTTAAAGCAAATTCTTGGTTACCTTTTTCTATCTTGCCAATGACAATTATTAAAATAGATTAAATTTTTCTATAGTTGTAAAGTTCTCATTAACTGCAGCAGAGTCCCAACCAAAGGTTGACTGATATCTGTTGTCCAATTGGATATAAAAAGTTTCTAGGTCTATGATTGCAAGTGTGGTGATATTTAATGAACATGGTATGCTGATGGTGCTATAAATAGAAAGATGGAATTCATGAAATCACCAGAATCAGCAATGTAATTGACAAGAAAAAGAAAAGGTTTATTTCCTTGGCGAGAATATAAAGTATCTTAAGATTCAGATAGGGTGGTCTTTTAATAATGTTGAGGAGTCTCTTCTCATCTAATTGTATAAACCTGCCTGTGAAAGAATTTGGATGTAATCAATTAGCTCGATCTCCTGAGGCTAATCCATTCCAACCAAATAAGGCAACAGATACATTAAGTGGCGTTGTGATTCCAATGGAAGTAATTCAATTTGGAAGTTTAGGAACTCCTTTTAGCCCTTCTGAAGACAGTCATTGTCCCATAAAGAACAGTATGCATTAATTAGTTGTTAGGTTTAAGGTGCTCTAGGCTTCGGGTCAGATTTCCAGGAACCTTCATGGGTCTTAAGTTAGGATCCCCATTGAGTTTTATTTGGAGGCGTCAGACATAGAGCATTAGAGTCAGAATTAATTAATAATTTGTTTTTCCTAGTTAAGTTTCCCAGTCCTTGTGCTTGTAGGATAAATTGTACAATGTCTATATACTTTCAATCTTATTTCTTGAGGTTGACTGTTGATCATTGCTGAGAATGGATAGTGCGTTTCATGTTGAATTGTTTCATCGTTTTTGAGGGTAAACTCTTCGTCTATCTTCTTTCTGTTTCATTTTTGCTTTCCTATCATCTTCCTTTCTTATTTTACCTTGATTTATCTTTAATACTGTTATAAATTTTTATTATCATGATTTCACTATGCTATAAAGCGTAATCCCATATTGCGGTCAAGCTAAAGCACCCTAACATCTAAAACTTACTCTTCACCTGACAGTTCACAGCAGTAAAACAAGTACAGCCTGCGCTTCCTATGCCATTATGATGCCAAATGCTCAAATGTTGCTTATTTACAAGAACAATGTCATAGCAGTAAAATAAATACAGCCTGCATATCCTATGCCATTATGATGCTAACTACTCAAATGTTTCTTATTTACAAGAACTATGCCATAAGTAATGAGCTGCATTGTTATTTTCTGTTTTCCTTTATGTAATTCTTCTAGTTCTGTAGTACAGAAATTTTTATGTTTGATAATTTAAATAATTTTGTAGGTTTTGTATGTATCCTTGCATAGACATGAGGGTGGAAAGTTTTATCCGGGTACCGGATCTGCTTATGAGGTAGTTTACCCTGTCTTCTAGCTTTTTTGAGCATGTTTGTTTCCATGTTTATATACAATGTGTAATGTAGGGATGGCAGAAGTGCGGGTATTGGGTGGTTTGGCAAAACTGAGACCCACCTCTTCTTACTCTTTACTAATGGGAGCCCCGAAGTGACTCGCATTTTCTCCTAGTAAAGCCCAGTGGATCCAACTTGCTTGTTGGACCTGTGTCTACAAATTCATTCCAATCTTATAAATAATCCAAATCTTTCAAAGTAAAACCTGAATTAATATTAAAGTTCTTTCAGATCAGAAGTCAGTCAGTGGTTCTTGCTTCACCATCCCTAAAGAACAGTTTCTGTTATCAATGAACAAACGTAATTCTCTCTAGTTAATGCTTGGGGAAAGACACTGCCATGGTTGCACAGGAAATGCTCTTTTCTCGACAGCACAGAAAGCTTGGCGTACAAGTCATTGCTACTCCGAGAACTTTAAGAAGAAAACTGGGTTAAGCTCCCGGTGAATCGATGCCCTTGAGACCATTCATTAGCCTAGGATTCCGTGTCTACTGATCAAGCTTGCTCCCCAGCTGTATGAGAGGTGGCTTATCAGTGTTAAACTGGACCCACACGAGTATTAAAACAATTTCTTGGCAGACAGCTGCCACTGAGTTTGCAGAGGCAGACTGGAGAGAATGTAAACCCTAAAACTGATGTATTTATATACCGTCCCACTATCAGGGGCTGGTTTGCAATACCTCATAACCAGTCCTGAGCACACCAGATATCAAAAACCAAAAGCTGTAGCCTGTAGCTTGCCTCATAAACTGTTTAATTAGGTGAGGGGTTTCCTGTTGGAGGCCCCATTGCTATCCCTGTTTGATCTTGTTTGTGCACATCTGACAAGTGTCCTCTGTAGCACGGCATCTAGCCCAAATATCTCGGTATCCCAATCTCTTATTACATATATCTGCTTGATGTGTCAATTGTCGATCACGTGGCTAATAAGTTCTACTTCTGTAATTTTCCTTAAAAAATTGTTTGTAGTCAGTTGAATATTGAAGTTATTTGGTCACAGTATACATCCTGGAGGTCAACAGCAACAAAAGAAGGAAATCATTCTGCAATTAACATTAAGCCTAATCTTTACCTTGTGTGTATGAGGAAAGGACTTGAAGTGTTCTATCAAACTCTCATCCTGATTCAAATTCATTGTCATCTACTGCTCTATGCTTTTGTTTCTTAAGCATACCCTATCCCGCTGGATCTTTGCTTTAGCTAACAGACAAGAAAGAGCTTGTGGCTAAACTTTGATTCATGCTTTCAAGATATTCTTGTTTCTAGCTCCTAGTACATGGCCAGGAAAGTGAGCATTATCTTTTGTAGCTTGAAAATGTGAAAATTGGCATGAAAAATGATTGAATAAATAGGATTATCTAAAAGTTGTTTTGATTGTGTGAATCCTTGAATCTCAACAACCTTATCCAAGCAAATCTTTGTCTCCTTCGAGTAACGGAATGGATTCAATTTCATGTTGGCAAAATGGAGTCTGATGTAGCTGTCTATGTGTGCATGCATGTGGACTTGGCTAGTATCAAATTCTTTACTTTAAACGTATTTGGCACTTGGCTATATCAAGGTTTCTACTTTTCTGTACTTTTCTTCAACACTTATTGTATTTTTCTGATCCTTCAGCAATCGAGACATTTCTAATATTACTTTTACAGATTGGCGTGATGGGTGCAGAAGGATATTGTGTAAACGTTCCTTGGAGTTGTGGAGGAGTTGGTGACAACGACTATGTTTTTGCATTTCAGCAAGTTGTGCTTCCTATAGGTCATGAAATTTTTATACCCCTTTTGTAGTTATAAAATAGTCTGCCCGATGATCCTGTTTAGTGTTGGACCTTTCAATATTATGTTGTATCATCCCAGGATGACCAAATTAAATTTGCATAAATAATTTTCTTTGATCCGATTAAGGGTGTAGCTCTGATTTGGTGGTCAGTTTTCAGAGACCTCTTGGCCTTATTAATTTGGTGTTTTTGAGAAAGAAATAGAAATGAACTTTTCTGGTGGTCCCAATTTATGGAGTATGAAAGAATAAAAACAATTAAGGAAATTGTTGGAGCATTTGGTTTCATTTTCATTTCCAATTTTTAATTTTTAAGTGGAACCACTTGTTTTGTTTTTATGTGAACTTTTCTTTGTGGAAACAGGGATGTGTTTTGATTAGGGGATGGGTAGAATTTATTTATTTATTTTTAATATCAAGTCAGTGTTTTTGACTTGATTAAAGATCCATAGTTGTATTTTTTATTGTTTTAGGGTTGTGTAGTGTCATGTAATGCATTATTCAATGTATATGTTATTTCATTAAGTTAATAATTGCTGTATTTATGTATGTATTTATGCATGTTTGTGTGCCTGTACATATAAAAGTAGTGAGTATGGTGAGAATATGTTTAAATGCTTTCAGCTGAAAATGCATAAAAACCAAAATATTTTCTTATTTTTAAGCAGATGGAAATTGAAAAGTAGAAATGAAAATGAAAACAAACAAGTTCTCAACGAGATGTAATGAAGGGTGTCGCAGTCAGGGTAGTAATTTCATGTCAGGTGGATTGCCACGGCATTGAAGAGTGGTGCTATGTTATTTTCTTTACCTGTTCGATTTTTTTTGGGTTTCCTCTCTTTCTACTCTCTTACATAAGGGGAAAAGATTGAAAGTTTTTGTCGTTTTTATTATGGCTGCACATCGGTTTTAATGCTGGAGGAAGTGGTGTTCTGGTGTTGATGGAGGTAGTTGGGTGAGGGGTTGTGGTGGATCTTAAGAAATGCAGATTCATGTCTATAGATATGAAACATGGTAATGGTGGTGCTAGTGGTTGGTCGGTGTGTTGATGATGGTGCCAAATTTTGGATTTCGAAAAGAAACTATAAATGCTGTTGTTGCCATCGCCAAGGTACAAAGGTGGAACTGTTGGGGTCTCATTCTGATGGTATTGATGATAGTAGATGTGGTGGCTGGTGGAGCTGCTGCTAGTGCAGCAGCTCAACAATTTATAAGTTGTGGACAACTATTCGGCGAATCTCATAAAAGGACTTACTTTCAGAGGTTTCCAGTAAATTTCTTGGAAAATGGAAAAAGTTAACCAAACTACTTCGAAACTTCTCCTACATATGGCTTTACTGTGCAAATCTTTCTCAAATACTTCTCTCAAGAACCAATTGAAAAGGGGGCCCTTCTAGTGGAAGTTTGGCTGTAGCTGCATTTACATTTACTTATCTTTTTATCTGGTCCTTGATGATTATATTTGTACTGGAGGTGAGAAAGATGATGAATCTGCTGGAGGAGGATTTATTTCGAACTTGAAATCATTGTGATGTTTTTATGCATTCTAAGTTGCTAATGCTTTCCAAGACTAAGAATCTGGTCTTTTATAGTCCCTACATGTTGCAAAACATGTTTTATTCGGAAGGTGTCATCAGCCTATTTTAGGTGAGAGTATTGGCTGCATTTGGACTTGTGTTTTTGGAAATTTCGTGAAACTTGGAGTTTGGGAAATGGATCAGGAAATGTGATGTATGGTTTTGTTTTGAGGAGACATTGTCTGTTCTGTTCATGTAAGTTCTTTTCCTGATTAGTGGTGCAACATCCACGTTTTTATTGTGAGATAATATTATTATATTAGTAATGATGGCAGATGTAAATATATATATTTTACTTGTCGTATAAAGATGCATATAAAAATGTACAATAGTTGGTGTATATATGTATACTGATTAGGGATTTCAATGTATTTTGGAGAAAGATGTTTGAAAAGTACTAAAATATGTTTGGTTTTGTTTTTGGGATGCCAAATTTTGATTTGGAAACAAAACCAAACATGTAGAGTGACCATCCTTTTTGTTGCATGTACCTTGGGAGTGGTAGTTAACATGCATAATTGCATGCTCTTGATGATTAACTTGTCTGTGCTGATGTCATAAGTTTTGATCTTATGCAGCTTCTGAGTTCGACCCAGATTTTACGATAATTTCTGCTGGATTTGATGCTGCAAGGGGTGACCCGCTTGGCTGCTGTGATGTATAGAATTATTTTTGCCATTTAAATTCTTATTCTTTTAATTATTTTTGGGTATACTCATACCTACAATTTGTAAGCTATTTGGTCCTTTAGGGTTGGAAATGGTTGTATTGTCAGCTAGTATTCGTTGTTGTTATTGTTGCATATCTCACTGCATTTCTATTTTTTCACTTATTTCCTGATCCTTTGTTTTTTCTTTCTTTTAGGTTACTCCTACCGGCTATGCACAGATGACCCATATGTGCAGTGCACTATCTGGTGGAAAGCTACTGGTTATCCTTGAGGGCGGGTTTGTTGCTTTTCCTGCAACTCCATCTCAATTAAATCAATTTTTCATGTGTTTTAACTTTTTTTCCCTCTTAGTTCTTTTGTTTCTTGTTTTATATCATCCTTATGTTCAACTTCTTTATTCTTGTCTGGGAATATCCTTCTTTTTCTTTATGGTTGCTCATAAAATTCCTGTTCTTAACAGGTATAATCTTCGATCAATATCATCCTCCGCTACAGCAGTTATTAAGGTAATTTATTTGTCAAGAGATATCTGCTTGGTGTTGATTTCTTGAGACCTTAAGAATTATGTATCTACTCTCTATTTATGTCATCAGTAGCCTATATCCCGATCTAAGCTGATTGGGTTGCTTACAACTGTGTATAAGTATGCTGTAACTCGCTTTTTCCAGGGATAGCACACTGGCCATTTTTGTTCCTTCCATCTGTCTCTGAATTTTTTTGTTTTTCCCTTTTGGAGTTAGAATTTCACACATTGTCAATTGGCTATCAGGTGACGGGGCCTATTAATTCTTACTGTGAATATGATGAATGATCATCTTTTGTCCTTTTGTAAGGCTGTTGAGAGAGTCAGCTGGACATGCTAGTGATTTGGTTCCCACATTTAACATAATCTTTGTGATTTGGGGAATGTTTTATACAAAGTCGTTACTGTTATGAATTGGCCTTGTGGTTGGTCTTGTGTTGTGAAAAATACTAACTGAAAAATGGTGTAATGCATGCTACTGTTATCAACAAATTCCTTGTATATAAAAGCATCTGATATGTATGACATGTTGATCCCAATGATTGGCCAAATTTGGCATCCAGTTTCCTAGATGGTATTGTTTAAAATGCAACCTAAAATATAGTCTTTTCTTTTCCTAGATAGATATTATGTTTGTTTTTGCTCCAGATAACTTTGCCTAAGTTGGGAAATAATTAAGCTCAACCCATTCGGTAAATTCTTTCCTAAACTTGTGCTCTGGGCCAATAAGATTGGTCTAATGTTCTTGCTTTAATTTTATGAAGTTGTTGAATTCTCTTCCTTTTCCTTATACAAGTTGTTAGACATACTGAACCTATGGGGTTTAGAGTGGTAAGGTAATGGGAAAATAGATCTCTAGTTTGTTAGGCTAGGAGTTTGTCCTGTTCTGTTTTCGGTCTTGTATTGGACAAAATTTATCACAGCAGGGTTGCCAAATATTATTTATTGTTTTCCATTACATCTGTGGGTTTATTAGATGCTCACTCATTTGGAACTAATACTTTTACTATTACAAGCTTTAAAGCACGTGATGTCTATAATTGGCACCATGGAGTGCCCGGTACTCACACAGACACAGACACTTGTCAGTTGACAGTCATAGCAGGATCTAAATCCAGTGTGAATTTGACAGTGTCCAAAATTTTGTTCCCACTCATGTTGAGTTTGCTGGCGAGTTTGGATACCATATTAGCCGTGTGAACAATTATTCTAAAATGATTTTGATCTACTTAAAATAGGTCTTGTTAGAAATGGAGAGTGAAAAAAACTGCGGAGTTGTGTCCTTCAAGGACCCAATATATATGAATAGGTTTTAGAGATAACTACAAATAAAATCAACCAGCTTATGTCTAAGAGGTAGGAGAAGATATATAAATTTACCTAAATCCTAACACCCGCTCAAGTTGGAGCATGTATATCAATCATGTCGAGCTTGTCACACAAGGTTTGAAATTGCTTTGCCCTAAAGTTATAGTGAAAATGTGTGCTCTTTGCTCTGAACGGAGTGCAGATGACTCATAACTGCCTCAGGAACAAAGGCAGTCGACTTTGACGTGCTTTGTTTTCCATGAAAAACCGGATTACTAGCAATGTGAATTGCTGCTTGATCACAACAATAGAAACAGGGTCATTATTTTCGAAACCCAAGTCTCCCAACAAATTCTTCAACCAGAAAATTTCACTAGCAGTATGAGCTATAGCCATGAACTTAGCTTCAACACTCGATCTAGCTATCGTAGTTTGTTTGTTTCTTGCTGCACCAATTCACGAATTTTTCGTCAACATATGTAAAATACCCAAAATCAGTTCCTATCATCTTTAGATCCCCGCACTAGAATAGGTCTCTATCTTAATATGCCCATATTCTATCAACAAACCTTATTGGAAAGCCGCCTTTATGTACTTCCAAATCCTAAGAGTCGCCCAATGAATAAGTCATTTCTTATCCATAAACAGACTAACTAGACTAACGGCAAAAGAGATGTTAGGTTTCGTCACAGTCAAATAGATCAGCTTACCTACAAGTTTCTATAATATATTCCACATGGTCACTATCATCCTTCCGTAAATCAGGACTGAACTCCATAGGTCTGTCCACGGGCTTAGTACCAAGCAAACCGACTTCCTGAAGGAGACTACAAGCATAATTTCTTTGGGACAAAGATATCCCATGCTTATGTGCAATTTCAATGCCGAAGAAGTATTTTGGTCTTCCCTTTTTGTTAGTATGTTTTGGTGTCTTCTATTCCTCCAATATCACTATCGTAATCAGAATGTCATCAACATACACTGCCAGGATAATCAGGTAACCTGACTCCCTAATTCGAACAAAAACTAAATGATCTGTGTCACACCGAGGAGAACCAAAGTCACCAATACACTGCTAGGATAATCAGGTAAGCTGACTTCCTAATTTGTACAAAAATTAAATGATCTGTGTGACACCGAGGAGAACCAAAGTCACCAATACACTGCTGTATTTTTCAGGCGACGCTCTAGAACATTTTTGCGGCTATAAATTGCTTTTAATTTGCAAATCATTTGAGTGTCCTACCTGAGCAACATACCCTGGAGGTTGATCCATGTATACCGTTTCACCCACATCCCGTATAAAAATGCATCTTCACATCCATGTGACACATAGTCCGCTAACAGCCAGAGAAAACAAGACTCAAGTGGAGTTGAGATGAGCAACCAGGGAAAAAAACCCTTTGGCAACCAATCGAGCCTTGTAACGACCAATAGCGCCATCAACATGATATTTAAGGGTGAAGCTGTTATCCGTTTACTGTGATGATCATGATGCTATTGATGATGCCAACACATGATCAATAATGAAAGAACCAAACATAGAAATGAACGCCATTTCATCTGTGAAGCTGTCATGAGACGAAAAATTTGAACCCCATTAACTCCTTTTCTAAAGGAGATATGGATTTGATCACTAGGTCTCAGGAGCGAAACGGTTTGTGACTCTGCATAGCAAGTTGAGCATGGTTGGTATATATTCCCCAATTCATTGGGGAGTGTTAAAATTAGAAGATTAGTAGGACCATGTTAGAATATTGTAATATTCATTCGTATTTTACGACAGTTATGTTTGGTAGGTAAATCATTACATTTTTTTTACCATACTTGTACTGGATTCTATTTCCCAGCTCTATATATTTGATAATGGGATACTTCAGTAATGTACACTATAGTTCTCTATCCTCTGATAGGAAACAATAAATTGGATGTGGTGGCAGCTCCCTGAACAAGGCTGTGGCTCAAAAGATTCAAAAACAAAAAAAGAAATTCAGTAACTAAACTCGAAGGGGTTCAGATGCAGACATGAACATTTGGTGTCTTTTTCTTCTTTACCTCTTAAACCCTGGCTTTTCCGATCACTTTTTCCTCTTTCAATGAAAGGTCGCCATAAAGTTGCACAGCTAAATTTATAATGCTACATGAGAAGCAACAGGAAGATAGAGAAAAAAAACATAGTAAGAAGGTGTCAGTTGCAAGGTACCGGTGAAAGAGAGAAATTTGAAAGCTTTACAGAAATACACTATTACGGTTAAACTATTCTGTGCCTTATGTGGGTAAGTCAGTTTTTGGGGTTATGTGGGCCAAAGCGAAGTTGAATTAAAACAAAATCATACCCATGTGTTTCTGGTCGAGAGTCAAGACCATTTTCTTTTAGTTTTGATTTCGACATCTAATAATTTATAAAGACGTAATAGTGGTCCCAAATTGTGGGACCATGTAATATTCTATATGTTTGATGCACATGAAATTTGCCTGTAATTTCTTCTTCAATGGTTACACTTTATGTGGAACAACCACTGTCTTCCTTGTTATTTGGTTCAGTGAATCACAATTGGACGAGTGGGACTAAAAGTCCAACGCATACGCCAGACCTCGAATTTTGACCAATTTGGCATGTTGGATTGGATCTGAAAGGAAAGGAATCCTTGAAACACTCACCTGCTTAAGTACAGTTGTAGAAATTGGCTTTCTACTCTTGGTGGATGAACTTTCAATATTCTTAGCCTGAAAAGCCATTGCAAACTGTAAATTATATGCCTTTCAATCCATGATACAATAGAAGTCAAGTATGATTCTTTTAATTGTTAACTTATATGATTAATCTTGTCTGCTTGTGCGAGGTCGTGTCACATATGCACGTAGCTGTGTTTTATTTTTGATAACGGAAGTTAGTTATTGTGTCATGTACAGTATCTGCCATTCCCAAGGAAAGTTTTTCAGCATTAATGCTGCAAATGAGAAATAGTTATTAAATTGTTTCCATAGGAGATGTTGCTATGTAGTTATATGGTTCAACTGCTTGGATTTTACTCAACCCCTCATCTAGATGTGTATTTCACATACTTGTCCCTAATGTCATCCTCATTCACCTATGGTTAGTGGAATGACGTTTTTTTGTCTATGCTCTTTGCCCAATAATTCACTGCACCAGTTGAGATTCCTCCGTTTTCTCCTACTTCTGTTGAACTTTTACTTATATTATATTTTTTTAATGCCTCGGTATTTCCTCATTTTGTCCTCTGCTCATTCAGGTCTTACTTGGGGAAAGTCCAAGGCATGATGTGGAGCAAGTAATGCCCACTAAGGCTGGATTACGAACTGTTCTCGAAGTACTGAAAATTCAGTTAAACTATTGGCCATCGCTGGAATCCAGGTTTTTAAAGTTGCAGTCAGAATGGGGATGGTATGCCTTGCAGGAGAAAAGTTAGTATATATCATCCTGGACTCTTTTATTTGCCGCAGAAGTGTGAATCCTCCCATCTAAGCCCTTCAGTGCTCCTGCCTGTCCTTTCCTAACCGCTGAAATTAGGATAGTAGTTAGCTATTGAAAATTATACCGTTGCTTCATAAAGAAAGGATTCAAACTGCATTTTGCTTGATTATTGCCACAAATGTATCTGCATTTGCCTCAAACCCAGGAATGTTCTAGATGGATGAGACTAAGTGAACCTTTAAACAGTTCAATTGTCAATTATCTGAAACTAATACTTAAGTTAAGGATTAATCAAGAAGCCTGATTTGCTCGTATCATTAGTGTGAAGTGGGAAGCTAGAAATTTATTGGGAAAGGAAAGTCGGCAAAGTATGATAAACAAATATTCCAATAAGAGTGTGGGTCTATTTGCAGTACTCAATTATTAACGTTAGACTCTAAAGGGCGAGCAAGATACCTGATTTTCTTGGCTATTAGATTGCTGAAGCTCACAGAAATTTAAGAATAAAATTAGAACTTCTGTGCTGATGTAGCATATATATTTTTCAAATAAGATGTAGTATGTCTTCCAAGTGCTATGAGAAACTAAAAACCAATGTAATAGTAATATTCATTGGTTCGTGGAATTTCCTAAGCTGATTTTCTAATCATTGCACATCTCCTTATGGATAATCATTGATTAAGGCAATTACAGGATCTGTTTAGGTTAGGCTACAATATGATTCTGAAACTACACCGACTCCTTTTAAGCTGATGAGCATTGGAAACCTTAACTGCATTTGAACTTCAAGAGAATTACAATAATCTCACCTGAGAGTAGGCCTATATATAGTTAGATGCTATTACCTTGCAGCCCCTTAGGATTAGATTCCATATAAATCTTACATATAGGTCCAACAACTCGTGATTTTTCTAGTTTATGTCTGTGACATTATTACCTTGCAGCCCCTTTTGCCAAATACCACGAAAGTTTGGAGATTACAGTCCTTTTAGATCTTTGATTTGATGGAGGAAAATATTCAGGAAATTTCTTTGTTCCAGGTTATAGAATTTAGCTGTATGAGTGTTTTATTATCTATATACATTTATGTTAAACTTTTCATGATTCTGGTGCATCTAAGAATATTTTAAGATGATTACTAATTTGTTGGAGGAAAAATGTAAGAAACATTGATTGTCAGTTATCTTCCTTTTCTTGCTTGCACACTTCATTTAATTTTGGATGTTGCTGAAGCATACAATAGTGTTTGCTGAAACTTTGTTTTGGGTATAATAAGAATAGGTAAATTCATCTTTTCAGACTCTAATTTGACAAATAGCTATTCACAAATAATCTTGATTATTTTCTCCAGTTGTGGCCTTAATCTAAATTTAGTTCTGACCTGGACAACTTAATTGTGAACTCCAAGAGAATAAAATGCTTATCAGAAAATGGCTGCAAGAGAACAATTTAGGGGGCTTAGGTTTCCCCTCAAAACCCCAAAATGTTGCTAGAATTATGATCGGAAAGATGTATCAAGGATGATAGATCATGTCTGATGTGCAAATATGAGCTGAACTTACTGCTGCAAAGAATATGAAAAATTTATAGTTGATGGCTTGGCCAATTATCCAGATATCGGGCTTTTGCATGTATGCATATTTTGGATCATCTGATGTCAACAATTTACACAATTACTTCTGGATCTACTCTGTTATGTTATGCTGAGCTTCAGATCATGTTGCTCAACCTCTCTTATGTATACAAATGCCTATATATGTTTGCTCAACCTATGATGCTGAGCTTCATGAACTCTAGCTTCTAACTCCTTTTTCATTCCCATATCTATGCCGCATATCTGGTTTTGTTGCTTGATACTTATAAAGGAAAATGAAAAGGGAAAGAAAATTAGGAGATGACTGTGATTCTGGATTTATCTTTGCTCTTGGACCCAAGACCATGTCTGGAGATTTGATTTAATTAATAGCTGTCAGGCAATATAAAATATAAATGAAGAGAAAGCTTACCTTCTTTGGCTTAAAAGATAGTGCTAACAGCTAACCTTAACTTCCGTAATCGCTTCCACCAGTTTGCCCAGATTCAAGAATTGTAATGCAATTTTAGCTTGGAAAGGAAAGAGAAAGACATGAAAATAAGAGGGCTACCTCACTCCCTGTCACCACTAGTTCTATAATTCAATAAAAATAAGCTGAAACTATGATTCTTTCTTTTTAGTTTTGCCCCAGAAAAAAACACCCAATCTCACCTTAACCCAGCTATTTTGTGTTCTCTTGCTCATTACCAGCTGGGTTTCTAAAGAGAATCTCAGTTCCATTTCCAGCGTGTACATTTTACCAATCACGGACTCTTCTGCTCTTCAGCCTTTTCTAGTGCTATGTCAGATGGAAAATAAACAAAACCTCGCTTTGATAGCTTGCCAAGGTCGGTGCTAAATTCAATATTGGGATATAGACTTCCCTCTTCTCTTGGCCAGTTACAAAGCCTCTTCCCTTGATGATGTTATCACCAAGAAATTTTATAAACTCCCAAAAGATGTCCTTAAATATTTGGATGTAACATATTCTTGATGATGCCTTCCTAAAATATTACAATGACCCCCATGTAAGGTAGGAACCTAATCTTGCTTTCCTATAAAGATTATCACGAAACTTAAAATGTCCCCAGCTTAAAAAAATTAATCATAAATTCATAATCACTAATACCATGTTTCTAACTGCCTAACAATTTATAGATAAAGTACTTGTTATCGGCAACATATCAAACCGGCAAAAAAATGGATACTATATCTAATTTACGCCATGACAATTAATTGATTAAGAGAAATTTTGTCGAATTAGAAACCATGGACAATTTGGGTTACGTTACAACATCTGAAGATCCACTAAACTCAATACTACGAAGAAGTTGATGTCAGTATATAACTCAATATTCCTCTTATATCATTGTTTTTCCTTGAAATAGTCCATACTTTACTATCAGTATATGACTCAGTGTAATAAATGTTGTCTCTCATATCTTGAACCCATGTCATTAAGAACTATCACTATGTAGTGTGGGCATAGCTTCCAGGTTGCTAGCACTAATGTTAAGGATGACTACTCAATCTAGACAATCTATAGCAACATGCAAAACCATGCTATTGTAATAATATAAGAAAAAAGCTTCTGCATTGTACCCTCAACCTAAATCTGAGCTTGGAGATTTTTAAAGGATAAATTACATGGACATCCCTTGAGGTTACGTCTAAATACACAATGACCTTGAATAGGGGGTATTCGTAATTAAAACTACAACCTAAAGGAGTATAATTGTAGTTTTGCAAAAGAGGGGTGTTTATGTATTTGGATTTATCTTCAAGGGTTATCAATGCAATTTACCCATTTTTAAATTATAAATGAGCATACAATATTCACCAGCCAGCGTTTCGTCAATGAGGAGGTTCCCGAAATAATGCTCCCCACCCTCAAATTTCTCAGTTTTCCTTCATCTACATCGAACTGCTCGCAAATGCTTGGAGGCATAGTTGTAAACGCATAGTGCAAAGGTGCTCTGCGCTTCTTTCTACATATTTATTCCATTAGTAGTTTTATCATAATCAGCAGGTTTAAGATTACATTTTAAATTTTTTAGCCAAAAACTTGACGAAAAGAGCAAATTACAATAAGAATTTTAGCACAAATATCTAGTTAGTAGATATATAATAAAACATCATAATAAAGTCATTGGCGATTCAAAGGTTGCAAGAAAAAAAACGTGAAAAGAGTAACAAGAGGTTAGCAGTAGCCTTTGACATGAAAAAAAAGAAGAAAGGACAAAGAAAGAGGAGAACTGAGAAAGAGGAGTAGGAGCATCTGGGATGAAAGCATAAGAAGGAAGAACAAAGAAATACCAACTCTATTTAATGAAGCTGTGAACTTTTCCAATCAACCAAGCGAGTAACGGTGCTAAAAGTTTTCGGTCTCTATGAAAATAAACAAGCGAAGAAGTCTATGTTCTATTGGAAGATCCTTCCCGCCTGGATCTCGACCACTTTTTTAGGGGCAAAGATAGCTCGCTCACACTTAGACCTCTTCCGATACCAATATAGGCATAAAAAAGCCGAGAGGGCATATTAATCCTTTTAATTGACATAGCGAGAAAAGGGTATATTCTGACGGAAATTAGAAAAGTAATCAGCAGAGTCAGTGAGAATCGGATTGTGATCTGAGTGTGTTCTAGGCAGAACCACAACAGAAGTATAACCTCAAAAGGTGCAAGGAAAACGCTACTGCTGGACAGAGAAACTGGCACAGATGAGGGTTGTCTCCTTTAGTTTTGAGTTTTTTTCCCTAAATAAGAGCCCAGCCAGGCATTGCTGGAAAAATGGCGTTGGCCCTTGCCTTTTGCGCTATGCGCATAGCGCATCCATTTATAACTATGCTTGGAGGAAAGAACATCTTCTGTTAGCCAGTTCAAACTAAAATTGCAGCAACATTTTGTTGGTGAGCTTCTGCACCTCCTTGATGTCTAAGAAGGATTTGGGTCTTCCCTCATTTGGGTTGCTGCTCATTTGGTGGAGGCATCAGCATCATAAAAACTGCCTGTTCCACAGGAAATGCAGTGTCCGGAGCTTCAAAGGAGGCTGCTCTACTTGCCTACTGGTGGTGGATTGCTCCTAACAGTACTGAAACATATTGCTCCTATTCCCATTAGCTTCTGTTGTATCAGGCTAAATTTAGCTGTTGTTGCGAACTTGATGTAGAAAAACTCTCCATCAAAATTATTGTAGTCCTAACTACTGAATTGCTGCTTGAAAATGACTACATTATGAGTGTTGTCTTTTCCCAACAGAAGCCCTCCTAACACTCAAAAGTTAGGCTAGTGATCGAAACGGATGTATGCATATGGAGACTGCAAGTCAAGTGTAGCACATGATTTGTAGGATGAACTGTCTTGGCAGTCATTGTACTTATAACATAGGGGTGCATACTCAGGTCATTTGGCTTTCCACCAGCACAATTCCGTTGAACATTAAACTACTCTCTGGATCTTATTGGCTTTTTCCTTTCCTTTATTTAGTAATTTTGAAATGTTTCAATTGAGGTCGGGCTAGTCATTTCATTCATCTTATGATGATTGATGGCTGTTACATAGGGAGGGTATCTTTCTATATTATCAAAGTTGAAGAATTATCTCTGTTTATTGATTGGTTTGAAGCCAATGGCAAAATAACTTGAGAAACTTTTGTTATGGATTTAATTGACATTATTGTTCAACCACTCCAAATCAGGATACAAAATGATATTTGGAAAGGATCTTCTTCATTAAATGAATAGTTAAAAATAGATCAATATTATCCAGCTCCTTCAAGATTGTTCCTGATTTGATCCTAGTCTTCTAGCTTGTCCAGTGATGACTTCCCTGAAAATTCCTAAGCTATATTATGTGGCTGTTTGGACTGTAAAAGTATAATTCCTCTTCTGGTACCTTAGGAAGTATTATACTGGATCATGGGTTTTGCTGCATCTTGATATCTATAGAGAGGCACTGAGACCTTGATGAATTTACAGATAGACGCGATAATTGTGCATAAAAGGTGGTGACACTGCTACAAGATGATATTATTTCACTTCAGTTGTATGTCCACATGGTACATTTTATACAATAGTTAGGCATGCCTGCTTCCATTTCTTGGCACTTAATAGGAATGAAAATGTAGTAGTTGATAAATGGTTGGAAAAGTTGTCCTCCTTTGGACATAGTAACCATTTGATGAGCATCATATCTATAATGCTGAAAGGGTCTGCGATGGGTTTTGTGCTGGAAAGTTTGATGTGAATATTTGTTTGTTAATGAGAAGCTTATG
This sequence comes from Sesamum indicum, assembly GCF_026168435.1. Lineage (NCBI taxonomy): Eukaryota > Viridiplantae > Streptophyta > Magnoliopsida > Lamiales > Pedaliaceae > Sesamum > Sesamum indicum. The sequence goes on along the minus strand of NC_142669.1, from coordinate 13,765,839 downwards.
ATAGTCCCCTGTGTGTTTTCTCATTGTGCATGATATTCTAATGGTGTCTATTTAAACTGATTGCAGAACACAAAAAGAAGAGGGGATGGGCAAAGGTGCCAACCTGGTGGAAATGGGGACCAAAAAGGTGGTTGTATAGGCTCTGGTGCAAGAAGCTTTCTTAACAATTGAAAAGTCAGCTGCTAACAGTTACTGTAGAATTTTGGCGCGCCTTTTTGCTTTTTCCTGCTCATATTTCATCTTATGTGCAAGATAGGTTTTGTGAATTACTGCGTCAAGAGATTCCAAAGTAGTATTGATGTTTCTAAATTGTTAGTAATAGTAGCCTTTCTTCTGCATTGTCACACTCCTCCTTATGTGGGCAGTTTCAGACAGAGAACATCCCCACACAAACGCAGAATTTGAATGAACATGAAAACTGGATTTTGCATCTCATAACTCTACTTAATATACGATAACGTCACTGATTTTATTCTAGGACAGTTGCGCTCGTTCCCCATTTCTATTAAGCAATTCCAGTTGTATGTCTCTGTTATATTGTCGTGCATCTGGATATTGAATGGGCATAAAAAATTTCTGTCTCTTTAGAAAAAGTTTTGATGGTTTCGCTCCATCCATTGCTAGGGGCTGTACCATAGGTTGCTTACATGGGTATGTACAAAATATTTACGAACACAGCTCTCAGACTTATAGAGGGAATTGAATTTACAATCATTTGATTAGGAGCGCTCCGTTTTTACCAATTGAGCTAACAAGACAGAATGAGCATAGATCACTAGCTTTTATGGTTAGAAGTTGCTACCAAATTGTTTGTTCTCATACCATGTTCTTTCTTATTGAAGTTTATATGCGCATTGCCTGTGTTGCTTTCTTCTCAAATCTTCGTGGCATATTACAGATGTGATACAAACATGGAAAGGTAAATGAGCCAAATTTGGTATCTTGGATGCCCCTGTTTCAGTTGTAATACAATATAGGGTAAATTATAATGACTTTGTTTGACATAATTCTGGATACCTCTCGTTATTTGAAAAATTTATCAATACTCTTTTGATTTTAATGGCCGTTTAACAATTAGTCCAATCCGTTAGTCTCTATTAGGTTTTTATTTATTTTTTGTGGTAAACTAATCAAAATGCTTTGTAAAGTAAAAATTATAATTTTATTTATTTTTTTATTGACTAAGTGAATAATATTTTTATAAATTTGTAAATTTTTGATCCACTTCATCCAATTTTTTATAAATTTATATCCCCTACCTGTTTATTACCTCAGAAAAAATTATAGCGTGTATAATTGAAAAACAGTAAATTAGGAGTATTTACTCTTCTTACAGTAAAAAATTTTAATCTATTTACAACATCAGGGAGTGATGTTAAAAAAAATAAATTCTATCTGAGCTTAGGAAACAAAAAAAACTTGACCTACGGCGCGCCCATCCCTTCTATACGGGAGCAAAGTGTAATTTACCCTTTAACTTATCACGGATGAGGCTAATTTGAAGAAGGCTAAGTAGTTTCAGATACGCACTTTTAATGTTAGAAGGCCCCATTACTCTCCCAAGCCACCTAATATTATCCATAAAATGGAGGTAGAATAGAACTCTATTCAGTAATTCAAGGTTCCGAAATGGAAATTGCTGCAGACTGTTTTTGAGGTAACTTCGGTGTTTAAAATATTTACTTTACCTTTTAAATTAAAATTACGTATCCATCTCTCTCATTATAAAAAGTTTACCCTTTCCTCATTACCTAAATTCCAAATGATCGACTATTTAATAAAGGGAATACATTTAGTTATAGGGATAATGACACTTCTTTATCTTGAGGTTTGGTATAATTACACGTAAACTTTTTGTGGTTTGAAAAATTGCATCTAGCACCTTTGAAGTTTGCTTCCGTTTGACAAATAAGTTCATCTGTTAGTCAAAATTCACCGAATTTGGAGATATTAATAAAAAATTATAAAAAAATTCATATCAATCCCTGATTGACTTATTACTAATTTATTGCAAGTCAAATAGATCTTTTTATAACCAAATTACCCTCATACGTCTTCACGCCTTAACGCATGTGAGGAGGTATATTTTTACCGTTATAAGGCTAGTTTAGTTCAAAAGTTTGACCTGCAATAAGTTAGTAATAAGTCAATCGAAGTAAATATCAATTTTCATTCATTTTTTTGTTAATGTCAATAAATTCAGTGAATTTTAGCTAACGAATTAACTTATTTGTTAGATGAAAGTAAATTTTAAAAATGCTAAATATAATTTTTCAAATTATAAGAAATTTAAATATAATTACACCAAACTCAATGAAAAATAGCGTAATTATCCTTTATATTTTCCCAAACCAAGCTATTTGAGATTTACTATTACTCTCTAGGGAATTGGAATTTTGGAAGTATTTTCCTTTTAAGAGTCCATAATGCCTTGGGATTAGTAAGTATATCCCGAACAATTTTACCCATATACGTTTTATTTAGAATTTTTAGATTTTTGATTCCTAAACCTCGTTCTTTTAGTAAACAAACAATATCCTATTGTAAAACTTGTATAATATTGAAATAATATGAGAATTAGAAGTGAGAGGAAAGAGAGATTCTTATAGAATTTCACTATATCATCATATAAAATGAAATGACTTATTTATAGGCTCCAAAATTACAACCAAAAGTCTCATCTTTGATGAGGAGAGATGAACCAAAAAGTTTACAGTTTTTGGTAGAATGTAAAGAGGATGGGAGATAAAGATGAACATCCACAACTTTTGAATTTCTTAATATTCACAACATCCCCCCATTGGATATTCATTAATAAAGAATATGCCTCGTTAAAACCTTACTAGAAAAAATCCTAAGGGAAAAAACATAGTGAAGGAAAAAGAGTACATTATTCTTTAATATATACTGCCTCATTAAAAACCATGGTTAAGGGAAAAAGAGTGCAGTGCGTTTTTACTCCCCCTCATTAAAATATCAGCCGAGATATTTTGAGGTGATGAATGCCAATATTATCAATTAACTTATTGAATATTGCAGTAAGAAGTGCCTTCATGAATAAATTTACTAGATTTTCACTTGAATGGACTTATTGAACATCAATATCACCATTCTTTTGAAGATAAGAGTGAAGAAGAATTTTGGTGAAATATGTTTCGTTTTGTCCCCTTTGATGTACCCTTCTTTCAATTGAGCAATACATGCTGCATTATCTTCATATAGGATCGTCGGGATAATCTTTTCAAGTGATAATCCACAAGTCTCTCGAATGTGTTGAATCATGATCTCAACTATACACATTTTCGACTTGCCTCATGTATTGGTATAATTTCTGCATGATTTGATTATGTGGTTGTTATTGTTTGTTTCATAGATCACCATGAAATTGTTGTACCACTACAAAGAAATAAATAGCCAGTTTGTGATCTGCCATTATGAGGATCAGACAAAAAGTGAACATTGGGATAACCAATTAGATCAGAATTGCATACTTTTGAATAGAGTAACCCCATATTCATCGTATCTCTAGGATAGCGAAGTATATGCTTAATTCCATTCCAATGACTTCGCGTGGGGGATGAGTTATATCTTGCTAATAAATTAACAGCAAACATTATATCAGGTCTTGTATGGTGAGCAAGATACATTAGTGCTCCAATTGCACTGAGATATGGTACTTCAGGATCAAGTAGATTTTCATCACTTTCTTGAGGTCTAAAAGGGTCCTTCTTCACATCTAATGATCGTACGACAATCGGGGTGCTCAATAAATGTGATTTGTCCATATAGAATCTCTTTAACACTGTTGCGATATAAGCTTCTTGATGCATAAGGATTCCATTTTTAAATGTGCAACTTGCAAGCCAATACAATATTTTATTCTTCTTAGATCTTTCATCTCAAATTCTTTCTTAAGCAGTTTATAGCCTTTGGAAGCTCTTCTGAGTTCCAATGTGTTCAAGTCATCAACATAAACTGCAATTACAATGAATTCATTTCCAGATATTCTCATGAAAATACATGGACAAGGTGGGATCATTTTTATATCCTTCTTTGAATCATCAATGAGAAGATTACACCACATTTGTCCTGATTGCTTCAACCCATATTTTTAATTTGATAGAATAATGTTCTAGAGAACTTGAAATGTATGCTTCGCGCAAATGAAATTCTTCAAGGAGTTTCATATAGATATCATTATCAAGTGAGCCATACAAATAGGCTGTAACGACATCTAGTAGAGACAAATCTAGTCGTTTTTGTACTGCCAGACTAATTAATTATCGAAAAATAGTTGTGTCCACCACAGGAGAGTAAGTCTCTTCATAGTCAATACCGGGTCTTTATTAAAATTCTTGAGCAACAAGTCTTGCCTTATATATGACAATTTCACCTTGCTCATTCCTTTTCACACAAATACCCATTTGTATCCCACTGGTTTTATATCTTCAGGTGTATGAACTACAGGTCTAAAAATCATTTCTAGAGATCTCTGCATAGCAAGTCTAATTCTGCCTCAATTGCGTCTTTCCATTTTGGCCAATCATTTCTTTGTCTACATTCCTAAATAGACTTTGGTTCATGATCCTCATTATCATGTATTACATTAAGTGCTACATTATATGCAAAAATATCATCGACAATAACTTCATTTTGGTTTAGACATATTCCATTCAGGACATAATTTATAGAGATCTCTTCATTGTCATGAATTTTAGGTATCTAAGTTTCTTTTCGAACTGACATATTATGTATGTTTGGAGAACTTCTGCAATTGTATTCTCGATTTGGCCATCCTGAATCATAGCTCATTTCTTTTTCGAGGATTTTGTTTTTGGAATCGATAGGCCTACCTCGCTTCAGGAGTGCTTTTTAGGCTCATTTGCAATTTTAGCTTGTCTGACAGGGATATCTATTTTTACCGGAGCATTAACAACTAGAACATGAGATTTAGTTACTTTTTTTGGGTCAGAAACGCATCTGGCAGTTGATTAGCTAAACTTTGCAAATGAATTATCGTTTGAACTTTTAGTTCACTTTAATTAGTACGAGGATCAAGATGAGATAATGATAATTCATTCCAACTAATTTTCTTTTCGAGCTGCTTACCCTCCACCACTAGAATTGGGAAATCTGATTCATTAAAATGACAATCAACAAATCAAGCTGTAAATAAGTCTCCTGTTAGTGGTTCAAGATACTTTACAATGGATGGAGACTCAAATCCAACATAAATTCCCAACTTCCTCTGAGGACCCATCTTAGTGCATTGCGATGGTGCAATTCGAACATATACTGCGCACCGAAAAACTCTTAAATAGGAAATATTAGGTTCTTGACCATTGTAATAACTTATTGGCCTAATGCGAATTAGTGCTACTGCATGCAAAATAGCATGTCTCCAACAAAAAGTGAAAAGTTTTGACCTCATAAGCAATGGTCTTGCAATTAATTGCAGACGCTTAATGAATGATTCTTCAAAACCATTCTGTGTATGAACAGTGCTACAGGATGTTCAACATCAATTCCAAAAGACATACACTAGTTGCTGAAAGTATGAGAAGTGCACTCTCCAGCATTATCAAGACGTATTTTCTTAATTGGATAATCAAGAAAATATGCTCGTAATCGAATGTGACCATCTAGTTGATGCATCAACTAAAACCATGAAATATCAAAATGGTCCATATGACGGGTGGATTGGTCCAGAAATATCCCCTTGTATACGTACCAAAAATGTTGGAGATTCATTGTCTATTTTTGTTAGTGATGGTCGAATAATTAATTTTTTTTGACAAGAAGCAACACATAAGAAATTATTGGATTGAAGAATCTGTTGGCTCTTCAATGTATGTCCAGATGAATTCTTAATTATTTTAGCATTATAATTGATCTGAGATGGCCTAACCGGTCATGTCAAACAACAAACTTTTTATGATTTATAAACTTCTGGTTTACAATAGCATGAGTTTCAATTGAACTAATATATGTGTAGTACAATCCTGAAAAAAATGCCGTAATATTTTCAATATGCATTTCTTTCCCAAGATCACATTTGTAATATAGAGATACTCAATATTATCTTCATTTGTTGTCTCAATATGACATCTATTTTGGCGGATATCCTTAAAGCTTACAAGCTTTATTTGAGACTTGGTGGAATAAAGTGCATCATCAATGTAAAATTGCATTTCACTGAGTAACAATACATTAGCTCTTCCGGAGCCCTCAATTAACTTTAAACTACTGGGTATAGTAGTAACATTGGCTTCTTGTATTACTAAATAAGAGAAGTACTTTTTATCCTTAAGTATTGTGTGAGTTGTGGCACAATTAGCAAGGCATTTATCTTGGTTATTGACATTGGCACTAATCAAAGAGATATATTCTTGATTAAAACATGAAAAAAATATTAAACTAATATTAGAATATGCTACAAATGATACAAAATATGTAAATAAGTTCTTTATTATCATAGACAACATAGTGGGCACAAAATTCATAATACGAAACAAGAAATATGAAAATTCTTGCAAACACTTCCATCACCGATCAAGTGATCAATTTTTTTATTTGAATCAACAAAAAAATCAACAACGTCTATATGAGTCATATCAATATATCCATCACTCTTGTCATCAACAAAATTTATTTCAATATTCTAATTCTTATTTTCTAGTGATTCTTGTTAAAGGTCAACAAGATGCTTTGGTGTACGACAGATACGAGACTAATGACCTTTTCCACCACAATGGTAGCATGAAATCTCCACATGTTTGCTAGTTGCCCCCTGTTTTCTGTTCCTTCACCATTTTTTCATTTATGGTGGAAAGATATATTCTTAGAATTACCACCACGATATCCACGTCCATGACTATGGTTACGGCCACGACCACGACCACGACCACGATATGGTTCATGATTATAGTGATTGCTTGTTGCTACATTCACTTTAGGGAATGGAGTAGAACCAGTCGGTCGGGACTCGTGATTGTTTAGTAAAATCTCATTATTTTGTCCAGCAACAAGAAGACAAGAAATTAACTCAGAATATTTTGTGAAACCTTTTTCATGATATTGCTGCTGCAGGAGCATATTGGATGCATAGAAGGTGGAGAATGTTTTTTTTATAACATATCAGCATTAGTGATTTTTTCTCCACACAATTTTAAGTGAGAATTTATTCTAAATATTGCAGAATTTTACTCACTTATAGTTTTAAAATCCTGCAATCTTAAGTGCATCCAGTCATAGCAAGCTTTTGGAAGAATTACAGTTCTTTGGTAGTCATACCTTTCTTTCAAATTACTCTGTATAACAAGTGGGTCTTTTACCATAAGATACTTGATTTTTAATCCTTTATGGAAGTGGTGATAAAGAAAAATCATAGCTTTGGCCTTCATTATCTTCCTTGATAGTATTTTCAAGACCATTTGCATCCAAATGAATTTCAGCATCTAATTCCCAAGATAAATAATTCTTCCCCCTAATGTCAAGAGCCATAAAGTCAAGTTTTGCAAGGTTTGACATAATAGTATTATCATTAAATTAACAAGTAGATAGTTGTGACATGCATATAATATACCATAATTAACATGTGTTTACGTTATAATATTAACTTCAAAATGAATATATCACATATTTGTAAAAGATATTGTAATAAACTACAATTGATGAAAATAAAACATGTAAGTAATAAAACATTTTACTAGATATGTTACTTTAGAGATATTACCTTTGAAAATTAAATCTTATTACAAAGATCTCCTTGATGGTTAGATGGACCTTCTTGAAAATGCAGTTTGTGCTAATAACGTATTATGAAACTTGTAAAATACTGCAACAATATGAGAATTTGAAGCGAGAGGGAAGAGAGAGTATTCTTATAGCATTTCACTATATCATCATAAAAAATAAAATGGCCTATTTATAGGCTCCAAAATTACAACCAAATGTCTCATCTTTGATGAGGGGAGATGAACCAAAAAGTTTACAATTTATGGTAGAATATAAAGAGGATAGGAGATGAAGATGAACATCCACAACTTTTGAATCTCTTAATACTCATAACATATTCCATTTATCAAATCATTTCCCCCTATTAGGGATAATTACACTTTTCTCCCATGAGATTTGGTGTAATTATATATAGATCCCTTGTGGTTTGGTAAATTACATCTAACACCCTTAAAGTTTACTTGTATCAAACAAATAAATCATTTTATTAGCTAAAAATCATTGAATTTATTGATATTAACAAAAAATGAACAAAAATTGATATTTACCCTCGATTGACTTATTACTAATTTGTTGCAGGTCAAACAAATTTTTTTCGACTATATAACTATCCTTATAACGGTGAAGATATACCTTCTTATATGTATTAACGCGTAAAGACGTAGGAAGGTGCTTTTGTCATAAAAAGATTTCTTTGACCTCCACTAAATCAATAATAAGTCAATCGAGGACAAATGCGAAACTTTTTTATGATTTTTTGTTAATATCAGCAAATTCGATAAATTAACGAATGGACTTATATGTTAGATGAAAGCAAACCTCAGGGTTATTAGATGTAATTCTCCAAACTATAGGAGATCTACATGTAATTACACCAAACCTCAGAGGAAGGAAGTGTAATTATCCCTTTTTATTATTTATGTATTATGATTTACACTTCATAGAAACTTCTTGTACAATTTATTAATAGAGTTGATCATCCCTATTGGTAGAATGAAAGAACCCTTTGCATAGAGGTAATTATCATACCAAGTACTACTTCTCCCTTTTATTTTTTTATCGTGTCAAAAAAACTTCCTTATTAAGGCGACCAACAGAGTCCTATAGGCCTAAGTATTTATCTTCTCTTTTTTGAATGGGAAAGCAATAAAATTTGAATTACTAACAAAAAAATCATACAATAACAGAGCCTACTTACAAATAACTATCAATTGTGAGCTCAAAACACGTCAAACAAAGCATCAGACAGAATGTTATAAACATTAAACACGCCCATAACTAACCATTGACAGCACTACTGACTATGAAATCAAACCAACCTTCAGCTTCACCAGAGCATGCATTCTGATATTGCTGTCGAAAAGATGATGCATCTCGCACCACTCTTCTTGTATCATGCTCAATGCATGAGAAACCTTGTCTTATCCTCCCTGTGTAACCGCATCACTGCCGCTGAAACCCAAGCTGCTATGTTCCTCCCATCGAGGTCCCAATATGCGGCCACAGAATATTTGATAAGGCCCATACCGACCTAGCAAATTGACCCTCCAGTAACATGTGTTGCAAAGATTCTAAGGCTGCTGCACCAAACACACATTAAGTTTCCACTTCAGCCCTTCGTTTAGCTAGATTTTCCATGGTTGGCATGGGTTGGAAGCAAAATCACAAGATTTGAGTCCTTACTTGTGGAGGTACTATAGAAATTCCAATTGTGCACAACAATAAAAATGCAAAGTAATTCAGCAAAATTGCAGAGAGGAGCCATGGTTTTCATTTCTGTAATTTATCTGTTACAACCCAGAAATGAGAAAAACTAAGGCAGCTTAAATACCAACTCTACCGCCAAAAAAACCGTCTAACAAATTAACAGATTAACAACTGCCCAATGCGACGTTGCCCAATGAGATAAGGAATAAATGATGTGTAAAAGCTTATTGTATAATTAATCTACAGAACTAAGAAACGCGTGAATGCGCTTCTACAGAAAATGCGACTCCATCTTCGTTTATCCTCTATCTATCAGATCAACATCAACACCAGCTCCAGCAACAGGTTGTTCTGTAATAGTCTGAGAAGTCATGGCAACAACTAGAGATGTTGAGGGCTCAGTTCCAACAGCCCCCCCACAAGTGGGGCTTGGGGCGAATCACACAAGACCCAACTTGGAAATGAAGGAATGGAAAAGCTTGACAGAGAGTGCCTTCGTGAAGATATCAGCAACTTGAGTAAAACTTTGAACCAAGACAGGACTGATAAAGCTATCTTTGTACGCGTCACAAACCACGTGACAGTCTATCTCAATATGTTTCGTTCGTTCTTGGAAGACCGAATTAGCAAGAATGTGAATAGTAGCTCTATTATCGCAGAAAAGTGAGATAGGTAAGCTGACTGAAACTCCAAAATCAGCAAGCAAGAAGGGAAACCAACGTAATTCACATACTGTGGCAGCTAAGCTGCGGTATTCGGCCTCAACACTCAATCTAAAAACGGTTGATTGTTTCTTGGTCTTTCAAGAAACCAAAGCACTGCCAAGAAAGACATAAAATCCTGTTAACGAGCGCCTAGAGTTAGGACATGACGCCTAATCTGCGTCATAGTAAGCTTGAAGGTCCAAAGTGTTGGATGCAGGAGAAAGAGGCCGAGTGAGGGACAACCCTTCAAATTACCTCACCACATGGAGGGCAGCCTTCCAGTGAGCCTCACATGGAGCATTCACATACTGGCTCAATTGTTGCACAGGGTAGGAGATGTCTGGCCTAGTGAAGCTGAGGTAGAGCAAACGACCAATTAACCTTCTGTATAATTCTGATGTAGGAAGAGGAGAACCAGTGTCAGAACTCAATTTCAAACCAGGAGGCAGAGGTGTGGAAACAGTCTTTGCTTCCTGCAAACCGGTATAACAGGAGAAAAAGACAGTGATCATGCCCGCTTTGCGTGAAACCAAATTCTTGTAACTTTAATGTCAATTCAACGTTCCATTGTCGGGAGGCTTGTTTCAAGCCATATAGGGATCATTCCAATTTACAAACAAGCCCAGATTCCAAATTGTAACCAGCCGGAGGAACCATGTAAATTTCCTCGTCCAAATACTCGTGAAGGAGCACGTCGTTTACATCCAATTGATGGAGTATCCAGCCTCTGGCAGTAGCTAGAGTGAAGAAGAGACCTATAGTTACCGCCTTTGCCACCCGTGAAAAGCAAGCCTTTGGCAACGAGGCGAGCCTTGTACCTCTCAATACTGCCCTTAGCCTGTAACTTGATTTTGTACACCCACTTACACCTAATGGCGCGTTTGCCGGTGGGGAGCTTCGTGAGTCTCCAAGTGCGATTTTTTTCCAACGGCTTAATCCCCTCATTCATGGCTTCTCTCCAATTTGGGCATAGCACAACTTTAGCAAAGGTCCGAGGTTCTTGTAGGGAAGTTAAAGAAGCCACAAAGGATTGAAAATCAGTGGAACATGGCTACAGAAATTGATAATTATGGTGGCACACAAAGTCATCCAACTAGAGTGGTCTGCGGGATGCTCTGGTTGATCTTCATGGTGTCATTTGAGAAGGTTGTTGAGACTGGGCAACAATATCATTCTGCAAATTGTCACCATCTATCACAGATTCTGAATTTGGTGATGTTGAGACCACATTTGGGGATAAGTTGGGCGAAACAGAGTGTTCATCCTCAAGTCCCATTGGCACTGCAGGTTAAAGACATTCCACACGATCTGTAGGCTGCTTCTTTGCAAATGGAAATGCTAATTCGTGAAATATTACATCTCGAGAGGTGAAGAGAGTATGATCTTCCAAATCATACACTTTATATCCCTTTTGCGTCAAAGAGTATCCAAGGAATATACACCTATGAGCCCTCTTGTGAAATTTTAACTTGTGTGGATCAATATTCGTAGCAAAACAGAGGCATCCAAACACCCGGAGATGAGTATATGTAGGGGGTCGTCCCAACAAAAGTTCAAAGGGAGTGCTCTAGTTCAAAGTATGCGTGGGTGTTCTGTTTATAATGTATGTCGCAGCAAGCATGGATTCCCCCCAAAAATGGTTGCAAGGGTTTGACTGGGGCTGATCATTTTGGCCATGAGGAATAGTGGAGGAGTCATAGGAAGTGGATAGAGATAAGGAATTGACCTAATTTAGTAGGTAATCCTTCCTTTACTCCCAACTTAATACGAACTTTTTCCATAATCCTACTTAATACTAGTTAGCCGAATTCTTGCTCGCCTAAGGGGCTGATTTTTGTTCATCATTGTCTCCAATCTCTCATGTTCTTCTTCATTTACACCCAAGTCAAGAATTAGATAGATCGGAGAAATATACTCAGCAATAGTTTAGTTTTTCGATCTCTCTTTCTAGATTTATTTCTTGCTAGCACGAGGACAAATTTCATATTCCTGGTGGTGGTGTGGTGGGCAATATTAGAGGGCTCCTATGTTGGAATCTTACATTGACACATGTTGGAAAGGAGTTCAATGCATGTACTTAATTAAAGAAAATGACCAGAGTAATGTTTATCGTTTAAATATTGCTTTTCGTTTTCTCCATAGCTTACAACGTGGATCTTTTACTTTTTTATTTCTGGGTTGATACACCGATAGCCCAAGAATGTTCAAGGATACACCCCTTTAACGTCTTTTGTTTCTTTTATGTTTTGTGCTTCCACCGGATCGATCAACTCCCTTTCATATTGATAGGATTTCCCTTGGAAATTCAGGACCTTCGGGTTGTGTTGGAATCATTCTCGATTCCAGCTCTGGGTTTGTTATTGCATTTTCAGCAGTCATAAGCATGAACACAAATAATATTGCCGAATGTTGCGCTTTAAGGAATGGCCTTGTGGTGGCAAATCTCAAAATATTAAGAAACTGATAATTGAAACAAATTCTAAATTTCTGCTTCTTTCTTTTATGTAGAAAAGACAAAACTTCCGAGGTTCTAATATCTTTGCTTTGCGATTATTGGCACTTTTAATGATACGGAAGCCAATCGAGCTGCCAATATTTTTGCCCTAACGGCAGCAGATCACAGAACACCGATGCAGATCTTCTTTTTTGTGCCTTCTTTTGATGAAGTCATTGTACTGTCTGATCCTTATTTTTTATGTATAAGACACATTCGAGGCGTGACAAAAATATAATAATTAAATATCATTTAATAAAAAAATATTATTTCAGGAAAAATAATTACGATAAAAAATAAATAATTTTGAATGAGAATATTTAGAGTAGGAAAAAGATAAAAAATTACCTAAAATAATTAGCTATTTAAAAAAATTATTTTTACAACTTGTATATAATTGGGGATACGTGGAAGTTAGGTTGTTCAAAAGAAAAGAAAAAACAAAAACAAAAGACCAAAAATAAGGAAGATACTAAAGAGACGCTTTCCTTTAATTTAAAGTACAAATTAAGTGAGACACCAAAAGAGTGCTTTCACATTATTTATAGTACAGATAGACACTAAACTTTTTTTTTTTTTAAAAAAAAAGGTTACTAGTTGATGTTGCCATATGAGTATTGTGAAAGATATAGTGGGTACATTAGTATAATTTCTTGATTACCAATTATGGATAATTGCTTTATAAATAATGCAATTAGAGACGCAATGTTAATAAACTATTTGAATAACTGAAACTCACAATTTGTTCCCCATAATTATACTGTTTAAGTTGGTGCCTAATATTTTATTCATCAAAAAATTTAATATTACTTTCAGTTTGTCACACATATATTTACTGTGCATCAATAATTTACTTAATAGAAAAGATGAATCTACGGAACTCACAGCTTAAACAACTGTTCAACTTTCACTTTTACGTCCTTGATCATGCCAAGGTCAAAAAGAAATGAGGGTCACATCTCTTAGGCCTAAGGCCCGAACGAATCGTAGTTAATCTTTAAAAGGCTAAGTAAAACCAAAATTTTAATCCCAACTAAAAAGTATATGAAACTGATGTGCAAGAAACTAATTAAGCAGACTTGGCAGTAGTGGCACACACTGGTGGATTCTGCTTGCCGACAAATTTGGGTTTGACATTGGCACATTTGGTGGTGATAGGACCTTGATTTCCATTATATGTAAGATCAATGTCACCCACCTCTACATTCTCGCATGGCTTAAGACCACTACAAATAAACGTCACCGCCTCTGCAGTATTTGTCGTGCCCCGAACGTTCTTAATGCTGACGTTACTGATCTTGATAGATGATGGTCTCTGTAAAATAATCAACAAATAAAATATAATCAGTATACTAAGAGTCTAAATTATTTTTAAATGAAGGGTTAGAAAATTTGGATCACAAATTGAGAAACTTACATCTTTTTTGCAAAGATTGTGTGGACAATATTCTTGATCAATGATAATGGGACTGCTAACATTATCCATGATTAAATCTTCAAAATGCAAATCACTGACAGTCAACGTTGCTGGGGCAGAGGGCCATGTCTTCACCCTGACGCCATTTTGTGTGCCAATGAAGGTGCAGTTTGTCACATATATCCCCTGCACATCCTTTTCTTCTGCATACCCACCAAGGCTTCCAACGCTAATACCGTGTCCTGGACCACAAGTTACATTCTGGATGTGAATTTCTTTGCTCTCGTCTCCAATTGAGACACAATCGTCTCCTGTTTTTATGATGGAATCTTTGATATTGATCATCGTGTCACGACCCAGATGAATACCATCAGTGTTTGGGCTATCTCCAGGGGCTGAAACTGTGAATCGGAGGAACGTCACATTATGGCTCGATATACAATTCACGTGGAAATTCTTGCTATCTTTTGTGGTCACATCACGAATTATGGAGTTGTTGACGAAATTGAAGCTAAGATTCTGCACAAAGCATGTGATTATGGGTTGTTAATTTGTATACCTATTCTATTTGAAATAATTGAGGATATACAGGGAGGTAGGACTTACCATGGGAAGCTTGGCACAATTTCTATTTTTGTGGCAATCGTTTTGCTTCCAGGCTTCTTGTCCTTGACCATCAAAAACTCCACCACCTGATAGGGTGAAATAATTGACATAATTGATAGTGATCCATTCACCTTCTTTATTAGGCAATTGACCGGGATTAGGATTGGCTTGCAAGGTTCCTTGGACTTGAAGCTCGAGAGGGGCCTTATTGGGGCCTAATAGTTTCACTTGACTAAGAGACCAGGTTCCTCGTGGTACCACTATTGTGCTTGGGGAAGTTGAATTGCATGCCTCCTTCCAAGCATCCATTAGAGCCTAACATGCAAATGCATGTTTTTTTCAACAAATATATTTACATAAAAACAAACGGAATCAACTGAACACATAAATGAGGTAGATAGTATTGGTTAAACCTGACTGATATCTCCACCAGATTTTGCACCATACTTTGTGATATCATATGTCATGGGCCCCTGAGCGTTAACATTTATTGCCAACAAAGGCAAAAATAAGAGAATTGTAATGAAGTTTATTGCCATTGCCTTCTAAAGTTTTTATTGATGTTGATGTAGTTAATAATTCGAGTTCTTTGCATACATCAATTATGAATTTATAGTAATAGTAGACCATTCAGAGCCATCGGTTACTGATCATGACTACTTTTCAGGAATAGAGATTACTTTATTTTGAACAAGTTTGTCGTACCTACAAAGCACCATCTTTGAACACATGTAATTAACAATTCTATGAATAAAGTTTTTACATTGCCTAATTTTTTACTGTTTTATATATATATATATAAATTATAGTCCTATGATAAAATAAAAATTTATTTAATTGCATATACCAAAGTGAGTTAAGGCTAGTGTTTTATCATATGTGAATTTTGAACAAACTTAGCTTTTTGTAGGAATCTAACAAAAACTAATATAGATTAATTTATATCTATTTTCATATTATACTATATTATAGAAATTTATTATTATTAATAATAATTAGTATCTAAGTTATTTTTTTAATTATAAAAGTTTGGGTAACATGAAATGTATTAGGTTTATTTATTTATTTATTTTTAGTGTCTAAGTTTTGCCTGATATGCAAAATAGATATGAATCTAATTCTATATATCTAATTTATGGGGTGGAAAATGAGCCACACCTGCTCCCAAGCTTGGTGAACTGGCTCATATAAAGCTCAACTAGAGCTCGAACATTTCGAGCTCCAGCTGCCTGCTTCTTGATTAGCCGAGCTCATGCCAATGTATTTTTATTCGAAATTTTAAGAGTCGGCTCGTGAGTCTTTTTGTACTTTTCTTTAAATTTTAAATACTATTATATATTTAACTACATTATAATAGTTTATTAGGTTAATATACAAATATTTATAATATATTAGAATTATGCTCAAGCCGATCTCATATTTTAACTTTAGATCATCATAAAAGTTTGGTATTTCAATATCTATATAAAAGTAAGCATAATCAGTAATTTAGTATTTTATTTAATTATGTCTAAATTACAATCTAATATATATATTATACATTTGAATTTGTTGTTATAATCAATTGATATTTTATATATTTAGTTTGGAGTATTTATTTGTACCAAGATTATGTGTACGCACTTGGATAATTTTATGTAAACTCTCCATATATTTACTAATTATGTTACCACTAAACTAGTAGTAAACATATTAGAAAATAATATGAAGTTGTATGATCCTACCATAATTTTGTTTAACACTTTCATTCTTCGATAGAATTACGACAGGCTTTCATAGGTTTGAAGCCTATCCCCTTAGTTGTAATTATTCTAACTCAATTGAAGATTTAATCGAATCAGTCTCTATTTCTTCCTCGTTGATGTTTTTATGTGAGAAAAAGGTTTAAATTGGTATATGGGTACCAAATCACCATAGTAAATTGCATCTAGGATGTCGTCGATGGCTTGAAATTTTAGTAATTCACCACATTTCTATGCGCAGTCTAGAGACATATGTCCTTTCACTCCGCATGTCCAGCAATTCCTGTCCTTCAAACTTTTATTGGCTCTAATATTGGCTCGTCTGAAAGTTCTCTTTATAGTGGTTCTTCCGTGGATCTCACTTTTGTTTGTCTTGATCCTTCAGATCAAACTCTTATTGGTCCTATTTTCTATCCAGATTTTTATGATTTCGTCTTTGATTTGGACACTCCTGGGGTAGGGGTCACTATTCTGATTCTTCCTCTTACTTGGCTTGCTCGATTATCCTATAATTATTGAAAAATTATCATTATCACAATAGAGAAGGGTTCTTTGATGTTACCTCTCAATCTCTCTCTGTATTTTATTAATGAATGTTGGATAACAACAATTCCTTAGTTAGTATTTGAGGAAATACATTCTTCTTGCAAATGAATCCAATTGTCCTTTGGGTACCTTGTATGATTGCATTAACATTCCTTCCATGGACTATAGAGCTTTGCAAGTGGTAGCTATTTCTGTTGCTACTCCACTCTAAAAGAAAAACTTACAAAATCAGTAAATATATATTCATCTACTTCAGAAATATTCCTTAGTTTGACGCCAAAAAGAGATTGTGAGTAGTCTCTAGCTTTTCAGCTCTACTTTTTCGAAATATCCATCTCTAGTGAAATGTACCATGATGATCCCTTTTAGTCTTTTAACAATTATGCTATTTAGCTCTCCAGCTAGGATACTTACTTTGGTGTCTTCAGGGGTATTATCCCAATCGATCTTGATAGAATTCTCCAAGCTTAATGCCGATAGTCGCATGAAGCTTTCCTCATCGAGTTTGAACGTAGTTGTTGTTATATTAAGGATTGTAACCCATTCGTCAGTCAGTTTCTCAATGTTTCGGAAGTCAATAACATCTAGGTTGAGTATAGTGCCATAAGGATATTGAAGGCTGGAGCGTTTTCCTTACCCAAGGTGTAATTTTTAGGCACTATTATGGAATTTCGTCCTAGATTTTTTCTTAATCTAGTTCGCAGAAAGATCGGGATGGTGTTGGTATAGAAATCCGTACTTTCTCTGATTGGATGATCTAGTAAAGGATCATTTGAACCTGTACTTCCCTCGGGTGATGGTAGTGCTAGAGTGATTTCGTTATTTTGGACACTGACCGAATCCATAATCCCATGTTCGGAAAAGGATTCTGCAAACTCCTATAGATTCGATATATCTACCCTTGATACCTCAATTATTTTATGGATCTGATACCTTCAAACATTAGATCCTTTCGGATCTTAGGCTCTGAAATCTCCTTCGCCTTTCCCTTTTCCTCTATAAGACTTGAGTTAATCCTTCTCAGACTATTGTCAAATTTTTCAAGAATTTTCATAAGAAAATTCCTTTAATGTGCTTCCAAGATTTGAAAATATTCCCTGTTGTCATTGTAACTTGTACTTTCATTTGATTCCATACTTTGAACTCTCATCCATTAGTGGTTAATTTATCAAATATGTAATATGAACAAGTTTTACTTCAATAAGCCTATTCGCTTATACCATTTGGAATGAGAATGGAATTAGGATGCATATAGAAATGAAATTGGACTAAATGTTATTTTTACAAAAGTTACGTGACTAAATCTATTGGTCTGAAAAGTAAAGGACCCAAGTTAGAACTACCCCAACCTAGGGGACCACATATGCTATTTTTCATTAAATTAATTATTTGCATTTTTTGCTTTTTCTATTGGATATTTAATTTAACTAAATTAAATAATAAGCCCAACTGAGTTTGTTATTGGGCTCAATTTAATTTGTTGGGCAAAATAATCTAGTCCGACCAAATGCACCATGTTGATGTTTTCTAGGTCAACCTACCTTATATAGAGAGTAAAAACGGTTGCTAGGGTTTGATTGGGGTTGATCGTTTTGGCCATGAGTAGTAGTGGAGGAGTCATAGAAAGTTGGTAGAGATAAGGAAGTAACCTAGTTGACTAGATTTGTTTCTTCCAAGCACGAGGACAACTTCCATATTCCTTGTGGTCGTGTGGACGATATTAGAGGTCTCCTATGTTGAAATCTTATGTGGACGTACACCGGAAAGGAGTTGAATGCATGTAACAGATTAAAGAAAATGACCAGAGTAATGTTTATCGTTTAAATATTGCTTCTCATTTTCTCCATAGCCTATAACATGGATATTTTACTTTCTTATTTCTGGGTTTATACACCGATAGCCCGGGAAGATTCAATGCTACACCCTTTAAATATCGTTCATTTATTTTATTTTTTGCTTTTTTGCTCTTTCGCCGCGCTCCTGAGTTGTCCCACTCTATTTCATATCGATTGCTTTTTCCTCGGAAATCCGTGACCTTCGGGTTGTGCTGGAATCTTTAGTGATTCCAAGTCCAGGTTTGTTATTGCGTTTTAAGCAGTCATAAGCATGAACACAACTAATATTGCTGGTAGTGCTGGAAGTTAGGTTGTTCAAAAGAAAAGAAAAAACAAAAACAAAAGACCAAAAATAAGGAAGATACTAAAGAGACGTTTTTCCTTAATTTATAGTACAAATTAAGTGAGACACCAAAAGAGTGCTTTCACATTATTTATAGTACAGATAGACACTAAACTTTTTTTTTTTTTTTTTAAAAAAGGTTACTAGTTGATGTTGCCATATGAGTATTGTGAAAGATATAGTGGGTACATTAGTATAATTTCTTGATTACCAATTATGGATAACTGCTTTATAAATAATGCAATTAGAGACGCAATGTTAATAAACTATTTGAATAACTGAAACTCACAATTTGTTCCCCATAATTATACTGTTTAAGTTGGTGCCTAATATTTTATTCATCAAAAAATTTAATATTACTTTCAGTTTGTCACACATATATTTACTGTGCATCAATAATTTACTTAATAGAAAAGATGAATCTACGGAACTCACAGCTTAAACAACTGTTCAACTTTCACTTTTACGTCCTTGATCATGCCAAGGTCAAAAAGAAATGAGGGTCACATCTCTTAGGCCTAAGGCCCGAACGAATCGTAGTTAATCTTTAAAAGGCTAAGTAAAACCAAAATTTTAATCCCAACTAAAAAGTATATGAAACTGATATGCAAGAAACTAATTAAGCAGACTTGGCAGTAGTGGCACACACTGGTGGATTCTGCTTGCCGACAAATTTGGGTTTGACATTGGCACATTTGGTGGTGATAGGACCTTGATTTCCATTATATGTAAGATCAATGTCACCCACCTCTACATTCTCGCATGGCTTAAGACCACTACAAATAAACGTCACCGCCTCTGCAGTATTTGTCGTGCCCCGAACGTTCTTAATGCTGACGTTACTGATCTTGATAGATGATGGTCTCTGTAAAATAATCAACAAATAAAATATAATCAGTATACTAAGAGTCTAAATTATTTTTAAATGAAGGGTTAGAAAATTTGGATCACAAATTGAGAAACTTACATCTTTTTTGCAAAGATTGTGTGGACAATATTCTTGATCAATGATAATGGGACTGCTAACATTATCCATGATTAAATCTTCAAAATGCAAATCACTGACAGTCAACGTTGCTGGGGCAGAGGGCCATGTCTTCACCCTGACGCCATTTTGTGTGCCAATGAAGGTGCAGTTTGTCACATATATCCCCTGCACATCCTTTTCTTCTGCATACCCACCAAGGCTTCCAACGCTAATACCGTGTCCTGGACCACAAGTTACATTCTGGATGTGAATTTCTTTGCTCTCGTCTCCAATTGAGACACAATCGTCTCCTGTTTTTATGATGGAATCTTTGATATTGATCATCGTGTCACGACCCAGATGAATACCATCAGTGTTTGGGCTATCTCCAGGGGCTGAAACTGTGAATCGGAGGAACGTCACATTATGGCTCGATATACAATTCACGTGGAAATTCTTGCTATCTTTTGTGGTCACATCACGAATTATGGAGTTGTTGACGAAATTGAAGCTAAGATTCTGCACAAAGCATGTGATTATGGGTTGTTAATTTGTATACCTATTCTATTTGAAATAATTGAGGATATACAGGGAGGTAGGACTTACCATGGGAAGCTTGGCACAATTTCTATTTTTGTGGCAATCGTTTTGCTTCCAGGCTTCTTGTCCTTGACCATCAAAAACTCCACCACCTGATAGGGTGAAATAATTGACATAATTGATAGTGATCCATTCACCTTCTTTATTAGGCAATTGACCGGGATTAGGATTGGCTTGCAAGGTTCCTTGGACTTGAAGCTCGAGAGGGGCCTTATTGGGGCCTAATAGTTTCACTTGACTAAGAGACCAGGTTCCTCGTGGTACCACTATTGTGCTTGGGGAAGTTGAATTGCATGCCTCCTTCCAAGCATCCATTAGAGCCTAACATGCAAATGCATGTTTTTTTCAACAAATATATTTACATAAAAACAAACGGAATCAACTGAACACATAAATGAGGTAGATAGTATTGGTTAAACCTGACTGATATCTCCACCAGATTTTGCACCATACTTTGTGATATCATATGTCATGGGCCCCTGAGCGTTAACATTTATTGCCAACAAAGGCAAAAATAAGAGAATTGTAATGAAGTTTATTGCCATTGCCTTCTAAAGTTTTTATTGATGTTGATGTAGTTAATAATTCGAGTTCTTTGCATACATCAATTATGAATTTATAGTAATAGTAGACCATTCAGAGCCATCGGTTACTGATCATGACTACTTTTCAGGAATAGAGATTACTTTATTTTGAACAAGTTTGTCGTACCTACAAAGCACCATCTTTGAACACATGTAATTAACAATTCTATGAATAAAGTTTTTACATTGCCTAATTTTTTACTGTTTTATATATATATATATAAATTATAGTCCTATGATAAAATAAAAATTTATTTAATTGCATATACCAAAGTGAGTTAAGGCTAGTGTTTTATCATATGTGAATTTTGAACAAACTTAGCTTTTTGTAGGAATCTAACAAAAACTAATATAGATTAATTTATATCTATTTTCATATTATACTATATTATAGAAATTTATTATTATTAATAATAATTAGTATCTAAGTTATTTTTTTAATTATAAAAGTTTGGGTAACATGAAATGTATTAGGTTTATTTATTTATTTATTTTTAGTGTCTAAGTTTTGCCTGATATGCAAAATAGATATGAATCTAATTCTATATATCTAATTTATGGGGTGGAAAATGAGCCACACCTGCTCCCAAGCTTGGTGAACTGGCTCATATAAAGCTCAACTAGAGCTCGAACATTTCGAGCTCCAGCTGCCTGCTTCTTGATTAGCCGAGCTCATGCCAATGTATTTTTATTCGAAATTTTAAGATTCGGCTCGTGAGTCTTTTTTTACTTTTCTTTAAATTTTAAATACTATTATATATTTAACTACATTATAATAGTTTATTAGGTTAATATACAGATATTTACAATATATTAGAATTATGCTCAAGCCGATCTCATATTTTAACTTTAGATCATCATAAAAGTTTGGTATTTCAATATCTATATAAAAGTAAGCATAATCAGTAATTTAGTATTTTATTTAATTATGTCTAAATTACAATCTAATATATATATATTATACATTTGAATTTGTTGTTATAATCAATTGATATTTTATATATTTAGTTTGGAGTATTTATTTGTACCAAGATTATGTGTACGCACTTGGATAATTTTATGTAAACTCTCCATATATTTACTAATTATGTTACCACTAAACTAGTAGTAAACATATTAGAAAATAATATGAAGTTGTATGATCCTACCATAATTTTGTTTAACACTTTCATTCTTCGAAAGAATTACGACAGGCTTTCATAGGTTTGAAGCCTATCCCCTTAGTTGTAATTATTCTAACTCAATTGAAGATTTATTTGAATCAGTCTCTATTTCTTCCTTGTTGATGTTTTTATGTGAGAAAAGGTTTAAATTGGTATAGCAGAAAATATAGTAGACCCATGAGACCCGGCTAATATCATAGATTGCTCATGCTAAGAAGATTCTTAGTGACATGAGTGATTGGCTTAGTGGTCGAGTGGGAGGTTGTTAGAATATGCGACCAAAAAGCTAATTGGATTAGCTGTTTGGGGAACTATTCATCAATGTTTATCTAAAATAATATTATCATGATGAACATAGTAAATGTTTATTAGGCATTAGTGTTTGTTGTCTTCACCACTTATATTGAACAGTGTTTCAAGTCACAACAAACACCCACAGACCGAAAAACTAAACTAGGGGTGTTAGGCTAAGCATAGTTGGCAACAATGAAGTTAAATTTTGAGATTCGATTTGAAACATTCTAAGTTGAGGATTTCGAGATGGGGCTTCGAGAGTCCTATACAGACTTGCACTAAGTATTTCGATAGTGGGTCAGTTAAAAATTGTCATATGGAACCATTGAGTGAATGGTTGGTATGACAGGAATTCTTGATTTCGATAGTACGGGATAGTCTCCGAACATCAAAAATCATGACAGTCGTCTATATATGAAGACTGTATCTTAGATTTGGCGAGCGGTGAGTATGTTGATATATATATATATATATATATATATATATATATATATGGCTATTACAAGCCCTGCCCAGTTCAGGTCGGAGTATGTAGTGAGGACGATGTATTCCAAGAAAGAATCAATCCCCTGTTAGTATTATGATAACAAGATCTCCTAAGCACTCTGAGATGGTTTAGACTCTTTAAGTCTATGTCCACAGTGATTGACTGTGGGGGAAGGAAATTTATACGACAATCAGTAGAGTAAACGGATCTCAAATATGAAGAATGGATGTCTAGTCAAGAATGGGAACCAAAGCCTAATTCTATGCCCTAGATTAAGGCCGAAAGACGATTGGCAATAGGACCGTACTCGTATGGAACTCATAGCGTAAATATTTACGCCACTATTCACCTAGTCTCCAGTGTCACTGATGGTTACTAGATGGCCAAACCTGGAAACATACTATTTTTTATTATTGATTAATAAAAAATAATTAATTTAATTTAATTTAATTAATTGTGTAATACAAGCCCAAGTCTATTGATGGCGAACCTAAAGAGTAGCATACAAATCAATGTTAAGTGATGGGATCAATTTATAATTAAATCTGAAAGAGGAGAATTCATTCAATTGGATTAAACTATACCCTTTGGGAGATGATAGGACCATTTATGTGGAGTTGTTCATTAGATGGATGATCCAAAATTTAATTAACTAGATTAATTAAAGTTTGGAATTGGCCTTTGAATTAATTTGATTAATTTAAGAGGTTTGCGCTAATTAGTTAGTGAATTGGATTAATTAATTAATTAGTAGATAGACTTAATTTGAATTCATTAATTAAAAATGGCCCAAAAATAATTAGTTGGATTAATTATATTTGATTGGACTTAATTAATTAAGTGTAATGGATTCATAAAATTAAGGTTTAACTGCACTTTTGGTCCCATTAAATAGGGTCATCCTCGCTTTTAGTCCCTTGCTTTATGTGGCCGAACTTGTAGTCCCAAAGCTTCTAAAAATTTTAACACTATTAGTTCTATGACCAAATTATTTTGCTGTTTTGATGAATAAAAGTCCCATATGTTAGAAAATTAGGTCCAACATGCTTCCGAAAACAAAAATAAGCCTCCATAACTTCATGCCTCGTGTGACCACCTTGCACTAGATATTTCAAGTTCTCGATTTTATGGACTTCCTCCAACCACACTACCATAGCAACAAATAGCATAACCCTATTTTGTTTCCTACCTTAAGGTATAAAGATACTCCAAAATAGAGACTTAACAAGGTTTAGGACTAACCAGTTGAACAAAACCCTCGAATGTTGAAGAAATAGTTGAAATATTATATAGATATTCTTTCCTCCATAGCGACAACTATTTAGCCTCTCATAATGAAGAGGACAACATTCGTAGGGAAAATCCCCATGAACTGAAATTGCTAACACTAAGAACATTAAAAGACTCAAAATATAATCGGTTGACGAGTTGGAGAAAATTTTCGATGATCCCCATCTTCTTCCATGCTCCTTATTTATAATAGCTCACGGAATTCAAACTTATTTTAGATGGTGTTATTGAGTTCGTCACCTATTTTGGATTTTCACTTTCCAACTGGGTCATTATGGCTTGTCGACCATGTGCTTGCCTACTGGTATCCTTTACTTTTTTTATTGCTGGCTTTCTTCTCATCTTCTACCGATAGTCCTCCTTCTGTTTTTTCACATTTTGAGGTTTTTACCTCGTTTTGAAAAATTAGTTCCTTTTTTACCCTTTTTTGGTTTGGTTTGGGTTTTTTGGGTTACGCGAATTTTAATTTTGAATAAGGATTTACTTGTTTTTCGCAGCCAGGGCATATGTGCTTATTCCATTGTCCCACATGCATCATGTTGCAGGCATGCTTCCTGGTAGTCTCCGTTGTATGTAGCTTATTCTCCCAGCATTCTTTTCTTCTCGAATACGCTCTCTATAGACTCAGTGCTCTTCCCTGTCATATAGTTCAACATGAATGATCTATTTAATTTATTGAAAAATATTTAAAATGGATACTTGACTTTATCCATCTCAGTGAGACAGACCCAGACTTCATAAACTCTTCTGGTAGATATTCATCTTCGCTAAGGGATGTACTAGAGGAGTTTCTCCTGTGGCAGCCGTGACTTTGTTAAAGGCTACCATGTCAGGTCTCTACAATTTAATAATTGTTGGATGAGACCCTTTCCCGCGATTCCTAGGGCTGCTGAAATGAACTTTAGCTCAAAAATATCTCCACATTTTAAGTGGAGATTGTTTTACCATGCATCACATACTACCCTAGTAATCCATTTTGGAAGTTTTTAGATCTCCAGAAATCTTGATGACATACGAACAAAAACCAGTGTTTCAAAATAATACCATTCTCGAACCTCTTCTGATTTCAACCATTTGAGCATCAGATCTGATTTTTATTTTCCAAATGAGTGTACCACGGTCTTGCTTAGGTTGAGTCCTATACGGGAAACCAGTTTTTCCACATTCTTTAGTATACCTTGCCAAGAAAAAATAGAAGAAACAGAATCGTTAGTGTTAGTCTTAGAGGTGCCTACCATTGGGCTAAGGTTAATCTCTCAATCTTCAACCCTAGAGGTGTTGGGTTGACTTGAATCTTTAGGAGTTTGCACTTCCTATAGTTCAATTGTTGCCACTTCACCAGAATCTAGCAATGACCTCGTGCAAGCAATACTTGAATCTGCCGCTACAAGTTTACAGCCCTATTCTTTAATTGCAGGTTTGGGGCCAAGATCTCTTAACTCTTGGGTCATCATCAAAGGCAATGCCTTTCGAATTGGTTCCATTAACTCATGCCATAATGAGCTCAAGGCTAGTTTGGTACTCTTGATGGCGATCTGCGCAGTGTCAATATAAGCACAATAGATACATGTGCGAAAGATGAATAAATACCATATTCATCAGGACAATATTGCTTATATAAAAATTGCTTGAATACTTCTCAAAATTGCCAATTTAATTGGCTTTTGGTCACCTATTCTGGCAAGAGTATTAGAATCAAGAAGATTGGAGAGATAAAAATCTCAATTTTGTTCCTTAAATGAGATTTTTTAGGACCACTTTAAAATGAGAATAACGTTTATAGAATTCTCACTTTTCTCAGACATGCTTTCTTACAATAGTAACACATATAACTTGATTTTGAAGCAATGTATCACTTGTTGAAGCATATTTTTAGTCTGAAAAGCTCAATCCTCGCGAGTTTAGAAGGATCTAAATGGTGTCAGCCTAATTTCGTTGTTTTTCCGCTCTTGCAAAAATTTACAGTTATATGACGTATCCATCCAACTGTATGATAACATATCTGACTGAAATAAGCATATTTCTTACGTTTGCTAGTTCAGTAAAGTAGAAGATAGGCCTATGGATCTTTCTTCCCTACTGATGGACTCGCTGACCTCAAATCTAGAAGTTCACCTGCTATGCTCGTGGGCCAAATTCGAAAATTTTAGAGGGCATCATATATTCACACACACATATATATATTAAAGGGCAAACTTGTCACACAAGCTATTTTCTTCCAATACTATAATGATCAATAGTGTGAATGGAGTCAACTAAGGAATGCCAATTTGATTGCCCTTATGATTTCTTGTGTAAAGCAATTATAAAAATACTATTCAAATATGATTCATTTCCCATTCTTATTCCATTTTTAAATTAATTCAAAATCCTGCTTAATTTAATTCTTATATATTAATCATGGCCTTAGATGTTACTCATTACTTGTGCATAATTCACATGTTCAGATAAACAGTCAAAATCATACTAACTATAAAATTGACACAAGAGGTCAAGGAAGAACTAAATTAGCAATGCTATATGAACCCATAACAATAGTAACATAGCATATTGATGTCCACATAAGATTGACCTATGTCAAAGCTTGAATCTACCATCCGGTGTCCCGTTCGCAGCTCTATAAACTCCCCCCACGCCGGCCATTTCACCCTTTCAAAAAAAAAAAACCGAGTGGGAGCTGACTATCCTTGAGCTCAACATCGATCTATTGCATCCTTTCAGACAAAATCTACAGTGAAGTAAGAGCTGTCCAGAAAGGGATTGAATTAGAATGGAAAAGATAGTGATAGTGGTGGAAGACGTGGAGATTGCGAGAACTGCTCTGCAGTGGGCACTTCACAACATCCTTCGTTATGGAGATGTGGTTATACTTCTACATGTTTATCCCACAGCTCCAAGATCCAGAAACAAGAAAAAGCTTAGACGACTCCGCCTCAAAGGCTTCCATTTAGCTCTCTCCTTCAAAGACATCTGCAACTCTTTTCCCAACGTACGTACAAATCAACACCTCTCTCTCTCTCTCTCTCTCTCTCTCTTGTTGAATGGGCTATGCAAATTACTTAAGAGTGTAAGTGGCGCTGTGTCGCAGACGAAGACTGAGATTATTGTGACGGAAGGTGACCACGAGGGCCGACGGGTAGCGGCGGTCGTGAGAGAGATCGGCGCCTCCACACTTGTGTTGGGACTTCATGATCGTAGCTTTCTCTACAGGTAAGTGAAAATCGGCTAATTCTTGCGTGCTTGGTTCTTGCTGATTGAGATTGATGGGGTTGATGATGAATTGAATTGATGATTGTTGTGATGATGGTGTGTGGTTGGTCAACACCCCCCCTTACCCGGAAGGAAGAAGAACAAGTGACATAAAAGAATGGGCCCTCTGCCTGCAAAAACTTGCCTGTTTGTCTTCTACTGTTTTCTCTATCTTTTCCTTCTTTTATGATAATTATTCTTTTCTATTATTATTATTATAAGACTGCTGAGATCATGGGATAGATGGCAATTGAGACAGGTAAAGTAGGGTCTCCTGTTTCAATTTCAGGGCTTCCAGTTTAAATAATTGAGTTTGGATTTAGGAATGGGTTAATTTATTAAATTCTGTTCAATGTTGTAGCAATAATAGCATATAAATTTATATGTGTGTGTATTATTACATAAATTTACAAAAAGCTTCACATTTTAATTTTCATTTCATTTCGTCACTAATCTTTTTTTCTTTGAGGTATTATTACACTATTAATGACCACGGTTTTAAAATCATGGTGAATCATATTATTATTTATGGTTAAATAAAATTAAAATATAAATTTAAATTTTTACCACGGTTAGTCAATATTTGTCATGGTTTTAGTCATAGCCAAAACCTTTGCCAAAGTTTTAGCCATGGCTAATATTTTGGCCACACTTGTAGACATTACGGCTAATGGCCTTTGAGAAGCCGTGGTCGAGTTGTATTTGCCACAATTTTCTCTTTTGGTTATAGTAATTAACCATAGTCAAAAATTATATTTTTTTCGTGCGTCTATAATAATTATATGAATCATTTATATAATTTTTTTAATCATTACTAATATATAAGTTTATATTTATTATTTTAGTTTAAAAGAACTTGACCCAAAGGTGCTTTTTAAAATTCATTAGAAGTTTTATAAATACAAAAAATTAATTTCTATTTTAAACAAATTAAAATAATAATTTTACTCAAGAATTGTGAATTAAGGCCTAAAAACACAAATCCATATATATATATATATATAACATATCAAGATTCTTCAAAAAAAAAATTATAAATATGTAATTTATCATAAACGTTTTTATCTAATCCTATAAGAATTTAACAGTGTTTGGAATGTTTTTTTTGAATGTTTGTGAAGATAGAGAGAAAAAAAACAAATATAAATAAGTATGTGTTAGAGATAGTATGTATGTTTGGATTTATCTTTTAGAATAATTTAAAAAGTATTATATGTTTAATGTTGTGTTTCAGAAGACAAAAATTATTGTTCATTGTCAAATCATGTCTTTTTTATATATATGTGTGCGTATATATATGTGTATGTATTTATGCTAAAACAGTTAAAAACGTCCAAATAAGATGTTTTCATTTGATGACAAACATTAGGTATGTTTTGACTCATTCCGGAGATAACTTAAAAATAAAAACAAACATAGGGTAAGTTTTTCATATTGATTTTGTTTGACTCTAGTGGATACAGTAGAAAAAATATGATTTTTCACTACGATTAGTTAATTAGTATGACCAAAAGAAGAAAATCGTGGTAAATGCAAATCAACCACGGTTCGGAACGACTATTAGTCGTTTCTACAGGTATGACCAAAACATTAGGTATGTCCAAAATCATGACAAATCTTTTGACTATGGCTAAAACCCATAAGGAAATCTTGATTAATTATGGTAAGAATTTAAGTTTTTGCTTTGATTTTTATTTAATCATTGTTAATAGTATTGATTTACCATAATCTTTAAGCTGTGGTCATTTATAATGTAGTAAAAACTCAATTTCTTTTTATAGTGATGGTATTTATTTACAAGTTTTTAAGCAATAGTGATACATAAAATAGAGGATAATTCATTCTTTTGTTGTGAGGTATTATGCTTTGTTATTACTAAATGGGAAAAGTATTATTTTAGTACGTTAAGTATGCCTAATTTTAATTTTAGTCCGATTACTATGTTCATTTTTATTTAGGTCTAGTAACATACGAAATTGCTTACTTTTAGTCATCTGGCAGATTCTCGGACAATTTTACCCCTATGAGTGCATATGGACTAAAACTGTCTTTCAAAAGTTGCATAGGGGTAAAATTGTTCGAAAATCTGCTAGAGGACTAAAAGTAAGCAATTTCGTAAGTTACTGGACCTAAACAAAAATAAACATAGTTATCAAACTAAAATTAAAATTAAGCATACTTAGCGGACTAAAATAAATATTTTTCCCTTACTAAATTTAAATAGCAATTTTTTAGATAATCATGACAAGAGACTAATGATATTGTTTGATTAAGCCAATAATCATGAGAAGTTAGATAGTAATTCATAATTGTTTTAATTAAGTTGGTAAGTTTGTCTTATATTCCATTTCCTACACAAGTATACAAAATATTGCTTAAAATATACACTTTTTTTTTGGGTAATTTCTTAAAATACACACTTTGTGAAATAGAATAATTACTTGCAAATATAAATAACTATGTAGATATGAACAAAAATGAAATCGTGATATTTAAATTATGTTGCGTCTTCTACCACTACAAGAAAATAGCTTGATAGCGACGAAAAAAAAAAAAATTAGCATCGAGATAGTTAACAAGTAAAATTTTTAATATCAAATTTTATTGTAGCAATTGAGTTATTTTGTCGTAGTGTATCCCATTTAATATATACAAAAACTACGTGTACAAGATATTTTCTAATTAAATATGGTAATTTTTGTTCACATAGATGTATATATTAAATAGAACATAAAATGTAATAGAATTTAAAATAAAAAATTATATTTTTTTATGGGTGAATAAAAAAATTAATTTGTTGAAGTAATGGATTATCCAAGGTGAGACTAGAAGATTCCATTCTATAATTAATACTATATGTTTTTCTGTACATGAGTATACTATCATATATAAAAGAAATTATGAAATATATTATCAAAAAATCCTATTATTTGTGCATGAGTATACTATGATATACAAAAGAAATTATGAAAAATATTATCAAAAAATCCTATTATTTGTGCATGATTATACTATGATATACAAAAGAAATTAAGAAAAATATTTTCAAAAAATCCCATTATGAAAAAGAAATGAGCAAAAAGCCCCGAGCGACGAGGTATTTTGTTTTTTCCTTTTTTTTTTTCGTTGACAAAAGAATTTTTGACGATTTTTTCTACTAGGAGATTTAAACCTTTATGGTTTCACTGGGCTCTTTGAAGCATTTTTCTGTTTTGTTTTCATTTTCAGTATTTTCAGGTGAATTATTGTGTTTTTAGTAGGTTTCTGTGATAAACGAGAATATGTTTGAAATTACGTGATAGAATGAAAAAATGTATTTTAGTTAGGACATTTTGTCATAATATTTAATTTGCATGAAAAGATCGTTATAGAATGAAAATATGTTCAGATTAGGATGTTTTCATGATAATTTTTTGCATGAAAAAACGTGATATTTTATAATAGACCAAAATTTTAGGATTTTAAATAGCCTACAATTAAAAATAGGGTTAATTACACTTAAACCCCCTCTAAAAATGCGAAAATACACTTTCCTCCAAAGAAATTTCAAAATTACACTTACACCCCTCAAAAAATTTACTGTTTAATACCTGAAATTTTTTCGTTAAGATTTGGACAAAAAATGCCGACGCTAATAAAAAAATTACATAATTTTCGAGTGTACATATATATATTACATTATCCCTTTATAAGTACCAAAATATACATGAAAATATTAAATGAGGAGCAAAATTGAAAATTTATGTAACTTTTCTTGTTAGCATTAGCATTTTTTGTCCAAACCCTAACGGGAATGTGTAAAGGAAGAATCTTCGAAGGGGTGTAAGTATAATTTCAAAACTTTTTTGAAGAAAAGCGTAATTTCTCGTGTTCAAAGAGGATTTAAGTGTAACTAACCCTGAAAAATAAACCTTTGATAATGAAACCAACCAGCTTGATATTTGTAATCTTCTATAGTCCTTCATAACCTCAAAATCAGCTTCATTGCTTGTATCATCAACTAATGTAGTTTGGTGTTTTGTACCGTATTTTCGTGTATAATTGTGTAGGTTGATAACGCCCCAAAACAATATCACCAGGAATTTGAATTGTAAGGTTCTTGCAGTGAAGGATTCAACAACTCTGACATCCAGAACTATTTCAATCCAAGGTTGCTCTAACAAGATGGGTTTCTCACAAATTGATATATCTACACTTAGGTGAGATTTTTAGTTCTTTCTTGGTTCAATTCACACAACATATGTTTTTCTTTTTTTGTGTGCATATGTTAAATTCACAACTATTTCATAATGAGAAGGTATTTATAATTATGCTAAATTTAAAAAAAATCGTTATAATTTATCCTAAAAATATACTAACTAAACACATTGACGAAAAAAGAATAGAACAAGCGAACTACGACATTTTTATATTATTTGAGTCGGTAGCAATCAGATTATATTAACAACATTCATTTATACTAATATGAAAATGAAGGTTCTCGGTACTCACAAACGACGGTTAATGACAACAATCGTACTAATTTTTTATGAAGTCAAAAATACCCGTAATTGATAAGATAATTAATTTATTTAACTATTAAATTTTTAGATTAACTGATAAATTAGTTCTTTTTTTCTTTCTTTTTTGTGTTATATTGGTTTATATTTTTTACTTTTATTTATAATATATTTTAAAACGTGAAAGATTATTCATTATTTTCATGTAGAAACGGTGTGCCACAATGTGTTGTACTTCTCATCGATCTAATTCGACGAAGAATGTACTTAACAATATAATGGGATTTTTTGATAAATGGGACCCCGAAAAAAAATCCCCGTACCCATTCCCTATAGTTTTTGAAAAAAAAATATGATGTGTCAGATGACTAGTATTATAAAATATTATTCAACTTTTAAATGGTATTGCAGTGTGCCAGAAGTTCCTGTAAGAAAAATCCCATACCAAATTTGTCCAGACCCGACTGCTATAATTTGGAGACCGACGCTGTCAAGAACAGGCCGGAGGAGTTCATGATGACATGTTTAGCTTCTTATCAAAGAAAAATTCAACAGAAATGTTTTATCATTTGACTGATGTATAGTACCTTAAAAATGATTTAGTCAATAATTGTAAGAACAATTATATAGACACAATTGAAATTGAATTGATAGGGTATTGTATCTCTCTCCTTTGGTCTGTGGTCTTCTAATGTAAGAACTTGTGCTGTTCATTTTATGGCTCTTATCAGTTCTGGAATTGTATGGTTCCTGTTCTGTCTTATATATTTTATTTTATATAATATAGAGAAAGTAATGTGTTGAAAGATTATGTTATTTATTTTATTTAAAAAAGATTTTATACATAGAATGGAAGATACAATAGATTTTGGAATAGAAATTCAATCAAGTACTTGGTATACATCATGAGTGTTTGAAACAATTTAAGAGAAGTAATTATCAACTTATGATTTTAAAATGATAATTACACGGTCCATCTCTGAGGTTAAGGTGTAATTATATGTAAGTTTTCTATAATTTAGAAAATTACATTTAGTAACATTGATATAGATCCATCTATTAGTTAAAACTAACTGAATTTCTTGATATCATAAAAAAAAATGAACGAAAATTTAAATTTACCCTCAATTGACTTATTACTGACTTGTTGTAGATCGTATAAATATTTTTTGACCAAACTACTCTTATATATCTGCATATGCTAATGCATGTGAAAATGTGCATATTCACCCTTATAAGGATAGTTTAATTTGAAAAATATTTATTTGACTTACAATAAGTAAGTAATGAGCCAATTGGGGGTATGTAAATATGAATTTTATTGTTTTGCTGATGTCAACAAATTTCATAAATGTTACTGATAAATGTATCTATTTATTGGATAAAAACAAACTCAGGGGTATACTAATGTAATTTCTCAAACCACGAGAGGTTTACATATAATTACACTAAATTTCAAGGGAGGATACTCCTCTGCTTTTGAAACAATAAAAAGCAGAAGGGGAAAAAACCTACTTTTGGGTTGAAAGTAAAAGCACTTTGAAAGGTGCTTCTACCTGTACTGATGTTCTTGTAAATAACTTAAACTTTATTTTGAACAACTTGACCCTTATTATATATTTCTACTTTTTGTATTTTGTTAATTTAAATTTTTAAATTTGCACATTTTTAAGTTGGCATTGTACTTTTCAAATAATTCAAGTTTTAACACTATTAAAATGTATAGTTTTCATACTATTTGGTACCCTTAAAATCCAAAGGCCCTCTGAGGGGCCTGCCCAAAGCAAGGAACGGGAAGGCCTAGGCCTAGGTGCTAGCAGTAATAGGGGATCCCAGTGACCTAATGCAAAGGCCTACGCCACGAGCAGGCCTGAGTTAGCAGAATTCTAACAAGTCCCCTCGCTAACGATCATGGGGGCTCATGTTGGGGGAACAACCATGTGGCAAGGACGATGTGCAGCCACCTCCACCCAACATCACTAGCTAGGCCACCTCAGGGTCTAGGAAGATTTGGTTGAATGAATCTGCTCAACAACCTAGAAAGCAATGAGATGTCCCGATTCATAGAAAAAACGCCTGACTATAATCTTATCCATTTGGAGGAACATCTCTTCATAAAGAGACCTTTTCCCCCTGGAGGGAGGGGGAGTCTAGCAAAGAGGGATAACTCATCCCCCAAGTCTAATGAGAGTTGGGCTCCTCCTAACATCGACTTGGGCGTTAGAATGCTAATGTATATTTTCGAGATCCTTGTTCTAGAGCTTGCAAAACTGTTGAGATATATATTTGAGGAAGGTTTTGGACTATCTCGAAATTGATTTTCATATTTGAAAGAAAGTTTCAATTCTCCCATCTCTCTGTTGAGATAATGACTCATCTTGTGATGAGCAGTGAAGTACATTTATAAATATTACGTCTTTTAAATAAATCGAAATTGATTATCACTTACAAATCTCCACAAAATATACTCTCTCTAAAACAAATCAATGTTTACATACTTTCATCATAATTGATTTAAAAAATAGGAAAATATATGTTTGTAAATTGATCTAAATAAAAGCTTATAAATAAGTTAGATTCGAATACGTGGATAATTTGATTAACACAATTCACTTTACCTCTCTCAAAGGATGTGAATGTTTTGATTATCAGTAAACTTCAATTAAAATAGTAGAGAAAGTATACATATCGATGATCAAAACATAGGTGAAAAGCCAATTTACTTCCTCAAGTAAATATAAGAACCAAGACAAGAAAGGATGCACCCAGAACTTGTGAGCTTGATGGACACGCATCAGTAAAAAGATGGCCCCACCAATTTCCTGGCACCGCGTCGCCATGTTCGATTTCCTTCTCCCAATCCAACACCCCCCCTTTTCTTCTCCACCCTATTCTACTATGCTGTGAATCTGCGAAGCAAAGAAACCTGCGAGGAGTTGGCAATTTCTACTTTCTTTCCCCGTGACAATCGCCTCGTTTCAGCAGCTAAACTTGAGCTTCTGTAAATGGGATTCTGAACTACGGTTGAGGAATCCAGTGTAGTGAATTCATGAACAGTTGACCTATCTGGAAGTTACTTCTCGTTGTTTTACCAGGTAAGCTACTCTGCCCCACTTTTGCACTCGTATGTTTTTAGACGGGCTTTTCCTGGTTATTTCTGAACCACTGGCATCACTGTACTGCATCGTTACAAATATAACGAAGTTAATGGCAGTATATAGCTACGAGAAGTTCTTACTTCGGTATCTAAATTGCTATTGATTTTTGATTAGGCTAATTGGCAGTCATCTGAAAGCGGTGGGAGGTGCCAATGGCTATGGTCAGCAGAACCCGAGATATGTTGGAGGGTTTGGTGAAGGATGGGTCATTCAAGTGGTTGAGTAAAAGACGGAGCGCATTCGAGGAAGAGATTGAGGAAATGGCAAGGTCTCCATCTGCTGGGAAGAACTGGTTGCCTGAGCTCTCTCCTCCAGCAAATGTTGTGGTCTATAGATGCTCAAAGTTAGTTTCTTCTCTACTTCTGCTATCAATTTTTATTCCATCTCCATCATTCTTTCTTTTTTTCTTTTTTAGTTTCAGATAATGAGAATGGTTATATTAGTCTCTGGTCAATGAAGGAGACTGTGATTACTTCTTAGTTTTGATGCCAAGCTATATGCAGAAAATCTTCTAATGAAACTTTTGGAGTTGCTTTAATTGACTTCCTTGAGTCTTGACCTGGGACAGGAATTAGGTTGGTGAGGTTCAATTTGTGCAAGGTAAAGGTCATTGTGTCAACACTGGGTTGAACTGATGCTAGGTTCCTTGCAGGAGATGAGAGTTGGACTTGATTGGAATAAACGAGGATATATATAACTCATTATTCAAAAACAAAAGACTAATACAGCATTATGAAGGAACTAAAGGTAAGACAAGTATTGAAATCAATGCAGCATATTCCCAATCGCTGCATAGTACCTCATGAATACGTGAATATGAAAGTTTGCTGTAGCCCTTCTAGTCAACCAAAAAAATATACCGTTGACTTAAGTCAACGGAATAGTTCTAGTGAATCAAGAGAAATTATTCGCTTGATGCACACCTGACATGATGACCCAAAACCATGCCGCAATATGTTCTCCAGCCTGAATAAAAGATTTTGATTGAATTGAATAAACACCACAAACAAATGGAAGATATGCTTATCTGCTTACAATAGATATCTGCATACCAATTACTGAAATATAGCATTTTTGCACATAGAAAATCTAATTGAGTAAACAGCACAGTGATATTGCCAGATGAAAAAAAACATTCATTATCATAGACGAGAAATAGGAAAAGAGAGTGAGACTGCAGAAAAGGCGATATCACTGTGTCGCCGAGTGTGCACATTTAAAGATGGACTGTTTGGAAACCACCGTGTAGCAAAGATAACCCAGCGTGGTAATAGGCTTCTCAAAGTTTCTCTTTCCCTTTTCTTGCTTAAACGAACTCTTTTTGGTGCTCCCTTGAAGAAAATGCTTGTTTATCTGGCCATTGTATTTCGTATTTTCAAAAATTTGAACAAGTAATGAATCCTGGTGGTTAGTGCCTTCTTTTCGCCCGCTTTTGCAAATGGGATTTTAGTGATACATCCAAATGTTGGCCATAGGACAATTGAAGGTGATGTTTCGTTTTCCAGTTGTCTTAAATTGTATAGTTCCTAAATTGAAGATACCATAATATCAAAAACACCTTGAGCTTTTCTGTATGTTTGGGTGAAAATTTAGCTTGAATGTCCAAATATATGGTGGAATCATGTTTATTCTTTGTTATTTCAAGTTTCAAACCCTCATCATCCATCATCAGCTCCACATCTAACATAATCAGCATATTTTCGAAATTCTCTAGTATTACCTGTGTCTTGCGCCCTTGCCACTTCCGACATTATCTTTACCATAATTGTCTTTTCTACTGACTGCTTGTAGTCGAACTTCTGTGCCTTCCACTTATGTTAATGTCTCACCAGTTTCCAACAGCTACAGCAGGTTCTAGCTTCTAATTTCTCCCTTGTCTTTTATCATTTTCTCCTTCCCTCTACTGTATTCACCCTTCTACTTTTAGCAGATACTGTACTACTTGGACCAATATCAATTGAGTTTCCCCAAAGTTTTGTCTCATGCATGCTGTTCATCCTATTCTACGCATTGAATGTAAATCTATTCCAATTTCACAACTCAACCTCTACTTTCACTGATCTATATGGAGTCATTATATTCAATGACACCAAACTAGCTCCACTGTTAGTGTTTTCTGCTCTACCATGCAACAAACTGAGTCATCATTTCTTTTCTTATCTTAAACCACTATATAATTGGCCCAAATAGAACATTGCCTCAAAGATTTACAGAGGAAATGATGGCCTAGGTAAATGGAGGAAGTCAAAGGGAGTTTGATTGGGGATATTTGAAAATCATGGCTATGAGTTTCAAAGGAGGGTGGTGCCAGTCAGAACAACTAGGTGGATTCTGATGCTGAACACGTGTGATAGTGGTTAGGAAACAACCATGACAAGTGGTCCGAGTTTTAGAGGCCAACTAGAGAGGGGGCTGAGATTTGGGTAGGTGTGAGTACAGAGACACAGATGAGAAGATCTAATTTTACACAAGAAAGGTGATAATCAGATTGTTATTGTCTTGTAATGGGTATAATATAGATAAATCAGCATCATAAGTGTTCGCCGTTGTATTTAAAATTGAGTAAGAATTTAAACTAGTTATTGCATTTAGATGCACGTAACAATTCTGAAGCCTTCTAATGCAGTATCTCAAGTAACTTCTATTTAATGCTCTGGGTTGCATTCTTATTAGTTCTCCTTTTTTTTTTCCTGCAAGTATTTTGTAACTATTGTTGGTTATCCACTGTTTCTAATTCGCAAAATTAACTATTCTTTTTTAGGTGTTAATGGACATAGGGATTAAAGGTAGGTGGTGAGGCAAGTTAATCGTTTGTAGGCTCCGGGTCTACAAATTGAAATAATTATTGAACAAAAATTGCAGAAGTTGGCCATGCAAAGGGCAATTCGATTTGTAAGAGGAGTTTCACATCAGGAGCACGCCAATTCTTGTGACCATATCAACTACCATAGACCTGTGATACATCACAAAAGCATATTGACTTATGAATCTTAATAATAAATCTTAGCAACTTAATACTAACTTTAGTAGAGGGCTTATGTATGCTAAATATCATATATATCATAAAACAAATGTATTAACAAAGATCTTGTCTAGAGGAAAACGGAATTATTAATCGATCCACAAATGATAATAACGACAGTGTCTCAACAATTAAAAATTCTCCCGGATTAAAACAATACTCATGCCTCCTTTTAACCTTCTTGGTTAGAATGAGAAGAAGTGCAAATCACGCATACTCGAATCAAATGATCCATGATTCCAATTAAAATTTATTAAGTACTAGAGCCGATAATGATATTTCAGATGAACCTCATGACTACAGCTGCTGAATCCTTGGTATCTGAAAAAATGAGGAAAAAGAAGAGCTTTTTACCCTAGTAAGAACAGCCATATATCTTAAGCAAGAGAAAATAACTATAATTAACAAGATCACTTGTAACGTGTACAGGAATTTTTTGCGATAGATCTGAATGTAAAATTATGTATTGAAAGTAGCATATGCAACCACAATTTAATGTAGAAGTGCGAAAAATGTATGCCAAACAACTTATAAAATTGACATATGTTAACCATTTGTGCTCAGATAAGATCAGAAATTAGAAAAGCATAAAACAAAAAGGCATCTATGATTACATTAGGCTTTACATGGGTCATATACTGATAAGCATAAGTCCTGTTGTGGTCCACACATCAAAACTTAATGTCGTCAGTTTTGCAATTTACCTACTCCAGAATGGTCAGTAGTGTATTGATACCTTATGAAATGAGAGTTACTTTTATTTAAACCTCATACATCACCATGTATTTGGACTTCTACTGCATGCAATAGAATTGCTTGCCTAACCAGGTTATTAATATCCTAGTTACCAACAAACTCAAAAAGTTTAGAACTCCAGACTAAGAAAAGAATTAGAACACCAAGGAGCTATGCCATCATCTAAACTTTTTCAATGTTATAATTTATACATTGCCTAAAAACGGTGAGGATGGAGAAACTTAATGTGCCATATTAGGTGTGCGAGAAATCTTGGACATGCTTGTATGTCAGTTGAAATAACCTTGTCTAGCAACTTATGCTGACCTTTTTGTCCAACCTGGTGATAGAATATGATGTACCTCTACTAACATCCATGAAGTTGCTCACTTGCAGGTCATGTTCTTGGTTGCTTAGGGCTTGATTTAGTGGCTTTAGTTTGACCCTATGGTCTATCGTTGTGGGAAGCCTGATTGTATATGTGCTAGTGGCAACAAAGGAGTTGGGCGAATAAGTCGTGTGTCTAATCTCTTATGTGAGTCGGTGATTTCCCACATGATTATAGAAGTTTGGTGCTGGTTGTAACTGGACTCTATGAGCTTCTTTCAATATTTGGATTAAGTACTGCAGCGGAGCAATGATTGACAAGCTTATTGAACTAAAGTATGGCCTGGGGCTCCACTCTCATGTCCCCAGGTGTGAAAATCTATCTAAGGTGCTATTGATGTGCACTTGGTGTAATAGCACATGGTTAAATCAATGCAATGAGGACATCGCATTTTCAATGGGTGGTTAAAAAATGTCCCATCTTTTGAAAAGATTGTTCAATATGTGGGTGCAGTTGAGCTTCTTCATGTTAACCATTCTCGCTAGATGAGGACAAAAGCAAAGTAGTTACAAGCAAAGTTTACTGAACTTTGGTCTCAATTGTATGTTCCTTCCGTGGTCATGCGTTATATGATTGAGAGGGAAAGCGAGGGGAAAAGAGAACAAATGGGGAGAGCACAGATGGGGGAGCATATATTTGTGCTTATGCATTCTTGACCATAATGGGCATATTTGATCATGTTTAAATTTAGTCCATGATTAGGATGCCTAGCTAAGGCACTCCACAGTTCAAGGTGCGAGATACCCATTGTTTTTTATTTGAATCAAACAAACTTTTGGTTTCTGAACCTATTTGTTAGTGAACCTGATGAGGTTTGATTTTGAGGTTTACTGTAATGGAGTCCTCTTCATGATTTTCTTCTGCACCTTTTTAATATTCAAATTACAAGAATGGAAATTTGTCAGTGTGCATGAACTATATTATACTTGTTCTAATTTTTTGTTTGCTGATAAAATCAAGCAGAATCCTTGGACTCTCTATGTGCCAACTTCGAGAGAACTTTGATGCAGAGGCTTCTGATCTTTTAAAGTATAAATCAAACTTTGCACGAAACTTGTTGGAATACTGTTGCTTCATGGCTCTTGCACAGTCAATACAAGTAACTGGTTATCTGGATGACAACAAATTTCGACGCCTTACATTCGACATGATGGTTGCTTGGGAGTTTCCTGAGGCTGCTGGCGAATCATTTCCCCATGTATGCTTTCATTGTTCAAAGTAGCAGAACTGCATATCTGTATATATTTGATTACCATCAGATTAAGTTGAGTTTTATATAACTCATTATTTTCAAGTTTTAGGGAAAAAAGAACTTTCGGATCATAATGGAATTTCGCTATACATCTGCAAATTTCCGATGAAACTGGTAATTTCTATCATTACTCATGTTTATAGCAGATGGATGATGATGCTACAGTTGGAGTTGAGGCGTTTTCTCGGATTGCTCCAGCAGTACCTGTTATTGCAAATGTGGTTGTCAGTGATAAAATATTTGAGGTGCTTGCAGCTTCAACCGATAATCGCCTTCATTTCTCTGCCTATGATAAGTTCCTTGTTCGATTGGAAAGGTACTAACTGGTATATTTATTCTTGTTAAATGGTTATATTCAGATTTTACATCTTCAGTTTGATTATAGCTTTTGCAAATTTAAATTTTTTTGGACCATATGGCTTCAATATTAATATCAACAATGTTCATTCATGCTTGAAGGTTCAAATAACAAGAAATTATTGTGATGTTGGTCAAGATTTGAAATAGTTTTGTTATTACTATGTTTTTTTTCTGTTGCATTACCAGTCAATAGGACTTTTGATGCCTTGTCTCGTGTCCTCGACTTTTCAGACCAACCCTCATAAGTTGTTTTCGTAGCTGCAATCTAATGTGCAACCCAACTACATAGGTTATCCAATGGGCTGTGGGGATTTGTTGTGACGTTAAAGCAATTCAACGTATTCGGTAACCACAACAAACAGATGGTGCCAAAGATGAACACTTACTATATTCATCATGTTAATATTACACTACTAAAGATTGCTAAATAGCTCCCAAAACCGCTAATCCAATTGGTTTATTAGTCACCTAACACCATAAGCTGAAGGACCTTGTAAGTGGAACTATATGCTAGAAATACAGGATAGTGTGTTCAACTGATGACCACTCCGAAATTTATCCTTGCAATTAATCGAAATGGTTCCTTTAGTTCCTAATCTTCACCTAAGTTTTTCTTTTTATGCTTTTCAGGGCAATAAGAAAGTTGCAGTCTCAATCAGAATCCTCTCTCCTGTTTTCCCTACGATCTGAAAGAAGGGAGAAGATCCTGGAAGTAGATGGAACAGTTACAACTCAGCCTGTTCTTGAACATGTGGGTATTTCGACATGGCCTGGTAAGTCTTGATGGCCTGGTAAGTCTTTTAACTAAGGTAGAAAATAATTTACTTCTTGAAAATGGGAAATGGGAAATCACTCGGCAGCATTCCTTTCTCTTGAAAAAGGTGATACATGTTTTATGTTGCAGGACGGTTAACTTTGACTGACCACGCCCTATACTTTGAAGCTCATAGAGTTGTCTCTTATGATAAAGCAAAGATATATGACCTTGCTGCTGACTTACAACAAGTTGTTAGACCTGAGCTGACAGGGCCCTGGGGAACCAGACTTTTTGACAAGGCGGTCTTCTATAAATCAGTTTCTTTGTAAGGCAATGGTACATGTGTACCATCTTTTATATAATACTAAGTAGGAACTAGATGTTCATACTTTCTACCTGCTTTTCATATCTTGGAAAGCTCATGAATTCTTTGGGACTTCTAATGTAGATCTGAACCTGTTGTCATGGAGTTCCCAGAGCTTAAAGGTCATACACGTCGTGACTATTGGTTAGCTATTATTCGTGAAATTCTATATGCCCATAGATTTATATCTAAGTTCAGACTCAGTGGTCATGAGCGTGATGAAGTGCTCCTGAAAGCTATATTTGGAATTCTGCGATTGCAAGCCATTAAAGAAATAAGTTCTGCAGTCCCTCTCTGCTGTGAGGCTCTTCTTATGTTCAATGTTTGTGACGAGCTTCCAGGAGGGGACCTAATTCTTGAAAAACTTGCAAACATATTAACCATGAGAGATGTAGATCGGAGAAATGCAGGAAAATCTCGAAATGGAATGTATTCAATCTCTGCTTTGGCACTTGCTTCTAGTTTGGGGTTTGTTTTTGGGACAAGTTCTGGCGTGACTAGCGACACTGGGCTGATAGTTGGTGAAATTGCTGTTGGTGAGATGACAGTTTTGGAGAAAGCTGTGAGAGATGCTAGAAGCAGCTACGAAAATGTAGTGCTTGCACAAGCTACAGTTGACGGAGTTAAAGTCGATGGCATTGACACCAACTTGGCAGTGATGAAGGTATGCCCAACATTTCTCATAATACTTTGCTCTTATACTTAAATTCCAACATGGGATTTTGAAGATTGAGACCATTGGCAAGTTCTTTGCTGCCAACAGTTTCTGGTATGACGCCCTAAAAATTATATCAATTTCCCTTCTGCTAAAATTTTCATAAATGGGCTTTGGCTCATAATCCCTTTTTAGCAACAATATATTTGAAACTGAATAAAGAATTTTAACAATAAGTTGTTTGTTTGTTTCTCCCATTTAATTGGCTTTCTAGTTTCTCAAAAATTGACTAGCTTTTAAGTGTGGTAGTTCTTAGCTAGAATGTGCATGATATTGCAGGAATTACTTTCTCCGATGACACAATTTTGGAATTGGCTTCTTTTTCTTCTCTACTGGGAAGAGCCTTTGAAATCCCTGGCATTCTGTTTGGTCTGCACGTATATTATCTGCAAGTAAGTATCATGATGAAAGAAAAATCAATTTGCAGGTCTGAACTTTTCTTAAAAGTTGGTTATCTAAATTAGATGCTGACTAGTGAGTGGAACAGGCTAGTTATATTCTTTTACTGAACTTTTTCCTCAGCCTAAGTCCTTTTCTTGCAGGCCCAAACTTCAGTTCAAACCATGTCCAATAGTGTAGTGACAGTTTCAAGTCCTAACTTTTGATGGGCTGGGTTGAGCAGACTAGAGACGAATCCCTAAGTCCTTCAATATCTTAGTTTCTATTCGCGCATACCATTGAAAGTGTAATCTAGAAGTTTAAAGTAAATAAAAAATTTATGTTGATATAACGAAAAGAAAAAACTTATCCTAATATAAAAAATAAATTTCAATGATTGACCACAATCAGTCAAATAGTTTGGGTCAAATTACTATCTGAGAACTGCTCTTCATTTATTAATTCATGTGATAACTAATCAAACTTCTCTGAGGTTAGTGTTTAATAAGCATAATGTTGATCGTGTTAGTATCATCTGGTAGTCAACTGCTGTGAAAAACTTGAATTTCGTTTGTAAAAGTTATACTTTAGATCAAAAATTACAATTACCTCCATTGAGATTTGCAGAATAACTCAAATAGAAAAGAATAAAGTACTTAAATACCATCGTTCTTTTGCAACTGAAAGAAAAAAAGAAAACAATTAAATAAAATTTGATAAAATGGCCGAGAAGGCCAAACTGGATGATAACATTTGACATTCATTTTGTTTCTTTTCTCCTTCTCTATGCATGTCTCTCTAATGTTGCCATATTTGGCCGTATTTTGGCCCCCTTGTCACCAATAATCTATACTTTAAAGTAGTGCAATCGAAATATCCAGGGATGCCTTACCTAGAGTTTGGTCCAAATGGCATTTTAGCCAACCCCCCACCTCCTCCCCCCCCCCCCAGAAAAAAAAAAAAAGAAAGAAAGAAAAAAAAATGGTCAAATTACAGTTAGAATTTCCTAGGTTACTTTTGATATATCATATATGAAATTTATTGGAACCCTACCAAACTGATTTATATGTAGGAGGAACAAACTTTTAGTGGGGTCAATGTAATTTTCAATTTAATTGGTATGCATTTGTAATTAGGTCAAACCTTGGGCAATGCGGATTTACCCTTTGTGTAATGACTTCTTCTCCATC
Source organism: Sesamum indicum (assembly GCF_026168435.1). Classification (NCBI taxonomy): domain Eukaryota; kingdom Viridiplantae; phylum Streptophyta; class Magnoliopsida; order Lamiales; family Pedaliaceae; genus Sesamum; species Sesamum indicum. The sequence goes on along the minus strand of NC_142669.1, from coordinate 13,721,256 downwards.
AGGTGTTTTCACCATTAGAATCCGCAATGATCTAAGATACCCTATGTTACAATTGAGAATGATGTAACTATAACTCAGACAAGATGCGGTTCAGAAACGGCACTATGATGTAAAAGTTATCTCTAGTTCCCTGATGGTACATTTGCTTGAGGACATTATGCAAGTGAATGCATTTCTTAAAGAATTGTCTATTTAAGTGACTGACTAATATTTCTCTAGCAGAGGATGGATGGGCTATGCATTTGCAGCATCGCTTATATTTTTCGCACTCTTCATGTTGCTTACCCGTTTTGTTGGTCAAGGCAGCCCCATTGATGAATTGAAAGTAACAGCACCACCTGCAATGAACACAATGGAGCAGCTTTTGGCTGTTCAAAATGCAATTTCTCAAGCTGAAGAGCTAATACAGGATGGAAACATTGTTCTGCTCAAGTTTCGTGCCTTACTACTCTCCATTTTCCCTCAGGTACTTTATGGTGTTTTTTCTCGCAAATCCTTTTGTCTACGAAGACTGAAAGAAACGGATATCAACAAAGAGGGTTTAACTGTTTGTTACTTGAAATCAGATTGACATAGTTAATCACAGGCCAACATGCTGCTAATTTGTTCAAATACTTTAGCTAAGGGGCTGAGACTTTTAGCCTAAACAGCGCAACTGTAGGCAAAGGAAACTTCCTAAATATATTAACAAATAAAATATATGAATAAAGAATTGGTTAGTAGCTTAGTGAGAGACTGCAGCTTATGCATCATACGTGGTGCTTGAGTTGGCATGTTTCTTGTGTGATATGAATTAATGTCCCCATCTAACACCAAACATCTATGTAGACTTAGAAATCCTTCTTAATGTAGAATTAAAGAGAGAGAATAGAAATCACAACTCAGACTTCATATAATTCTATGACCTGAGTTAACGAATTTTAGCTAAATACAAGTTTGTTGTTAATGGAATAGCTTGTTGCATTTATGAACTTTGACTGAACTACTATATATTTTCTAGAAATGGAAGATGCACAGCTGTACGTCTTAGTAGTCAATAATAGACAAGCATTGATAAGTTGAGGCAAAACTTATTTCTGCATCAACTATTTGGATACTTCCATTTCTACATGTTCATGATTATCAATATTCTTTGTTTTTCTTGTTCCCAGACTCGAGCTCTTTTCAGGGGGATGGGGGTGTTCGTGTAGGATTTGTTTGGTAACAGGAAGGCTGGGGGGAGGGAACGGATACCTCCCTCCTGTTTGATATTGTGGAAGAGAAGGAAAGGAAAGACAATCCCTTATGTTTCATTTCCTATTAGGAGGGCTCCCACATCCTCATTCTTTCTAAATTTCAGTCTTGCAAATGCTCTGAATTAGGACTTAAAACTAGTACAGGAGGAGTGCCCAGCCATCCTCGTTTCCTTTCCTCTATCCTGCCTTACTACTAAAGGAAAAGAGGCATGTCATTGAATTCACTCCATCAAGCCTTCCAACTCCTCCTCCTAAAGATACCTGTTACAAAAGAAAATTTTCTTGTTTCTCACATATTCTGGAAGTAGGAGTGGATAATATAGATATGAAAGTCTAGGTTCAATTTTAATCCTTAGATCAAGATTAAGTCCCTAGAATCAAACTAGTAGATGTAAACTTCTGATTGTGTTATCTAAAGAATTACCCTTATAATTTGCATACCACATTACAACCACACCCTTAGAGGTTGTTTGGGTGACTTTTAAGCTCTTCGAAACATCTCATAAAAACATCTTATAAGATGGTTGAATAATTTATAAGAAGTTAAAATTGTTTGGTAAAATTTTTAGTGGATGATTTTAAGATCTAAATATAAGATGTTAGGAATTTATAATCTCCTTTGAGGAAAAACAAGTTTTTAAATTATAACAGATTCCTTGGATTTTGATCATATTGATCACAAAGTCGTTATTACTAACATCTCACTTATTTTATGTGAAACACTTTAAGAGCTTAATTTTCAAATAAGATCAAACATGTTATAAGATACTTTGTACGAGCTTATAAGATGTTTTATGTAAGTTTAGCTAAATACCTCCATGGTCTCAGATCTCACGTCTTGTGTGACATAGGTTTTCTGAAATTCATTATATCCATCCATTAACCTCTACATATTTAACTTTCAGGCTACTGAGAGATTTGCAGTTGCACTTTTGGCTCTGGCTTTGCTTCTGGCTTTTGTACCACTTAGATATATTGTTCTACTGGCTTTCTTGGAAATATTTACTAGATATTCACCACTTAGAAGAGCCAACACTGAGAGATGGATGAGAAGATTAAGAGATTGGTGGTTCAGCATACCTGCAGCTCCTGTCATTCTTGAAAGAGTCAATGAAGAAAAAAAGAAAAGGTAGTGCAAATATGAAGTGTAATGATGTTTTGATCTTTGATCATTGTCTTTTACTGTAAAAATGTAGAATTGTGGATATTGGAAAAACAGCAATACTTTCTGAGTCGTCCAAAACAATGTAGCTTGTTGAAATATATCGAAAAGTATTACAATATAAGTTACTTATTAATATTTACTAGTAAAATTTTATATTTTTATCCTAAAAGCTTTTTAATTGTTTACTAAAGTATGTCAAAAGTAGGTCAGAATTACATTCTAGATAAAGAAATATTTTGCTTCCATTTTTTACATGCTCATAAAGAAATTCAAGCGAAATATTTTTTTAGTGTGTGTTATATTTAACATAGGCATGGATCTTTTGGATTCAGAGAGTATTTATTTAGTCTACATATTGTGATTTTAACTTACCTACTTTATCTTCCATTTTCTCTCTACTTTTGCAGAAGAACACAAATCAGAACAAAATAAATAAAGTAAAATGGATGCAAACATAGCAGTGGTTTGTTGAATGCTTCATTTTTCTTAAAATTTCATTGTTCTGTTATTACAGTCAATGCATCATTTTTTTTTTAATGTTTCATTTTAATTGTATTATTAGGTTAGAAAAGAACAAGTTGGTGATGTAGATACTGCCAATGCTTATATTTTACGAATGAAGTAAAAAGTGGTTCAATTCACATTTGAAAATATTATCTTTTGGCAAATCAGAAGCGCAAAAAGATCGTACATCTTGAGAGCTTTTTTGTATGTTTTACTTCAGAATATCATGTTTTGATTCTATTTAATATCATGTCATATTTTATGCAAGTTTAATTATAGAGTATCATATTATTTTGTTTCCCGATATTAATTCAAGTCTGAAAAAGAAATTCAATAAAAATATTGAACCAGAATTCGGGAATGTAAATTTTGATATTTTGGCGGCATTGTTTTTTACTCGTTTTCCTTAAAAATATACTAATTGTGACTTTTTCTTTATTTGTTTTCTTATTATTCATTTTTCTTTAATCACAGTTATTTTTTATTGCATTTTAATTTTTTTATCTATTATATTTATATTATTTATAATTGTTTTGGTAGATATATGTTCAATATAAGATAATATATTTATACACTTTTCACCCGTCCCACCCTTGTGATAAAAGTTAAATGTTTGAAAGATTCCCCTTCCTGTATTTTTCAAAATTATACAAAAACACCTTTCATGCATCTTCTTTATTTGTTTATTTTTTGTAATTTAAAATGATATTTATATTTATTTAAAAATTATTTGATCTATTTGAATGGGAGACCGTAAAGTCAACAGTGAAAGGATACGACAACACTCGGAACTCTAAAATGCAGTAAAAGCACGTAAATTTAAAATTAATATATAGAAGTAAAAAGGGAATGGAATCCCGTGTCTTTGGGTTTGTGCACTTAAAGGAGAATGCAGGGCCTATGGATATTAAGGAAAATTCTAATTTGAAACTTGAACTGATCATATAGTAAATACAATACACTTACCGTGTGATTAATGTACAATTTAAAGAAAGTGATCAATCACATAGCAAGTATGATATACTTGCTTTACGATTGATTTGGTTCGATCAAATATGATTCGAACAAGCATTTCTCTTGATATTTATTACAATTGACATGTACTATTGATTCATGTATCGCGTTGTTGATGTTCTCGTCCAGTGCACGTCCAGGCTAGAAGTGCCGTTCGTTCCATGTTTGCAGTCGCCTCTTGATTTTCCACGAATGACCTTTGTTTTGTCCACACAAAATCAAAATTATGTGTTTTCTAACGTCTCCACACCATACTAATGAATCCTTCTTTGAGTTTGCTAGAACTTTAGATGTAGGAAAAGTTAGAACAATAACATGGAGGAAGAGAGAGTTATAGGATTTCTCAAGAGGGTTTGAACACGTTGAACATGAGAGAAAGAGAGGCGAGAGTTTAAGGGAGAGTTGGCCTAAAATTTTCGGCCATTACTCTCTTAATTAATTAATTTCAAGTCCAATGTTTAACCAATTTAAATATGGGTCGAATTAATTAATTGAGTAAAATTTAAAATTAATTAATTAACATCTTGAGTTTCCAATCGAATAGACCCTCAATTAAATAATTTAATTAATTAAATTTGATAATTGAATCTTCTTTAAATCAATCTTTCTTGCTGAAATTAAGTCACCAATTAATTCTCCAATCAACTAGTAAATTGTATGTGACCTTTAGATTCACCTTCAACTTGACTTGGGTTAGTATTCAATATACTATTTAATTGCAACCCACTTGCTTATATTAATTAATTATATTTAATTAATTACTCCTCATTAACTTTAGTCACCGTAGGTGGCTATGTAGCAATGATCCATGCCACTAGAAAATAGGTGGAATTGATGTAAACTTGTTAGTTGCACCTACTATACATATACGACCCTTCCATCAAGCTATCTCTCAATTAAAGTTTAAGCATGAAATTCCCAATCTAATGCCAGCCTGGACTTCAATATCTATTTATCTTCGCGTGCGCACTAATTATAAAAGTTTTATAATTTTGTGGTGTTTGATATATATATATATATATATATATATATATATTCTCTTGGAAAAGAGAAGTCAATTGTGCTTGTGGTGATGATGAGGTTACGCATGTATAATGAGTAGGGACGGTAATATGTGCATATATATATATATATATATATATATAAATAAACAGGATTTACTTTAAAAATCATATTTAGGGGAGATACAACCGTAGTTAGGGGTGGGCATCCGGGTCAAGTTAATCGAGTCTCGACTTGACCCGATCAGGTACGAAAAGACGAGTCAGGTTGATTGGGTTTTTATGGTAGGTTCGGGTAACCCGCAACCCGTCTATTTTTTATCAGATCGGGTACTCGATCAGACAAAGGCAAATTCAGAGTTCTTAATCTACTGCCTCTGTTACCGACGCTTACCAATTATGTTAAACGTTGCTTAAATGTCACAACAGATGCCCACAGACCATTTGAATAACTCATGTAGTTGGGTTGCGCATTAGATGGAGGCTATGAAATCGAGGGTTGGTCTGAAAGGTTCCAATTCGAGGACCTCGCGACTGGGCATCGAGAGTCATATTGAGACTTGCACTGAGTATTGCATTCATTAGATAAGTGTTGTGTTTCATCGGCAATAGACATTGGACGTCTATGCAATTTTAGTGGGTTAGTTGACGAAGTGATCAACTGACTAAACTGACTCGTATGGATCGTCTTGTGGAAACTTAGGAGGCTTGATCAATATGACTTGAGTCCCCGACTCCGATAGTACCGGGTAGTCCTCAAACTTGATGAACCATAGTAGTTACGTGCACACAATGGCTGTATCTTGGATTTATGCGAGAGGCGATTGTGTAACAGACATGATCATTATGAACTTTGTCCAGTGCAGTCGAAATATGTAGCGAGGATGGTGGGTTCCAAGAAGAGGATACGTCCCCTGTCAATATGTGACATCGATATCTCTTATGCAGTTAAAGACGCGTTTACGCCTCACAAGATATGTAGCTACATTAGTTTATTGAATAGAAAATGGTTTTCTATGTCTAGAAATTAAAGGAAATGCAGTTCAAGTATTAAAGTATGGTTTCCTAGTCGAGGATGGGAATCAATACCAAATTGCATGCTCTAGACTAAGGCCAAGAGATGGTAGACGGAAGGACCGTACCCGTATGAAATCACGAGCCTAAATGTTCTCACGGATATTCACCTAGTTTTTGTAGTGCCATAGACCGTTGCTAGACAGCCACCCATGGTAGTCGACTTTCTTGATCAATGGTTCATCAAGAACGATTTATTAAATTGGTTTCAATTAATTGGTATGTTGGACACTAGCCCAAGTCTAGCTGAAATATGAACCTAAAGAGTCAGAAACAAATCACTGTGGAAGGTCTAGAAAGTAATTTAGAATTAATTCTAAAAAACTTAATAACTGGATTATTTACATGTGGGATGATCCATTGTATGGATAGCCAAAAATTAAATTAATTGAATTAATTTAATTGGGTTTGATTTAATTAATAATTTAAATTTATTAATTAGAGAGAATTGGGCTTATGTCTTTAATTTGATTAAATGACATTGGACTTAATTTAGTTTGGATTTATTAAATTAGATTTAATTAAATTTATTTTGCTTGAATTTAGTTCAATTTGATTAAAATGAAATCCGGTGTACTAAATTAAGGGTCACTAGCAGTAGAGTTAACTTCTATTATAGAAGGAGGGTTGGTCAAAATTGCACTTTTGGAAAGTATTTTTTAGGAAAAGAATACACTAATTAATAGTGTAGTTCTCTTTTGACATCTTCCAACCGTCTTTCATTTCTTCTAGCAAAGAGATCAAAACCCTCTTGTCGTGGTGTGGTGTGGATCATATCTAGAGGGTTCCTATGTTGGATCCTAAAGTAAACAAAGGAACGAATGCACAATTATCGATTGAAACATAAACGAGGTAAAATTTCTTATAAATACCGCATGTCTTTAGTTAGATTTATCGATACCCTTTATATATTTGGATTTTGTTTTGTTTTACTTCTAAATTGACATACTACATCGAATTTCTGGCAAAACCAAGGGTACACCCCTTGAATAGTCGTAGAATAATTACAATTATACGTATATGTTACCATTCTTTTAATTCTCTTGCACTTCCGCTCGCACTTTCCGGGGCCGATCCGCTTGTTCTTGCCTTCAGTTTGATATTGATCTTGCATGGAGACAATGAGCTTAGTGAACGTAAGGCCCTTTGGAGTACTGTGCTGCAGCTAATTGAGGGTATAGGGGACAAGTTGTGGTTAGTTTTTGATGCCTTTAATATGGTATGGAATATGAGTGAAATTTGCGGACTTGCTACCGAGAAGTTTCAGATACTTATTTTGTAGTGTGGGCTCTTTCACTTTCCTATGCGAAGAATGGCACTTACATGGCACAACAGAAGCGAGGGGTCCGCAGTTTATGGAAATATTTGGATAAAGTATTGTTCAATGGGACTTGGTTGGCAAGGTGGCCTTCCAGTTCATATCTCAGCAGCACGCCATGTAACTTTGATCACTCACCGCTGGTTTTACAAGTGAAGGGTAGGGCAGGAGTCGGGATGTTTAAATTTGATAATTATCAAGCTAAGTCTTCAGGGTTTCTTTTGTAGTGTCAGGGGTCCGGTGGCACCATATCCATGGCACATCTATGTATTCAGTTACTAGGAAACTGAACTTATTGAAACCAACATTCTGAGAGCAACACTGATAGAAAAGGCACCTCACTACTAATATCCACTTGGTGAGTGAGTTCCTTAAGCTGGCGTAGGAGCTGTTACATCCTTCTATTACAGTTGGAACATTGTTGTAGGGTGATTCAAACCAAGGCAGTTAAGCTGGAACATGCAATGTTACAACAATAGGCCAAGATGCAATGACTCAAAACACCAGCCAATGTACTAAAATCTTCTTTGGGAAGGTGGCAGTTAAAAGTGCAGTGTTGAAGGTGTTTCAAATCTATAATGGCCAAGGAGTTATGCTTACTGAGCAAGAGCAAGTCCATGTGGGCAAAGGAGGGCACCATCAAGTAATTTGCATCATTTTACGTGTTTGACTATGTATACTCAATCAGAGGAGGAGAAACAGAGGCTGATTATACCACTGAGGAAAGAGAAAGTCAAAGAGGTTGATTATGTCAAGGTGCTAGGGAATTGATGCAGTGCGATCCGCTACCCCCTTACCTCTTTGTCCTTATTAGGGACCCCCCACTGTTCCATGACCCATATGCATCCAATTTAGATATATTTTGAGTCTCTTAAATAAATAGTGGGATAAGGACTCCTCTCAAATACACCCTATCTAAGATTTACCCTATTTGAGATAGAATTTGTAGTCTTTCAAATATTTATTGGGATATGGACTCCTTTCTAGGATAGGATTGCGTGCATCTATGAAGAGGGACCTAGTTGTGATCAAAGATATACAGAAACACAAATGTGATACAAATGAGTTGATCACAATACTCTCTCCAAATACTCTCTCTATATTTCTCTCTATGTTCTTTCTTGGAAAATCACCATGGATCCCTGGATTTGAAGTGTGTAAATGAGTAGGTTACTCTGGTAGTAATCTACCGTAGTGAGCAAAGGATGTTCATGGTTTCCAAATCAAGGCATCGGCTTCTAAACTAGCTAAATTTGGATACATAAATCGACATACTTCCTCTACTAAAGGCTTCTATGGCAAATCTGACGAAGCAAGAGGGATCCATTTGGGTAAATTAGATCCTCCACTATAGAATAAGGACTCAACAAGATGCTTATTTATTTTCTTAGTGTCCGTTTTCTACATGATATGTTGCACTTCTCAAAAGGAAGGTGAGATTATGCTAGCCACATAGGGACAAGCAACAGGAAATACAATGGGCCGCGAGCAGTAACGTCATGATTGCTACTGGTATTAAGTTGACATGTTAATAGTTGAAATTACAAAATGAGTATTCTGAAAAACTTAGACTATGTTTGGATTAATATTTTGGATGTTTTTGTTTTGGTGTTTTGGAGATAGAGAGAGAAAAATAGAGATAAGTAAGTATGTGTTTTGAGATAGATGGTATGTTTGGATTTGTGTTTTGATATGATATAAAATAATGTAAAATAAGTGGTGTAAGTTTGATGTTGGGATTTGGGAGACATGAGTTACTGTTCATTGTCAAATCATGTATTTTAATATATATATTTAGTAATATATATGTGTATGTATATATAGTATTTTGTTTGTTAGTAAAATATAATATATATATTTATGATAAGAGAAGAATAAAAAATAATAAAAGAAAATAATAAAAAAAAGTTAAATTACAATTGCACACCTAGTGAAGGTGTGCAAAACATAAAAAAAAAAAAAAACAAGATTTTGTGTTTTGGGCTCGTCTCTAAAATGGGCCAAATCACAAAACCAAACATTGTGTTAGTGGATACATTAACATAATTTCTTAACTAAAAATTATGGATCGTTGCTTTAATAATTAGAGACACAATGTTAATAAAATATTTTACTATCACAATTTGATCATGATGATTATACATTATAAGAAAGTGCTTAATAATATACTGATCCATCAACTTGGAAATTTGCATAGTTGATAAATAATTGTAAATCTGATTTACAATTACTCACACGAATATTTAACGAACCTCAATAATTTACTTTATAGAAAAGTTGGCATCTAAAGGGCCTCACAGGCTTAGGAATTGCTCCAGTTTTATTTTACACTATTCATCAAGTTAGGGGGAAAAAATAGGGTCACACCTCCTAGGACCTAAAGCCCCAACAAAATTGTAGTTAGTCTTTAAGAGGCTAATTAAAACAAAAAATTTATTCTCAATTGCTGCGAATACAATGGCTGCGAGCAGTAATGTCATGATTACAACTGATATTTAACTTGACAAGTTACTAGTGGAAGTTACTAAACCAGTATTGTGAAAATTTTAGTGGCTACATACTTTCTTAATTATAAATTATGGATTACTGCTTTATTGATATTGTAATTAGAGACACAATATTAATGAATTGTTTCACTAACTATCACAATTTGATGACGATAATTATACGTTTTAAGCAGGTGCCTAATAATATACTGATCCATCCACTTGAAAATTTAGATAGTTGAAAAATTTTAAATATGATTTACAATTAGTCACACGAATACTTAACGTACATCAATAATTTACTTAATAGCAAAGTTGTCATCTAAAAGAACTCACAGGTTTAGGAAGTGCTCCAATTTTATTTTTACATTGTTCATCATGTCAGGGGAAAATAAAAGTGGGTCACTTCTCTTATGGGCTAAACTCCCAATAAATTGTAGTTAGTCTTCAAGAGGCTAATTGAAACAAAAATTTTATTCTCAACTAAAAAGTATATGAAATTGATGTGAAAGAAACTGATTAAGCAGACTGGGCAGTAGTGGCACACACTGGTGGATTCTGCTTGCCGACAAATTTGGGTTTGACATTGGCACATTTGGTGGTGATAGGACCTTGATTTCCATTATATGTAAGATCAATGTCACCCACCTCTACATTCTCGCATGGCTTAAGACCACTGCAAATAAACGTCACCGCCTCTGCAGTATTTGTCGTGCCCCGTACGTTCTTAATGCTGACGTTAGTGATCTTGATAGATGATGGTCTCTGTAAAATAATCAACAAATAAAATATAATCAGTATACTAAGAGTCTAAATTATTTTAAAATGAAGGGTTAGAAAATTTGGATCACAAATTGAGAAACTTACATCTTTTTTGCAAAGATTGTGTGGACAATATTCTTGATCAATGATAATGGGACTGCTAACATTATCCATGATTAAATCTTCAAAATGCAAATCACTGACAGTCAACGTTGCTGGGGCAGAGGGCCATGTCTTCACCCTGACGCCATTTGTTGTGCCAATAAAGGTGCAATTTGTCACATATATCCCTTGCACATCCTTTTCTTCTGCATACCCACCAAGGCTTCCAACGCTAATACCGTGTCCTGGACCACAAGTTACATTCTGGATGTGAATTTCTTTGCTCTCGTCTCCAATTGAGACACAATCATCTCCTGTTTTTATGATGGAATCTTTGATATTGATCATCGTGTCACGACCCAGATGGATACCATCAGTGTTTGGGCTATCTCCAGGGGCTGAAACTGTGAATCGGAGGAACGTGACATTATGGCTCGATATACAATTCACGTGGAAATTCTTGCTATCTTTCGTGGTCACATCACGAATTATGGAGTTGTTCACGAAATTGAAGCTAAGATTCTGCACAAATGCATGTGATTATGGGTTGTTAATTTGTATACCTATTCTACTTGAAATAATTGAGGATATATAAGGAGGTAGGTCTTACCATAGGAAGCTTGGCGCAATTTTTATTTTTGTGGCAATCGTTTTGCTTCCAGGCTTCCTGTCCTCGACCATCAAAAACTCCACCACCAGAAAGGGTGAAATAATTGACATAATTGATAGTAATCCATTCCCCTTCTTTATTAGGCAATTGACCTGGATTGGCTTGCAAGGTTCCTTGGACTTGAAGCTCGATAGGGGCCTTATTGGGGCCTAATAATTTTACCTGACTAAGTGACCAAGTTCCTCCTGGTATCACTATGGTACTTGGGGAAGTTGAATTGCATGCCTCCTTCCAAGCATCCATTAGAGCCTAACATGCAAATGCGTGTTATTTTTCAAGAATTATATTTTTGTATGAAGAAAAAATTAACTGTTGAACATAAATACGGTAGTTAATACGGATTAAACCTGACTGATATCTCCACCAGATTTCGCACCATACTTTGTGATATCATATGTCACGGGGCCCTGGGCATTAACATTGATTGCCAACAAAGGCAAAAAGAACATAATTGTAATGAAGTTTATTGCCATTGCCTTCTTAATATTTTATTGATGTTGATGTACTTAATAATGTAAGTTCTTCGCATACATTAACTATGAATTTATAGTAATAGTACACTATTGAGTGCCAATCATTAACCGATCTCATTAGTTTCAGTGACAGAGATTACTCAATTTTGTGGTTGAACAAGTTTGTCGCACCAAAAAGCACCATCCTTGAATACATATAACTAAAAATCTATGAATAGAAAACAAATATGTTTTACAATATCATTTTACTTAGTACATAGCTTTTGTTGATGTTACTGCATCATATATTTTAAAAATATGAATAATTTAAATGTTTTTATGTTGCATAACTACAGATACATATATAACTATAATAATCCTATAATAAAACACAAATCATATAATTGCTTATACCAAAGTAACTATAAGGCTAGCGTTCGATAAATGTTAATCATGAAAAGATTTGGACGATTATAGAAATTTAATAAAAATTAATACCGATTAATCTATATATTTCTATATTATATTATTTTATGTTATAAAAAATTATTATTAATAATAATAATTAGTATTATGTTTTTTTTATTTGTTATAGAAGTTTGAGTAACGTCAAATGTATTAGGTTGTCTTAAGTTTTTTCTAGTGACCAAATTAGAGCTAATAAAAAAACACAATGTATTTAATACTTTATGTCTAATTTATTATATAAGATCATTAATTAAATTCTCATTGTAAGATCATTAACTAAATTTTTATAATGCTTAATGTATTGAATTACTTGACCTACTAGAGTTGTCGTATTATTGTAAGATAAATGATTAGCAAATGAAATTTCTCATTCTTTGTTCTCTTTTATTCCCCCACCTTAGTAGTACTCAATTTATTTATTTTTTATAGAAGCAAAAATTATATAATTTATATCAACATTGTAAGAAATTAAGCAATACAACGTTCCGATCAATACATAAATATAATTAAAAACAAAGTGAATTACAACAAACTCACCTAAAGTGTGATAAATACCACAAATCCAGTAGGACACACACACGCTGGTAGTCCCAAGTAGTAATATGGCTGTTGAGGACTCTAATCTCGCGACAGAGGAGGCGGGTACTGACGGCGATAGAGTAATGGGTGATGCAATTAAAAAAATATTTGACTTCTCTTAGTTCCTAAAGTTGGCGGAGCAGGTTATTGATCGAGGAGATTTTGACTCCTTCGCAATTTTTTAGAGCCTTCAATCAAAGTGGGTGGATAGGTTTTGGGGGCAGGGGATCCATCTTCTGGTTCACGCAGCAATGCACAACGCTGCCCCAGTCCTGACCCACGTGTTGTTAACCAAGAAGTGGACCATGCGTTTAGTGAAGACAATATACAGACTGGGGTTGATGTAAACCACAAACCAGGCCCTACAGATCCACCTGCTTTGGAATTAGAAGATGCACAGGATGACTCAATGCCATAAAATTCTAATGTCAACCGGGGAGGGGGGGGGGTTTTACTCTCCCTATAGCTGGGGAATGTAGTAAAGAGAAGGAGATTGTTGTATACAATATTTTGAACTCCTTGATGTAGTAAAGGATGAGGACGTCGGTTCGACCTAAGACCCTAAAAGACGCAGTGCCTCTTATGGTGTATCATGATCCTAGCAACTTGTTAGAATGTTAGAGGTCTCAGCCATCGAGACCATCAGCTAGTGGTGAAGGAATTAGTATGTGGATTTCGTTTAGAGTTCTATAGGTTGCTCGAAACTAGGGTTACACAATGTAGTGTCAACGGGGTGCAGGGTGGCATATTTTACAATGGGTCTTCGTTTGCTAGTTAGTCAGACCCCGGTAATCATATATGGCTTACCTGGGATGCCTCGAAGCTGAATGTTGATATTTTGCTACTCATAGCAACTCATTCGTTGTAGGGAGTTCACTTACAGATTGCACGACACATGTTTGATATTGGTCTTGTATAGAAACAATGAGCATAGTGAATGAATGACCTTTGGATTACTGTGTTGCAGCTAACTGAGGGAATAGATGCCAAGCTGTGGTTAGTTTTTAGTGACTTTAATATGGTATGAGATATGAGTGAAACTTATGGAGTTGCTGCCAAGAAGTTCCAGACATGTATTTTGCACTATGGATTTGTTTACTTGCCTATGCGAGGAATCGCATTTACATGGCACAACATAAGCAAGGGATCCGTAGTTTATGGAAATGTTTGATAAAGTATTATTCAATGAGACCTGGTTAGCAAGGTGGCCTTCCAGTTCATATCTCAGCAGCACCCCACGTACCTATTATCACTTACCATTGGTTTTACAAGTGGAGGGTAGGGCAGGAGCCGTGATTGTTAAATTTGATATTTATCTAGATAATTTTCCAGGGTTCCTTTCTTCAGTGTCAGGGGTCCGGAGGCACCACATTCATGGCACATCTATGTACTCGTTTACTAGAAAAACTGAAGTTATTGAAAGCAATATTCCCAAAGCAACACCAACAGAAGAGGGACCTCAATACTAATGTTCACTTGGTTAGTGAGTTCCTTACTTAGGTGCAGGAGCTGCTACATCCAATTATATCAGAGCTGGAACGTTATTGTAGGATGATTCACACCTAGGTCGTTAAGCTAGAGCATGCGATGTTACAACAACAGGCCAAGATGCAATGACTCAAAGGGGGTAGCTAGTTGGGGAAGCATGGCCTAGCGTTTGCAGCTCTGACTCAACATATCCGATCAGTGACTAACTTCATCAGTGTGTACTGGGAGAGTGCGCTTTTTTTTTTTTTCGCACGGATTAATCAGGGCTGTGGAAAGAAAGCTTTGAAATTATTATTGCAAAGAAGCCGTGACACGGGTTATGCTAAGGTGGCAAAACACCAGGGGGGCTCACCCAAAGATGAGGGATGGATGGGTATTAGCAACATTCCTCACATGAATATGGTTTTGATGATCAATCATCTATGGCAAATGGTGACGAATCAAGAGGGATTCATTCGGGGTAACTTGGATCCTCCACTATAGAATGAGGAGTCAGTCCATCTGGACTGTTAATAGCAGCACTGGATCATGGTGTTGGAAGAAGCTGCTCAAGTTTAGAACATATCTAGTAAGGGGGATGCCATACAAAATTGCTGATGTGAATGTCTTTGCAGTTGATATCTGCTGGAGTTCGCCTCGACGAATACCCTGCAGTTGTTTCAACCAACAAGACCGTGGGTAAATTGGTTACATTTAAGGAGCGGTCCCTTTAAGTTTCCCAAGAATTTATTCACCCTTTAGTTGGTTATATTAGAGAGCCTATCCCATTGATAGACCATGGTGGCAAAAAGGTAATAGAGCTTCTATCCTTCAGGATCTCGATGAGCAAGAATGCCATGGTCATTTATTTTTTCTGTGTCCATTTTTGAACGATGTGTTCACTTCTCAAGAGGAAGGTGCGATTCTGCTGGCCACATACGGACTATCAACAACGAATACAATGGCTGCGAGGAGTAATGTCATGATTACAACAGGTATTTAACTTGACAAGTTACTAGTGGAAGTTACTATACCAGTATTGTGAAAAATTTAGTGGCTACATACTTTCTTAACTATAAATTATGGATTACTGCTTTATTGATATTGTAATTAGAGACACAATGTTAATGAATTGTTTCACTAACTATCACAATTTGATGACGATAATTACACGTTTTAAGCAGGTGCCTAATAGTATACTGATCCATCCACTTGAAAATTTAGATAGTTGAAAAATTTTAAATATGATTTACAATTAGTCACACGAATACTTAACGTACATCAATAATTTACTTAATAGCAAAGTTGTCATCTAAAAGAACTCACAGGTTTAGGAAGTGCTCCAATTTTATTTTTACATTGTTCATCATGTCAGGGGAAAATAAAAGTGGGTCACTTCTCTTATGAGCTAAACTCCCAATAAATTGTAGTTAGTCTTCAAGAGGCTAATTGAAACAAAAATTTTATTCTCAACTAAAAAGTATATGAAATTGATGTGAAAGAAACTGATTAAGCAGACTGGGCAGTAGTGGCACACACTGGTGGATTCTGCTTGCCGACAAATTTGGGTTTGACATTGGCACATTTGGTGGTGATAGGACCTTGATTTCCATTATATGTAAGATCAATGTCACCCACCTCTACATTCTCGCATGGCTTAAGACCACTGCAAATAAACGTCACCGCCTCTGCAGTATTTGTCGTGCCCCGTACGTTCTTAATGCTGACGTTAGTGATCTTGATAGATGATGGTCTCTGTAAAATAATCAACAAATAAAATAT
Organism: Sesamum indicum; assembly: GCF_026168435.1. Taxonomy (NCBI): domain Eukaryota; kingdom Viridiplantae; phylum Streptophyta; class Magnoliopsida; order Lamiales; family Pedaliaceae; genus Sesamum; species Sesamum indicum. The sequence continues at coordinate 13,705,177 of NC_142669.1, read as the reverse complement.
AATCAGTATACTAAGAGTCTAAATTATTTTAAAATGAAGGGTTAGAAAATTTGGATCACAAATTGAGAAACTTACATCTTTTTTGCAAAGATTGTGTGGACAATATTCTTGATCAATGATAATGGGACTGCTAACATTATCCATGATTAAATCTTCAAAATGCAAATCACTGACAGTCAACGTTGCTGGGGCAGAGGGCCATGTCTTCACCCTGACGCCATTTGTTGTGCCAATAAAGGTGCAATTTGTCACATATATCCCTTGCACATCCTTTTCTTCTGCATACCCACCAAGGCTTCCAACGCTAATACCGTGTCCTGGACCACAAGTTACATTCTGGATGTGAATTTCTTTGCTCTCGTCTCCAATTGAGACACAATCATCTCCTGTTTTTATGATGGAATCTTTGATATTGATCATCGTGTCACGACCCAGATGGATACCATCAGTGTTTGGGCTATCTCCAGGGGCTGAAACTGTGAATCGGAGGAACGTGACATTATGGCTCGATATACAATTCACGTGGAAATTCTTGCTATCTTTCGTGGTCACATCACGAATTATGGAGTTGTTCACGAAATTGAAGCTAAGATTCTGCACAAATGCATGTGATTATGGGTTGTTAATTTGTATACCTATTCTACTTGAAATAATTGAGGATATATAAGGAGGTAGGTCTTACCATAGGAAGCTTGGCGCAATTTTTATTTTTGTGGCAATCGTTTTGCTTCCAGGCTTCCTGTCCTCGACCATCAAAAACTCCACCACCAGAAAGGGTGAAATAATTGACATAATTGATAGTAATCCATTCCCCTTCTTTATTAGGCAATTGACCTGGATTGGCTTGCAAGGTTCCTTGGACTTGAAGCTCGATAGGGGCCTTATTGGGGCCTAATAATTTTACCTGACTAAGTGACCAAGTTCCTCCTGGTATCACTATGGTACTTGGGGAAGTTGAATTGCATGCCTCCTTCCAAGCATCCATTAGAGCCTAACATGCAAATGCGTGTTATTTTTCAAGAATTATATTTTTGTATGAAGAAAAAATTAACTGTTGAACATAAATACGGTAGTTAATACGGATTAAACCTGACTGATATCTCCACCAGATTTCGCACCATACTTTGTGATATCATATGTCACGGGGCCCTGGGCATTAACATTGATTGCCAACAAAGGCAAAAAGAACATAATTGTAATGAAGTTTATTGCCATTGCCTTCTTAATATTTTATTGATGTTGATGTACTTAATAATGTAAGTTCTTCGCATACATTAACTATGAATTTATAGTAATAGTACACTATTGAGTGCCAATCATTAACCGATCTCATTAGTTTCAGTGACAGAGATTACTCAATTTTGTGGTTGAACAAGTTTGTCGCACCAAAAAGCACCATCCTTGAATACATATAACTAAAAATCTATGAATAGAAAACAAATATGTTTTACAATATCATTTTACTTAGTACATAGCTTTTGTTGATGTTACTGCATCATATATTTTAAAAATATGAATAATTTAAATGTTTTTATGTTGCATAACTACAGATACATATATAACTATAATAATCCTATAATAAAACACAAATCATATAATTGCTTATACCAAAGTAACTATAAGGCTAGCGTTCGATAAATGTTAATCATGAAAAGATTTGGACGATTATAGAAATTTAATAAAAATTAATACCGATTAATCTATATATTTCTATATTATATTATTTTATGTTATAAAAAATTATTATTAATAATAATAATTAGTATTATGTTTTTTTTATTTGTTATAGAAGTTTGAGTAACGTCAAATGTATTAGGTTGTCTTAAGTTTTTTCTAGTGACCAAATTAGAGCTAATAAAAAAACACAATGTATTTAATACTTTATGTCTAATTTATTATATAAGATCATTAATTAAATTCTCATTGTAAGATCATTAACTAAATTTTTATAATGCTTAATGTATTGAATTACTTGATCTACAAGAGTTGTCGTATTATTGTAAGATAAATGATTAGCAAATGAAATTTCTCATTCTTTGTTCTCTTTTATTCCCCCACCTTAGTAGTACTCCTCAATTTATTTATTTTTTATAGAAGCAAAAATTATATAATTTACATCAACATTGTAAGAAATTAAGCAATACAACGTTCCGATCAATACATAAATATAATTAAAAACAAAGTGAATTACAACAAACTCACCTAAAGTGTGATAAATACCACAAATCCAGTAGGACACACACACGCTGGTAGTCCCAAGTAGTAATATGGCTGTTGAGGACTCTAATCTCGCGACAGAGGAGGCGGGTACTGACGGCGATAGAGTAATGGGTGATGCAATTAAAAAAATATTTGACTTCTCTTAGTTCCTAAAGTTGGCGGAGCAGGTTATTGATCGAGGAGATTTTGACTCCTTCGCAATTTTTTAGAGCCTTCAATCAAAGTGGGTGGATAGGTTTTGGGGGCAGGGGATCCATCTTCTGGTTCACGCAGCAATGCACAACGCTGCCCCAGTCCTGACCCACGTGTTGTTAACCAAGAAGTGGACCATGCGTTTAGTGAAGACAATATACAGACTGGGGTTGATGTAAACCACAAACCAGGCCCTACAGATCCACCTGCTTTGGAATTAGAAGATGCACAGGATGACTCAATGCCATAAAATTCTAATGTCAACCGGGGAGGGGGGGGGGTTTACTCTCCCTATAGCTGGGGAATGTAGTAAAGAGAAGGAGATTGTTGTATACAATATTTTGAACTCCTTGATGTAGTAAAGGATGAGGACGTCGGTTCGACCTAAGACCCTAAAAGACGCAGTGCCTCTTATGGTGTATCATGATCCTAGCAACTTGTTAGAATGTTAGAGGTCTCAGCCATCGAGACCATCAGCTAGTGGTGAAGGAATTAGTATGTGGATTTCGTTTAGAGTTCTATAGGTTGCTCGAAACTAGGGTTACACAATGTAGTGTCAACGGGGTGCAGGGTGGCATATTTTACAATGGGTCTTCGTTTGCTAGTTAGTCAGACCCCGGTAATCATATATGGCTTACCTGGGATGCCTCGAAGCTGAATGTTGATATTTTGCTACTCATAGCAACTCATTCGTTGTAGGGAGTTCACTTACAGATTGCACGACACATGTTTGATATTGGTCTTGTATAGAAACAATGAGCATAGTGAATGAATGACCTTTGGATTACTGTGTTGCAGCTAACTGAGGGAATAGATGCCAAGCTGTGGTTAGTTTTTAGTGACTTTAATATGGTATGAGATATGAGTGAAACTTATGGAGTTGCTGCCAAGAAGTTCCAGACATGTATTTTGCACTATGGATTTGTTTACTTGCCTATGCGAGGAATCGCATTTACATGGCACAACATAAGCAAGGGATCCGTAGTTTATGGAAATGTTTGATAAAGTATTATTCAATGAGACCTGGTTAGCAAGGTGGCCTTCCAGTTCATATCTCAGCAGCACCCCACGTACCTATTATCACTTACCATTGGTTTTACAAGTGGAGGGTAGGGCAGGAGCCGTGATTGTTAAATTTGATAATTATCTAGATAATTTCCCAGGGTTCCTTTCTTCAGTGTCAGGGGTCCGGAGGCACCACATTCATGGCACATCTATGTACTCGTTTACTAGAAAAACTGAAGTTATTGAAAGCAATATTCCCAAAGCAACACCAACAGAAGAGGGACCTCAATACTAATGTTCACTTGGTTAGTGAGTTCCTTACTTAGGTGCAGGAGCTGCTACATCCAATTATATCAGAGCTGGAACGTTATTGTAGGATGATTCACACCTAGGTCGTTAAGCTAGAGCATGCGATGTTACAACAACAGGCCAAGATGCAATGACTCAAAGGGGGTGCCCCTCACTACGTCAAGGTTGAAGCTCACTACATATCAACTGCTCTTGCTTAAGTTTGATATGGGGGATAGCAAGTTGGGGAAGCATGGCCTAGCGTTTGCAGCTCTGACTCAACATATCCGATCAGTGACTAACTTCATCAGTGTGTACTGGGAGAGTGCGCTTTTTTTTTTTTCGCACGGATTAATCAGGGCTGTGGAAAGAAAGCTTTGAAATTATTATGGCAAAGAAGCCGTGACACGGGTTATGCTAAGGTGGCAAAACACCAGGGGGGCTCACCCAAAGATGAGGGATGGATGGGTATTAGCAACATTCATCACATGAATATGGTTTTGATGATCAATCATCTATGGCAAGTGGTGACGAATCAAGAGGGATTCATTCGGGGTAACTTGGATCCTCCACTATAGAATGAGGAGTCAGTCCATCTGGACTGTTAATAGCAGCACTGGATCATGGTGTTGGAAGAAGCTGCTCAAGTTTAGAACATATCTAGTAAGGGGGATGCCATACAAAATTGCTGATGTGAATGTCTTTGCAGTTGATATCTGCTGGAGTTCGCCTCGACGAATACCCTGCAGTTGTTTCAACCAACAAGACCGTGGGTAAATTGGTTACATTTAAGGAGCGGTCCCTTTAAGTTTCCCAAGAATTTATTCACCCTTTAGTTGGCTATATTAGAGAGCCTATCCCATTGATAGACCATGGTGGCAAAAAGGTAATAGAGCTTCTATCCTTCAGGATCTCGATGAGCAAGAATGCCATGGTCATTTATTTTTTCTGTGTCCATTTTTGAACGATGTGTTCACTTCTCAAGAGGAAGGTGCGATTCTGCTGGCCACATACGGACTATCAACAACGAATACAATGGCTGCGAGGAGTAATGTCATGATTACAACAGGTATTTAACTTGACAAGTTACTAGTGGAAGTTACTATACCAGTATTGTGAAAAATTTAGTGGCTACATACTTTCTTAACTATAAATTATGGATTACTGCTTTATTGATATTGTAATTAGAGACACAATGTTAATGAATTGTTTCACTAACTATCACAATTTGATGACGATAATTACACGTTTTAAGCAGGTGCCTAATAGTATACTGATCCATCCACTTGAAAATTTAGATAGTTGAAAAATTTTAAATATGATTTACAATTAGTCACACGAATACTTAACGTACATCAATAATTTACTTAATAGCAAAGTTGTCATCTAAAAGAACTCACAGGTTTAGGAAGTGCTCCAATTTTATTTTTACATTGTTCATCATGTCAGGGGAAAATAAAAGTGGGTCACTTCTCTTATGAGCTAAACTCCCAATAAATTGTAGTTAGTCTTCAAGAGGCTAATTGAAACAAAAATTTTATTCTCAACTAAAAAGTATATGAAATTGATGTGAAAGAAACTGATTAAGCAGACTGGGCAGTAGTGGCACACACTGGTGGATTCTGCTTGCCGACAAATTTGGGTTTGACATTGGCACATTTGGTGGTGATAGGACCTTGATTTCCATTATATGTAAGATCAATGTCACCCACCTCTACATTCTCGCATGGCTTAAGACCACTGCAAATAAACGTCACCGCCTCTGCAGTATTTGTCGTGCCCCGTACGTTCTTAATGCTGACGTTAGTGATCTTGATAGATGATGGTCTCTGTAAAATAATCAACAAATAAAATATAATCAGTATACTAAGAGTCTAAATTATTTTAAAATGAAGGGTTAGAAAATTTGGATCACAAATTGAGAAACTTACATCTTTTTTGCAAAGATTGTGTGGACAATATTCTTGATCAATGATAATGGGACTGCTAACATTATCCATGATTAAATCTTCAAAATGCAAATCACTGACAGTCAACGTTGCTGGGGCAGAGGGCCATGTCTTCACCCTGACGCCATTTGTTGTGCCAATAAAGGTGCAATTTGTCACATATATCCCTTGCACATCCTTTTCTTCTGCATACCCACCAAGGCTTCCAACGCTAATACCGTGTCCTGGACCACAAGTTACATTCTGGATGTGAATTTCTTTGCTCTCGTCTCCAATTGAGACACAATCATCTCCTGTTTTTATGATGGAATCTTTGATATTGATCATCGTGTCACGACCCAGATGGATACCATCAGTGTTTGGGCTATCTCCAGGGGCTGAAACTGTGAATCGGAGGAACGTGACATTATGGCTCGATATACAATTCACGTGGAAATTCTTGCTATCTTTCGTGGTCACATCACGAATTATGGAGTTGTTCACGAAATTGAAGCTAAGATTCTGCACAAATGCATGTGATTATGGGTTGTTAATTTGTATACCTATTCTACTTGAAATAATTGAGGATATATAAGGAGGTAGGTCTTACCATAGGAAGCTTGGCGCAATTTTTATTTTTGTGGCAATCGTTTTGCTTCCAGGCTTCCTGTCCTCGACCATCAAAAACTCCACCACCAGAAAGGGTGAAATAATTGACATAATTGATAGTAATCCATTCCCCTTCTTTATTAGGCAATTGACCTGGATTGGCTTGCAAGGTTCCTTGGACTTGAAGCTCGATAGGGGCCTTATTGGGGCCTAATAATTTTACCTGACTAAGTGACCAAGTTCCTCCTGGTATCACTATGGTACTTGGGGAAGTTGAATTGCATGCCTCCTTCCAAGCATCCATTAGAGCCTAACATGCAAATGCGTGTTATTTTTCAAGAATTATATTTTTGTATGAAGAAAAAATTAACTGTTGAACATAAATACGGTAGTTAATACGGATTAAACCTGACTGATATCTCCACCAGATTTCGCACCATACTTTGTGATATCATATGTCACGGGGCCCTGGGCATTAACATTGATTGCCAACAAAGGCAAAAAGAACATAATTGTAATGAAGTTTATTGCCATTGCCTTCTTAATATTTTATTGATGTTGATGTACTTAATAATGTAAGTTCTTCGCATACATTAACTATGAATTTATAGTAATAGTACACTATTGAGTGCCAATCATTAACCGATCTCATTAGTTTCAGTGACAGAGATTACTCAATTTTGTGGTTGAACAAGTTTGTCGCACCAAAAAGCACCATCCTTGAATACATATAACTAAAAATCTATGAATAGAAAACAAATATGTTTTTCAATATCATTTTACTTAGTACATAGCTTTTGTTGATGTTACTGCATCATATATTTTAAAAATATGAATAATTTAAATGTTTTTATGTTGCATAACTACAGATACATATATAACTATAATAATCCTATAATAAAACACAAATCATATAATTGCTTATACCAAAGTAACTATAAGGCTAGCGCTCGATAAATGTTAATCATGAAAAGATTTGGACGATTATAGAAATTTAATAAAAATTAATACCGATTAATCTATATATTTCTATATTGTATTATTTTATGTTATAAAAAATTATTATTAATAATAATAATTAGTATTATGTTTTTTTTATTTGTTATAGAAGTTTGAGTAACGTCAAATGTATTAGGTTGTCTTAAGTTTTTTCTAGTGACCAAATTAGAGCTAATAAAAAAACACAATGTATTTAATACTTTATGTCTAATTTATTATATAAGATCATTAATTAAATTCTCATTGTAAGATCATTAACTAAATTTTTATAATGCTTAATGTATTGAATTACTTGACCTACTAGAGTTGTCGTATTATTGTAAGATAAATGATTAGCAAATGAAATTTCTCATTCTTTGTTCTCTTTTATTCCCCCACCTTAGTAGTACTCCTCAATTTATTTATTTTTTATAGAAGCAAAAATTATATAATTTACATCAACATTGTAAGAAATTAAGCAATACAACGTTCCGATCAATACATAAATATAATTAAAAACAAAGTGAATTACAACAAACTCACCTAAAGTGTGATAAATACCACAAATCCAGTAGGACACACACACGCTGGTAGTCCCAAGTAGTAATATGGCTGTTGAGGACTCTAATCTCGCGACAGAGGAGGCGGGTACTGACGGCGATAGAGTAATGGGTGATGCAATTAAAAAAATATTTGACTTCTCTTAGTTCCTAAAGTTGGCGGAGCAGGTTATTGATCGAGGAGATTTTGACTCCTTCGCAATTTTTTAGAGCCTTCAATCAAAGTGGGTGGATAGGTTTTGGGGGCAGGGGATCCATCTTCTGGTTCACGCAGCAATGCACAACGCTGCCCCAGTCCTGACCCACGAGTTGTTAACCAAGAAGTGGACCATGCGTTTAGTGAAGACAATATACAGACTGGGGTTGATGTAAACCACAAACCAGGCCCTACAGATCCACCTGCTTTGGAATAAGAAGATGCACAGGATGACTCAATGCCATAAAATTCTAATGTCAACCGGGGAGGGGAGGGGGTTTTAGTCTCCCTATAGCTGGGGAATGTAGTAAAGAGAAGGAGATTGTTGTATACAATATTTTGAACTCCTTGATGTAGTAAAGGATGAGGACGTCGGTTCGACCTAAGACCCTAAAAGAAGCAGTGCCTCTTATGGTGTATCATGATCCTAGCAACTTGTTAGAATGTTAGAGGTCTGAGCCATCGAGACCATCAGCTAGTGGTGAAGGAATTAGTATGTGGATTTCGTTTAGAGTTCTGTAGGTTGCTCGAAACTAGGGTTACACAATGTAGTGTCAACGGGGTGCAGGGTGGCATATTTTACAATAGGTCCTCGTTTGCTAGTTAGTCAGAATCCGGTAATCATATATGGCTTACCTGGGATGCCTCGAAGCTGAATGTTGATATTTTGCTACTCATAGCAACTCATTCGTTGTAGGGAGTTAACTTACAAATTGCACGACACATGTCTGATATTGGTCTTGTATAGAAACAATGAGCATAGTGAATGAATGACCTTTGGATTACTGTGTTGCAGCTAACTGAGGGAATAGAGGCCAAGCTGTGGTTAGTTTTTAGTGACTTTAATATGGTATGAGATATGAGTGAAACTTATGGAGTTGCTGCCAAGAAGTTCCAGACATGTATTTTGCACTATGGATTTGTTTACTTGCCTATGCGAGGAATCGCATTTACATGGCACAACATAAGCAAGGGATCCGTAGTTTATGGAAATGTTTGATAAAGTATTATTCAATGAGACCTGGTTAGCAAGGTGGCCTTCCAGTTAATATCTCAGCAGCACCCCACGTACCTATTATCACTTACCATTGGTTTTACAAGTGGAGGGTAGGGCAGGAGCCGTGATTGTTAAATTTGATAATTATCTAGATAATTTCCCAGGGTTCCTTTCTTCAGTGTCAGGGGTCCGGAGGCACCACATTCATGGCACATCTATGTACTCGTTTACTAGAAAAACTGAAGTTATTGAAAGCAATATTCCCAAAGCAACACCAACAGAAGAGGGACCTCAATACTAATGTTCACTTGGTTAGTGAGTTCCTTACTTAGGTGCAGGAGCTGCTACATCCAATTATATCAGAGCTGGAACGTTATTGTAGGATGATTCACACCTAGGTCGTTAAGCTAGAGCATGCGATGTTACAACAACAGGCCAAGATGCAATGACTCAAAGGGGGTGCCCCTCACTACGTCAAGGTTGAAGCTCACTACATATCAACTGCTCTTGCTTAAGTTTGATATGGGGGATAGCAAGTTGGGGAAGCATGGCCTAGCGTTTGCAGCTCTGACTCAACATATCCGATCAGTGACTAACTTCATCAGTGTGTACTGGGAGAGTGCGCTTTTTTTTTTTTCGCACGGATTAATCAGGGCTGTGGAAAGAAAGCTTTGAAATTATTATGGCAAAGAAGCCGTGACACGGGTTATGCTAAGGTGGCAAAACACCAGGGGGGCTCACCCAAAGATGAGGGATGGATGGGTATTAGCAACATTCATCACATGAATATGGTTTTGATGATCAATCATCTATGGCAAGTGGTGACGAATCAAGAGGGATTCATTCGGGGTAACTTGGATCCTCCACTATAGAATGAGGAGTCAGTCCATCTGGACTGTTAATAGCAGCACTGGATCATGGTGTTGGAAGAAGCTGCTCAAGTTTAGAACATATCTAGTAAGGGGGATGCCATACAAAATTGCTGATGTGAATGTCTTTGCAATTGATATCTGCGGGAGTTCGCCTCGACGAATACCCTGCAGTTGTTTCAACCAACAAGACCGTGGGTAAATTGGTTACATTTAAGGAGCGGTCCCTTTAAGTTTCCCAAGAATTTATTCATCCTTTAGTTGGCTATATTAGAGAGCCTATCCCATTGATAGACCATGGTGGCAAAAATGTAATAGAGCTTCTATCCTTCAGGATCTCGATGAGCAAGAATGCCATGGTCATTTATTTTTTCTGTGTCCATTTTTGAACGATGTGTTCACTTCTCAAGAGGAAGCTGCGATTCTGCTGGCCACATACGGACTATCAACAACGAGTACAATGGCTGCGAGGAGTAATGTCATGATTACAACAGGTATTTAACTTGACAAGTTACTAGTGGAAGTTACTATACCAGTATTGTGAAAAATTTAGTGGCTACATACTTTCTTAACTATAAATTATGGATTACTGCTTTATTGATATTGTAATTAGAGACACAATGTTAATGAATTGTTTAACTAACTATCACAATTTGATGACGATAATTACACGTTTTAAGCAGGTGCCTAATAGTATACTGATCCATCCACTTGAAAATTTAGATAGTTGAAAAATTTTAAATATGATTTACAATTAGTCACACGAATACTTAACGTACATCAATAATTTACTTAATAGCAAAGTTGTCATCTAAAAGAACTCACAGGTTTAGGAAGTGCTCCAATTTTATTTTTACATTGTTCATCATGTCAGGGGAAAATAAAAGTGGGTCACTTCTCTTATGAGCTAAACTCCCAATAAATTGTAGTTAGTCTTCAAGAGGCTAATTGAAACAAAAATTTTATTCTCAACTAAAAAGTATATGAAATTGATGTGAAAGAAACTGATTAAGCAGACTGGGCAGTAGTGGCACACACTGGTGGATTCTGCTTGCCGACAAATTTGGGTTTGACATTGGCACATTTGGTGGTGATAGGACCTTGATTTCCATTATATGTAAGATCAATGTCACCCACCTCTACATTCTCGCATGGCTTAAGACCACTGCAAATAAACGTCACCGCCTCTGCAGTATTTGTCGTGCCCCGTACGTTCTTAATGCTGACGTTAGTGATCTTGATAGATGATGGTCTCTGTAAAATAATCAACAAATAAAATATAATCAGTATACTAAGAGTCTAAATTATTTTAAAATGAAGGGTTAGAAAATTTGGATCACAAATTGAGAAACTTACATCTTTTTTGCAAAGATTGTGTGGACAATATTCTTGATCAATGATAATGGGATTGCTAACATTATCCATGATTAAATCTTCAAAATGCAAATCACTGACAGTCAACGTTGCTGGGGCAGAGGGCCATGTCTTCACCCTGACGCCATTTGTTGTGCCAATAAAGGTGCAATTTGTCACATATATCCCTTGCACATCCTTTTCTTCTGCATACCCACCAAGGCTTCCAACGCTAATACCGTGTCCTGGACCACAAGTTACATTCTGGATGTGAATTTCTTTGCTCTCGTCTCCAATTGAGACACAATCATCTCCTGTTTTTATGATGGAATCTTTGATATTGATCATCGTGTCACGACCCAGATGGATACCATCAGTGTTTGGGCTATCTCCAGGGGCTGAAACTGTGAATCGGAGGAACGTGACATTATGGCTCGATATACAATTCACGTGGAAATTCTTGCTATCTTTCGTGGTCACATCACGAATTATGGAGTTGTTCACGAAATTGAAGCTAAGATTCTGCACAAATGCATGTGATTATGGGTTGTTAATTTGTATACCTATTCTACTTGAAATAATTGAGGATATATAAGGAGGTAGGTCTTACCATAGGAAGCTTGGCGCAATTTTTATTTTTGTGGCAATCATTTTGCTTCCAGGCTTCCTGTCCTCGACCATCAAAAACTCCACCACCAGAAAGGGTGAAATAATTGACATAATTGATAGTAATCCATTCCCCTTCTTTATTAGGCAATTGACCTGGATTGGCTTGCAAGGTTCCTTGGACTTGAAGCTCGATAGGGGCCTTATTGGGGCCTAATAATTTTACCTGACTAAGTGACCAAGTTCCTCCTGGTATCACTATGGTACTTGGGGAAGTTGAATTGCATGCCTCCTTCCAAGCATCCATTAGAGCCTAACATGCAAATGCGTGTTATTTTTCAAGAATTATATTTTTGTATGAAGAAAAAATTAACTGTTGAACATAAATACGGTAGTTAATACGGATTAAACCTGACTGATATCTCCACCAGATTTCGCACCATACTTTGTGATATCATATGTCACGGGGCCCTGGGCATTAACATTGATTGCCAACAAAGGCAAAAAGAACATAATTGTAATGAAGTTTATTGCCATTGCCTTCTTAATATTTTATTGATGTTGATGTACTTAATAATGTAAGTTCTTCGCATACATTAACTATGAATTTATAGTAATAGTACACTATTGAGTGCCAATCATTAACCGATCTCATTAGTTTCAGGGATAGGGATTACTCAATTTTGTGGTTGAACAAGTTTGTCGCACCAAAAAGCACCATCCTTGAATACATATAACTAAAAATCTATGAATAGAAAACAAATATGTTTTTCAATATCATTTTACTTAGTACATAGCTTTTGTTGATGTTACTGCATCATATATTTTAAAAATATGAATAATTTAAATGTTTTTATGTTGCATAACTACAGATACATATATAACTATAATAATCCTATAATAAAACACAAATCATATAATTGCTTATACCAAAGTAACTATAAGGCTAGCGTTCGATAAATGTTAATCATGAAAAGATTTGGACGATTATAGAAATTTAATAAAAATTAATACCGATTAATCTATATATTTCTATATTATATTATTTTATGTTATAAAAAATTATTATTAATAATAATAATTAGTATTATGTTTTTTTTATTTGTTATAGAAGTTTGAGTAACGTCAAATGTATTAGGTTGTCTTAAGTTTTTTCTAGTGACCAAATTAGAGCTAATAAAAAAACACAATGTATTTAATACTTTATGTCTAATTTATTATATAAGATCATTAATTAAATTCTCATTGTAAGATCATTAACTAAATTTTTATAATGCTTAATGTATTGAATTACTTGACCTACTAGAGTTGTCGTATTATTGTAAGATAAATGATTAGCAAATGAAATTTCTCATTCTTTGTTCTCTTTTATTCCCCCACCTTAGTAGTACTCAATTTATTTATTTTTTATAGAAGCAAAAATTATATAATTTATATCAACATTGTAAGAAATTAAGCAATACAACGTTCCGATCAATACATAAATATAATTAAAAACAAAGTGAATTACAACAAACTCACCTAAAGTGTGATAAATACCACAAATCCAGTAGGACACACACACGCTGGTAGTCCCAAGTAGTAATATGGCTGTTGAGGACTCTAATCTCGCGACAGAGGAGGCGGGTACTGACGGCGATAGAGTAATGGGTGATGCAATTAAAAAAATATTTGACTTCTCTTAGTTCCTAAAGTTGGCGGAGCAGGTTATTGATCGAGGAGATTTTGACTCCTTCGCAATTTTTTAGAGCCTTCAATCAAAGTGGGTGGATAGGTTTTGGGGGCAGGGGATCCATCTTCTGGTTCACGCAGTAATGCACAACGCTGCCCCAGTCCTGACCCACGTGTTGTTAACCAAGAAGTGGACCATGCGTTTAGTGAAGACAATATACAGACTGGGGTTGATGTAAACCACAAACCAGGCCCTAAAGATCCACCTGCTTTGGAATTAGAAGATGCACAGGATGACTCAATGCCATAAAATTCTAATGTCAACCGGGGGGGGGGGGGGGGTTTAGTCTCCCTATAGCTGGGGAATGTAGTAAAGAGAAGGAGATTGTTGTATACAATATTTTGAACTCCTTGATGTAGTAAAGGATGAGGACGTCGGTTCGACCTAAGACCCTAAAAGACGCAGTGCCTCTTATGGTGTATCATGATCCTAGCAACTTGTTAGAATGTTAGAGGTCTCAGCCATCGAGACCATCAGCTAGTGGTGAAGGAATTAGTCTGTGGATTTCGTTTAGAGTTCTGTAGGTTGCTCGAAACTAGGGTTACACAATGTAGTGTCAACGGGGTGCAGGGTGGCATATTTTACAATAGGTCCTCGTTTGCTAGTTAGTCAGACCCCGGTAATCATATATGGCTTACCTGGGATGCCTCGAAGCTGAATGTTGATATTTTGCTACTCATAGCAACTCATTCGTTGTAGGGAGTTCACTTACAGATTGCACGACACATGTTTGATATTGGTCTTGTATAGAAACAATGAGCATAGTGAATGAATGACCTTTGGATTACTGTGTTGCAGCTAACTGAGGGAATAGAGGCCAAGCTGTGGTTAGTTTTTAGTGACTTTAATATGGTATGAGATATGAGTGAAACTTATGGACTTGCTGCCAAGAAGTTCCAGACATGTATTTTGCACTATGGATTTGTTTACTTGCCTATGCGAGGAATCGCATTTACATGGCACAACATAAGCAAGGGATCCGTAGTTTATGGAAATGTTTGATAAAGTATTATTCAATGAGACCTGGTTAGCAAGGTGGCCTTCCAGTTCATATCTCAGCAGCACCCCACGTACCTATTATCACTTACCATTGGTTTTACAAGTGGAGGGTAGAGCAGGAGCCGTGATTATTAAATTTGATAATTATCTAGATAATTTCCCAGGGTTCCTTTCTTCAGTGTCAGGGGTCCGGAGGCACCACATTCATGGCACATCTATGTACTCGTTTACTAGAAAAACTGAAGTTATTGAAAGCAATATTCCCAAAGCAACACCAACAGAAGAGGGACCTCAATACTAATGTTCACTTGGTTAGTGAGTTCCTTACTTAGGTGCAGGAGCTGCTACATCCAATTATATCAGAGCTGGAACGTTATTGTAGGATGATTCACACCTAGGTCGTTAAGCTAGAGCATGCGATGTTACAACAACAGGCCAAGATGCAATGACTCAAAGGGGGTGCCCCTCATTACGTCAAGGTTGAAGCTCACTACATATAAACTGCTCTTGCTTAAGTTTGATATGGGGGATAGCTAGTTAGGGAAGCATGGCCTAGCGTTTGCAGCTCTGACTCAACATATCCGATTAGTGACTAACTTCATCAGTGTGTACTAGGAGAGTGCGCTTTTTTTTTTTTCGCACAGATTAATCAGGGCTGTGGAAAGAAAGCTTTGAAATTATTATGGCAAAGAAGCCGTGACACGGGTTATGCTAAGGTGGCAAAACACCAGGGGGGCTCACCCAAAGATGAGGGATGGATGGGTATTAGCAACATTCATCACATGAATATGGTTTTGATGATCAATCATCTATGGCAAGTGGTGACGAATCAAGAGGGATTCATTCGGGGTAACTTGGATCCTCCACTATAGAATGAGGAGTCAGTCCATCTGGACCGTTAATAGCAGCACTGGATCATGGTGTTGGAAGAAGCTGCTCAAGTTTAGAACATATCTAGTAAGGGGTATGCAATACAAAATTGCTGATGTGCATGTCTTTGCAGTTGATATCTGCTGGAGTTCGCCTCGACGAATACCCTGCAGTTGTTTCAACCAACAAGACCGTGGGTAAATTGGTTACATTTAAGGAGCGGTCCCTTTAAGTTTCCCAAGAATTTATTCTATCCTTCAGGATCTCGATGAGCAAGAATGCCATGGTCATTTATTTTTTCTGTGTCCATTTTTGAACGATGTGTTCACTTGTCAAGAGGAAGGTGCGATTCTGCTGGCCACATACGGACTATCAACAACGAATACAATGGCTGCGAGGAGTAATGTCATGATTACAACAGGTATTTAACTTGACAAGTTACTAGTGGAAGTTACTATACCAGTATTGTGAAAAATTTAGTGGCTACATACTTTCTTAACTATAAATTATGGATTACTGCTTTATTGATATTGTAATTAGAGACACAATGTTAATGAATTGTTTCACTAACTATCACAATTTGATGACGATAATTACACGTTTTAAGCAGGTGCCTAATAGTATACTGATCCATCCACTTGAAAATTTAGATAGTTGAAAAATTTTAAATATGATTTACAATTAGTCACACGAATACTTAACGTACATCAATAATTTACTTAATAGCAAAGTTGTCATCTAAAAGAACTCACAGGTTTAGGAAGTGCTCCAATTTTATTTTTACATTGTTCATCATGTCAGGGGAAAATAAAAGTGGGTCACTTCTCTTATGAGCTAAACTCCCAATAAATTGTAGTTAGTCTTCAAGAGGCTAATTGAAACAAAAATTTTATTCTCAACTAAAAAGTATATGAAATTGATGTGAAAGAAACTGATTAAGCAGACTGGGCAGTAGTGGCACACACTGGTGGATTCTGCTTGCCGACAAATTTGGGTTTGACATTGGCACATTTGGTGGTGATAGGACCTTGATTTCCATTATATGTAAGATCAATGTCACCCACCTCTACATTCTCGCATGGCTTAAGACCACTGCAAATAAACGTCACCGCCTCTGCAGTATTTGTCGTGCCCCGTACGTTCTTAATGCTGACGTTAGTGATCTTGATAGATGATGGTCTCTGTAAAATAATCAACAAATAAAATATAATCAGTATACTAAGAGTCTAAATTATTTTAAAATGAAGGGTTAGAAAATTTGGATCACAAATTGAGAAACTTACATCTTTTTTGCAAAGATTGTGTGGACAATATTCTTGATCAATGATAATGGGACTGCTAACATTATCCATGATTAAATCTTCAAAATGCAAATCACTGACAGTCAACGTTGCTGGGGCAGAGGGCCATGTCTTCACCCTGACGCCATTTGTTGTGCCAATAAAGGTGCAATTTGTCACATATATCCCTTGCACATCCTTTTCTTCTGCATACCCACCAAGGCTTCCAACGCTAATACCGTGTCCTGGACCACAAGTTACATTCTGGATGTGAATTTCTTTGCTCTCGTCTCCAATTGAGACACAATCATCTCCTGTTTTTATGATGGAATCTTTGATATTGATCATCGTGTCACGACCCAGATGGATACCATCAGTGTTTGGGCTATCTCCAGGGGCTGAAACTGTGAATCGGAGGAACGTGACATTATGGCTCGATATACAATTCACGTGGAAATTCTTGCTATCTTTCGTGGTCACATCACGAATTATGGAGTTGTTCACGAAATTGAAGCTAAGATTCTGCACAAATGCATGTGATTATGGGTTGTTAATTTGTATACCTATTCTACTTGAAATAATTGAGGATATATAAGGAGGTAGGTCTTACCATAGGAAGCTTGGCGCAATTTTTATTTTTGTGGCAATCGTTTTGCTTCCAGGCTTCCTGTCCTCGACCATCAAAAACTCCACCACCAGAAAGGGTGAAATAATTGACATAATTGATAGTAATCCATTCCCCTTCTTTATTAGGCAATTGACCTGGATTGGCTTGCAAGGTTCCTTGGACTTGAAGCTCGATAGGGGCCTTATTGGGGCCTAATAATTTTACCTGACTAAGTGACCAAGTTCCTCCTGGTATCACTATGGTACTTGGGGAAGTTGAATTGCATGCCTCCTTCCAAGCATCCATTAGAGCCTAACATGCAAATGCGTGTTATTTTTCATGAATTATATTTTTGTATGAAGAAAAAATTAACTGTTGAACATAAATACGGTAGTTAATACGGATTAAACCTGACTGATATCTCCACCAGATTTCGCACCATACTTTGTGATATCATATGTCACGGGGCCCTGGGCATTAACATTGATTGCCAACAAAGGCAAAAAGAACATAATTGTAATGAAGTTTATTGCCATTGCCTTCTTAATATTTTATTGATGTTGATGTACTTAATAATGTAAGTTCTTCGCATACATTAACTATGAATTTATAGTAATAGTACACTATTGAGTGCCACTCATTAACCGATCTCATTAGTTTCAGGGATAGAGATTACTCAATTTTGTGGTTGAACAAGTTTGTCGCACCAAAAAGCACCATCCTTGAATACATATAACTAAAAATCTATGAATAGAAAACAAATATGTTTTTCAATATCATTTTACTTAGTACATAGCTTTTGTTGATGTTACTGCATCATATATTTTAAAAATATGAATAATTTAAATGTTTTTATGTTGCATAACTACAGATACATATATAACTATAATAATCCTATAATAAAACACAAATCATATAATTGCTTATACCAAAGTAACTATAAGGCTAGCGTTCGATAAATGTTAATCATGAAAAGATTTGGACAATTATAGAAATTTAATAAAAATTAATACCGATTAATCTATATATTTCTATATTATATTATTTTATGTTATAAAAAATTATTATTAATAATAATAATTAGTATTATGTTTTTTTTATTTGTTATAGAAGTTTGAGTAACGTCAAATGTATTAGGTTGTCTTAAGTTTTTTCTAGTGACCAAATTAGAGCTAATAAAAAAACACAATGTATTTAATACTTTATGTCTAATTTATTATATAAGATCATTAATTAAATTCTCATTGTAAGATCATTAACTAAATTTTTATAATGCTTAATGTATTGAATTACTTGACCTACTAGAGTTGTCGTATTATTGTAAGATAAATGATTAGCAAATGAAATTTCTCATTCTTTGTTCTCTTTTATTCCCCCACCTTAGTAGTACTCCTCAATTTATTTATTTTTTATAGAAGCAAAAATTATATAATTTACATCAACATTGTAAGAAATTAAGCAATACAACGTTCCGATCAATACATAAATATAATTAAAAACAAAGTGAATTACAACAAACTCACCTAAAGTGTGATAAATACCACAAATCCAGTAGGACACACACACGCTGGTAGTCCCAAGTAGTAATATGGCTGTTGAGGACTCTAATCTCGCGACAGAGGAGGCGGGTACTGACGGCGATAGAGTAATGGGTGATGCAATTAAAAAAATATTTGACTTCTCTTAGTTCCTAAAGTTGGCGGAGCAGGTTATTGATCGAGGAGATTTTGACTCCTTCGCAATTTTTTAGAGCCTTCAATCAAAGTGGGTGGATAGGTTTTGGGGGCAGGGGATCCATCTTCTGGTTCACGCAGCAATGCACAACGCTGCCCCAGTCCTGACCCACGTGTTGTTAACCAAGAAGTGGACCATGCGTTTAGTGAAGACAATATACAGACTGGGGTTGATGTAAACCACAAACCAGGCCCTACAGATCCACCTGCTTTGGAATTAGAAGATGCACAGGATGACTCAATGCCATAAAATTCTAATGTCAACCGGGGAGGGGGGGGGTTTAGTCTCCCTATAGCTGGGGAATGTAGTAAAGAGAATGAGATTGTTGTATACAATATTTTGAACTCCTTGATGTAGTAAAGGATGAGGACGTCGGTTCGACCTAAGACCCTAAAAGACGCAGTGCTACTTATGGTGTATCATGATCCTAGCAACTTGTTAGAATGTTAGAGGTCTCAGCCATCGAGACCATCAGCTAGTGGTGAAGGAATTAGTATGTGGATTTCGTTTAGAGTTCTGTAGGTTGCTCGAAACTAGGGTTACACAATGTAGTGTCAACGGGGTGCAGGGTGGCATATTTTACAATAGTTCCTCGTTTGCTAGTTAGTCAGACCCCGGTAATCATATATGGCTTACCTGGGATGCCTCGAAGCTGAATGTTGATATTTTGCTACTCATAGCAACTCATTCGTTGTAGGGAGTTCACTTACAGATTGCACGACACATGTTTGATATTGGTCTTGTATAGAAACAATGAGCATAGTGAATGAATGACCTTTGGATTACTGTGTTGCAGCTAACTGAGGGAATAGAGGCCTAGCTGTGGTTAGTTTTTAGTGACTTTAATATGGTATGAGATATGAGTGAAACTTATGGACTTGCTGCCAAGAAGTTCCAGACATGTATTTTGCACTATGGATTTGTTTACTTGCCTATGCGAGGAATCGCATTTACATGGCACAACATAAGCAAGGGATCCGTAGTTTATGGAAATGTTTGATAAAGTATTATTCAATGAGACCTGGTTAGCAAGGTGGCCTTCCAGTTCATATCTCAGCAGCACCCCACGTACCTATTATCACTTACCATTGGTTTTACAAGTGGAGGGTAGGGCAGGAGCCGTGATTGTTAAATTTGATTATCTAGATAATTTCCCAGGGTTCCTTTCTTCAGTGTCAGGGGTCCGGAGGCACCACATTCATGGCACATCTATGTACTCGTTTACTAGAAAAACTGAAGTTATTGAAAGCAATATTCCCAAAGCAACACCAACAGAAGAGGGACCTCAATACTAATGTTCACTTGGTTAGTGAGTTCCTTACTTAGGTGCAGGAGCTGCTACATCCAATTATATCAGAGCTGGAACGTTATTGTAGGATGATTCAAACCTAGGTTGTTAAGCTAGAGCATGCGATGTTACAACAACAGGCCAAGATGCAATGACTCAAAGGGGGTGCCCCTCATTACGTCAAGGTTGAAGCTCACTACATATCAACTGCTCTTGCTTAAGTTTGATATGGGGGATAGCTAGTTAGGGAAGCATGGCCTAGCGTTTGCAGCTCTGACTCAACATATCCGATCAGTGACTAACTTCATCAGTGTGTACTGGGAGAGTGCGCTTTTTTTTTTTTTTCGCACGGATTAATCAGGGCTGTGGAAAGAAAGCTTTGAAATTATTATGGCAAAGAAGCCGTGACACGGGTTATGCTAAGGTGGCAAAACACCAGGGGGGCTCACCCAAAGATGAGGGATGGATGGGTATTAGCAACATTCATCACATGAATATGGTTTTGATGATCAATCATCTATGGCAAGTGGTGACGAATCAAGAGGGATTCATTCGGGGTAACTTGGATCCTCCACTATAGAATGAGGAGTCAGTCCATCTGGACTGTTAATAGCAGCACTGGATCATGGTGTTGGAAGAAGCTGCTCAAGTTTAGAACATATCTAGTGAGGGGGATGCCATACAAAATTGCTGATGTGAATGTCTTCGCAGTTGATATCTGCTGGAGTTCGCCTCGACGAATACCCTGCAGTTGTTTCAACCAACAAGACCGTGGGTAAATTGGTTACATTTAAGGAGCGGTCCCTTTAAGTTTCCCAAGAATTTATTCATCCTTTAGTTGGCTATTTTAGAGAGCCTATCCCATTGATAGACCATGGTGGCAAAAAGGTAATAGAGCTTCTATCCTTCAGGATCTCGATGAGCAAGAATGCCATGGTCATTTATTTTTTCTGTGTCCATTTTTGAACGATGTGTTCACTTGTCAAGAGGAAGGTGCGATTCTGCTGGCCACATACGGACTATCAACAACGAATACAATGGCTGCGAGGAGTAATGTCATGATTACAACAGGTATTTAACTTGACAAGTTACTAGTGGAAGTTACTATACCAGTATTGTGAAAAATTTAGTGGCTACATACTTTCTTAACTATAAATTATGGATTACTGCTTTATTGATATTGTAATTAGAGACACAATGTTAATGAATTGTTTCACTAACTATCACAATTTGATGATGATAATTACACGTTTTAAGCAGGTGCCTAATAGTATACTGATCCATCCACTTGAAAATTTAGATAGTTGAAAAATTTTAAATATGATTTACAATTAGTCACACGAATACTTAACGTACATCAATAATTTACTTAATAGCAAAGTTGTCATCTAAAAGAACTCACAGGTTTAGGAAGTGCTCCAATTTTATTTTTACATTGTTCATCATGTCAGGGGAAAATAAAAGTGGGTCACTTCTCTTATGAGCTAAACTCCCAATAAATTGTAGTTAGTCTTCAAGAGGCTAATTGAAACAAAAATTTTATTCTCAACTAAAAAGTATATGAAATTGATGTGAAAGAAACTGATTAAGCAGACTGGGCAGTAGTGGCACACACTGGTGGATTCTGCTTGCCGACAAATTTGGGTTTGACATTGGCACATTTGGTGGTGATAGGACCTTGATTTCCATTATATGTAAGATCAATGTCACCCACCTCTACATTCTCGCATGGCTTAAGACCACTGCAAATAAACGTCACCGCCTCTGCAGTATTTGTCGTGCCCCGTACGTTCTTAATGCTGACGTTAGTGATCTTGATAGATGATGGTCTCTGTAAAATAATCAACAAATAAAATATAATCAGTATACTAAGAGTCTAAATTATTTTAAAATGAAGGGTTAGAAAATTTGGATCACAAATTGAGAAACTTACATCTTTTTTGCAAAGATTGTGTGGACAATATTCTTGATCAATGATAATGGGACTGCTAACATTATCCATGATTAAATCTTCAAAATGCAAATCACTGACAGTCAACGTTGCTGGGGCAGAGGGCCATGTCTTCACCCTGACGCCATTTGTTGTGCCAATAAAGGTGCAATTTGTCACATATATCCCTTGCACATCCTTTTCTTCTGCATACCCACCAAGGCTTCCAACGCTAATACCGTGTCCTGGACCACAAGTTACATTCTGGATGTGAATTTCTTTGCTCTCGTCTCCAATTGAGACACAATCATCTCCTGTTTTTATGATGGAATCTTTGATATTGATCATCGTGTCACGACCCAGATGGATACCATCAGTGTTTGGGCTATCTCCAGGGGCTGAAACTGTGAATCGGAGGAACGTGACATTATGGCTCGATATACAATTCACGTGGAAATTCTTGCTATCTTTCGTGGTCACATCACGAATTATGGAGTTGTTCACGAAATTGAAGCTAAGATTCTGCACAAATGCATGTGATTATGGGTTGTTAATTTGTATACCTATTCTACTTGAAATAATTGAGGATATATAAGGAGGTAGGTCTTACCATAGGAAGCTTGGCGCAATTTTTATTTTTGTGGCAATCGTTTTGCTTCCAGGCTTCCTGTCCTCGACCATCAAAAACTCCACCACCAGAAAGGGTGAAATAATTGACATAATTGATAGTAATCCATTCCCCTTCTTTATTAGGCAATTGACCTGGATTGGCTTGCAAGGTTCCTTGGACTTGAAGCTCGATAGGGGCCTTATTGGGGCCTAATAATTTTACCTGACTAAGTGACCAAGTTCCTCCTGGTATCACTATGGTACTTGGGGAAGTTGAATTGCATGCCTCCTTCCAAGCATCCATTAGAGCCTAACATGCAAATGCGTGTTATTTTTCAAGAATTATATTTTTGTATGAAGAAAAAATTAACTGTTGAACATAAATACGGTAGTTAATACGGATTAAACCTGACTGATATCTCCACCAGATTTCGCACCATACTTTGTGATATCATATGTCACGGGGCCCTGGGCATTAACATTGATTGCCAACAAAGGCAAAAAGAACATAATTGTAATGAAGTTTATTGCCATTGCCTTCTTAATATTTTATTGATGTTGATGTACTTAATAATGTAAGTTCTTCGCATACATTAACTATGAATTTATAGTAATAGTACACTATTGAGTGCCAATCATTAACCGATCTCATTAGTTTCAGGGATAGAGATTACTCAATTTTGTGGTTGAACAAGTTTGTCGCACCAAAAAGCACCATCCTTGAATACATATAACTAAAAATCTATGAATAGAAAACAAATATGTTTTTCAATATCATTTTACTTAGTACATAGCTTTTGTTGATGTTACTGCATCATATATTTTAAAAATATGAATAATTTAAATGTTTTTATGTTGCATAACTACAGATACATATATAACTATAATAATCCTATAATAAAACACAAATCATATAATTGCTTATACCAAAGTAACTATAAGGCTAGCGTTCGATAAATGTTAATCATGAAAAGATTTGGACGATTATAGAAATTTAATAAAAATTAATACCGATTAATCTATATATTTCTATATTATATTATTTTATGTTATAAAAAATTATTATTAATAATAATAATTAGTATTATGTTTTTGTTATTTGTTATAGAAGTTTGAGTAACGTCAAATGTATTAGGTTGTCTTAAGTTTTTTCTAGTGACCAAATTAGAGCTAATAAAAAAACACAATGTATTTAATACTTTATGTCTAATTTATTATATAAGATCATTAATTAAATTCTCATTGTAAGATCATTAACTAAATTTTTATAATGCTTAATGTATTGAATTACTTGACCTACTAGAGTTGTCGTATTATTGTAAGATAAATGATTAGAAAATGAAATTTCTCATTCTTTGTTCTCTTTTATTCCCCCACCTTAGTAGTACTCCTCAATTTATTTATTTTTTATAGAAGCAAAAATTATATAATTTACATCAACATTGTAAGAAATTAAGCAATACAACGTTCCGATCAATTCATAAATATAATTAAAAACAAAGTGAATTACAACAAACTCACATAAAGTGTGATAAATACCACAAATCCAGTAGGACACACACACGCTGGTAGTCCCAAGTAGTAATATGGCTGTTGAGGACTCTAATCTCGCGACAGAGGAGGCGGGTACTGACGGCGATAGAGTAATGGGTGATGCAATTAAAAAAATATTTGACTTCTCTTAGTTCCTAAAGTTGGCGGAGCAGGTTATTGATCGAGGAGATTTTGACTCCTTCGCAATTTTTTAGAGCCTTCAATCAAAGTGGGTGGATAGGTTTTGGGGGCAGGGGATCCATCTTCTGGTTCACGCAGTAATGCACAACGCTGCCCCAGTCCTGACCCACGTGTTGTTAACCAAGAAGTGGACCATGCGTTTAGTGAAGACAATATACAGACTGGGGTTGATGTAAACCACAAACCAGGCCCTACAGATCCACCTGCTTTGGAATTAGAAGATGCACAGGATGACTCAATGCCATAAAATTCTAATGTCAACCGTGGAGGGGGGGGTTTTCGTCTCCCTATAGCTGGGGAATGTAGTAAAGAGAAGGAGATTGTTGTATACAATATTTTGAACTCCTTGATGTAGTAAAGGATGAGGACGTCGGTTCGACCTAAGACCCTAAAAGACGCAGTGCCTCTTATGGTGTATCATGATCCTAGCAACTTGTTAGAATGTTAGAGGTCTCAGCCATCGAGACCATCAGCTAGTGGTGAAGGAATTAGTATGTGGATTTCGTTTAGAGTTCTGTAGGTTGCTCGAAACTAGGGTTACACAATGTAGTGTCAACGGGGTGCAGGGTGGCATATTTTACAATAGGTCCTCGTTTGCTAGTTAGTCAGACCCCGGTAATCATATATGGCTTACCTGGGATGCCTCGAAGCTGAATGTTGATATTTTGCTACTCATAGCAACTCATTCGTTGTAGGGAGTTCACTTACAGATTGCACGACACATGTTTGATATTGGTCTTGTATAGAAACAATGAGCATAGTGAATGAATGACCTTTGGATTACTGTGTTGCAGCTAACTGAGGGAATAGAGGCCAAGCTGTGGTTAGTTTTTAGTGACTTTAATATGGTATGAGATATGAGTGAAACTTATGGACTTGCTGCCAAGAAGTTCCAGACATGTATTTTTCACTATGGATTTGTTTACTTGCCTATGCGAGGAATCGCATTTACATGGCACAACATAAGCAAGGGATCCGTAGTTTATGGAAATGTTTGATAAAGTATTATTCAATGAGACCTGGTTAGCAAGGTGGCCTTCCAGTTAATATCTCAGCAGCACCCCACGTACCTATTATCACTTACCATTGGTTTTACAAGTGGAGGGTAGGGCAGGAGCCGTGATTGTTAAATTTGATAATTATCTAGATAATTTCCCAGGGTTCCTTTCTTCAGTGTCAGGGGTCCGGAGGCACCACATTCATGGCACATCTATGTACTCGTTTACTAGAAAAACTGAAGTTATTGAAAGCAATATTCCCAAAGCAACACCAACAGAAGAGGGACCTCAATACTAATGTTCACTTGGTTAGTGAGTTCCTTACTTAGGTGCAGGAGCTGCTACATCCAATTATATCAGAGCTGGAACGTTATTGTAGGATGATTCACACCTAGGTCGTTAAGCTAGAGCATGCGATGTTACAACAACAGGCCAAGATGCAATGACTCAAAGGGGGTGCCCCTCATTACGTCAAGGTTGAAGCTCACTACATATCAACTGCTCTTGCTTAAGTTTGATATGGGGGATAGCTAGTTAGGGAAGCATGGCCTAGCGTTTGCAGCTCTGACTCATCATATCCGATTAGTGACTAACTTCATCAGTGTGTACTGGGAGAGTGCGCTTTTTTTTTTTTTCGCACGGATTAATCAGGGCTGTGGAAAGCAGACACGGGTTATGCTAAGGTGGCAAAACACCAGGGGGGCTCACCCAAAGATGAGGGATGGATGGGTATTAGCAACATTCATCACATGAATATGGTTTTGATGATCAATCATCTATGGCAAGTGGTGACGAATCAAGAGGGATTCATTCGGGGTAACTTGGATCCTCCACTATAGAATGAGGAGTCAGTCCATCTGGACTGTTAATAGCAGCACTGGATCATGGTGTTGGAAGAAGCTGCTCAAGTTTAGAACATATCTAGTGAGGGGGATGCCATACAAAATTGCTGATGTGAATGTCTTCGCAGTTGATATCTGCTGGAGTTCGCCTCGACGAATACCCTGCAGTTGTTTCAACCAACAAGACCGTGGGTAAATTGGTTACATTTAAGGAGCGGTCCCTTTAAGTTTCCCAAGAATTTATTCATCCTTTAGTTGGCTATATTAGAGAGCCTATCCCATTGATAGACCATGGTGGCAAAAAGGTAATAGAGCTTCTATCCTTCAGGATCTCGATGGGCAAGAATGCCATGGTCATTTATTTTTTCTGTGTCCATTTTTGAACGATGTGTTCACTTGTCAAGAGGAAGGTGCGATTCTGCTGGCCACATACGGACTATCAACAACGAATACAATGGCTGCGAGGAGTAATGTCATGATTACAACAGGTATTTAACTTGACAAGTTACTAGTGGAAGTTACTATACCAGTATTGTGAAAAATTTAGTGGCTACATACTTTCTTAACTATAAATTATGGATTACTGCTTTATTGATATTGTAATTAGAGACACAATGTTAATGAATTGTTTCACTAACTATCACAATTTGATGACGATAATTACACGTTTTAAGCAGGTGCCTAATAGTATACTGATCCATCCACTTGAAAATTTAGATAGTTGAAAAATTTTAAATATGATTTACAATTAGTCACACGAATACTTAACGTACATCAATAATTTACTTAATAGCAAAGTTGTCATCTAAAAGAACTCACAGGTTTAGGAAGTGCTCCAATCTTATTTTTACATTGTTCATCATGTCAGGGAAAAATAAAAGTGGGTCACTTCTCTTATGAGCTAAACTCCCAATAAATTGTAGTTAGTCTTCAAGAGGCTAATTGAAACAAAAATTTTATTCTCAACTAAAAAGTATATGAAATTGATGTGAAAGAAACTGATTAAGCAGACTGGGCAGTAGTGGCACACACTGGTGGATTCTGCTTGCCGACAAATTTGGGTTTGACATTGGCACATTTGGTGGTGATAGGACCTTGATTTCCATTATATGTAAGATCAATGTCACCCACCTCTACATTCTCGCATGGCTTAAGACCACTGCAAATAAACGTCACCGCCTCTGCAGTATTTGTCGTGCCCCGTACGTTCTTAATGCTGACGTTAGTGATCTTGATAGATGATGGTCTCTGTAAAATAATCAACAAATAAAATATAATCAGTATACTAAGAGTCTAAATTATTTTAAAATGAAGGGTTAGAAAATTTGGATCACAAATTGAGAAACTTACATCTTTTTTGCAAAGATTGTGTGGACAATATTCTTGATCAATGATAATGGGACTGCTAACATTATCCATGATTAAATCTTCAAAATGCAAATCACTGACAGTCAACGTTGCTGGGGCAGAGGGCCATGTCTTCACCCTGACGCCATTTGTTGTGCCAATAAAGGTGCAATTTGTCACATATATCCCTTGCACATCCTTTTCTTCTGCATACCCACCAAGGCTTCCAACGCTAATACCGTGTCCTGGACCACAAGTTACATTCTGGATGTGAATTTCTTTGCTCTCGTCTCCAATTGAGACACAATCATCTCCTGTTTTTATGATGGAATCTTTGATATTGATCATCGTGTCACGACCCAGATGGATACCATCAGTGTTTGGACTATCTCCAGGGGCTGAAACTGTGAATCGGAGGAACGTGACATTATGGCTCGATATACAATTCACGTGGAAATTCTTGCTATCTTTCGTGGTCACATCACGAATTATGGAGTTGTTCACGAAATTGAAGCTAAGATTCTGCACAAATGCATGTGATTATGGGTTGTTAATTTGTATACCTATTCTACTTGAAATAATTGAGGATATATAAGGAGGTAGGTCTTACCATAGGAAGCTTGGCGCAATTTTTATTTTTGTGGCAATCGTTTTGCTTCCAGGCTTCCTGTCCTCGACCATCAAAAACTCCACCACCAGAAAGGGTGAAATAATTGACATAATTGATAGTAATCCATTCCCCTTCTTTATTAGGCAATTGACCTGGATTGGCTTGCAAGGTTCCTTGGACTTGAAGCTCGATAGGGGCCTTATTGGGGCCTAATAATTTTACCTGACTAAGTGACCAAGTTCCTCCTGGTATCACTATGGTACTTGGGGAAGTTGAATTGCATGCCTCCTTCCAAGCATCCATTAGAGCCTAACATGCAAATGCGTGTTATTTTTCAAGAATTATATTTTTGTATGAAGAAAAAATTAACTGTTGAACATAAATACGGTAGTTAATACGGATTAAACCTGACTGATATCTCCACCAGATTTCGCACCATACTTTGTGATATCATATGTCACGGGGCCCTGGGCATTAACATTGATTGCCAACAAAGGCAAAAAGAACATAATTGTAATGAAGTTTATTGCCATTGCCTTCTTAATATTTTATTGATGTTGATGTACTTAATAATGTAAGTTCTTCGCATACATTAACTATGAATTTATAGTAATAGTACACTATTGAGTGCCAATCATTAACCGATCTCATTAGTTTCAGGGATAGAGATTACTCAATTTTGTGGTTGAACAAGTTTGTCGCACCAAAAAGCACCATCCTTGAATACATATAACTAAAAATCTATGAATAGAAAACAAATATGTTTTTCAATATCATTTTACTTAGTACATAGCTTTTGTTGATGTTACTGCATCATATATTTTAAAAATATGAATAATTTAAATGTTTTTATGTTGCATAACTACAGATACATATATAACTATAATAATCCTATAATAAAACACAAATCATATAATTGCTTATACCAAAGTAACTATAAGGCTAGCGTTCGATAAATGTTAATCATGAAAAGATTTGGACGATTATAGAAATTTAATAAAAATTAATACCGATTAATCTATATATTTCTATATTATATTATTTTATGTTATAAAAAATTATTATTAATAATAATAATTAGTATTATGTTTTTTTTATTTGTTATAGAAGTTTGAGTAACGTCAAATCTATTAGGTTGTCTTAAGTTTTTTCTAGTGACCAAATTAGAGCTAATAAAAAAACACAATGTATTTAATACTTTATGTCTAATTTATTATATAAGATCATTAATTAAATTCTCATTGTAAGATCATTAACTAAATTTTTATAATGCTTAATGTATTGAATTACTTGACCTACTAGAGTTGTCGTATTATTGTAAGATAAATGATTAGAAAATGCAATTTCTCATTCTTTGTTCTCTTTTATTCCCCCACCTTAGTAGTACTCCTCAATTTATTTATTTTTTATAGAAGCAAAAATTATATAATTTACATCAACATTGTAAGAAATTAAGCAATACAACGTTCCGATCAATACATAAATATAATTAAAAACAAAGTAAATTACAACAAACTCACCTAAAGTGTGATAAATACCACAAATCCAGTAGGACACACACACGCTGGTAGTCCCAAGTAGTAATATGGCTGTTGAGGACTCTAATCTCGCGACAGAGGAGGCGGGTACTGACGGCGATAGAGTAATGGGTGATGCAATTAAAAAAATATTTGACTTCTCTTAGTTCCTAAAGTTGGCGGAGCAGGTTATTGATCGAGGAGATTTTGACTCCTTCGCAATTTTTTAGAGCCTTCAATCAAAGTGGGTGGATAGGTTTTGGGGGCAGGGGATCCATCTTCTGGTTCACGCAGCAATGCACAACGCTGCCCCAGTCCTGACCCACGTGTTGTTAACCAAGAAGTGGACCATGCGTTTAGTGAAGACAATATACAGACTGGGGTTGATGTAAACCACAAACCAGGCCCTACAGATCCACCTGCTTTGGAATTAGAAGATGCACAGGATGACTCAATGCCATAAAATTCTAATGTCAACCGGGGAGGGGGGGGTTTTCGTCTCCCTATAGCTGGGGAATGTAGTAAAGAGAAGGAGATTGTTGTATACAATATTTTGAACTCCTTGATGTAGTAAAGGATGAGGACGTCGGTTCGACCTAAGACCCTAAAAGACGCAGTGCCTCTTATGGTGTATCATGATCCTAGCAACTTGTTAGAATGTTAGAGGTCTCAGCCATCGAGACCATCAGCTAGTGGTGAAGGAATTAGTATGTGGATTTCGTTTAGAGTTCTGTAGGTTGCTCGAAACTAGGGTTACACAATGTAGTGTCAACGGGGTGCAGGGTGGCATATTTTACAATAGGTCCTCGTTTGCTAGTTAGTCAGACCCCGGTAATCATATATGGCTTACCTGGGATGCCTCGAAGCTGAATGTTGATATTTTGCTACTCATAGCAACTCATTCGTTGTAGGGAGTTCACTTACAGATTGCACGACACATGTTTGATATTGGTCTTGTATAGAAACAATGAGCATAGTGAATGAATGACCTTTGGATTACTGTGTTGCAGCTAACTGAGGGAATAGAGGCCAAGCTGTGGTTAGTTTTTAGTGACTTTAATATGGTATGAGATATGAGTGAAACTTATGGACTTGCTGCCAAGAAGTTCCAGACATGTATTTTGCACTATGGATTTGTTTACTTGCCTATGCGAGGAATCGCATTTACATGGCACAACATAAGCAAGGGATCCGTAGTTTATGGAAATGTTTGATAAAGTATTATTCAATGAGACCTGGTTAGCAAGGTGGCCTTCCAGTTCATATCTCAGCAGCACCCCACGTACCTATTATCACTTACCATTGGTTTTACAAGTGGAGGGTAGAGCAGGAGCCGTGATTATTAAATTTGATAATTATCTAGATAATTTCCCAGGGTTCCTTTCTTCAGTGTCAGGGGTCCGGAGGTACCACATTCATGGCACATCTATGTACTCGTTTACTAGAAAAACTGAAGTTATTGAAAGCAATATTCCCAAAGCAACACCAACAGAAGAGGGACCTCAATACTAATGTTCACTTGGTTAGTGAGTTCCTTACTTAGGTGCAGGAGCTGCTACATCCAATTATATCAGAGCTGGAACGTTATTGTAGGATGATTCACACCTAGGTCGTTAAGCTAGAGCATGCGATGTTACAACAACAGGCCAAGATGCAATGACTCAAAGGGGGTGCCCCTCATTACGTCAAGGTTGAAGCTCACTACATATCAACTGCTCTTGCTTAAGTTTGATATGGGGGATAGCTAGTTAGGGAAGCATGGCCTAGCGTTTGCAGCTCTGACTCATCATATCCGATTAGTGACTAACTTCATCAGTGTGTACTGGGAGAGTGCGCTTTTTTTTTTTTTCGCACGGATTAATCAGGGCTGTGGAAAGCAGACACGGGTTATGCTAAGGTGGCAAAACACCAGGGGGGCTCACCCAAAGATGAGGGATGGATGGGTATTAGCAACATTCATCACATGAATATGGTTTTGATGATCAATCATCTATGGCAAGTGGTGACGAATCAAGAGGGATTCATTCGGGGTAACTTGGATCCTCCACTATAGAATGAGGAGTCAGTCCATCTGGACTGTTAATAGCAGCACTGGATCATGGTGTTGGAAGAAGCTGCTCAAGTTTAGAACATATCTAGTGAGGGGGATGCCATACAAAATTGCTGATGTGAATGTCTTCGCAGTTGATATCTGCTGGAGTTCGCCTCGACGAATACCCTGCAGTTGTTTCAACCAACAAGACCGTGGGTAAATTGGTTACATTTAAGGAGCGGTCCCTTTAAGTTTCCCAAGAATTTATTCATCCTTTAGTTGGCTATATTAGAGAGCCTATCCCATTGATAGACCATGGTGGCAAAAAGGTAATAGAGCTTCTATCCTTCAGGATCTCGATGGGCAAGAATGCCATGGTCATTTATTTTTTCTGTGTCCATTTTTGAACGATGTGTTCACTTGTCAAGAGGAAGGTGCGATTCTGCTGGCCACATACGGACTATCAACAACGAATACAATGGCTGCGAGGAGTAATGTCATGATTACAACAGGTATTTAACTTGACAAGTTACTAGTGGAAGTTACTATACCAGTATTGTGAAAAATTTAGTGGCTACATACTTTCTTAACTATAAATTATGGATTACTGCTTTATTGATATTGTAATTAGAGACACAATGTTAATGAATTGTTTCACTAACTATCACAATTTGATGACGATAATTACACGTTTTAAGCAGGTGCCTAATAGTATACTGATCCATCCACTTGAAAATTTAGATAGTTGAAAAATTTTAAATATGATTTACAATTAGTCACACGAATACTTAACGTACATCAATAATTTACTTAATAGCAAAGTTGTCATCTAAAAGAACTCACAGGTTTAGGAAGTGCTCCAATTTTATTTTTACATTGTTCATCAAGTCAGGGGAAAATAAAAGTGGGTCACTTCTCTTATGAGCTAAACTCCCAATAAATTGTAGTTAGTCTTCAAGAGGCTGATTGAAACAAAAATTTTATTCTCAACTAAAAAGTATATGAAATTGATGTGAAAGAAACTGATTAAGCAGACTGGGCAGTAGTGGCACACACTGGTGGATTCTGCTTGCCGACAAATTTGGGTTTGACATTGGCACATTTGGTGGTGATAGGACCTTGATTTCCATTATATGTAAGATCAATGTCACCCACCTCTACATTCTCGCATGGCTTAAGACCACTGCAAATAAACGTCACCGCCTCTGCAGTATTTGTCGTGCCCCGTACGTTCTTAATGCTGACGTTAGTGATCTTGATAGATGATGGTCTCTGTAAAATAATCAACAAATAAAATATAATCAGTATACTAAGAGTCTAAATTATTTTAAAATGAAGGGTTAGAAAATTTGGATCACAAATTGAGAAACTTACATCTTTTTTGCAAAGATTGTGTGGACAATATTCTTGATCAATGATAATGGGACTGCTAACATTATCCATGATTAAATCTTCAAAATGCAAATCACTGACAGTCAACGTTGCTGGGGCAGAGGGCCATGTCTTCACCCTGACGCCATTTGTTGTGCCAATAAAGGTGCAATTTGTCACATATATCCCTTGCACATCCTTTTCTTCTGCATACCCACCAAGGCTTCCAACGCTAATACCGTGTCCTGGACCACAAGTTATATTCTGGATGTGAATTTCTTTGCTCTCGTCTCCAATTGAGACACAATCATCTCCTATTTTTATGATGGAATCTTTGATATTGATCATCGTGTCACGACCCAGATGGATACCATCAGTGTTTGGACTATCTCCAGGGGCTGAAACTGTGAATCGGAGGAACGTGACATTATGGCTCGATATACAATTCACGTGGAAATTCTTGCTATCTTTCGTGGTCACATCACGAATTATGGAGTTGTTCACGAAATTGAAGCTAAGATTCTGCACAAATGCATGTGATTATGGGTTGTTAATTTGTATACCTATTCTACTTGAAATAATTGAGGATATATAAGGAGGTAGGTCTTACCATAGGAAGCTTGGCGCAATTTTTATTTTTGTGGCAATCGTTTTGCTTCCAGGCTTCCTGTCCTCGACCATCAAAAACTCCACCACCAGAAAGGGTGAAATAATTGACATAATTGATAGTAATCCATTCCCCTTCTTTATTAGGCA
The DNA here is from genome assembly GCF_026168435.1 of Sesamum indicum. Classification (NCBI taxonomy): domain Eukaryota; kingdom Viridiplantae; phylum Streptophyta; class Magnoliopsida; order Lamiales; family Pedaliaceae; genus Sesamum; species Sesamum indicum. The sequence continues at coordinate 13,671,120 of NC_142669.1, read as the reverse complement.
ATTGACCTGGATTGGCTTGCAAGGTTCCTTGGACTTGAAGCTCGATAGGGGCCTTATTGGGGCCTAATAATTTTACCTGACTAAGTGACCAAGTTCCTCCTGGTATCACTATGGTACTTGGGGAAGTTGAATTGCATGCCTCCTTCCAAGCATCCATTAGAGCCTAACATGCAAATGCGTGTTATTTTTCAAGAATTATATTTTTGTATGAAGAAAAAATTAACTGTTGAACATAAATACGGTAGTTAATACGGATTAAACCTGACTGATATCTCCACCAGATTTCGCACCATACTTTGTGATATCATATGTCACGGGGCCCTGGGCATTAACATTGATTGCCAACAAAGGCAAAAAGAACATAATTGTAATGAAGTTTATTGCCATTGCCTTCTTAATATTTTATTGATGTTGATGTACTTAATAATGTAAGTTCTTCGCATACATTAACTATGAATTTATAGTAATAGTACACTATTGAGTGCCAATCATTAACCGATCTCATTAGTTTCAGGGATAGAGATTACTCAATTTTGTGGTTGAACAAGTTTGTCGCACCAAAAAGCACCATCCTTGAATACATATAACTAAAAATCTATGAATAGAAAACAAATATGTTTTTCAATATCATTTTACTTAGTACATAGCTTTTGTTGATGTTACTGCATCATATATTTTAAAAATATGAATAATTTAAATGTTTTTATGTTGCATAACTACAGATACATATATAACTATAATAATCCTATAATAAAACACAAATCATATAATTGCTTATACCAAAGTAACTATAAGGCTAGCGTTCGATAAATGTTAATCATGAAAAGATTTGGACGATTATAGAAATTTAATAAAAATTAATACCGATTAATCTATATATTTCTATATTATATTATTTTATGTTATAAAAAATTATTATTAATAATAATAATTAGTATTATGTTTTTGTTATTTGTTATAGAAGTTTGAGTAACGTCAAATGTATTAGGTTGTCTTAAGTTTTTTCTAGTGACCAAATTAGAGCTAATAAAAAAACACAATGTATTTAATACTTTATGTCTAATTTATTATATAAGATCATTAATTAAATTCTCATTGTAAGATCATTAACTAAATTTTTATAATGCTTAATGTATTGAATTACTTGACCTACTAGAGTTGTCGTATTATTGTAAGATAAATGATTAGAAAATGAAATTTCTCATTCTTTGTTCTCTTTTATTCCCCCACCTTAGTAGTACTCCTCAATTTATTTATTTTTTATAGAAGCAAAAATTATATAATTTACATCAACATTGTAAGAAATTAAGCAATACAACGTTCCGATCAATTCATAAATATAATTAAAAACAAAGTGAATTACAACAAACTCACATAAAGTGTGATAAATACCACAAATCCAGTAGGACACACACACGCTGGTAGTCCCAAGTAGTAATATGGCTGTTGAGGACTCTAATCTCGCGACAGAGGAGGCGGGTACTGACGGCGATAGAGTAATGGGTGATGCAATTAAAAAAATATTTGACTTCTCTTAGTTCCTAAAGTTGGCGGAGCAGGTTATTGATCGAGGAGATTTTGACTCCTTCGCAATTTTTTAGAGCCTTCAATCAAAGTGGGTGGATAGGTTTTGGGGGCAGGGGATCCATCTTCTGGTTCACGCAGTAATGCACAACGCTGCCCCAGTCCTGACCCACGTGTTGTTAACCAAGAAGTGGACCATGCGTTTAGTGAAGACAATATACAGACTGGGGTTGATGTAAACCACAAACCAGGCCCTACAGATCCACCTGCTTTGGAATTAGAAGATGCACAGGATGACTCAATGCCATAAAATTCTAATGTCAACCGGGGAGGGGGGGGGGGTTTCGTCTCTCTATAGCTGGGGAATGTAGTAAAGAGAAGGAGATTGTTGTATACAATATTTTGAACTCCTTGATGTAGTAAAGGATGAGGACGTCGGTTCGACCTAAGACCCTAAAAGACGCAGTGCCTCTTATGGTGTATCATGATCCTAGCAACTTGTTAGAATGTTAGAGGTCTCAGCCATCGAGACCATCAGCTAGTGGTGAAGGAATTAGTATGTGGATTTCGTTTAGAGTTCTGTAGGTTGCTCGAAACTAGGGTTACACAATGTAGTGTCAACGGGGTGCAGGGTGGCATATTTTACAATAGGTCCTCGTTTGCTAGTTAGTCAGACCCCGGTAATCATATATGGCTTACCTGGGATGCCTCGAAGCTGAATGTTGATATTTTGCTACTCATAGCAACTCATTCGTTGTAGGGAGTTCACTTACAGATTGCACGACACATGTTTGATATTGGTCTTGTATAGAAACAATGAGCATAGTGAATGAATGACCTTTGGATTACTGTGTTGCAGCTAACTGAGGGAATAGAGGCCAAGCTGTGGTTAGTTTTTAGTGACTTTAATATGGTATGAGATATGAGTGAAACTTATGGACTTGCTGCCAAGAAGTTCCAGACATGTATTTTGCACTATGGATTTGTTTACTTGCCTATGCGAGGAATCGCATTTACATGGCACAACATAAGCAAGGGATCCGTAGTTTATGGAAATGTTTGATAAAGTATTATTCAATGAGACCTGGTTAGCAAGGTGGCCTTCCAGTTCATATCTCAGCAGCACCCCACGTACCTATTATCACTTACCATTGGTTTTACAAGTGGAGGGTAGAGCAGGAGCCGTGATTATTAAATTTGATAATTATCTAGATAATTTCCCAGGGTTCCTTTCTTCAGTGTCAGGGGTCCGGAGGCACCACATTCATGGCACATCTATGTACTCGTTTACTAGAAAAACTGAAGTTATTGAAAGCAATATTCCCAAAGCAACACCAACAGAAGAGGGACCTCAATACTAATGTTCACTTGGTTAGTGAGTTCCTTACTTAGGTGCAGGAGCTGCTACATCCAATTATATCAGAGCTGGAACGTTATTGTAGGATGATTCACACCTAGGTCGTTAAGCTAGAGCATGCGATGTTACAACAACAGGCCAAGATGCAATGACTCAAAGGGGGTGCCCCTCATTACGTCAAGGTTGAAGCTCACTACATATCAACTGCTCTTGCTTAAGTTTGATATGGGGGATAGCTAGTTAGGGAAGCATGGCCTAGCGTTTGCAGCTCTGACTCATCATATCCGATTAGTGACTAACTTCATCAGTGTGTACTGGGAGAGTGCGCTTTTTTTTTTTTTCGCACAGATTAATCAGGGCTGTGGAAAGCAGACACGGGTTATGCTAAGGTGGCAAAACACTAGGGGGGCTCACCCAAAGATGAGGGATGGATGGGTATTAGCAACATTCATCACATGAATATGGTTTTGATGATCAATCATCTATGGCAAGTGGTGACGAATCAAGAGGGATTCATTCGGGGTAACTTGGATCCTCCACTATAGAATGAGGAGTCAGTCCATCTGGACTGTTAATAGCAGCACTGGATCATGGTGTTGGAAGAAGCTGCTCAAGTTTAGAACATATCTAGTAAGGGGGATGCCATACAAAATTGCTGATGTGAATGTCTTTGCAGTTGATATCTGCTGGAGTTCGCCTCGACGAATACCCTGCAGTTGTTTCAACCAACAAGACCGTGGGTAAATTGGTTACATTTAAGGAGCGGTCCCTTTAAGTTTCCCAAGAATTTATTCATCCTTTAGTTGGCTATATTAGAGAGCCTATCCCATTGATAGACCATGGTGGCAAAAAGGTAATAGAGCTTCTATCCTTCAGGATCTCGATGAGCAAGAATGCCATGGTCATTTATTTTTTCTGTGTCCATTTTTGAACGATGTGTTCACTTTTCAAGAGGAAGGTGCGATTCTGCTGGCCACATACGGACTATCAACAACGAATACAATGGCTGCGAGGAGTAATGCCATGATTACAACAGGTATTTAACTTGACAAGTTACTAGTGGAAGTTACTATACCAGTATTGTGAAAAATTTAGTGGCTACATACTTTCTTAACTATAAATTATGGATTACTGCTTTATTGATATTGTAATTAGAGACACAATGTTAATGAATTGTTTCACTAACTATCACAATTTGATGACGATAATTACACGTTTTAAGCAGGTGCCTAATAGTATACTGATCCATCCACTTGAAAATTTAGATAGTTGAAAAATTTTAAATATGATTTACAATTAGTCACACGAATACTTAACGTACATCAATAATTTACTTAATAGCAAAGTTGTCATCTAAAAGAACTCACAGGTTTAGGAAGTGCTCCAATTTTATTTTTACATTGTTCATCATGTCAGGGGAAAATAAAAGTGGGTCACTTCTCTTATGAGCTAAACTCCCAATAAATTGTAGTTAGTCTTCAAGAGGCTAATTGAAACAAAAATTTTATTCTCAACTAAAAAGTATATGAAATTGATGTGAAAGAAACTGATTAAGCAGACTGGGCAGTAGTGGCACACACTGGTGGATTCTGCTTGCCGACAAATTTGGGTTTGACATTGGCACATTTGGTGGTGATAGGACCTTGATTTCCATTATATGTAAGATCAATGTCACCCACCTCTACATTCTCGCATGGCTTAAGACCACTGCAAATAAACGTCACCGCCTCTGCAGTATTTGTCGTGCCCCGTACGTTCTTAATGCTGACGTTAGTGATCTTGATAGATGATGGTCTCTGTAAAATAATCAACAAATAAAATATAATCAGTATACTAAGAGTCTAAATTATTTTAAAATGAAGGGTTAGAAAATTTGGATCACAAATTGAGAAACTTACATCTTTTTTGCAAAGATTGTGTGGACAATATTCTTGATCAATGATAATGGGACTGCTAACATTATCCATGATTAAATCTTCAAAATGCAAATCACTGACAGTCAACGTTGCTGGGGCAGAGGGCCATGTCTTCACCCTGACGCCATTTGTTGTGCCAATAAAGGTGCAATTTGTCACATATATCCCTTGCACATCCTTTTCTTCTGCATACCCACCAAGGCTTCCAACGCTAATACCGTGTCCTGGACCACAAGTTACATTCTGGATGTGAATTTCTTTGCTCTCGTCTCCAATTGAGACACAATCATCTCCTGTTTTTATGATGGAATCTTTGATATTGATCATCGTGTCACGACCCAGATGGATACCATCAGTGTTTGGGCTATCTCCAGGGGCTGAAACTGTGAATCGGAGGAACGTGACATTATGGCTCGATATACAATTCACGTGGAAATTCTTGCTATCTTTCGTGGTCACATCACGAATTATGGAGTTGTTCACGAAATTGAAGCTAAGATTCTGCACAAATGCATGTGATTATGGGTTGTTAATTTGTATACCTATTCTACTTGAAATAATTGAGGATATATAAGGAGGTAGGTCTTACCATAGGAAGCTTGGCGCAATTTTTATTTTTGTGGCAATCGTTTTGCTTCCAGGCTTCCTGTCCTCGACCATCAAAAACTCCACCACCAGAAAGGGTGAAATAATTGACATAATTGATAGTAATCCATTCCCCTTCTTTATTAGGCAATTGACCTGGATTGGCTTGCAAGGTTCCTTGGACTTGAAGCTCGATAGGGGCCTTATTGGGGCCTAATAATTTTACCTGACTAAGTGACCAAGTTCCTCCTGGTATCACTATGGTACTTGGGGAAGTTGAATTGCATGCCTCCTTCCAAGCATCCATTAGAGCCTAACATGCAAATGCGTGTTATTTTTCAAGAATTATATTTTTGTATGAAGAAAAAATTAACTGTTGAACATAAATACGGTAGTTAATACGGATTAAACCTGACTGATATCTCCACCAGATTTCGCACCATACTTTGTGATATCATATGTCACGGGGCCCTGGGCATTAACATTGATTGCCAACAAAGGCAAAAAGAACATAATTGTAATGAAGTTTATTGCCATTGCCTTCTTAATATTTTATTGATGTTGATGTACTTAATAATGTAAGTTCTTCGCATACATTAACTATGAATTTATAGTAATAGTACACTATTGAGTGCCAATCATTAACCGATCTCATTAGTTTCAGGGATAGAGATTACTCAATTTTGTGGTTGAACAAGTTTGTCGCACCAAAAAGCACCATCCTTGAATACATATAACTAAAAATCTATGAATAGAAAACAAATATGTTTTTCAATATCATTTTACTTAGTACATAGCTTTTGTTGATGTTACTGCATCATATATTTTAAAAATATGAATAATTTAAATGTTTTTATGTTGCATAACTACAGATACATATATAACTATAATAATCCTATAATAAAACACAAATCATATAATTGCTTATACCAAAGTAACTATAAGGCTAGCGTTCGATAAATGTTAATCATGAAAAGATTTGGACGATTATAGAAATTTAATAAAAATTAATACCGATTAATCTATATATTTCTATATTATATTATTTTATGTTATAAAAAATTATTATTAATAATAATAATTAGTATTATGTTTTTTTTATTTGTTAAAGAAGTTTGAGGAACGTCAAATGTATTAGGTTGTCTTAAGTTTTTTCTAGTGACCAAATTAGAGCTAATAAAAAAATACAATGTATTTAATACTTTATGTCTAATTTATTATATAAGATCATTAATTAAATTCTCATTGTAAGATCATTAACTAAATTTTTATAATGCTTAATGTATTGAATTACTTGACCTACTAGAGTTGTCGTATTATTGTAAGATAAATGATTAGAAAATGAAATTTCTCATTCTTTGTTCTCTTTTATTCCCCCACCTTAGTAGTACTCCTCAATTTATTTATTTTTTATAGAAGCAAAAATTATATAATTTACATCAACATTGTAAGAAATTAAGCAATACAACGTTCCGATCAATACATAAATATAATTAAAAACAAAGTAAATTACAACAAACTCACCTAAAGTGTGATAAATACCACAAATCCAGTAGGACACACACACGCTGGTAGTCCCAAGTAGTAATATGGCTGTTGAGGACTCTAATCTCGCGACAGAGGAGGCGGGTACTGACGGCGATAGAGTAATGGGTGATGCAATTAAAAAAATATTTGACTTCTCTTAGTCCCTAAAGTTGGCGGAGCAGGTTATTGATCGAGGAGATTTTGACTCCTTCGCAATTTTTTAGAGCCTTCAATCAAAGTGGGTGGATAGGTTTTGGGGGCAGGGGATCCATCTTCTGGTTCACGCAGCAATGCACAACGCTGCCCCAGTCCTGACCCACGTGTTGTTAACCAAGAAGTGGACCATGCGTTTAGTGAAGACAATATACAGACTGGGGTTGATGTAAACCACAAACCAGGCCCTACAGATCCACCTGCTTTGGAATTAGAAGATGCACAGGATGACTCAATGCCATAAAATTCTAATGTCAACCGGGGAGGGGGGGGGGTTTCGTCTCTCTATAGCTGGGGAATGTAGTAAAGAGAAGGAGATTGTTGTATACAATATTTTGAACTCCTTGATGTAGTAAAGGATGAGGACGTCGGTTCGACCTAAGACCCTAAAAGACGCAGTGCCTCTTATGGTGTATCATGATCCTAGCAACTTGTTAGAATGTTAGAGGTCTCAGCCATCGAGACCATCAGCTAGTGGTGAAGGAATTAGTATGTGGATTTCGTTTAGAGTTCTGTAGGTTGCTCGAAACTAGGGTTACACAATGTAGTGTCAACGGGGTGCAGGGTGGCATATTTTACAATAGGTCCTCGTTTGCTAGTTAGTCAGACCCCGGTAATCATATATGGCTTACCTGGGATGCCTCGAAGCTGAATGTTGATATTTTGCTACTCATAGCAACTCATTCGTTGTAGGGAGTTCACTTACAGATTGCACGACACATGTTTGATATTGGTCTTGTATAGAAACAATGAGCATAGTGAATGAATGACCTTTGGATTACTGTGTTGCAGCTAACTGAGGGAATAGAGGCCAAGCTGTGGTTAGTTTTTAGTGACTTTAATATGGTATGAGATATGAGTGAAACTTATGGACTTGCTGCCAAGAAGTTCCAGACATGTATTTTGCACTATGGATTTGTTTACTTGCCTATGCGAGGAATCGCATTTACATGGCACAACATAAGCAAGGGATCCGTAGTTTATGGAAATGTTTGATAAAGTATTATTCAATGAGACCTGGTTAGCAAGGTGGCCTTCCAGTTCATATCTCAGCAGCACCCCACGTACCTATTATCACTTACCATTGGTTTTACAAGTGGAGGGTAGAGCAGGAGCCGTGATTATTAAATTTGATAATTATCTAGATAATTTCCCAGGGTTCCTTTCTTCAGTGTCAGGGGTCCGGAGGCACCACATTCATGGCACATCTATGTACTCGTTTACTAGAAAAACTGAAGTTATTGAAAGCAATATTCCCAAAGCAACACCAACAGAAGAGGGACCTCAATACTAATGTTCACTTGGTTAGTGAGTTCCTTACTTAGGTGCAGGAGCTGCTACATCCAATTATATTAGAGCTGGAACGTTATTGTAGGATGATTCACACCTAGGTCGTTAAGCTAGAGCATGCGATGTTACAACAACAGGCCAAGATGCAATGACTCAAAGGGGGTGCACCTCATTACGTCAAGGTTGAAGCTCACTACATATCAACTGCTCTTGCTTAAGTTTTATATGGGGGATAGCTAGTTAGGGAAGCATGGCCTAGCGTTTGCAGCTCTGACTCAACATATCCGATCAGTGACTAACTTCATCAGTGTGTACTGGGAGAGTGCGCTTTTTTTTTTTCGCACGGATTAATCAGGGCTGTGGAAAGAAAGCTTTGAAATTATTATGGCAAAGAAGCCGTGACACGAGTTATGCTAAGGTGGCAAAACACCAGGGGGGCTCACCCAAAGATGAGGGATGGATGGGTATTAGCAACATTCATCACATGAATATGGTTTTGATGATCAATCATCTATGGCAAGTGGTGACGAATCAAGAGGGATTCATTCGGGGTAACTTGGATCCTCCACTATAGAATGAGGAGTCAGTCCATCTGGACTGTTAATAGCAGCACTGGATCATGGTGTTGGAAGAAGCTGCTCAAGTTTAGAACATATCTAGTAAGGGGGATGCCATACAAAATTGCTGATGTGAATGTCTTTGCAGTTGATATCTGCTGGAGTTCGCCTCGACGAATACCCTGCAGTTGTTTCAACCAACAAGACCGTGGGTAAATTGGTTACATTTAAGGAGCGGTCCCTTTAAGTTTCCCAAGAATTTATTCATCCTTTAGTTGGCTATATTAGAGAGCCTATCCCATTGATAGACCATGGTGGCAAAAAGGTAATAGAGCTTCTATCCTTCAGGATCTCGATGAGCAAGAATGCCATGGTCATTTATTTTTTCTGTGTCCATTTTTGAACGATGTGTTCACTTGTCAAGAGGAAGGTGCGATTCTGCTGGCCACATACGGACTATCAACAACGAATACAATGGCTGCGAGGAGTAATGTCATGATTACAACAGGTATTTAACTTGACAAGTTACTAGTGGAAGTTACTATACCAGTATTGTGAAAAATTTAGTGGCTACATACTTTCTTAACTATAAATTATGGATTACTGCTTTATTGATATTGTAATTAGAGACACAATGTTAATGAATTGTTTCACTAACTATCACAATTTGATGACGATAATTACACGTTTTAAGCAGGTGCCTAATAGTATACTGATCCATCCACTTGAAAATTTAGATAGTTGAAAAATTTTAAATATGATTTACAATTAGTCACACGAATACTTAACGTACATCAATAATTTACTTAATAGCAAAGTTGTCATCTAAAAGAACTCACAGGTTTAGGAAGTGCTCCAATTTTATTTTTACATTGTTCATCATGTCAAGGGAAAATAAAAGTGGGTCACTTCTCTTATGAGCTAAACTCCCAATAAATTGTAGTTAGTCTTCAAGAGGCTAATTGAAACAAAAATTTTATTCTCAACTAAAAAGTATATGAAATTGATGTGAAAGAAACTGATTAAGCAGACTGGGCAGTAGTGGCACACACTGGTGGATTCTGCTTGCCGACAAATTTGGGTTTGACATTGGCACATTTGGTGGTGATAGGACCTTGATTTCCATTATATGTAAGATCAATGTCACCCACCTCTACATTCTCGCATGGCTTAAGACCACTGCAAATAAACGTCACCGCCTCTGCAGTATTTGTCGTGCCCCGTACGTTCTTAATGCTGACGTTAGTGATCTTGATAGATGATGGTCTCTGTAAAATAATCAACAAATAAAATATAATCAGTATACTAAGAGTCTAAATTATTTTAAAATGAAGGGTTAGAAAATTTGGATCACAAATTGAGAAACTTACATCTTTTTTGCAAAGATTGTGTGGACAATATTCTTGATCAATGATAATGGGACTGCTAACATTATCCATGATTAAATCTTCAAAATGCAAATCACTGACAGTCAACGTTGCTGGGGCAGAGGGCCATGTCTTCACCCTGACGCCATTTGTTGTGCCAATAAAGGTGCAATTTGTCACATATATCCCTTGCACATCCTTTTCTTCTGCATACCCACCAAGGCTTCCAACGCTAATACCGTGTCCTGGACCACAAGTTACATTCTGGATGTGAATTTCTTTGCTCTCGTCTCCAATTGAGACACAATCATCTCCTGTTTTTATGATGGAATCTTTGATATTGATCATCGTGTCACGACCCAGATGGATACCATCAGTGTTTGGGCTATCTCCAGGGGCTGAAACTGTGAATCGGAGGAACGTGACATTATGGCTCGATATACAATTCACGTGGAAATTCTTGCTATCTTTCGTGGTCACATCACGAATTATGGAGTTGTTCACGAAATTGAAGCTAAGATTCTGCACAAATGCATGTGATTATGGGTTGTTAATTTGTATACCTATTCTACTTGAAATAATTGAGGATATATAAGGAGGTAGGTCTTACCATAGGAAGCTTGGCGCAATTTTTATTTTTGTGGCAATCGTTTTGCTTCCAGGCTTCCTGTCCTCGACCATCAAAAACTCCACCACCAGAAAGGGTGAAATAATTGACATAATTGATAGTAATCCATTCCCCTTCTTTATTAGGCAATTGACCTGGATTGGCTTGCAAGGTTCCTTGGACTTGAAGCTCGATAGGGGCCTTATTGGGGCCTAATAATTTTACCTGACTAAGTGACCAAGTTCCTCCTGGTATCACTATGGTACTTGGGGAAGTTGAATTGCATGCCTCCTTCCAAGCATCCATTAGAGCCTAACATGCAAATGCGTGTTATTTTTCAAGAATTATATTTTTGTATGAAGAAAAAATTAACTGTTGAACATAAATACGGTAGTTAATACGGATTAAACCTGACTGATATCTCCACCAGATTTCGCACCATACTTTGTGATATCATATGTCACGGGGCCCTGGGCATTAACATTGATTGCCAACAAAGGCAAAAAGAACATAATTGTAATGAAGTTTATTGCCATTGCCTTCTTAATATTTTATTGATGTTGATGTACTTAATAATGTAAGTTCTTCGCATACATTAACTATGAATTTATAGTAATAGTACACTATTGAGTGCCAATCATTAACCGATCTCATTAGTTTCAGGGATAGAGATTACTCAATTTTGTGGTTGAACAAGTTTGTCGCACCAAAAAGCACCATCCTTGAATACATATAACTAAAAATCTATGAATAGAAAACAAATATGTTTTTCAATATCATTTTACTTAGTACATAGCTTTTGTTGATGTTACTGCATCATATATTTTAAAAATATGAATAATTTAAATGTTTTTATGTTGCATAACTACAGATACATATATAACTATAATAATCCTATAATAAAACACAAATCATATAATTGTTTATACCAAAGTAACTATAAGGCTAGCGTTCGATAAATGTTAATCATGAAAAGATTTGGACGATTATAGAAATTTAATAAAAATTAATACCGATTAATCTATATATTTCTATATTATATTATTTTATGTTATAAAAAATTATTATTAATAATAATTAGTATTATGTTTTTTTTATTTGTTATAGAAGTTTGAGTAACGTCAAATGTATTAGGTTGTCTTAAGTTTTTTCTAGTGACCAAATTAGAGCTAATAAAAAAACACAATGTATTTAATACTTTATGTCTAATTTATTATATAAGATCATTAATTAAATTCTCATTGTAAGATCATTAACTAAATTTTTATAATGCTTAATGTATTGAATTACTTGACCTACTAGAGTTGTCGTATTATTGTAAGATAAATGATTAGAAAATGAAATTTCTCATTCTTTGTTCTCTTTTATTCCCCCACCTTAGTAGTACTCCTCAATTTATTTATTTTTTATAGAAGCAAAAATTATATAATATACATCAACATTGTAAGAAATTAAGCAATACAACGTTCCGATCAATACATAAATATAATTAAAAACAAAGTGAATTACAACTCACCTAAAGTGTGATAAATACCACAAATCCAGTAGGACACACACACGCTGGTAGTCCCAAGTAGTAATATGGCTGTTGAGGACTCTAATCTCGCGACAGAGGAGGCGGGTACTGACGGCGATAGAGTAATGGGTGATGCAATTAAAAAAATATTTGACTTCTCTTAGTTCCTAAATTTGGCGGAGCAGGTTATTGATCGAGGACATTTTGACTCCTTCGCAATTTTTTAGAGCCTTCAATCAAAGTGGGTGGATAGGTTTTGGGGGCAGGGGATCCATCTTCTGGTTCACGCAGCAATGCACAACGCTGCACCAGTCCTGACCCACGCGTTGTTAACCAAGAAGTGGACCATGCGTTTAGTGAAGACAATATACAGACTGGGGTTGATGTAAACCACAAACCAGGCCCTACAGATCCACCTGCTTTGGAATTAGAAGATGCACAGGATGACTCAATGCCATAAAATTCTAATGTCAACCGGGGAGGGGGGGGGTTTTAGTCTCCCTATAGCTGGGGAATGTAGTAAAGAGAAGGAGATTGTTGTATACAATATTTTGAACTCCTTGATGTAGTAAAGGATGAGGACGTCGGTTCGACCTAAGACCCTAAAAGACGCAGTGCCTCTTATGGTGTATCATGATCCTAGCAACTTGTTAGAATGTTAGAGGTCTCAGCCATCGAGACCATCAGCTAGTGGTGAAGGAATTAGTATGTGGGTTTCGTTTAGAGTTCTGTAGGTTGCTCGAAACTAGGGTTACACAATGTAGTGTCAACGGGGTGCAGGGTGGCATATTTTACAATAGGTCCTCGTTAGCTAGTTAGTCAGACCCCGGTAATCATATATGACTTACCTGGGATGCCTCGAAGCTGAATGTTGATATTTTGCTACTCATAGCAACTCATTCGTTGTAGGGAGTTCACTTACAGATTGCACGACACATGTTTGATATTGGTCTTTTATAGAAACAATGAGCATAGTGAATGAATGACCTTTGGATTACTGTGTTGCAGCTAACTGAGGGAATAGAGGCCAAGCTGTGGTTAGTTTTTAGTGACTTTAATATGGTATGAGATATGAGTGAAACTTATGGACTTGCTGCCAAGAAGTTCCAGACATGTATTTTGCACTATGGATTTGTTTACTTGCCTATGCGAGGAATCGCATTTACATGGCACAACATAAGCAAGGGATCCGTAGTTTATGGAAATGTTTGATAAAGTATTATTCAATGAGACCTGGTTAGCAAGGTGGCCTTCCAGTTCATATCTCAACAGCACCCCACGTACCTATTATCACTTACCATTGGTTTTACAAGTGGAGGGTAGGGCAGGAGCCGTGATTGTTAAATTTGATAATTATCTAGATAATTTCCCAAGGTTCCTTTCTTCAGTGTCAGGGGTCCGGAGGCACCACATTCATGGCACATCTATGTACTCGTTTACTAGAAAAACTGAAGTTATTGAAAGCAATGCTCCCAAAGCAACACCAACAGAAGAGGGACCTCAATACTAATGTTCACTTGGTTAGTGAGTTCCTTACTTAGGTGCAGGAGCTGCTACATCCAATTATATCAGAGCTGGAACGTTATTGTAGGATGATTCACACCTAGGTCGTTAAGCTAGAGCATGCGATGTTACAACAACAGGCCAAGATGCAATGACTCAAAGGGGGTGCCCCTCATTACGTCAAGGTTGAAACTCACTACATATCAACTGCTCTTGCTTAAGTTTGATATGGGGGATAGCTAGTTGGGGAAGCATGGCCTAGCGTTTGCAGCTCTGACTCAACATATCCGATCAGTGACTAACTTCATCAGTGTGTACTGGGAGAGTGCGCTTTTTTTTTTCGCACGGATTAATCAGGGCTGTGGAAAGAAAGCTTTGAAATTATTATGGCAAAGAAGCCGTGACACGGGTTATGCTAAGGTGGCAAAACACCAGGGGGGCTCACCCAAAGATGAGGGATGGATGGGTATTAGCAACATTCATCACATGAATATGGTTTTGATGATCAATCATCTATGGCAAGTGGTGACGAATCAAGAGGGATTCATTCGGGGTAACTTGGATCCTCCACTATAGAATGAGGAGTCAGTCCATCTGGACTGTTAATAGCAGCACTGGATCATGGTGTTGGAAGAAGCTGCTCAAGTTTAGAACATATCTAGTAAGGGGGATGCCATACAAAATTGCTGATGTGAATGTCTTTGCAGTTGATATCTGCTGGAGTTCGCCTCGACGAATACCCTGCAGTTGTTTCAACCAACAAGACCGTGGGTAAATTGGTTACATTTAAGGAGCGGTCCCTTTAAGTTTCCCAAGAATTTATTCATCCTTTAGTTGGCTATATTAGAGAGCCTATCCCATTGATAGACCATGGTGGCAAAAAGGTAATAGAGCTTCTATCCTTCAGGATCTCGATGAGCAAGAATGCCATGGTCATTTATTTTTTCTGTGTCCATTTTTGAACGATGTGTTCACTTGTCAAGAGGAAGGTGCGATTCTGCTGACCACATACGGACTATCAACAACGAATACAATGGCTGCGAGGAGTAATGTCATGATTACAACAGGTATTTAACTTGACAAGTTACTAGTGGAAGTTACTATACCAGTATTGTGAAAAATTTAGTGGCTACATACTTTCTTAACTATAAATTATGGATTACTGCTTTATTGATATTGTAATTAGAGACACAATGTTAATGAATTGTTTCACTAACTATCACAATTTGATGACGATAATTACACGTTTTAAGCAGGTGCCTAATAGTATACTGATCCATCCACTTGAAAATTTAGATAGTTGAAAAATTTTAAATATGATTTACAATTAGTCACACGAATACTTAACGTACATCAATAATTTACTTAATAGCAAAGTTGTCATCTAAAAGAACTCACAGGTTTAGGAAGTGCTCCAATTTTATTTTTACATTGTTCATCATGTCAGGGGAAAATAAAAGTGGGTCACTTCTCTTATGAGCTAAACTCCCAATAAATTGTAGTTAGTCTTCAAGAGGCTAATTGAAACAAAAATTTTATTCTCAACTAAAAAGTATATGAAATTGATGTGAAAGAAATTGATTAAGCAGACTGGGCAGTAGTGGCACACACTGGTGGATTCTGCTTGCCGACAAATTTGGGTTTGACATTGGCACATTTGGTGGTGATAGGACCTTGATTTCCATTATATGTAAGATCAATGTCACCCACCTCTACATTCTCGCATGGCTTAAGACCACTGCAAATAAACGTCACCGCCTCTGCAGTATTTGTCGTGCCCCGTACGTTCTTAATGCTGACGTTAGTGATCTTGATAGACGATGGTCTCTGTAAAATAATCAACAAATAAAATATAATCAGTATACTAAGAGTCTAAATTATTTTAAAATGAAGGGTTAGAAAATTTGGATCACAAATTGAGAAACTTACATCTTTTTTGCAAAGATTGTGTGGACAATATTCTTGATCAATGATAATGGGACTGCTAACATTATCCATGATTAAATCTTCAAAATGCAAATCACTGACAGTCAACGTTGCTGGGGCAGAGGGCCATGTCTTCACCCTGACGCCATTTGTTGTGCCAATAAAGGTGCAATTTGTCACATATATCCCTTGCACATCCTTTTCTTCTGCATACCCACCAAGGCTTCCAACGCTAATACCGTGTCCTGGACCACAAGTTACATTCTGGATGTGAATTTCTTTGCTCTCGTCTCCAATTGAGACACAATCATCTCCTGTTTTTATGATGGAATCTTTGATATTGATCATCGTGTCACGACCCAGATGGATACCATCAGTGTTTGGGCTATCTCCAGGGGCTGAAACTGTGAATCGGAGGAACGTGACATTATGGCTCGATATACAATTCACGTGGAAATTCTTGCTATCTTTCGTGGTCACATCACGAATTATGGAGTTGTTCACGAAATTGAAGCTAAGATTCTGCACAAATGCATGTGATTATGGGTTGTTAATTTGTATACCTATTCTACTTGAAATAATTGAGGATATATAAGGAGGTAGGTCTTACCATAGGAAGCTTGGCGCAATTTTTATTTTTGTGGCAATCGTTTTGCTTCCAGGCTTCCTGTCCTCGACCATCAAAAACTCCACCACCAGAAAGGGTGAAATAATTGACATAATTGATAGTAATCCATTCCCCTTCTTTATTAGGCAATTGACCTGGATTGGCTTGCAAGGTTCCTTGGACTTGAAGCTCGATAGGGGCCTTATTGGGGCCTAATAATTTTACCTGACTAAGTGACCAAGTTCCTCCTGGTATCACTATGGTACTTGGGGAAGTTGAATTGCATGCCTCCTTCCAAGCATCCATTAGAGCCTAACATGCAAATGCGTGTTATTTTTCAAGAATTATATTTTTGTATGAAGAAAAAATTAACTGTTGAACATAAATACGGTAGTTAATACGGATTAAACCTGACTGATATCTCCACCAGATTTCGCACCATACTTTGTGATATCATATGTCACGGGGCCCTGGGCATTAACATTGATTGCCAACAAAGGCAAAAAGAACATAATTGTAATGAAGTTTATTGCCATTGCCTTCTTAATATTTTATTGATGTTGATGTACTTAATAATGTAAGTTCTTCGCATACATTAACTATGAATTTATAGTAATAGTACACTATTGAGTGCCAGTCATTAACCGATCTCATTAGTTTCAGGGATAGAGATTACTCAATTTTGTGGTTGAACAAGTTTGTCGCACCAAAAAGCACCATCCTTGAATACATATAACTAAAAATCTATGAATAGAAAACAAATATGTTTTTCAATATCATTTTACTTAGTACATAGCTTTTGTTGATGTTACTGCATCATATATTTTAAAAATATGAATAATTTAAATGTTTTTATGTTGCATAACTACAGATACATATATAACTATAATAATCCTATAATAAAACACAAATCATATAATTGTTTATACCAAAGTAACTATAAGGCTAGCGTTCGATAAATGTTAATCATGAAAAGATTTGGACGATTATAGAAATTTAATAAAAATTAATACCGATTAATCTATATATTTCTATATTATATTATTTTATGTTATAAAAAATTATTATTAATAATAATAATTAGTATTATGTTTTTTTTATTTGTTAAAGAAGTTTGAGGAACGTCAAATGTATTAGGTTGTCTTAAGTTTTTTCTAGTGACCAAATTAGAGCTAATAAAAAAATACAATGTATTTAATACTTTATGTCTAATTTATTATATAAGATCATTAATTAAATTCTCATTGTAAGATCATTAACTAAATTTTTATAATGCTTAATGTATTGAATTACTTGACCTACTAGAGTTGTCGTATTATTGTAAGATAAATGATTAGAAAATGAAATTTCTCATTCTTTGTTCTCTTTTATTCCCCCACCTTAGTAGTACTCCTCAATTTATTTATTTTTTATAGAAGCAAAAAGTATATAATATACATCAACATTGTAAGAAATTAAGCAATACAACGTTCCGATCAATACATAAATATAATTAAAAACAAAGTGAATTACAACTCACCTAAAGTGTGATAAATACCACAAATCCAGTAGGACACACACACGCTGGTAGTCCCAAGTAGTAATATGGCTGTTGAGGACTCTAATCTCGCGACAGAGGAGGCGGGTACTGACGGCGATAGAGTAATGGGTGATGCAATTAAAAAAATATTTGACTTCTCTTAGTTCCTAAATTTGGCGGAGCAGGTTATTGATCGAGGACATTTTGACTCCTTCGCAATTTTTTAGAGCCTTCAATCAAAGTGGGTGGATAGGTTTTGGGGGCAGGGGATCCATCTTCTGGTTCACGCAGCAATGCACAACGCTGCACCAGTCCTGACCCACGCGTTGTTAACCAAGAAGTGGACCATGCGTTTAGTGAAGACAATATACAGACTGGGGTTGATGTAAACCACAAACCAGGCCCTACAGATCCACCTGCTTTGGAATTAGAAGATGCACAGGATGACTCAATGCCATAAAATTCTAATGTCAACCGGGGAGGGGGGGGTTTTCGTCTCCCTATAGCTGGGGAATGTAGTAAAGAGAAGGAGATTGTTGTATACAATATTTTGAACTCCTTGATGTAGTAAAGGATGAGGACGTCGGTTCGACCTAAGACCCTAAAAGACGCAGTGCCTCTTATGGTGTATCATGATCCTAGCAACTTGTTACAATGTTAGAGGTCTCAGCCATCGAGACCATCAGCTAGTGGTGAAGGAATTAGTATGTGGATTTCGTTTAGAGTTCTGTAGGTTGCTCGAAACTAGGGTTACACAATGTAGTGTCAACGGGGTGCAGGGTGGCATATTTTACAATAGGTCCTTGTTTGCTAGTTAGTCAGACCCCGGTAATCATATATGGCTTACCTGGGATGCCTCGAAGCTGAATGTTGATATTTTGCTACTCATAGCAACTCATTCGTTGTAGGGAGTTCACTTACAGATTGCACGACACATGTTTGATATTGGTCTTGTATAGAAACAATGAGCATAGTGAATGAATGACCTTTGGATTACTGTGTTGCAGCTAACTGAGGGAATAGAGGCCAAGCTGTGGTTAGTTTTTAGTGACTTTAATATGGTATGAGATATGAGTGAAACTTATGGACTTGCTGCCAAGAAGTTCCAGACATGTATTTTGCACTATGGATTTGTTTACTTGCCTATGCGAGGAATCGCATTTACATGGCACAACATAAGCAAGGGATCCGTAGTTTATGGAAATGTTTGATAAAGTATTATTCAATGAGACCTGGTTAGCAAGGTGGCCTTCCAGTTCATATCTCAGCAGCACCCCACGTACCTATTATCACTTACCATTGGTTTTACAAGTGGAGGGTAGGGCAGGAGCCGTGATTGTTAAATTTGATAATTATCTAGATAATTTCCCAAGGTTCCTTTCTTCAGTGTCAGGGGTCCGGAGGCACCACATTCATGGCACATCTATGTACTCGTTTACTAGAAAAACTGAAGTTATTGAAAGCAATGCTCCCAAAGCAACACCAACAGAAGAGGGACCTCAATACTAATGTTCACTTGGTTAGTGAGTTCCTTACTTAGGTGCAGGAGCTGCTACATCCAATTATATCAGAGCTGGAACGTTATTGTAGGATGATTCACACCTAGGTCGTTAAGCTAGAGCATGCGATGTTACAACAACAGGCCAAGATGCAATGACTCAAAGGGGGTGCCCCTCATTACGTCAAGGTTGAAGCTCACTACATATCAACTGCTCTTGCTTAAGTTTGATATGGGGGATAGCTAGTTGGGGAAGCATGGCCTAGCGTTTGCAGCTCTGACTCAACATATCCGATCAGTGACTAACTTCATCAGTGTGTACTGGGAGAGTGCGCTTTTTTTTTTCGCACGGATTAATCAGGGCTGTGGAAAGAAAGCTTTGAAATTATTATGGCAAAGAAGCCGTGACACGGGTTATGCTAAGGTGGCAAAACACCAGGGGGGCTCACCCAAAGATGAGGGATGGATGGGTATTAGCAACATTCATCACATGAATATGGTTTTGATGATCAATCATCTATGGCAAGTGGTGACGAATCAAGAGGGATTCATTCGGGGTAACTTGGATCCTCCACTATAGAATGAGGAGTCAGTCCATCTGGACTGTTAATAGCAGCACTGGATCATGGTGTTGGAAGAAGCTGCTCAAGTTTAGAACATATCTAGTAAGGGGGATGCCATACAAAATTGCTGATGTGAATGTCTTTGCAGTTGATATCTGCTGGAGTTCGCCTCGACGAATACCCTGCAGTTGTTTCAACCAACAAGACCGTGGGTAAATTGGTTACATTTAAGGAGCGGTCCCTTTAAGTTTCCCAAGAATTTATTCATCCTTTAGTTGGCTATATTAGAGAGCCTATCCCATTGATAGACCATGGTGGCAAAAAGGTAATAGAGCTTCTATCCTTCAGGATCTCGATGAGCAAGAATGCCATGGTCATTTATTTTTTCTGTGTCCATTTTTGAACGATGTGTTCACTTGTCAAGAGGAAGGTGCGATTCTGCTGACCACATACGGACTATCAACAACGAATACAATGGCTGCGAGGAGTAATGTCATGATTACAACAGGTATTTAACTTGACAAGTTACTAGTGGAAGTTACTATACCAGTATTGTGAAAAATTTAGTGGCTACATACTTTCTTAACTATAAATTATGGATTACTGCTTTATTGATATTGTAATTAGAGACACAATGTTAATGAATTGTTTCACTAACTATCACAATTTGATGACGATAATTACACGTTTTAAGCAGGTGCCTAATAGTATACTGATCCATCCACTTGAAAATTTAGATAGTTGAAAAATTTTAAATATGATTTACAATTAGTCACACGAATACTTAACGTACATCAATAATTTACTTAATAGCAAAGTTGTCATCTAAAAGAACTCACAGGTTTAGGAAGTGCTCCAATTTTATTTTTACATTGTTCATCATGTCAGGGGAAAATAAAAGTGGGTCACTTCTCTTATGAGCTAAACTCCCAATAAATTGTAGTTAGTCTTCAAGAGGCTAATTGAAACAAAAATTTTATTCTCAACTAAAAAGTATATGAAATTGATGTGAAAGAAATTGATTAAGCAGACTGGGCAGTAGTGGCACACACTGGTGGATTCTGCTTGCCGACAAATTTGGGTTTGACATTGGCACATTTGGTGGTGATAGGACCTTGATTTCCATTATATGTAAGATCAATGTCACCCACCTCTACATTCTCGCATGGCTTAAGACCACTGCAAATAAACGTCACCGCCTCTGCAGTATTTGTCGTGCCCCGTACGTTCTTAATGCTGACGTTAGTGATCTTGATAGACGATGGTCTCTGTAAAATAATCAACAAATAAAATATAATCAGTATACTAAGAGTCTAAATTATTTTAAAATGAAGGGTTAGAAAATTTGGATCACAAATTGAGAAACTTACATCTTTTTTGCAAAGATTGTGTGGACAATATTCTTGATCAATGATAATGGGACTGCTAACATTATCCATGATTAAATCTTCAAAATGCAAATCACTGACAGTCAACGTTGCTGGGGCAGAGGGCCATGTCTTCACCCTGACGCCATTTGTTGTGCCAATAAAGGTGCAATTTGTCACATATATCCCTTGCACATCCTTTTCTTCTGCATACCCACCAAGGCTTCCAACGCTAATACCGTGTCCTGGACCACAAGTTACATTCTGGATGTGAATTTCTTTGCTCTCGTCTCCAATTGAGACACAATCATCTCCTGTTTTTATGATGGAATCTTTGATATTGATCATCGTGTCACGACCCAGATGGACACCATCAGTGTTTGGGCTATCTCCAGGGGCTGAAACTGTGAATCGGAGGAACGTGACATTATGGCTCGATATACAATTCACGTGGAAATTCTTGCTATCTTTCGTGGTCACATCACGAATTATGGAGTTGTTCACGAAATTGAAGCTAAGATTCTGCACAAATGCATGTGATTATGGGTTGTTAATTTGTATACCTATTCTACTTGAAATAATTGAGGATATATAAGGAGGTAGGTCTTACCATAGGAAGCTTGGCGCAATTTTTATTTTTGTGGCAATCGTTTTGCTTCCAGGCTTCCTGTCCTCGACCATCAAAAACTCCACCACCAGAAAGGGTGAAATAATTGACATAATTGATAGTAATCCATTCCCCTTCTTTATTAGGCAATTGACCTGGATTGGCTTGCAAGGTTCCTTGGACTTGAAGCTCGATAGGGGCCTTATTGGGGCCTAATAATTTTACCTGACTAAGTGACCAAGTTCCTCCTGGTATCACTATGGTACTTGGGGAAGTTGAATTGCATGCCTCCTTCCAAGCATCCATTAGAGCCTAACATGCAAATGCGTGTTATTTTTCAAGAATTATATTTTTGTATGAAGAAAAAATTAACTGTTGAACATAAATACGGTAGTTAATACGGATTAAACCTGACTGATATCTCCACCAGATTTCGCACCATACTTTGTGATATCATATGTCACGGGGCCCTGGGCATTAACATTGATTGCCAACAAAGGCAAAAAGAACATAATTGTAATGAAGTTTATTGCCATTGCCTTCTTAATATTTTATTGATGTTGATGTACTTAATAATGTAAGTTCTTTGCATACATTAACTATGAATTTATAGTAATAGTACACTATTGAGTGCCAATCAGTAACCGATCTGATTAGTTTCAGGGATAGAGATTACTCAATTTTGTGGTTGAACAAGTTTGTCGCACCAAAAAGCACCATCCTTGAATACATATAACTAAAAATCTATGAATAGAAAACAAATATGTTTTTCAATATCATTTTACTTAGTACATAGCTTTTGTTGATGTTACTGCATCATATATTTTAAAAATATGAATAATTTAAATGTTTTTATGTTGCATAACTACAGATACATATATAACTATAATAATCCTATAATAAAACACAAATCATATAATTGCTTATACCAAAGTAACTATAAGGCTAGCGTTCGATAAATGTTAATCATGAAAAGATTTGGACGATTATAGAAATTTAATAAAAATTAATACCGATTAATCTATATATTTCTATATTATATTATTTTATGTTATAAAAAATTATTATTAATAATAATAATTAGTATTATGTTTTTTTTATTTGTTATAGAAGTTTGAGTAACGTCAAATGTATTAGGTTGTCTTAAGTTTTTTCTAGTGACCAAATTAGAGCTAATAAAAAAACACAATGTATTTAATACTTTATGTCTAATTTATTATATAAGATCATTAATTAAATTCTCATTGTAAGATCATTAACTAAATTTTTATAATGCTTAATGTATTGAATTACTTGACCTACTAGAGTTGTCGTATTATTGTAAGATAAATGATTAGCAAATGAAATTTCTCATTCTTTGTTCTCTTTTATTCCCCCACCTTAGTAGTACTCCTCAATTTATTTATTTTTTATAGAAGCAAAAATTATATAATTTACATCAACATTGTAAGAAATTAAGCAATACAACGTTCCGATCAATACATAAATATAATTAAAAACAAAGTGAATTACAACAAACTCACCTAAAGTGTGATAAATACCACAAATCCAGTAGGACACACACACGCTGGTAGTCCCAAGTAGTAATATGGCTGTTGAGGACTCTAATCTCACGACAGAGGAGGCGGGTACTGACGGCGATAGAGTAATCGGTGATGCAATTAAAAAAATATTTGACTTCTCCTAGTTCCGAAAGTTGGCGGAGCAGGTTATTGATCGAGGAGATTTTGACTCCTTTGCAATTTTTTAGAGCCTTCAATCAAAGTGGGTGGATAGGTTTTGGGGGCAGGGGATCCATCTTCTGGTTCACGCAGCAATGCACAACGCTGCCCCAGTCCTGACCCACGTGTTGTTAACCAAGAAGTGGACAATGCGTTTAGTGAAGACAATATACAGACTGGGGTTGATGTAAACCACAAACCAGGCCCTACAGATCCACCTGCTTTGGAATTAGAAGATGCACAGGATGACTCAATGCCATAAAATTCTAATGTCAACCGGGGAGGGGGGGGGGTTTAGTCTCCCTATAGCTGGGGAATGTAGTAAAGAGAAGGAGATTGTTGTATACAATATTTTGAACTCCTTGATGTAGTAAAGGATGAGGACGTCGGTTCGACCTAAGACCCTAAAAGACGCAGTGCCTCTTATGGTGTATCATGATCCTAGCAACTTGTTAGAATGTTAGAGGTCTCAGCCATCGAGACCATCAGCTAGTGGTGAAGGAATTAGTATGTGGATTTCATTTAGAGTTCTGTAGGTTGCTCGAAACTAGGGTTACACAATGTAGTGTCAACGGGTTGCAGGGTGGCATATTTTACAATAGGTCCTCGTTTGCTAGTTAGTCAGACCCCGGTAATCATATATGGCTTACCTGGGATGCCTCGAAACTGAATGTTGATATTTTGCTACTCATAGCAACTCATTCGTTGTAGGGAGTTCACTTACAGATTGCACGACACATGTTTGATATTGGTCTTGTATAGAAACAATGAGCATAGTGAATGAATGACCTTTGGATTACTGTGTTGCAGCTAACTGAGGGAATAGAGGCCAAGCTGTGGTTAGTTTTTAGTGACTTTAATATGGTATGAGATATGAGTGAAACTTATGGACTTGCTGCCAAGAAGTTCCAGACATGTATTTTGCACTATGGATTTGTTTACTTGCCTATGCGAGGAATCGCATTTACATGGCACAACATAAGCAAGGGATCCGTAGTTTATGGCAATGTTTGATAAAGTATTATTCAATGAGACCTGGTTAGCAAGGTGGTCTTCCAGTTCATATCTCAGCAGCACCCCACGTACCTATTATCACTTACCATTGGTTTTACAAGTGGAGGGTAGGGCAGGAGCCGTGATTGTTAAATTTGATAATTATCTAGATAATTTCCCAGGGTTCCTTTCTTCAGTGTCAGGGGTCCGGAGGCACCACATTCATGGCACATCTTTGTACTTGTTTACTAGAAAAACTGAAGTTATTGAAAGCAATATTCCCAAAGCAACACCAACAGAAGAGGGACCTCAATACTAATGTTCACTTGGTTAGTGAGTTCCTTACTTAGGTGCAGGAGCTGCTACATCCAATTATATCAGAGCTGGAACGTTATTGTAGGATGATTCACACCTAGGTCGTTAAGCTAGAGCATGCGATGTTACAACAACAGGACAAGATGCAATGACTCAGAGGGGGTGCCCCTCATTACGTCAAGGTTGAAGCTCACTACATATCAACTGCTCTTGCTTAAGTTTGATATGGGGGATAGCTAGTTGGGGAAGCATGGCCTAGCGTTTGCAGCTCTGACTCAACATATCCGATCAGTGACTAACTTCATCAGTGTGTACTGGGAGAGTGCGCTTTTTTTTTTTTCGCACGGATTAATCAGGGCTGTGGAAAGAAAGCTTTGAAATTATTTTGGCAAAGAAGCCGTGACACGGGTTATGCTAGGGTGGCAAAACACCAGGGGGGCGCACCCAAAGATGAGGGATGGATGGGTGTTAGCAACATTCATCACATGAATATGGTTTTGATGATCAATCATCTATGGCAAGTGGTGACGAATCAAGAGGGATTCATTCGGGGTAACTGGGATCCTCCACTATAGAATGAGGAGTCAGTCCATCTGGACTGTTAATAGCAGCACTGGATCATGGTGTTGGAAGAAGTTGCACAAGTTTAGAACATATCTAGTAAGGGGGATGCCATACAAAATTGCTGATGTGAATGTCTTTGCAGTTGATATCTGCTGGAGTTCGCCTCAGCGTATACCCTGCAGTTGTTTCAACCAACAAGACCGTGGGTAAATTGGTTACATTTAAGGAGCGGTCCCTTTAAGTTTCCCAAGAATTTATTCATCCTTTAGTTGGCTATATTAGAGAGCCTATCCCATTGATAGACCATGGTGGCAAAAAGGTAATAGAGCTTCTATCCTTCCGGATCTCGATGAGCAAGAATGCCATGGTCATTTATTTTTTCTGTGTCCATTTTTGAACGATGTGTTCACTTGTCAAGAGGAAGGTGCGATTCTGCTGGCCACATACGGACTATCAACAACGAATACAATGGCTGCCAGGAGTAATGTCATGATTACAACAGGTATTTAACTTGACAAGTTACTAGTGGAAGTTACTATACCAGTATTGTGAAAAATTTAGTGGCTACATACTTTCTTAACTATAAATTATGGATTACTGCTTTATTGATATTGTAATTAGAGACACAATGTTAATGAATTGTTTCACTAACTATCACAATTTGATGATGATAATTACACGTTTTAAGCAGGTGCCTAATAGTATACTGATCCATCCACTTGAAAATTTAGATAGTTGAAAAATTTTAAATATGATTTACAATTAGTCACACGAATACTTAACGTACATCAATAATTTACTTAATAGCAAAGTTGTCATCTAAAAGAACTCACAGGTTTAGGAAGTGCTCCAATTTTATTTTTACATTGTTCATCATGTCAGGGGAAAATAAAAGTGGGTCACTTCTCTTATGAGCTAAACTCCCAATAAATTGTAGTTAGTCTTCAAGAGGCTAATTGAAACAAAAATTTTATTCTCAACTAAAAAGTATATGAAATTGATGTGAAAGAAATTGATTAAGCAGACTGGGCAGTAGTGGCACACACTGGTGGATTCTGCTTGCCGACAAATTTGGGTTTGACATTGGCACATTTGGTGGTGATAGGACCTTGATTTCCATTATATGTAAGATCAATGTCACCCACCTCTACATTCTCGCATGGCTTAAGACCACTGCAAATAAACGTCACCGCCTCTGCAGTATTTGTCGTGCCCCGTACGTTCTTAATGCTGACGTTAGTGATCTTGATAGACGATGGTCTCTGTAAAATAATCAACAAATAAAATATAATCAGTATACTAAGAGTCTAAATTATTTTAAAATGAAGGGTTAGAAAATTTGGATCACAAATTGAGAAACTTACATCTTTTTTGCAAAGATTGTGTGGACAATATTCTTGATCAATGATAATGGGACTGCTAACATTATCCATGATTAAATCTTCAAAATGCAAATCACTGACAGTCAACGTTGCTGGGGCAGAGGGCCATGTCTTCACCCTGACGCCATTTGTTGTGCCAATAAAGGTGCAATTTGTCACATATATCCCTTGCACATCCTTTTCTTCTGCATACCCACCAAGGCTTCCAACGCTAATACCGTGTCCTGGACCACAAGTTACATTCTGGATGTGAATTTCTTTGCTCTCGTCTCCAATTGAGACACAATCATCTCCTGTTTTTATGATGGAATCTTTGATATTGATCATCGTGTCACGACCCAGATGGATACCATCAGTGTTTGGGCTATCTCCAGGGGCTGAAACTGTGAATCGGAGGAACGTGACATTATGGCTCGATATACAATTCACGTGGAAATTCTTGCTATCTTTCGTGGTCACATCACGAATTATGGAGTTGTTCACGAAATTGAAGCTAAGATTCTGCACAAATGCATGTGATTATGGGTTGTTAATTTGTATACCTATTCTACTTGAAATAATTGAGGATATATAAGGAGGTAGGTCTTACCATAGGAAGCTTGGCGCAATTTTTATTTTTGTGGCAATCGTTTTGCTTCCAGGCTTCCTGTCCTCGACCATCAAAAACTCCACCACCAGAAAGGGTGAAATAATTGACATAATTGATAGTAATCCATTCCCCTTCTTTATTAGGCAATTGACCTGGATTGGCTTGCAAGGTTCCTTGGACTTGAAGCTCGATAGGGGCCTTATTGGGGCCTAATAATTTTACCTGACTAAGTGACCAAGTTCCTCCTGGTATCACTATGGTACTTGGGGAAGTTGAATTGCATGCCTCCTTCCAAGCATCCATTAGAGCCTAACATGCAAATGCGTGTTATTTTTCAAGAATTATATTTTTGTATGAAGAAAAAATTAACTGTTGAACATAAATACGGTAGTTAATACGGATTAAACCTGACTGATATCTCCACCAGATTTCGCACCATACTTTGTGATATCATATGTCACGGGGCCCTGGGCATTAACATTGATTGCCAACAAAGGCAAAAAGAACATAATTGTAATGAAGTTTATTGCCATTGCCTTCTTAATATTTTATTGATGTTGATGTACTTAATAATGTAAGTTCTTCGCATACATTAACTATGAATTTATAGTAATAGTACACTATTGAGTGCCAGTCATTAACCGATCTCATTAGTTTCAGGGATAGAGATTACTCAATTTTGTGGTTGAACAAGTTTGTCGCACCAAAAAGCACCATCCTTGAATACATATAACTAAAAATCTATGAATAGAAAACAAATATGTTTTTCAATATCATTTTACTTAGTACATAGCTTTTGTTGATGTTACTGCATCATATATTTTAAAAATATGAATAATTTAAATGTTTTTATGTTGCATAACTACAGATACATATATAACTATAATAATCCTATAATAAAACACAAATCATATAATTGTTTATACCAAAGTAACTATAAGGCTAGCGTTCGATAAATGTTAATCATGAAAAGATTTGGACGATTATAGAAATTTAATAAAAATTAATACCGATTAATCTATATATTTCTATATTATATTATTTTATGTTATAAAAAATTATTATTAATAATAATTAGTATTATGTTTTTTTTATTTGTTATAGAAGTTTGAGTAACGTCAAATGTATTAGGTTGTCTTAAGTTTTTTCTAGTGACCAAATTAGAGCTAATAAAAAAACACAATGTATTTAATACTTTATGTCTAATTTATTATATAAGATCATTAATTAAATTCTCATTGTAAGATCATTAACTAAATTTTTATAATGCTTAATGTATTGAATTACTTGACCTACTAGAGTTGTCGTATTATTGTAAGATAAATGATTAGAAAATGAAATTTCTCATTCTTTGTTCTCTTTTATTCCCCCACCTTAGTAGTACTCCTCAATTTATTTATTTTTTATAGAAGCAAAAAGTATATAATATACATCAACATTGTAAGAAATTAAGCAATACAACGTTCCGATCAATACATAAATATAATTAAAAACAAAGTGAATTACAACTCACCTAAAGTGTGATAAATACCACAAATCCAGTAGGACACACACACGCTGGTAGTCCCAAGTAGTAATATGGCTGTTGAGGACTCTAATCTCGCGACAGAGGAGGCGGGTACTGACGGCGATAGAGTAATGGGTGATGCAATTAAAAAAATATTTGACTTCTCTTAGTTCCTAAATTTGGCGGAGCAGGTTATTGATCGAGGACATTTTGACTCCTTCGCAATTTTTTAGAGCCTTCAATCAAAGTGGGTGGATAGGTTTTGGGGGCAGGGGATCCATCTTCTGGTTCACGCAGCAATGCACAACGCTGCACCAGTCCTGACCCACGCGTTGTTAACCAAGAAGTGGACCATGCGTTTAGTGAAGACAATATACAGACTGGGGTTGATGTAAACCACAAACCAGGCCCTACAGATCCACCTGCTTTGGAATTAGAAGATGCACAGGATGACTCAATGCCATAAAATTCTAATGTCAACCGGGGAGGGGGGGGTTTTCGTCTCCCTATAGCTGGGGAATGTAGTAAAGAGAAGGAGATTGTTGTATACAATATTTTGAACTCCTTGATGTAGTAAAGGATGAGGACGTCGGTTCGACCTAAGACCCTAAAAGACGCAGTGCCTCTTATGGTGTATCATGATCCTAGCAACTTGTTACAATGTTAGAGGTCTCAGCCATCGAGACCATCAGCTAGTGGTGAAGGAATTAGTATGTGGATTTCGTTTAGAGTTCTGTAGGTTGCTCGAAACTAGGGTTACACAATGTAGTGTCAACGGGGTGCAGGGTGGCATATTTTACAATAGGTCCTTGTTTGCTAGTTAGTCAGACCCCGGTAATCATATATGGCTTACCTGGGATGCCTCGAAGCTGAATGTTGATATTTTGCTACTCATAGCAACTCATTCGTTGTAGGGAGTTCACTTACAGATTGCACGACACATGTTTGATATTGGTCTTGTATAGAAACAATGAGCATAGTGAATGAATGACCTTTGGATTACTGTGTTGCAGCTAACTGAGGGAATAGAGGCCAAGCTGTGGTTAGTTTTTAGTGACTTTAATATGGTATGAGATATGAGTGAAACTTATGGACTTGCTGCCAAGAAGTTCCAGACATGTATTTTGCACTATGGATTTGTTTACTTGCCTATGCGAGGAATCGCATTTACATGGCACAACATAAGCAAGGGATCCGTAGTTTATGGAAATGTTTGATAAAGTATTATTCAATGAGACCTGGTTAGCAAGGTGGCCTTCCAGTTCATATCTCAGCAGCACCCCACGTACCTATTATCACTTACCATTGGTTTTACAAGTGGAGGGTAGGGCAGGAGCCGTGATTGTTAAATTTGATAATTATCTAGATAATTTCCCAAGGTTCCTTTCTTCAGTGTCAGGGGTCCGGAGGCACCACATTCATGGCACATCTATGTACTCGTTTACTAGAAAAACTGAAGTTATTGAAAGCAATGCTCCCAAAGCAACACCAACAGAAGAGGGACCTCAATACTAATGTTCACTTGGTTAGTGAGTTCCTTACTTAGGTGCAGGAGCTGCTACATCCAATTATATCAGAGCTGGAACGTTATTGTAGGATGATTCACACCTAGGTCGTTAAGCTAGAGCATGCGATGTTACAACAACAGGCCAAGATGCAATGACTCAAAGGGGGTGCCCCTCATTACGTCAAGGTTGAAGCTCACTACATATCAACTGCTCTTGCTTAAGTTTGATATGGGGGATAGCTAGTTGGGGAAGCATGGCCTAGCGTTTGCAGCTCTGACTCAACATATCCGATCAGTGACTAACTTCATCAGTGTGTACTGGGAGAGTGCGCTTTTTTTTTTCGCACGGATTAATCAGGGCTGTGGAAAGAAAGCTTTGAAATTATTATGGCAAAGAAGCCGTGACACGGGTTATGCTAAGGTGGCAAAACACCAGGGGGGCTCACCCAAAGATGAGGGATGGATGGGTAT
Organism: Sesamum indicum; assembly: GCF_026168435.1. Taxonomy (NCBI): domain Eukaryota; kingdom Viridiplantae; phylum Streptophyta; class Magnoliopsida; order Lamiales; family Pedaliaceae; genus Sesamum; species Sesamum indicum. The sequence continues at coordinate 13,640,022 of NC_142669.1, read as the reverse complement.
TAGCAACATTCATCACATGAATATGGTTTTGATGATCAATCATCTATGGCAAGTGGTGACGAATCAAGAGGGATTCATTCGGGGTAACTTGGATCCTCCACTATAGAATGAGGAGTCAGTCCATCTGGACTGTTAATAGCAGCACTGGATCATGGTGTTGGAAGAAGCTGCTCAAGTTTAGAACATATCTAGTAAGGGGGATGCCATACAAAATTGCTGATGTGAATGTCTTTGCAGTTGATATCTGCTGGAGTTCGCCTCGACGAATACCCTGCAGTTGTTTCAACCAACAAGACCGTGGGTAAATTGGTTACATTTAAGGAGCGGTCCCTTTAAGTTTCCCAAGAATTTATTCATCCTTTAGTTGGCTATATTAGAGAGCCTATCCCATTGATAGACCATGGTGGCAAAAAGGTAATAGAGCTTCTATCCTTCAGGATCTCGATGAGCAAGAATGCCATGGTCATTTATTTTTTCTGTGTCCATTTTTTAACGATGTGTTCACTTGTCAAGAGGAAGGTGCGATTCTGCTGACCACATACGGACTATCAACAACGAATACAATGGCTGCGAGGAGTAATGTCATGATTACAACAGGTATTTAACTTGACAAGTTACTAGTGGAAGTTACTATACCAGTATTGTGAAAAATTTAGTGGCTACATACTTTCTTAACTATAAATTATGGATTACTGCTTTATTGATATTGTAATTAGAGACACAATGTTAATGAATTGTTTCACTAACTATCACAATTTGATGACGATAATTACACGTTTTAAGCAGGTGCCTAATAGTATACTGATCCATCCACTTGAAAATTTAGATAGTTGAAAAATTTTAAATATGATTTACAATTAGTCACACGAATACTTAACGTACATCAATAATTTACTTAATAGCAAAGTTGTCATCTAAAAGAACTCACAGGTTTAGGAAGTGCTCCAATTTTATTTTTACATTGTTCATCATGTCAGGGGAAAATAAAAGTGGGTCACTTCTCTTATGAGCTAAACTCCCAATAAATTGTAGTTAGTCTTCAAGAGGCTAATTGAAACAAAAATTTTATTCTCAACTAAAAAGTATATGAAATTGATGTGAAAGAAATTGATTAAGCAGACTGGGCAGTAGTGGCACACACTGGTGGATTCTGCTTGCCGACAAATTTGGGTTTGACATTGGCACATTTGGTGGTGATAGGACCTTGATTTCCATTATATGTAAGATCAATGTCACCCACCTCTACATTCTCGCATGGCTTAAGACCACTGCAAATAAACGTCACCGCCTCTGCAGTATTTGTCGTGCCCCGTACGTTCTTAATGCTGACGTTAGTGATCTTGATAGATGATGGTCTCTGTAAAATAATCAACAAATAAAATATAATCAGTATACTAAGAGTCTAAATTATTTTAAAATGAAGGGTTAGAAAATTTGGATCACAAATTGAGAAACTTACATCTTTTTTGCAAAGATTGTGTGGACAATATTCTTGATCAATGATAATGGGACTGCTAACATTATCCATGATTAAATCTTCAAAATGCAAATCACTGACAGTCAACGTTGCTGGGGCAGAGGGCCATGTCTTCACCCTGACGCCATTTGTTGTGCCAATAAAGGTGCAATTTGTCACATATATCCCTTGCACATCCTTTTCTTCTGCATACCCACCAAGGCTTCCAACGCTAATACCGTGTCCTGGACCACAAGTTACATTCTGGATGTGAATTTCTTTGCTCTCGTCTCCAATTGAGACACAATCATCTCCTGTTTTTATGATGGAATCTTTGATATTGATCATCGTGTCACGACCCAGATGGATACCATCAGTGTTTGGGCTATCTCCAGGGGCTGAAACTGTGAATCGGAGGAACGTGACATTATGGCTCGATATACAATTCACGTGGAAATTCTTGCTATCTTTCGTGGTCACATCACGAATTATGGAGTTGTTCACGAAATTGAAGCTAAGATTCTGCACAAATGCATGTGATTATGGGTTGTTAATTTGTATACCTATTCTACTTGAAATAATTGAGGATATATAAGGAGGTAGGTCTTACCATAGGAAGCTTGGCGCAATTTTTATTTTTGTGGCAATCGTTTTGCTTCCAGGCTTCCTGTCCTCGACCATCAAAAACTCCACCACCAGAAAGGGTGAAATAATTGACATAATTGATAGTAATCCATTCCCCTTCTTTATTAGGCAATTGACCTGGATTGGCTTACAAGGTTCCTTGGAGTTGAAGCTCGATAGGGGCCTTATTGGGGCCTAATAATTTTACCTGACTAAGTGACCAAGTTCCTCCTGGTATCACTATGGTACTTGGGGAAGTTGAATTGCATGCCTCCTTCCAAGCATCCATTAGAGCCTAACATGCAAATGCGTGTTATTTTTCAAGAATTATATTTTTGTATGAAGAAAAAATTAACTGTTGAACATAAATACGGTAGTTAATACGGATTAAACCTGACTGATATCTCCACCAGATTTCGCACCATACTTTGTGATATCATATGTCACGGGGCCCTGGGCATTAACATTGATTGCCAACAAAGGCAAAAAGAACATAATTGTAATGAAGTTTATTGCCATTGCCTTCTTAATATTTTATTGATGTTGATGTACTTAATAATGTAAGTTCTTCGCATACATTAACTATGAATTTATAGTAATAGTACACTATTGAGTGCCAATCATTAACCGATCTCATTAGTTTCAGGGATAGAGATTACTCAATTTTGTGGTTGAACAAGTTTGTCGCACCAAAAAGCACCATCCTTGAATACATATAACTAAAAATCTATGAATAGAAAACAAATATGTTTTTCAATATCATTTTACTTAGTACATAGCTTTTGTTGATGTTACTGCATCATATATTTTAAAAATATGAATAATTTAAATGTTTTTATGTTGCATAACTACAGATATATATATAACTATAATAATCCTATAATAAAACACAAATCATATAATTGCTTATACCAAAGTAACTATAAGGCTAGCGTTCGATAAATGTTAATCATGAAAAGATTTGGACGATTATAGAAATTTAATAAAAATTAATACCGATTAATCTATATATTTCTATATTATATTATTTTATGTTATAAAAAATTATTATTAATAATATTAATTAGTATTATGTTTTTTTTATTTGTTATAGAAGTTTGAGTAACGTCAAATGTATTAGGTTGTCTTAAGTTTTTTCTAGTGACCAAATTAGAGCTGATAAAAAAACACAATGTATTTAATACTTTATGTCTAATTTATTATATAAGATCATTAATTAAATTCTCATTGTAAGATCATTAACTAAATTTTTATAATGCTTAATGTATTGAATTACTTGACCTACTAGAGTTGTCGTATTATTGTAAGATAAATGATTAGCAAATGAAATTTCTCATTCTTTGTTCTCTTTTATTCCCCCACCTTAGTAGTACTCCTCAATTTATTTATTTTTTATAGAAGCAAAAATTATATAATTTACATCAACATTGTAAGAAATTAAGCAATACAACGTTCCGATCAATACATAAATATAATTAAAAACAAAGTGAATTACAACAAACTCACCTAAAGTGTGATAAATACCACAAATCCAGTAGGACACACACACGCTGGTAGTCCCAAGTAGTAATATGGCTGTTGAGGACTCTAATCTCACGACAGAGGAGGCGGGTACTGACGGCGATAGAGTAATCGGTGATGCAATTAAAAAAATATTTGACTTCTCCTAGTTCCGAAAGTTGGCGGAGCAGGTTATTGATCGAGGAGATTTTGACTCCTTTGCAATTTTTTAGAGCCTTCAATCAAAGTGGGTGGATAGGTTTTGGGGGCAGGGGATCCATCTTCTGGTTCACGCAGCAATGCACAACGCTGCCCCAGTCCTGACCCACGTGTTGTTAACCAAGAAGTGGACAATGCGTTTAGTGAAGACAATATACAGACTGGGGTTGATGTAAACCACAAACCAGGCCCTACAGATCCACCTGCTTTGGAATTAGAAGATGCACAGGATGACTCAATGCCATAAAATTCTAATGTCAACCGGGGAGGGGGGGGGGTTTAGTCTCCCTATAGCTGGGGAATGTAGTAAAGAGAAGGAGATTGTTGTATACAATATTTTGAACTCCTTGATGTAGTAAAGGATGAGGACGTCGGTTCGACCTAAGACCCTAAAAGACGCAGTGCCTCTTATGGTGTATCATGATCCTAGCAACTTGTTAGAATGTTAGAGGTCTCAGCCATCGAGACCATCAGCTAGTGGTGAAGGAATTAGTATGTGGATTTCATTTAGAGTTCTGTAGGTTGCTCGAAACTAGGGTTACACAATGTAGTGTCAACGGGTTGCAGGGTGGCATATTTTACAATAGGTCCTCGTTTGCTAGTTAGTCAGACCCCGGTAATCATATATGGCTTACCTGGGATGCCTCGAAACTGAATGTTGATATTTTGCTACTCATAGCAACTCATTCGTTGTAGGGAGTTCACTTACAGATTGCACGACACATGTTTGATATTGGTCTTGTATAGAAACAATGAGCATAGTGAATGAATGACCTTTGGATTACTGTGTTGCAGCTAACTGAGGGAATAGAGGCCAAGCTGTGGTTAGTTTTTAGTGACTTTAATATGGTATGAGATATGAGTGAAACTTATGGACTTGCTGCCAAGAAGTTCCAGACATGTATTTTGCACTATGGATTTGTTTACTTGCCTATGCGAGGAATCGCATTTACATGGCACAACATAAGCAAGGGATCCGTAGTTTATGGCAATGTTTGATAAAGTATTATTCAATGAGACCTGGTTAGCAAGGTGGTCTTCCAGTTCATATCTCAGCAGCACCCCACGTACCTATTATCACTTACCATTGGTTTTACAAGTGGAGGGTAGGGCAGGAGCCGTGATTGTTAAATTTGATAATTATCTAGATAATTTCCCAGGGTTCCTTTCTTCAGTGTCAGGGGTCCGGAGGCACCACATTCATGGCACATCTTTGTACTTGTTTACTAGAAAAACTGAAGTTATTGAAAGCAATATTCCCAAAGCAACACCAACAGAAGAGGGACCTCAATACTAATGTTCACTTGGTTAGTGAGTTCCTTACTTAGGTGCAGGAGCTGCTACATCCAATTATATCAGAGCTGGAACGTTATTGTAGGATGATTCACACCTAGGTCGTTAAGCTAGAGCATGCGATGTTACAACAACAGGACAAGATGCAATGACTCAGAGGGGGTGCCCCTCATTACGTCAAGGTTGAAGCTCACTACATATCAACTGCTCTTGCTTAAGTTTGATATGGGGGATAGCTAGTTGGGGAAGCATGGCCTAGCGTTTGCAGCTCTGACTCAACATATCCGATCAGTGACTAACTTCATCAGTGTGTACTGGGAGAGTGCGCTTTTTTTTTTTTCGCACGGATTAATCAGGGCTGTGGAAAGAAAGCTTTGAAATTATTTTGGCAAAGAAGCCGTGACACGGGTTATGCTAGGGTGGCAAAACACCAGGGGGGCGCACCCAAAGATGAGGGATGGATGGGTGTTAGCAACATTCATCACATGAATATGGTTTTGATGATCAATCATCTATGGCAAGTGGTGACGAATCAAGAGGGATTCATTCGGGGTAACTGGGATCCTCCACTATAGAATGAGGAGTCAGTCCATCTGGACTGTTAATAGCAGCACTGGATCATGGTGTTGGAAGAAGTTGCACAAGTTTAGAACATATCTAGTAAGGGGGATGCCATACAAAATTGCTGATGTGAATGTCTTTGCAGTTGATATCTGCTGGAGTTCGCCTCGACGTATACCCTGCAGTTGTTTCAACCAACAAGACCGTGGGTAAATTGGTTACATTTAAGGAGCGGTCCCTTTAAGTTTCCCAAGAATTTATTCATCCTTTAGTTGGCTATATTAGAGAGCCTATCCCATTGATAGACCATGGTGGCAAAAAGGTAATAGAGCTTCTATCCTTCCGGATCTCGATGAGCAAGAATGCCATGGTCATTTATTTTTTCTGTGTCCATTTTTGAACGATGTGTTCACTTGTCAAGAGGAAGGTGCGATTCTGCTGGCCACATACGGACTATCAACAACGAATACAATGGCTGCGAGGAGTAATGTCATGATTACAACAGGTATTTAACTTGACAAGTTACTAGTGGAAGTTACTATACCAGTATTGTGAAAAATTTAGTGGCTACATACTTTCTTAACTATAAATTATGGATTACTGCTTTATTGATATTGTAATTAGAGACACAATGTTAATGAATTGTTTCACTAACTATCACAATTTGATGATGATAATTACACGTTTTAAGCAGGTGCCTAATAGTATACTGATCCATCCACTTGAAAATTTAGATAGTTGAAAAATTTTAAATATGATTTACAATTAGTCACACGAATACTTAACGTACATCAATAATTTACTTAATAGCAAAGTTGTCATCTAAAAGAACTCACAGGTTTAGGAAGTGCTCCAATTTTATTTTTACATTGTTCATCATGTCAGGGGAAAATAAAAGTGGGTCACTTCTCTTATGAGCTAAACTCCCAATAAATTGTAGTTAGTCTTCAAGAGGCTAATTGAAACAAAAATTTTATTCTCAACTAAAAAGTATATGAAATTGATGTGAAAGAAACTGATTAAGCAGACTGGGCAGTAGTGGCACACACTGGTGGATTCTGCTTGCCGACAAATTTGGGTTTGACATTGGCACATTTGGTGGTGATAGGACCTTGATTTCCATTATATGTAAGATCAATGTCACCCACCTCTACATTCTCGCATGGCTTAAGACCACTGCAAATAAACGTCACCGCCTCTGCAGTATTTGTCGTGCCCCGTACGTTCTTAATGCTGACGTTAGTGATCTTGATAGATGATGGTCTCTGTAAAATAATCAACAAATAAAATATAATCAGTATACTAAGAGTCTAAATTATTTTAAAATGAAGGGTTAGAAAATTTGGATCACAAATTGAGAAACTTACATCTTTTTTGCAAAGATTGTGTGGACAATATTCTTGATCAATGATAATGGGACTGCTAACATTATCCATGATTAAATCTTCAAAATGCAAATCACTGACAGTCAACGTTGCTGGGGCAGAGGGCCATGTCTTCACCCTGACGCCATTTGTTGTGCCAATAAAGGTGCAATTTGTCACATATATCCCTTGCACATCCTTTTCTTCTGCATACCCACCAAGGCTTCCAACGCTAATACCGTGTCCTGGACCACAAGTTACATTCTGGATGTGAATTTCTTTGCTCTCGTCTCCAATTGAGACACAATCATCTCCTGTTTTTATGATGGAATCTTTGATATTGATCATCGTGTCACGACCCAGATGGATACCATCAGTGTTTGGGCTATCTCCAGGGGCTGAAACTGTGAATCGGAGGAACGTGACATTATGGCTCGATATACAATTCACGTGGAAATTCTTGCTATCTTTCGTGGTCACATCACGAATTATGGAGTTGTTCACGAAATTGAAGCTAAGATTCTGCACAAATGCATGTGATTATGGGTTGTTAATTTGTATACCTATTCTACTTGAAATAATTGAGGATATATAAGGAGGTAGGTCTTACCATAGGAAGCTTGGCGCAATTTTTATTTTTGTGGCAATCGTTTTGCTTCCAGGCTTCCTGTCCTCGACCATCAAAAACTCCACCACCAGAAAGGGTGAAATAATTGACATAATTGATAGTAATCCATTCCCCTTCTTTATTAGGCAATTGACCTGGATTGGCTTGCAAGGTTCCTTGGACTTGAAGCTCGATAGGGGCCTTATTGGGGCCTAATAATTTTACCTGACTAAGTGACCAAGTTCCTCCTGGTATCACTATGGTACTTGGGGAAGTTGAATTGCATGCCTCCTTCCAAGCATCCATTAGAGCCTAACATGCAAATGCGTGTTATTTTTCAAGAATTATATTTTTGTATGAAGAAAAAATTAACTGTTGAACATAAATACGGTAGTTAATACGGATTAAACCTGACTGATATCTCCACCAGATTTCGCACCATACTTTGTGATATCATATGTCACGGGGCCCTGGGCATTAACATTGATTGCCAACAAAGGCAAAAAGAACATAATTGTAATGAAGTTTATTGCCATTGCCTTCTTAATATTTTATTGATGTTGATGTACTTAATAATGTAAGTTCTTTGCATACATTAACTATGAATTTATAGTAATAGTACACTATTGAGTGCCAATCAGTAACCGATCTGATTAGTTTCAGGGATAGAGATTACTCAATTTTGTGGTTGAACAAGTTTGTCGCACCAAAAAGCACCATCCTTGAATACATATAACTAAAAATCTATGAATAGAAAACAAATATGTTTTTCAATATCATTTTACTTAGTACATAGCTTTTGTTGATGTTACTGCATCATATATTTTAAAAATATGAATAATTTAAATGTTTTTATGTTGCATAACTACAGATACATATATAACTATAATAATCCTATAATAAAACACAAATCATATAATTGCTTATACCAAAGTAACTATAAGGCTAGCGTTCGATAAATGTTAATCATGAAAAGATTTGGACGATTATAGAAATTTAATAAAAATTAATACCGATTAATCTATATATTTCTATATTATATTATTTTATGTTATAAAAAATTATTATTAATAATAATAATTAGTATTATGTTTTTTTTATTTGTTATAGAAGTTTGAGTAACGTCAAATGTATTAGGTTGTCTTAAGTTTTTTCTGGTGACCAAATTAGAGCTAATAAAAAAACACAATGTATTTAATACTTTATGTCTAATTTATTATATAAGATCATTAATTAAATTCTCATTGTAAGATCATTAACTAAATTTTTATAATGCTTAATGTATTGAATTACTTGACCTACTAGAGTTGTCGTATTATTGTAAGATAAATGATTAGCAAATGAAATTTCTCATTCTTTGTTCTCTTTTATTCCCCCACCTTAGTAGTACTCCTCAATTTATTTATTTTTTATAGAAGCAAAAATTATATAATTTACATCAACATTGTAAGAAATTAAGCAATACAACGTTCCGATCAATACATAAATATAATTAAAAACAAAGTGAATTACAACAAACTCACCTAAAGTGTGATAAATACCACAAATCCAGTAGGACACACACACGCTGGTAGTCCCAAGTAGTAATATGGCTGTTGAGGACTCTAATCTCGCGACAGAGGAGGCGGGTACTGACGGCGATAGAGTAATGGGTGATGCAATTGAAAAAATATTTGACTTCTCTTAGTTCCTAAAGTTGGCGGAGCAGGTTATTGATCGAGGAGATTTTGACTCCTTCGCAATTTTTTAGAGCCTTCAATCAAAGTGGGTGGATAGGTTTTGGGGGCAGGGGATCCATCTTCTAGTTCACGCAGCAATGCACAACGCTGCCCCAGTCCTGACCCACATATTGTTAACCAAGAAGTGGACCATGCGTTTAGTGAAGACAATATACAGACTGGGGTCGATGTAAACCACAAACCAGGCCCTACAGATCCACCTGCTTTGGAATTAGAAGATGCACAGGATGACTCAATGCCATAAAATTCTAATGTCAACCGGGGAGGGGGGGGTTTTAGTCTCCCTATAGCTGGGGAATGTAGTAAAGAGAAGGAGATTGTTGTATACAATATTTTGAACTCCTTGATGTAGTAAAGGATGAGGACGTCGGTTCGACCTAAGACCCTAAAAGACGCAGTGCCTCTTATGGTGTATCATGATCCTAGCAACTTGTTAGAATGTTAGAGGTCTCAGCCATCGAGACCATCAGCTAGTGGTGAAGGAATTAGTATGTGGATTTCATTTAGAGTTCTGTAGGTTGCTCGAAACTATGGTTACACAATGTAGTGTCAACGGGGTGCAGGGTGGCATATTTTACAATAGGTCCTCGTTTGCTAGTTAGTCAGACCCCGGTAATCATATATGGCTTACCTGGGATGCCTCGAAGCTGAATGTTGATATTTTGTTACTCATAGCAACTCATTCGTTGTAGGGAGTTCACTTACAGATTGCACGACACATGTTTGATATTGGTCTTGTATAGAAACAATGAACATAGTGAATAAATGACCTTTGGATTACTGTGTTGCAGCTAACTGAGGGAATAGAGGCCAAGCTGTGGTTAGTTTTTAGTGACTTTAATATGGTATGAGATATGAGTTAAACTTATGGACTTGCTGCCAAGAAGTTCCAGACATGTATTTTGCACTATGGATTTGTTTACTTGCCTATGCGAGGAATCGCATTTACATGGCACAACATAAGCAAGGGATCCGTAGTTTATGGCAATGTTTGATAAAGTATTATTCAATGAGACCTGGTTAGCAAGGTGGCCTTCCAGTTCATATCTCAGCAGCACCCCACGTACCTATTATCACTTACCATTGGTTTTACAAGTGGAGGGTAGGGCAGGAGCCGTGATTGTTAAATTTGATAATTATCTAGATAATTTCCCAGGGTTCCTTTCTTCAGTGTCAGGGGTCCGGAGGCACCACATTCATGGCACATCTTTGTACTCGTTTACTAGAAAAACTGAAGTTATTGAAAGCAATATTCCCAAAGCAACACCAACAGAAGAGGGACCTCAATACTAATGTTCACTTGGTTAGTGAGTTCCTTACTTAGGTGCAGGAGCTGCTACATCCAATTATATCAGAGCTGGAACGTTATTGTAGGATGATTCACACCTAGGTCGTTAAGCTAGAGCATGCGATGTTACAACAACAGGCCAAGATGCAATGACTCAAAGGGGGTGCCCCTCATTACGTCAAGGTTGAAGCTCACTACATATCAACTGCTCTTGCTTAAGTTTGATATGGGGGATAGCTAGTTGGGGAAGCATGGCCTAGCGTTTGCAGCTCTGACTCAACATATCCGATCAGTGACTAACTTCATCAGTGTGTACTGGGAGAGTGCGCTTTTTTTTTTTCGCATGGATTAATCAGGGCTGTGGAAAGAAAGCTTTGAAATTATTTTGGCAAAGAAGCCGTGACACGGGTTATGCTAGGGTGGCAAAACACCAGGGGGGCGCACCCAAAGATGAGGGATAGATGGGTATTAGCAACATTCATCACATGAATATGGTTTTGATGATCAATCATCTATGGCAAGTGGTGACGAATCAAGAGGGATTCATTCGGGGTAACTGGGATCCTCCACTATAGAATGAGGAGTCAGTCCATCTGGACTGTTAATAGCAGCACTGGATCATGGTGTTGGAAGAAGTTGCTCAAGTTTAGAACATATCTAGTAAGGGGGATGCCATACAAAATTGCTGATGTGAATGTCTTTGCAGTTGATATCTGCTGGAGTTCGCCTCGACGAATACCCTGCAGTTGTTTCAACCAACAAGACCGTGGGTAAATTGGTTACATTTAAGGAGCGGTCCCTTTAAGTTTCCCAAGAATTTATTCATCCTTTAGTTGGCTATATTAGAGAGCCTATCCCATTGATAGACCATGGTGGCAAAAAGGTAATAGAGCTTCTATCCTTCCGGATCTCGATGAGCAAGAATGCCATGGTCATTTATTTTTTCTGTGTCCATTTTTGAATGATGTGTTCACTTGTCAAGAGGAAGGTGCGATTCTGCTGGCCACATACGGACTATCAACAACGAATACAATGGCTGCGAGGAGTAATGTCATGATTACAACAGGTATTTAACTTGACAAGTTACTAGTGGAAGTTACTATACCAGTATTGTGAAAAATTTAGTGGCTACATACTTTCTTAACTATAAATTATGGATTACTGCTTTATTGATATTGTAATTAGAGACACAATGTTAATGAATTGTTTCACTAACTATCACAATTTGATGACGATAATTACACGTTTTAAGCAGGTGCCTAATAGTATACTGATCCATCCACTTGAAAATTTAGATAGTTGAAAAATTTTAAATATGATTTACAATTAGTCACACGAATACTTAACGTACATCAATAATTTACTTAATAGCAAAGTTGTCATCTAAAAGAACTCACAGGTTTAGGAAGTGCTCCAATTTTATTTTTACATTGTTCATCATGTCAGGAGAAAATAAAAGTGGGTCACTTCTCTTATGAGCTAAACTCCCAATAAATTGTAGTTAGTCTTCAAGAGGCTAATTGAAACAAAAATTTTATTCTCAACTAAAAAGTATATGAAATTGATGTGAAAGAAACTGATTAAGCAGACTGGGCAGTAGTGGCACACACTGGTGGATTCTGCTTGCCGACAAATTTGGGTTTGACATTGGCACATTTGGTGGTGATAGGACCTTGATTTTCATTATATGTAAGATCAATGTCACCCACCTCTACATTCTCGCATGGCTTAAGACCACTGCAAATAAACGTCACCGCCTCTGCAGTATTTGTCGTGCCCCGTACGTTCTTAATGCTGACGTTAGTGATCTTGATAGATGATGGTCTCTGTAAAATAATCAACAAATAAAATATAATCAGTATACTAAGAGTCTAAATTATTTTAAAATGAAGGGTTAGAAAATTTGGATCACAAATTGAGAAACTTACATCTTTTTTGCAAAGATTGTGTGGACAATATTCTTGATCAATGATAATGGGACTGCTAACATTATCCATGATTAAATCTTCAAAATGCAAATCACTGACAGTCAACGTTGCTGGGGCAGAGGGCCATGTCTTCACCCTGACGCCATTTGTTGTGCCAATAAAGGTGCAATTTGTCACATATATCCCTTGCACATCCTTTTCTTCTGCATACCCACCAAGGCTTCCAACGCTAATACCGTGTCCTGGACCACAAGTTACATTCTGGATGTGAATTTCTTTGCTCTCGTCTCCAATTGAGACACAATCATCTCCTGTTTTTATGATGGAATCTTTGATATTGATCATCGTGTCACGACCCAGATGGATACCATCAGTGTTTGGGCTATCTCCAGGGGCTGAAACTGTGAATCGGAGGAACGTGACATTATGGCTCGATATACAATTCACGTGGAAATTCTTGCTATCTTTCGTGGTCACATCACGAATTATGGAGTTGTTCACGAAATTGAAGCTAAGATTCTGCACAAATGCATGTGATTATGGGTTGTTAATTTGTATACCTATTCTACTTGAAATAATTGAGGATATATAAGGAGGTAGGTCTTACCATAGGAAGCTTGGCGCAATTTTTATTTTTGTGGCAATCGTTTTGCTTCCAGGCTTCCTGTCCTCGACCATCAAAAACTCCACCACCAGAAAGGGTGAAATAATTGACATAATTGATAGTAATCCATTCCCCTTCTTTATTAGGCAATTGACCTGGATTGGCTTGCAAGGTTCCTTGGACTTGAAGCTCGATAGGGGCCTTATTGGGGCCTAATAATTTTACCTGACTAAGTGACCAAGTTCCTCCTGGTATCACTATGGTACTTGGGGAAGTTGAATTGCATGCCTCCTTCCAAGCATCCATTAGAGCCTAACATGCAAATGCGTGTTATTTTTCAAGAATTATATTTTTGTATGAAGAAAAAATTAACTGTTGAACATAAATACGGTAGTTAATACGGATTAAACCTGACTGATATCTCCACCAGATTTCGCACCATACTTTGTGATATCATATGTCACGGGGCCCTGGGCATTAACATTGATTGCCAACAAAGGCAAAAAGAACATAATTGTAATGAAGTTTATTGCCATTGCCTTCTTAATATTTTATTGATGTTGATGTACTTAATAATGTAAGTTCTTTGCATACATTAACTATGAATTTATAGTAATAGTACACTATTGAGTGCCAATCAGTAACCGATCTGATTAGTTTCAGGGATAGAGATTACTCAATTTTGTGGTTGAACAAGTTTGTCGCACCAAAAAGCACCATCCTTGAATACATATAACTAAAAATCTATGAATAGAAAACAAATATGTTTTTCAATATCATTTTACTTAGTACATAGCTTTTGTTGATGTTACTGCATCATATATTTTAAAAATATGAATAATTTAAATGTTTTTATGTTGCATAACTACAGATACATATATAACTATAATAATCCTATAATAAAACACAAATCATATAATTGCTTATACCAAGTAACTATAAGGCTAGCGTTCGATAAATGTTAATCATGAAAAGATTTGGACGATTATAGAAATTTAATAAAAATTAATACCGATTAATCTATATATTTCTATATTATATTATTTTATGTTATAAAAAATTATTATTAATAATAATAATTAGTATTATGTTTTTTTTATTTGTTATAGAAGTTTGAGTAACGTCAAATGTATTAGGTTGTCTTAAGTTTTTTCTGGTGACCAAATTAGAGCTAATAAAAAAACACAATGTATTTAATACTTTATGTCTAATTTATTATATAAGATCATTAATTAAATTCTCATTGTAAGATCATTAACTAAATTTTTATAATGCTTAATGTATTGAATTACTTGACCTACTAGAGTTGTCGTATTATTGTAAGATAAATGATTAGCAAATGAAATTTCTCATTCTTTGTTCTCTTTTATTCCCCCACCTTAGTAGTACTCCTCAATTTATTTATTTTTTATAGAAGCAAAAATTATATAATTTACATCAACATTGTAAGAAATTAAGCAATACAACGTTCCGATCAATACATAAATATAATTAAAAACAAAGTGAATTACAACAAACTCACCTAAAGTGTGATAAATACCACAAATCCAGTAGGACACACACACGCTGGTAGTCCCAAGTAGTAATATGGCTGTTGAGGACTCTAATCTCGCGACAGAGGAGGCGGGTACTGACGGCGATAGAGTAATGGGTGATGCAATTGAAAAAATATTTGACTTCTCTTAGTTCCTAAAGTTGGCGGAGCAGGTTATTGATCGAGGAGATTTTGACTCCTTCGCAATTTTTTAGAGCCTTCAATCAAAGTGGGTGGATAGGTTTTGGGGGCAGGGGATCCATCTTCTAGTTCACGCAGCAATGCACAACGCTGCCCCAGTCCTGACCCACATATTGTTAACCAAGAAGTGGACCACGCGTTTAGTGAAGACAATATACAGACTGGGGTCGATGTAAACCACAAACCAGGCCCTACAGATCCACCTGCTTTGGAATTAGAAGATGCACAGGATGACTCAATGCCATAAAATTCTAATGTCAACCGGGGAGGGGGGGGGGGGGGTTTAGTCTCCCTATAGCTGGGGAATGTAGTAAAGAGAAGGAGATTGTTGTATACAATATTTTGAACTCCTTGATGTAGTAAAGGATGAGGACGTCGGTTCGACCTAAGACCCTAAAAGACGCAGTGCCTCTTATGGTGTATCATGATCCTAGCAACTTGTTAGAATGTTAGAGGTCTCAGCCATCGAGACCATCAGCTAGTGGTGAAGGAATTAGTATGTGGATTTCATTTAGAGTACTGTAGGTTGCTCGAAACTAGGGTTACACAATGTAGTGTCAACGGGTTGCAGGGTGGCATATTTTACAATAGGTCCTCGTTTGCTAGTTAGTCAGACCCCGGTAATCATATATGGCTTACCTGGGATGCCTCGAAGCTGAATGTTGATATTTTGCTACTCATAGCAACTCATTCATTGTAGGGAGTTCACTTACAGATTGCACGACACATGTTTGATATTGGTCTTGTATAGAAACAATGAGCATAGTGAATGAATGACCTTTGGATTACTGTGTTGCAGCTAACTGAGGGAATAGAGGCCAAGCTGTGGTTAGTTTTTAGTGACTTTAATATGGTATGAGATATGAGTGAAACTTATGGACTTGCTGCCAAGAAGTTCCAGACATGTATTTTGCACTATGGATTTGTTTACTTGCCTATGCGAGGAATCGCATTTACATGGCACAACATAAGCAAGGGATCCGTAGTTTATGGCAATGTTTGATAAAGTATTATTCAATGAGACCTGGTTAGCAAGGTGGCCTTCCAGTTCATATCTCAGCAGCACCCCACGTACCTATTATCACTTACCATTGGTTTTACAAGTGGAGGGTAGGGCAGAAGCCGTGATTGTTAAATTTGATAATTATCTAGATAATTTCCCAGGGTTCCTTTCTTCAGTGTCAGGGGTCTGGAGGCACCACATTCATGGCACATCTTTGTACTCGTTTACTAGAAAAACTGAAGTTATTGAAAGCAATATTTCCAAAGCAACACCAACAGAACAGGGACCTCAATACTAATGTTCACTTGGTTAGTGAGTTCCTTACTTAGGTGCAGGAGCTGCTACATCCAATTATATCAAAGCTGGAACGTTATTGTAGGATGATTCACACCTAGGTCGTTAAGCTAGAGCATGCGATGTTACAACAACAGGCCAAGATGCAATGACTCAAAGGGGGTGCCCCTCATTACGTCAAGGTTGAAGCTCACTACATATCAACTGCTCTTGCTTAAGTTTGATATGGGGGATAGCTAGTTGGGGAAGCATGGCCTAGCGTTTGCAGCTCTGACTCAACATATCCGATCAGTGACTAACTTCATCAGTGTGTACTGGGAGAGTGCGCTTTTTTTTTTTCGCACGGATTAATCAGGGCTGTGGAAAGAAAGCTTTGAAATTATTTTGGCAAAGAAGCCGTGACACGGGTTATGCTAGGGTGGCAAAACACCAGGGGGGGCGCACCCAAAGATGAGGGATGGATGGGTATTAGCAACATTCATCACATGAATATGGTTTTGATGATCAATCATCTATGGCAAGTGGTGACGAATCAAGAGGGATTCATTCGGGGTAACTGGGATCCTCCACTATAGAATGAGGAGTCAGTCCATTTGGACTGTTAATAGCAGCACTGGATCATGGTGTTGGAAGAAGTTGCTCAAGTTTAGAACATATCTAGTAAGGGGGATGCCATACAAAATTGCTGATGTGAATGTCTTTGCAGTTGATATCTGCTGGAGTTCGCCTCGACGAATACCCTGCAGTTGTTACAACCAACAAGACCGTGGGTAAATTGGTTACATTTAAGGAGCGGTACCTTTAAGTTTCCCAAGAATTTATTCATCCTTTAGTTGGCTATATTAGAGAGCCTATCCCATTGATAGACCATGGTGGCAAAAAGGTAATAGAGCTTCTATCCTTCAGGATCTCGATGAGCAAGAATGCCATGGTCATTTATTTTTTCTGTGTCCATTTTTGAACGATGTGTTCACTTCTCAAGAGGAAGGTGCGATTCTGCTGGCCACATACGGACTATCAACAACGAATACAATGGCTGCGAGGAGTAATGTCATGATTACAACAGGTATTTAACTTGACAAGTTACTAGTGGATGTTACTATACCAGTATTGTGAAAAATTTAGTGGCTACATACTTTCTTAACTGTAAATTATGGATTACTGCTTTATTGATATTGTAATTAGAGACACAATGTTAATGAATTGTTTCACTAACTATCACAATTTGATGACGATAATTACACGTTTTAAGCAGGTGCCTAATAGTATACTGATCCATCCACTTGAAAATTTAGATAGTTGAAAAATTTTAAATATGATTTACAATTAGTCACACGAATAATTAACGTACATCAATAATTTACTTAATAGCAAAGTTGTCATCTAAAAGAACTCACAGGTTTAGGAAGTGCTCTAATTTTATTTTTACATTGTTCATCATGTCAGGGGAAAATAAAAGTGGGTCACTTCTCTTATGAGCTAAACTCCCAATAAATTGTAGTTAGTCTTCAAGAGGCTAATTGAAACAAAAATTTTATTCTCAACTAAAAAGTATATGAAATTGATGTGAAAGAAACTGATTAAGCAGACTGGGCAGTAGTGGCACACACTGGTGGATTCTGCTTGCCGACAAATTTGGGTTTGACATTGGCACATTTGGTGGTGATAGGACCTTGATTTCCATTATATGTAAGATCAATGTCACCCACCTCTACATTCTCGCATGGCTTAAGACCACTGCAAATAAACGTCACCGCCTCTGCAGTATTTGTCGTGCCCCGTACGTTCTTAATGCTGACGTTAGTGATCTTGATAGATGATGGTCTCTGTAAAATAATCAACAAATAAAATATAATCAGTATACTAAGAGTCTAAATTATTTTAAAATGAAGGGTTAGAAAATTTGGATCACAAATTGAGAAACTTACATCTTTTTTGCAAAGATTGTGTGGACAATATTCTTGATCAATGATAATGGGACTGCTAACATTATCCATGATTAAATCTTCAAAATGCAAATCACTGACAGTCAACGTTGCTGGGGCAGAGGGCCATGTCTTCACCCTGACGCCATTTGTTGTGCCAATAAAGGTGCAATTTGTCACATATATCCCTTGCACATCCTTTTCTTCTGCATACCCACCAAGGCTTCCAACGCTAATACCGTGTCCTGGACCACAAGTTACATTCTGGATGTGAATTTCTTTGCTCTCGTCTCCAATTGAGACACAATCATCTCCTGTTTTTATGATGGAATCTTTGATATTGATCATCGTGTCACGACCCAGATGGATACCATCAGTGTTTGGGCTATCTCCAGGGGCTGAAACTGTGAATCGGAGGAACGTGACATTATGGCTCGATATACAATTCACGTGGAAATTCTTGCTATCTTTCGTGGTCACATCACGAATTATGGAGTTGTTCACGAAATTGAAGCTAAGATTCTGCACAAATGCATGTGATTATGGGTTGTTAATTTGTATACCTATTCTACTTGAAATAATTGAGGATATATAAGGAGGTAGGTCTTACCATAGGAAGCTTGGCGCAATTTTTATTTTTGTGGCAATCGTTTTGCTTCCAGGCTTCCTGTCCTCGACCATCAAAAACTCCACCACCAGAAAGGGTGAAATAATTGACATAATTGATAGTAATCCATTCCCCTTCTTTATTAGGCAATTGACCTGGATTGGCTTGCAAGGTTCCTTGGACTTGAAGCTCGATAGGGGCCTTATTGGGGCCTAATAATTTTACCTGACTAAGTGACCAAGTTCCTCCTGGTATCACTATGGTACTTGGGGAAGTTGAATTGCATGTCTCCTTCCAAGCATCCATTAGAGCCTAACATGCAAATGCGTGTTATTTTTCAAGAATTATATTTTTGTATGAAGAAAAAATTAACTGTTGAACATAAATACGGTAGTTAATACGGATTAAACCTGACTGATATCTCCACCAGATTTCGCACCATACTTTGTGATATCATATGTCACGGGGCCCTGGGCATTAACATTGATTGCCAACAAAGGCAAAAAGAACATAATTGTAATGAAGTTTATTGCCATTGCCTTCTTAATATTTTATTGATGTTGATGTACTTAATAATGTAAGTTCTTTGCATACATTAACTATGAATTTATAGTAATAGTACACTATTGAGTGCCAATCAGTAACCGATCTGATTAGTTTCAGGGATAGAGATTACTCAATTTTGTGGTTGAACAAGTTTGTCGCACCAAAAAGCACCATCCTTGAATACATATAACTAAAAATCTATGAATAGAAAACAAATATGTTTTTCAATATCATTTTACTTAGTACATAGCTTTTGTTGATGTTACTGCATCATATATTTTAAAAATATGAATAATTTAAATGTTTTTATGTTGCATAACTACAGATACATATATAACTATAATAATCCTATAATAAAACACAAATCATATAATTGCTTATACCAAGTAACTATAAGGCTAGCGTTCGATAAATGTTAATCATGAAAAGATTTGGACGATTATAGAAATTTAATAAAAATTAATACCGATTAATCTATATATTTCTATATTATATTATTTTATGTTATAAAAAATTATTATTAATAATAATAATTAGTATTATGTTTTTTTTATTTGTTATAGAAGTTTGAGTAACGTCAAATGTATTAGGTTGTCTTAAGTTTTTTCTAGTGACCAAATTAGAGCTAATAAAAAAACACAATGTATTTAATACTTTATGTCTAATTTATTATATAAGATCATTAATTAAATTCTCATTGTAAGATCATTAACTAAATTTTTATAATGCTTAATGTATTGAATTACTTGACCTACTAGAGTTGTCGTATTATTGTAAGATAAATGATTAGCAAATGAAATTTCTCATTCTTTGTTCTCTTTTATTCCCCCACCTTAGTAGTACTCCTCAATTTATTTATTTTTTATAGAAGCAAAAATTATATAATTTACATCAACATTGTAAGAAATTAAGCAATACAACGTTCCGATCAATACATAAATATAATTAAAAACAAAGTGAATTACAACAAACTCACCTAAAGTGTGATAAATACCACAAATCCAGTAGGACACACACACGCTGGTAGTCCCAAGTAGTAATATGGCTGTTGAGGACTCTAATCTCGCGACAGAGGAGGCGGGTACTGACGGCGATAGAGTAATGGGTGATGCAATTGAAAAAATATTTGACTTCTCTTAGTTCCTAAAGTTGGCGGAGCAGGTTATTGATCGAGGAGATTTTGACTCCTTCGCAATTTTTTAGAGCCTTCAATCAAAGTGGGTGGATAGGTTTTGGGGGCAGGGGATCCATCTTCTAGTTCACGCAGCAATGCACAACGCTGCCCCAGTCCTGACCCACATATTGTTAACCAAGAAGTGGACCACGCGTTTAGTGAAGACAATATACAGACTGGGGTCGATGTAAACCACAAACCAGGCCCTACAGATCCACCTGCTTTGGAATTAGAAGATGCACAGGATGACTCAATGCCATAAAATTCTAATGTCAACCGGGGAGGGGGGGGTTTTAGTCTCCCTATAGCTGGGGAATGTAGTAAAGAGAAGGAGATTGTTGTATACAATATTTTGAACTCCTTGATGTAGTAAAGGATGAGGACGTCGGTTCGACCTAAGACCCTAAAAGACGCAGTGCCTCTTATGGTGTATCATGATCCTAGCAACTTGTTAGAATGTTAGAGGTCTCAGCCATCGAGACCATCAGCTAGTGGTGAAAGAATTAGTATGTGGATTTCATTTAGAGTTCTGTAGGTTGCTCGAAACTAGGGTTACACAATGTAGTGTCAACGGGTTGCAGGGTGGCATATTTTACAATAGGTCCTCGTTTGCTAGTTAGTCAGACCCCGGTAATCATATATGGCTTACCTGGGATGCCTCGAAGCTGAATGTTGATATTTTGCTACTCATAGCAACTCATTCGTTGTAGGGAGTTCACTTACAGATTGCACGACACATGTTTGATATTGGTCTTGTATAGAAACAATGAGCATAGTGAATGAATGACCTTTGGATTACTGTGTTGCAGCTAACTGAGGGAATAGAGGCCAAGCTGTGGTTAGTTTTTAGTGACTTTAATATGGTATGAGATATGAGTGAAACTTATGGACTTGCTGCCAAGAAGTTCCAGACATGTATTTTGCACTATGGATTTGTTTACTTGCCTATGCGAGGAATCGCATTTACATGGCACAACATAAGCAAGGGATCCGTAGTTTATGGCAATGTTTGATAAAGTATTATTCAATGAGACCTGGTTAGCAAGGTGGCCTTCCAATTCATATCTCAGCAGCACCCCACGTACCTATTATCACTTACCATTGGTTTTACAAGTGGAGGGTAGGGCAGAAGCCGTGATTGTTAAATTTGATAATTATCTAGATAATTTCCCAGGGTTCCTTTCTTCAGTGTCAGGGGTCTGGAGGCACCACATTCATGGCACATCTTTGTACTCGTTTACTAGAAAAACTGAAGTTATTGAAAGCAATATTCCCAAAGCAACACCAACAGAAGAGGGACCTCAATACTAATGTTCACTTGGTTAGTGAGTTCCTTACTTAGGTGCAGGAGCTGCTACATCCAATTATATCAGAGCTGGAACATTATTGTAGGATGATTCACACCTAGGTCGTTAAGCTAGAGCATGCGATGTTACAACAACAGGCCAAGATGCAATGACTCAAAGGGGGTGCCCCTCATTACGTCAAGGTTGAAGCTCACTACATATCAACTGCTCTTGCTTAAGTTTGATATGGGGGATAGCTAGTTGGGGAAGCATGGCCTAGCGTTTGCAGCTCTGACTCAACATATCCGATCAGTGACTAACTTCATCAGTGTGTACTGGGAGAGTGCGCTTTTTTTTTTTCGCATGGATTAATCAGGGCTGTGGAAAGAAAGCTTTGAAATTATTTTGGCAAAGAAGCCGTGACACAGGTTATGCTAGGGTGGCAAAACACCAGGGGGGCGCACCCAAAGATGAGGGATAGATGGGTATTAGCAACATTCATCACATGAATATGGTTTTGATGATCAATCATCTATGGCAAGTGGTGACGAATCAAGAGGGATTCATTCGGGGTAACTGGGATCCTCCACTATAGAATGAGGAGTCAGTCCATCTGGACTGTTAATAGCAGCACTGGATCATGGTGTTGGAAGAAGTTGCTCAAGTTTAGAACATATCTAGTAAGGGGGATGCCATACAAAATTGCTGATGTGAATGTCTTTGCAGTTGATATCTGCTGGAGTTCGCCTCGACGAATACCCTGCAGTTGTTTCAACCAACAAGACCGTGGGTAAATTGGTTACATTTAAGGAGCGGTCCCTTTAAGTTTCCCAAGAATTTATTCATCCTTTAGTTGGCTATATTAGAGAGCCTATCCCATTGATAGACCATGGTGGCAAAAAGGTAATAGAGCTTCTATCCTTCCGGATCTCGATGAGCAAGAATGCCATGGTCATTTATTTTTTCTGTGTCCATTTTTGAATGATGTGTTCACTTGTCAAGAGGAAGGTGCGATTCTGCTGGCCACATACGGACTATCAACAACGAATACAATGGCTGCGAGGAGTAATGTCATGATTACAACAGGTATTTAACTTGACAAGTTACTAGTGGAAGTTACTATACCAGTATTGTGAAAAATTTAGTGGCTACATACTTTCTTAACTATAAATTATGGATTACTGCTTTATTGATATTGTAATTAGAGACACAATGTTAATGAATTGTTTCACTAACTATCACAATTTGATGACGATAATTACACGTTTTAAGCAGGTGCCTAATAGTATACTGATCCATCCACTTGAAAATTTAGATAGTTGAAAAATTTTAAATATGATTTACAATTAGTCACACGAATACTTAACGTACATCAATAATTTACTTAATAGCAAAGTTGTCATCTAAAAGAACTCACAGGTTTAGGAAGTGCTCCAATTTTATTTTTACATTGTTCATCATGTCAGGAGAAAATAAAAGTGGGTCACTTCTCTTATGAGCTAAACTCCCAATAAATTGTAGTTAGTCTTCAAGAGGCTAATTGAAACAAAAATTTTATTCTCAACTAAAAAGTATATGAAATTGATGTGAAAGAAACTGATTAAGCAGACTGGGCAGTAGTGGCACACACTGGTGGATTCTGCTTGCCGACAAATTTGGGTTTGACATTGGCACATTTGGTGGTGATAGGACCTTGATTTCCATTATATGTAAGATCAATGTCACCCACCTCTACATTCTCGCATGGCTTAAGACCACTGCAAATAAACGTCACCGCCTCTGCAGTATTTGTCGTGCCCCGTACGTTCTTAATGCTGACGTTAGTGATCTTGATAGATGATGGTCTCTGTAAAATAATCAACAAATAAAATATAATCAGTATACTAAGAGTCTAAATTATTTTAAAATGAAGGGTTAGAAAATTTGGATCACAAATTGAGAAACTTACATCTTTTTTGCAAAGATTGTGTGGACAATATTCTTGATCAATGATAATGGGACTGCTAACATTATCCATGATTAAATCTTCAAAATGCAAATCACTGACAGTCAACGTTGCTGGGGCAGAGGGCCATGTCTTCACCCTGACGCCATTTGTTGTGCCAATAAAGGTGCAATTTGTCACATATATCCCTTGCACATCCTTTTCTTCTGCATACCCACCAAGGCTTCCAACGCTAATACCGTGTCCTGGACCACAAGTTACATTCTGGATGTGAATTTCTTTGCTCTCGTCTCCAATTGAGACACAATCATCTCCTGTTTTTATGATGGAATCTTTGATATTGATCATCGTGTCACGACCCAGATGGATACCATCAGTGTTTGGGCTATCTCCAGGGGCTGAAACTGTGAATCGGAGGAACGTGACATTATGGCTCGATATACAATTCACGTGGAAATTCTTGCTATCTTTCGTGGTCACATCACGAATTATGGAGTTGTTCACGAAATTGAAGCTAAGATTCTGCACAAATGCATGTGATTATGGGTTGTTAATTTGTATACCTATTCTACTTGAAATAATTGAGGATATATAAGGAGGTAGGTCTTACCATAGGAAGCTTGGCGCAATTTTTATTTTTGTGGCAATCGTTTTGCTTCCAGGCTTCCTGTCCTCGACCATCAAAAACTCCACCACCAGAAAGGGTGAAATAATTGACATAATTGATAGTAATCCATTCCCCTTCTTTATTAGGCAATTGACCTGGATTGGCTTGCAAGGTTCCTTGGACTTGAAGCTCGATAGGGGCCTTATTGGGGCCTAATAATTTTACCTGACTAAGTGACCAAGTTCCTCCTGGTATCACTATGGTACTTGGGGAAGTTGAATTGCATGTCTCCTTCCAAGCATCCATTAGAGCCTAATATGCAAATGCGTGTTATTTTTCAAGAATTATATTTTTGTATGAAGAAAAAATTAACTGTTGAACATAAATACGGTAGTTAATACGGATTAAACCTGACTGATATCTCCACCAGATTTCGCACCATACTTTGTGATATCATATGTCACGGGGCCCTGGGCATTAACATTGATTGCCAACAAAGGCAAAAAGAACATAATTGTAATGAAGTTTATTGCCATTGCCTTCTTAATATTTTATTGATGTTGATGTACTTAATAATGTAAGTTCTTTGCATACATTAACTATGAATTTATAGTAATAGTACACTATTGAGTGCCAATCAGTAACCGATCTGATTAGTTTCAGGGATAGAGATTACTCAATTTTGTGGTTGAACAAGTTTGTCGCACCAAAAAGCACCATCCTTGAATACATATAACTAAAAATCTATGAATAGAAAACAAATATGTTTTTCAATATCATTTTACTTAGTACATAGCTTTTGTTGATGTTACTGCATCATATATTTTAAAAATATGAATAATTTAAATGTTTTTATGTTGCATAACTACAGATACATATATAACTATAATAATCCTATAATAAAACACAAATCATATAATTGCTTATACCAAAGTAACTATAAGGCTAGCGTTCGATAAATGTTAATCATGAAAAGATTTGGACGATATATTTCTATATTATATTATTTTATGTTATAAAAAATTATTATTAATAATAATAATTAGTATTATGTTTTTTTTATTTGTTATAGAAGTTTGAGTAACGTCAAATGTATTAGGTTGTCTTAAGTTTTTTCTAGTGACCAAATTAGAGCTAATAAAAAAACACAATGTATTTAATACTTTATGTCTAATTTATTATATAAGATCATTAATTAAATTCTCATTGTATGATCATTAACTAAATTTTTATAATGCTTAATGTATTGAATTACTTGACCTACTAGAGTTGTCGTATTATTGTAAGATAAATGATTAGTAAATGAAATTTCTCATTCTTTGTTCTCTTTTATTCCCCCACCTTAGTAGTACTCCTCAATTTATTTATTTTTTATAGAAGCAAAAATTATATAATTTACATCAACATTGTAAGAAATTAAGCAATACAACGTTCCGATCAATACATAAATATAATTAAAAACAAAGTGAATTACAAAAAACTCACCTAAAGTGTGATAAATACCACAAATCCAGTAGGACACACACGTTGGTAGTCCCAAGTAGTAATATGGCTGTTGAGGACTCTAATCTCGCGACAGAGGAGGCGGGTACTGACGGCGATAGAGTAATGGGTGATGCAATTAAATAAACATTTGACTTCTCTTAGTTCCTAAAGTTGGCGGAGCAAGTTATTGATCGAGGAGATTTTGACTCCTTCGCAATTTTTTAGAGCCTTCAATCAAAGTGGGTGGATAGGTTTTGGGGGCAGGGGATCCATCTTCTGGTTCACGCAGCAATGCACAACGCTGCCCCAGTCCTGACCCACGTGTTGTTAACCTAGAAGTGGACCATGCGTTTAGTGAAGACAATATACAGACTGGGGTTGATGTAAACCACAAACCAGGCCCTACAGATCCACCTGCTTTGGAATTAGAAGATGCACAGGATGACTCAATGCCATAAAATTCTAATGTCAACCGGGGAGGGGGGGGGGGGTTTAGTCTCCCTATAGCTGGGGAATGTAGTAAAGAGAAGGAGATTTATGTATACAATATTTTCAACTCCTTGATGCAGTAAAGCATGAGGACGTCGGTTCGACCTAAGACCCTAAAAGACGCAGTGCCTCTTATGGTGTATCATGATCCTAGCAACTTGTTAGAATGTTAGAGGTCTCAGCCATCGAGACCATCAGCTAGTGGTGAAGGAATTAGTATGTGGATTTTGTTTAGAGTTCTGTAGGTTGCTCGAAACTAGGGTTACACAATGTAGTGTCAACGGGGTGCAGGGTGGCATAGTTTACAATAGGTCCTCGTTTGCTAGTTAGTCAGGCCCCGGTAATCATATATGGCTTACCTGGGATGCCTCGAAGCTGAATGTTAATATTTTGCTACTAATAGCAACTCATTCGTTGTAGGGAGTTCACTTACAGATTGCACGACACATGTTTGATATTGGTCTGCTATAGAAACAATGAGCATAGTGAATGAATGACCTTTGGATTACTGTATTGCAGCTAACTAAGGGAATAGAGGCCAAGCTGTGGTTAGTTTTTAGTGACTTTAATATGGTATGAGATATGAGTGAAACTTATGGACTAGCTGCCAAGAAGTTCCAGACATGTATTTTGCACTATGGATTTGTTTACTTGCCTATGCGAGGAATCGCATTTACATGGCACAACATAAGCAAGGGATCCATAGTTTATGGAAATGTTTGATAAAGTATTATTCAAGGAGACCTGGTTAGCAAGGTGGCCTTCCAGTTCATATCTCAGCAGCACCCCACGTACCTATTATCACTTACCGTTGCTTTTACAAGTGGAGGGTAGGGCAGGAGCCGTGATTGTTAAATTTGATAATTATCTAGATAATTTCCCAGGGTTCCTTTCTTTAGTGTCAGGGGTCCGGAGACACCACATTCATGGCACATCTATGTACTCGTTTACTAGAAAAACTGAAGTAATTGAAAGCAATATTCCCAAAGCAACACCAACAGAAGAGGGACCTCAATACTAATGTTCACTTGGTTAGTGAGTTCCTTACTTAGGTGCAGGAGCTGCTACATCCAATTATATTAGAGTTGGAACGTTATTGTAGGATGATTCACACCTAAGTCGTTAAGCTGGAGCATGCAATGTTACAACAACAGGCCAAGATGCAATGACTCAAAGGGGGAGCCCCTCATTATGTCAAGGTTGAAGCTCACTACATATCAACTGCTCTTGCTTAAGTTTGATATGGGGATAGCTAGTTGGGGAAGCATGGCCTAGCGTTTGCAGCTCGGACTCAACAGATCCGATCAGTGACTAACATCATGAGTGTGTACTGGGAGAGTGCGCTTCTTTTTTCACACGGATTAATCAGGTCTGTGGAAAGAAAGCTTTGAAATTATTATGGCAAAGATGTCGTGACACGGGTTATGCTAAGGTGGCAAAACACCAGGGGGGCTCACCCAAAGATGAGGGATGGATGGGTATTAGCAACATTCATCACATGAATATGGTTTTGATGATCAATTATCTATGGCAAGTGGTGACGAATCAAGAGGGATTCATTCGGGGTAACTTGGATCCTCCACTATAGAATGAGGAGTCAGTCCATCTGGACTGTGAATAGCAGCACTGGATCATGGTGTTGGAAGAAGCTGCTCAAGTTTAGAACATATCTAGTAAGGGGGATGCCATACAGAATTGCTGATGTGAATGTCTTTGCAGTTGATATATGTTGGAGTTCGCCTCGACGAATGCCCTGCAGTTGTTTCAACCAACAGGACCGTGCCTAAATTGGTTACATTTAAGCAGCGATCCCTTTACGTTTCCCAAGAATTTATTCACCCTTTAGTTGGCTATATTAGAGAGCATATCCCATTGATAGACCATGGTGGCAAAAAGGTAATAGAGCTTCTATCCCTCAGGATCTCGATGAGCAAGAATGCCATGGTCATTTATTTTTTCTATGTCCATTTTTGTACGATGTATTTCACTTCTCAAGAGGAAGGTGCGATTCTTCTAGCCACATACGGACTAGCAACAGCGAATACAATGGCTGCGAGCAATAATGCCATGATTACAACTGGTATTTAACTTGACAAGTTGCTAGTGGAATTTACTAAACCAGTATTGTGAAAAATTTAGTGGCTACATACTTTCTTAACTATATATTATGGGTTAATGCTTTATTGATATTGTAATAGAGACACAATGTTAATGAATTGTTTCACTAACTATCACAATTTGATGATGATTATTATACGTTTTAAGCAGGTGCCTAATAATATACTGATCCATCCACTTGAAAATTTAGATAGTTGAAAAATTTTAAATATGATTTACAATTAGTCACACGAATACTTAACGTACATCAATATTTTACTTAATAGCAAAGTTGTCATCTAAAAGAACTCACAGGTTTAGGAACTGCTCCAATTTTATTTATACATTGTTCATCATGTCAGAGGGAAATAAAAGTGGGTCACTTCTCTTATGACCTAAACTCCCAATAAATTGTAGTTAGTCTTCAAGAGGCTAATTGAAACAAAAATTTTATTCTCAACTAAAAAGTATATGAAATTGATGTGAAAGAAACTGATTAAGCAGACTGGGCAGTAGTGGCACACACTGGTGGATTCTGCTTGCCGACAAATTTGGGTTTGACATTGGCACAATTGGTGGTGATAGGACCTTGATTTCCATTATATGTAAGATCAATGTCACCCACCTCTACATTCTCGCATGGCTTAAGACCACTGCAAATAAACGTCACCGCCTCTGCAGTATTTGTCGTGCCCCGTATGTTCTTAATGCTGACGTTACTGATCTTGATAGATGATGGTCTCTGTAAAATAATCAACAAATAAAATATAATCAGTATACTAAGAGTCTAAATTATTTTAAAATGAAGGGTTAGAAAATTTGGATCACAAATTGAGAAACTTACATCTTTTTTGCAAAGATTGTGTGGACAATATTCTTGATCAATGATAATGGGACTGCTTACATTATCCATGATTAAATCTTCAAAATGCAAATCACTGACAGTCAACGTTGCTGGGGCAGAGGGCCATGTCTTCACCCTAACGCCATTTTGTGTGCCAATAAAGGTGCAATTTGTCACATATATCTCTTGCACATCCTTTTCTACTGCATACCCACCAAAGCTTCCAACGCTAATACCGTGTCCTGGACCACAAGTTACATTCTGGATGTGAATTTCTTTGCTCTCGTCTCCAATTGAGACACAATCATCTCCTGTTTTTATGATGGAATCTTTGATATTGATCATCGTGTCACGACCCAGATGGATACCATCAGTGTTTGGGCTATCTCCAGGGGCTGAAACTGTGAATCGGAGGAACGTGACATTATGGCTCAATATACAAATCACGTGGAAATTCTTGCTATCTTTCGTGGTCACATCACGAATTATGGAGTTGTTCACGAAATTGAAGCTAAGATTCTGCACAAATTCATGTGATTATGGCTTGTTAATTTGTACACCTATTCTACTTGAAATAATTGAGGATATATGAGGAGATAGGTCTTACCATAGGAAGCTTGGCGCAATTTCTGTTTTTGTGGCAATCGTTTTGCTTCCAGGCTTCCTGTCCTTGATCATCAAAAACTCCACCACCAGAAAGGGTGAAATAATTGACATAATTGATTGTAATCCATTCCCCTTCTTTATTAGGCAATTGACCGGGATTAGGATTGGCTTGCAAGGTTCCTTGGACTTGAAGCTCGACAGGGGCCTTATTGGGGGCTAATAATTTTACCTGACTAAGTGACCAAGTTCCTCGTGGTATCACTATGGTACTTGGGGAAGTTGAATTGCATGCCTCCTTCCAAGCATCCATTAGAGCCTAACATGCAAATGCGTGTTATTTTTCAAGAATTATATTTTTGTATGAAGAAAAAATTAACTATAGAACATAAATACGGTAGTTAATACGGATTAAACCTAACTGATATCTCCACCAGATTTCGCGCCATACTTTGTGATATCATATGTCACGGGGCCCTGGGCATTAACATTGATTGCCAACAAAGGCAAAAAGAACAGAATTGTAATGAAGTTTATTGACATTGCCTTGTTAATATCTTATTGATGTTGATGTACTTAATAATGTAAGTTCTTCACATACATTAACTATGAATTTATATAGTAATAGTAAACTATTGAGTGTCATCATTAACTGATCCTAACTATTTTCAGGGATAGTGATTACTTAATTTTGTGTTTGGACTAGTTTGTCGCACCCAAAAGCGCCATCTTTGAATACATATAACTATCAATCTATAAATAGAAAACAAATGTGTTTTTGCATATCATGTTACTTAGTACATACTTTTTGTTGATGGTACTGGATCTTACATTTTCTACATTTATTTTTAAAAATATGAATAATTTGAATGTTTTTACGTTGCTTGACTTTTTAACTACATATATATATATAACTATTATAATCCTATAATAAAACACGAATCATTTAATTGCATATACCAAAGTAAGCTTATGCCTACAGTTTGATCAAATGTTAATCATGAAAAGACTTGGATGTTTACTGGAATTTAATTAAAATTATTACCGATTAATCTATATATTTCTATATTATATTATTTTATATTATAAAAAATTATTATTAATAATATGAATTAGTATTATGTTTTTTTATTTGTTATAGAAGTTTGAGTAACGTCAAATGTATTAGGTTGTTTTAAATTTTTTTGTGGTGACCAAATTAGAGCTAATAAAAATACACAACATATTTAATACTATATGTCTAATTTATAATACAAGTTCATTAATTAAATTCTTTTATAATGTTTAATGTATTGAATTACTTGACCTACTAGAGTTGTGGTGTTATTGTAAGATAAATTATTAGCAAATGAAATTTCTCATTCTTTGTTCTTTTTATTCCCCCACCTTATTATTACTCTTTAATTTATTTATTTTTTATAGAAGCTAAAATTATATTATTTACATCAATATTCTAATAAATTGAGCAATACAATGGTTCGATCAATACGTAAATATAACTAAACACAATAAAGTGAATTACAACAAACTCACCTAAAGTGAGACAAATACCACGAATCCAATGAGACTAGAATCTATAATCTCAAACTTATTCATCGAACATCAACCTTAACAATTAACCATTTACCATGCTTTTCGATCCACACGTTACACACACACGCGCGTAGGTCGTCCTAGTAGTAGTATGGCTGTTGAGGACTCTAATCTTGCAGCGAAGGAGGCGGGTACTGACGACGATAAGGTAGTGGGTGATGCAATATATGAGACATTCAACTTCTCTTAGTTCCTAAAGTTGGTGGAGCAAGTTATTGATCAAGGAGATTTTGACTCCTTTGCAACTTTGGAGAGCCTCCGATCGAAGTGGGCGGAAAGGTTTGGAAGTGCAGGCGATCCATCTTCTGGTTCACGCCGCAACGCACAACGCTGCCCCAGTCTTGACCCACTTGTTGTTAACCAAGGAGTGGACCATGTGCTTGGTGAAAACAGATTCACCTACTTTGGAATTAGAAGATGCACAGGATGACACAATCCCACAAAATTCAAATCTGCAAGATTCCTTTGAGAATGCACATTCATGCAAGTTCGACTGACGAAACATTCACCAATTCATCAAGAAGAACATTGTGATACATTACTCTAGAGACTCAAAAGGGCGAGATTGTTATACACCTTTCCTCAATTGAATTGTGGAAGAATCCAAGAAATGGATTGCAATGGTGGTTGGTTATTTTTAGTGCAAGAAGCCTTTTATCCAACCCCTCAACGCATTTCTTCGATCAATATGGCCGGTAGTGAAGGATGTCATTAGCAATATTATGGCTTCTATTTTTGTCGGTTTAACACCATTGTTGCCATGGAAGAGGTGATCGGGGGTGGGGGGGCGCTAGTTGTTCTAGGGGCAGTCCATTATTTTTCAATGATGGAAGTCGAGAATGGCGTTATATAAGCATAGTCACTCTTAAGTCCCTATTTGGATCAGGCTGCGTATTTTTCGGTGGAATACTGGATAGAGGAAAGGTTTAGATTAGTTGCTAGCAGCATTGGGCAACCGTTATATGCCGACGCAGTCACTAAGAGCATGTAATTGGCTAAACTATGCTCTTGTTTGCATAATGCTTGATTATAGCTCCAAATTACCTAAGCACCTGGCGATTCTTATGCCCTCAACAAATGGGGGTCAGGAAACTCCATGCAAGGTAGAGATAGAATATGAGTGGGTGCCTTCGCGCTGCATAAGGTATCGCTCTCTAAGGCATGGAGTGGCCCGGTTCCCTATGGTAAAGCAACCTGTTAAGAAGCCGGTAGTAGTCTATGGGCAAAGACATACATCAAGATTGGCTAGGATAACATCTAAGGAGGTAGCACCAGCGCATGCGTTGTTGTCCAGGTCAACTGTGGCACCATGTTGGCAGCTGAATGTATGGACATGCAGATTAAAGAGGATGCTATAGTAAAGGATGAGAACGTCGGTTTGACCTAGGGCCTAAAACACACAGTGCCTCTTATGGTGCAACATGATCCCAGCAACTTGTTAGACTGTTAGAGATCTCAACTGTCAAGACCATCAGCTAGCGGTGAAGCAATTGGTATGTGAGTTTCGTTTACAGTTCTGTGGGTTGCCCGAAACCAGGGTTACACAATGCAATGTTAACAGGGTGCAGGGTGGCATATTTTACATTTGGTCCTAGTTTGCTAGTTAGCCGGACCCCAATAATCGTATATAGCTTACTTGGGATGCCTCTAAGCTGAATGTTGATATTTTGTTGTTCATAGTAACTCATTCATTCTAGGGAGTTTGTATATGATTGCACGACACATGTTTGATATCGGTCTTGTATAAAAATAATGAGCATAGTGAATGAAGGGACCTTTGGAGTACTGTGTTGCAGCTAACTGAGGGTATAGAGGACAAGTTGTGGTTAGTTTTTGGTGACTTTAATACGGTATTTGATATGAGTGAAATCTGTGGACTTGCAGCCGAGAAGTTTCAGACATGTATTTTGCACTGTGGGCTTGTAAACTTGCCTATGCGAGGAATGGCATTTACATGGCACAACAGAAGCAAGGGGGTCCATAGTTTATGGAAATATTTGGATAAAGTATTGTTCAATGAAACATGGTTAGAAAGGTGGCCTTCTAGCCCATATCTTTACAGCACCCCACGTAGCTCTGATCACTCGCTATTGGTTTTACTAGTGGTGGGTAGGGTAGAGCTTGGAGTTTTAAATTTGATAATATCTAGCTAAGTCTCCAGGGTTTCTTTCTTCAGTGTCAGGGGTCCAGAGGCACCATATCCATGTCACATCTATGTATTCGGTTACCATGAAACTGAAATTATTGAAACTGATATTCCCAGAGCAACGACGACAGAAGAGGGGCCTCACTACTAATGTTCACTTGGTTAATGAGTTCCTTAAGTAGGTGCAAGAGCTACTACATCTAATTCTATTAGAGTTAGAACGTTATTGTAGGATTATTCATACCTAGGCCGTTAATGTACCAAAATCTTCTTTCGAAAGGTGGCAGTCAAAAGAGCAATATAAAAAGTGTTTCAAATCTATAATGGCCAAAAAGTTATGCTTACTGAGCTAGGAAGTCCATGGGAGTTTGTATATTACTATCAGACGTTGCTAAGTAGGCAGAGGAGAGCACTATCTATTAATTTGGACCATTTGAGGTGTTGGATTATGCATACTCCTTCGGAGGAGGATGCTCAAACACTGATTATGCCACTAAGGAAAAAGAAATTCAAAGTGGTTTATTACTCCAGGGTGCTAGAGAATTGAGGCAGGGGGATCCCCTATCTCCTTACCTCTCTATCCTTATTATGGAGGCCCTCCACTGTTGAATATTAGGTCGGGTTAGTAGACCCGTGACCCAATATGCTTCTGTATTTAAGATAGATTTTGAGTCTCTTAAATAAATGTAGGGATAAGGACTCCACTGAAATACACCCTATCTAAAATAACCCTATTTGAGATAGAGTTTGTAGTCTTTAAAATATATATTGGGATATTGACTCCTCTTAAAGATAGTATTGTATACACCTAAAAATAGGATACCTAGTTGTGATCAAAGATTTGCAGAAACACAAATATTACACAAATGAATTGATCATAATACTCTCTCCATATACTCTCTCTAATTTTCTCTCGATATTCTTTCTTGGAGAATCACCATGGATCCTTGGATTTGAGGTGCGTAAATGAGTGGGTTACTCTAGTAGTAATTTACCGTGGTGAGCAAGGGATGTTCATGGTTTCCACAATCAAGGCATGGGCTTCTAGACTAGCCAAATTCAGATACGTGGATCGACATACTTTCGTTGCTAAAAGTTATTCGATCCACATTATGTCCCAATGTGTTAATTATTAATTACCATGCACATATATTATTTATCATATGCGAGATTTTTATTTATTAGTTGAAAGAATGTCCATATGTCATATTACAAAATCATATTGCAACATTCTATGGAGTTCAATGACTTATTCTATAACATTGGAAATGCTAGATCTAAGAATTGTGTGAAAGAATCAGTATGGTCCGAGAGCGCGGTGGAAGTGTGAAATAATAAAAAAAAACTAAAACGGTTCAAAAGAGTGTTCCTTTTGAAATTCCGGAACATTCGATGTTTGTCAAAAGCATAATAATAATATTCAAGCATGCTAGACATGTGGCTAGAGGATGAAACAAAAGGCACAGAAATGTAAGATGAAACTTTACCTTTTTGTTTCTATAGATGAGCAGCAATATGTGTTGTTCCCTTTATGTTCCCGTTCCGTTCAGTTGAGAATTCAAGCTATATTTCCTCTAAGTTGTCCACACCATAAAATGGAATAGATATAGTTCTTTTTCTATTGCTAGATAGAACAAAGAACAAGAAGAAAAACAACTCCAAACAAACACTATTGTTTAGTGCTTTTAGGTTGTTTTATGTTCTAACTTGAATTCAATTCAATATAGAACAAAAGGAGAATTTTCAAGAGAAAAAGAGAGCAACATTCGTGGCTTAGGGGGTAGGTTATGTTGGATATGTATGGAGTTTTGTACACATACAATTCAATTCGAAATTGAATAACTATCAAGTTTGCCACCAAGGCAACCTATACACCCACATGCATATAACCTCCAACCATGATGAAATAACCACTCCATCATGTTCATCATGGTGAGGAGTTAACTTGCTTCAACTTTCCTCAAATGGGCTTGGACTTCAAATATACACCGGGATTGATTTAAACAAATTAAATCAAGCTTACCCAAAGTTCATTGGACAATAATTTGTTAAATTAATTTTAGCCCAAATAAGTCCAAAGATTCATTTAATCCAATTAAATAAATCAAAGCCCAAACCCTAATTAATTGATCCAATCAAGTAATTAAGTCAAACCTAATAAATTAATCCAATTAATTTAAAGATGTTAAGCCCAAAAATTAATTAATTCCTGAACCATCATCAAATGGATTATTAAATAAATGATCCGGTCATTTATATATTCTCCTTGAATTAATTTAATCCAATTAAATTAATTCATTTCTTATCAAATCAATTCTAAATTGATTCCACCAATTCCATAGTGATTTGTATGTAACTCTTTAGGTTCACCCTTTGATAGACTTGGGCATTGTGTCCAATATAAATAATTAATTAAATCTAATTTAATTAATTATTTCTAATTAACCACTAATTGAAAAAGCCCGTTACCATGACTGCCCGTCTAGCAACGGTCTATGGCACTAGAGATTAAGTGAATGTTGGCATGAAGATTTAGGCTCTTGAGTTCCATACAAGTCCCGTCCTTCCATCAACCATCTCTCGTCCTTAATCTACAGCATGGAATTGGGCGTCGGTTCTTGTCCTCGACCAGGCACTATGTTGAATACTTCAAATGCGTTTACTCTATTGATCGACAAAGGCTACCCTTTCCCATTCAACCAATCTCTATGGCCATAGACTTAGAGAGTCTAAACCATCTCAAAGCGCATAGGAGATATATCCATCATATACTAATAGGGTATGGATTTTATCTTCAAATCCACCATTCTCACTACATACTTCAACAACACTGGACAAGCTTATAGCGATCACATCGAAGATACAGTCATCTCTTACCAGATCCAAGATATAGCCATCATATGCATGTGGCTATCATGATTCCTCAAGTCCAAGGACTAATCCTGTATTATCGGAGGTAGGAATTCAAGTCATACCGACCAAGTCTCCAAGGCTTCCATATGATGATTCGTATGAGTCAGTTCAATCAACTAACAACCTTATCAATTAATCCACTAGAATTGTATAGACATCCCATATTTGTCGCTGACGAAATATGGCACTCATCCAATAAATGCAACACTTATTGCAAGTCTCTTTAGGATTTTCGACGCCCAGTCTCGAGGTCCTCGACTTGGAATATTTTATATCAATCCTCAAAAGTTGGTCTCATAACTACCATCTAATACGCAGCCTAACTACATGGATTATTCAATTGGTTTGTAGGCATTTGTTGTGATGCTAAAACATCATTCAACGTAAATAGTAAGCACAACAAACACATGTTACCACAGATTAATGCTTATTACATTCATCAAGTTAATATCAAATTCATAAAGATTGCTAAAATAGTTCCCAAAACCGTCAATCCAATTGGCTTTTTGGTCACATATTCTAACATTGTGGATACTTGTTTTGCAAATGATCTCCTTCTCTTCTGCAAGGCGGATGTGGATTCCACTGTGGTCATTAGGGCAGTCCTGGAGATATTTTCTCAATCATCTGGTTTCCAGGCTAATCCGACTAAAAGCTAAGTCATATTCTCCAAGGTAGCAGCACAACATATACAGGGTATACTTGCAGTGTGGGTATTTCAAGAAGCCAAGCCATGCTTGGTCTTAATTACGTCAAGGTTGAAGCTCGCTGCATGCGAACCGCTCTTTCTTAAGATTGATAAAAGGATAGCTAGTCGGGTAAGCATGGCCTATCATTTGCCGCTCGAACTCATCAAATCTGACCAGTGCTTACTTTCACGAGTGTGTACTGGAAGAGTGCACTTTTTTTTTTTTTTTGCCATAGGGATTAATAAGGGCTTTGGAAAGTAAGCTTTAAAAATTATTATGGAAAAGATGTACTGACTCGGGTCATGCTAAGGTGGCAAAACACCAATTGGGGTCGCCCAAGGGGGAGGGAGGGTTGGGCATTACCAATATTCGTCTCATGAATATGGTTTTGATGATCAAGCATCTTTGGCAAATGGTTACGTAGCAAGAGGGATCCATTTGGGTAACTTGGATCCTCCACTATAGAATGAGGAATTAGTCCATCTATACAATGAATAGCACTGGATCATGGAATTGGAAGAAGCTGCTCAAGCTTTGAAAATATCTAGTAACCGGGGTGCAGTAAAAGTTGCTGATGGGAATGCATTTGCAGTTGATATCTGTTGGAGTTCGCCTATAGGGCAGCTCACCACGACAGATGCCCCGCAGTTGTTTCGACCAACAGAACCACGGGTAAATTGGTTACATTTAAGCAGCGGTCCCTTTAAGATTCCCAAGAATTTATTCATCCTTTAGTTGGGTATATTAGATAGCATATCCCATTGAATATACCATGGTGGCAACAAGGTAATAGAGCTTGTATCATTTGTGATCTCGATGAGCAAGAATGCCATAGTCATTTATTTTTTCAATGTCCGTTTTCTGCACGATGTGTTACACTTCTCAAGAGAAAAGTGTGATTCTGCTCAGCGAATACAATGATCGCAAGTAGTAATGTCATGATTCGAACAGCTATTTAACTTGACAAGTTACTAGTGGAAGTTACAAGACCAGTGTTCTGAAAAACTTAGTGGGTACATTAACATAATTTCTTAACTATAAATTATGGATTCTTGCTTTAGTGATATTTTAATTAGAGACATATTGTTAATAAAATGTTTAACTAACTATCACAACTTGCGGACGATAATTATACGTTTTAAGCAAGTGCCTAACAATATATTGATCCATCCACTTGAAAATTTACATAGTTTATCAAAAAATTTAAATATGATTTACAATTAGCAACACGAATATTTAACGTACATCAATAATTTACTTAATAGCAAAGTTTGCATTTAGATAGCCTCACTGGTTTAGGAACTGCTCCAATTTTATTCTTACGTTGTTTATCATGTCAGGGGGAAATAAAAGTGGGTCAGTTCTCTTATGACCTAAACTCCCAATAAATTGTAGTTAGTCTTTAAGAGGCTAATTGAAACAAAAATTTTATTCTCAACTAAAAAGTATATGAAATTGATGTGAAAGAAACTGATTAAGCAGACTGGGCAGTAGTGGCACACACTGGTGGATTCTGCTTGCCGACAAATTTGGGTTTGACATTGGCACATTTGGTGGTGATAGGACCTTGATTTCCATTATATGTAAGATCAATGTCACCCACCTCTACATTCTCGCATGGCTTAAAACCACTGCAAATAAACGTCACCGCCTCTGCAGTATTTGTCGTGCCCCCTACGTTCTTAATGCTGACGTTACTGATCTTGATAGATGATGGTCTCTGTAAAATAATCAACAATTAAAATATAATCAGTATACTAAGAGTCTAAATTATTTTAAAATGAAGGGCTAGAAAATTTGGATCACAAATTGAGAAACTTACATCTTTTTTGCAAAGATTGTGCGGACAATATTCTTGATCAATGATAATGGGACTGCTAACATTATCCATGATTAAATCTTCAAAATGCAAATCACTGACAGTCAACGTTGCTGGGGCAGAGGGCTATGTCTTCACCCTAACGCCATTTTGTGTGCCAATAAAGGTGCAATTTGTCACATATATCCGTTGCACATCCTTTTCTTCTGCATACCCACCAAGGCTTCCAACGCTAATACCGTGTCCTGGACCACAAGTTACATTCTGGATGTGAATTTCTTTGCTCTCGTCTCCAATTGAGACACAATCATCTCCTGTTTTTATGATGGAATCTTTGATATTGATCATCGTGTCACGACCCAAATGGATACCATCAGTGTTTGGGCTATCTCCAGGGGCTGAAACTGTGAATCGGAGGAACGTGACTAGCTCGATATACAATTCACGTGGAAATTCTTGCTATCTTTCGTGGTCACATCACGAATTATGGAGTTGTTCACGAAATTGAAGCTAAGATTCAGCACAAATACATGTGATTATGGGTTGTTAATTTGTATACCTATTCTACTTGAAATAATTGAGGATATATAAGGAGGTAGGTCTTACCATAGGAAGCTTGGCGCAATTTCTATTTTTGTGGCAATCGTTTTGCTTCCAGGCTTGCTGTCCTTGACCATCAAAAACTCCACCACCAGAAAGGGTGAAATAATTGACATAATTGATAGTAATCCATTCCCCTTCTTTATTAGGCAATTGACCGGGATTAGGATTGGCTTGCAAGGTTCCTTGGACTTGAAGCTCGATAGGGGCCTTATTGGGGCCTAATAATTTTACTTGACTAAGTGACCAAGTTCCTCGTGGTATCACTATGGTACTTGGGGAAGTTGAATTGCATGCCTCCTTCCAAGCATCCATTAGAGCCTAACATGCAAATGCGTGTTATTTTTCAAGAACTATATTTTTGTATGAAGAAAAAATTAACTATAGAACATAAATACGATAGTTAATACGGATTAAACCTGATTGATATCTCCACCAGATTTCGCGCCATACTTTGTGATATCGTATGTCACGGGCCCCTGGGCTGTAACATTTATTGCCAACAAAGGCAAAAAGAAGAGAATTGTATTGAAGTTTATTGCCATTACCTTCTTAATATTTTATTGATGCTATTGTACTTAATAATTTAAGTTCTTCGCATACATTGATTATGAATTTATAGTAATAATACACTGTTGAGTGCCATCTTTTACGATCCTGACTATTTTCATGGATAGAGATTACTCAATTTTGTGGGTGACCTAGTTTGTCGCACCAACCAAACACCATCTTTGAAAACATATAACTAACAATCTATGAATAGAAAACAAATGTGTTTTTGCATATCATGTTACTCAGTACATAGCTTTTGTTGATGTTATCGTATTACATATTTTATACTTATATTTTAAAAATATGAATAATTTGAATGTTTTTATGTTGCACAAAAGTTAGCTATTGATATATATATATATAACTATTATAATCCTATAATAAAATAGAAATCAATTTAATTGCATATACCAAAGTAACTTTAAGCCTAGCATTTGATCAAATGTTAATCATGAAAAGACTTGATGTTTGTAGGAATCGAATAAAAATTAATACCGATTAATCAATATACTTCTATATTATATTATTTTATATTATTAATATTATTATTATTATTATTATTATTATTATTATTATTATTATTATTATTATTATTATTATTATATTTCTTTTATTTGCTATAGAAGTTTGAATAACGTAAAATGTATTAGGTTGTTTAAGTCGTATAGTTTGAAGGATAATCTGACTAAAAGCCAAGTCATATTCTCCATGGTAACAGCACAACATAAACAGGATATACTTACACTGTTGGGCTTTCAAGAAGGTTCCTTCGATCAAATTTTTAGGTTTGCCTTTCATTATGTTGAGATTGAAGCTCACTAACTGACTGCTCTTGCTTAAGCTTGATAAGAGGATAGCTAGTTGGAAAGCATGGCCTATCATTTGCGGTTCAGACGCAACTGATCTGATCTATGCTAATCTTAATGAGTGTATATTTGGGAGAGTGCGATTTTGTTTGCCGCGGGGATTAATAAGGGCGTTGGAGAGAAAGCTTTGAAAATTATTCTGGCAAGGAGGCACTGGCCAGGGGCATGCCAAGGTAGCATAATACCGGGTGTTGTCGCCCAAGGAGGAGGAAGGGTTGGGCATTACCAATATCCGTCACATGAATATGGTTTTGATGATCAAGCATCTATAGAAAGTGGTGACGAAGCAAGAGGGATCAATTTAGGTAACTTGGATCCTCCACTATAGAATGAGGAATCAGTCCATCTGTACTGTGAACAACAACACTGGATCATGGAGTTGGAGGAAGCTGCTCAAGCTTAAAACATATCTAGTAATGGGGGTCAGTACAGAATTGTTGATGGGAATACGTTTACAGTTTATATCTGCTGGAGTTCCCCTTCAGAGCAGTTCACCACGATTGATGCCCGCCAACTTTTTCAACGATCCAGATTAGTTTCTTTCTAATCCAGTAATGAAGTTTATTTGTAAATAGTATAAAATTATTAACTAACGAAAGACATAATTAGAATAAATCTTGAAACTTAAGAAAAATAAACTTTGATTTTGCATGTAACCTATGGTGCTAGATTCTCTTTTTGTTCAATTTTTATGTTTTTTATCTTCAAAATATTTTTTTATTTTTTTCTATTTTAATACATTTTATAGTCTAATCATGTAAATGTACTTTTAATTTTTATATAATAAATAAACAAAAAAATTTAGCTCTTAAAATTGATTACCCTATCATATTTCTCTTTTCAAGACTTCTCTTCAGACACCATAAGAAACTGCAAATCAACATCTCTATAGGTATTTTTTTGGTATTTTTCTTTCACAATATCTCTCTTATTTTTATTTTCTGAAAATACAAAAAAAAAATCCTAATTTATCCAAAAAAAAAAAAACATGCTGAGTGTTTTGACTGATCTCGTTATTCTTCTTGTGCATCCTTTTACGAAAATATTGCCAAATCAACTTTCATAGGAACAAAACTTCTGGGCCTTTACACATAAAGTATGAAAATTGAAATTAGACCCTTATTACTAACTAGTACTATTTGAGTCTAATAATATATAGCGTTAATTATATTTTGTCATTCGAACTATGATCATTATTACACTTTGGCATTTAATTTTTTTTTTTATACCAACTTATCATCTCAACTTTACGAAATTTTACACTTTGTCATTTATAACTATCTTTAAACTAAGGTTTTTTGTCAAAGAAACATCACATGTAATACATATGTGATATTTAAGAATTATGTTATGTGATATTTTTCACATATACACAGCATATAATGTTTTTCCAGCAGCAAAATACACAAAAGAAATACTCATATATGGCTAAGTGCAAATTTCATAAAGTTCATATGATAAGTTGACAGAAAAAAAAAATTCGATAGCAAAGTGTAAAAATCAACATAATTCGAATGGTAAAATGTAATTTTTCATAATATATATTTTTTATGTATCACGATGAATTTGGAAGGCCACTTCTACACTAAAAGAAGAATAATATGTCTAGCCATTTTATGATATCTATGAATTTTAAATATATATTTCCACAAAATATTTGGGTCACAAATTGAGAGACTTACATCATTACAAAGATTGTGTGGATAATATTTTTGATCAATGATAACGGGACTACTGACATTATCCATAATTAAATCTTCAAAATACAAATCAGTGACACTCAACTGGCTGGGGCAGAGGGCCATGTCTTCACCGTGACGCCATTTTGTGTGCCAATGAAGGTGCAGTTTTCACATATGTCCCTTGCACATCCTTTTCTTCTGTATACGCCCCAAGACTTCCGACGCTAATACCGTGACCTGGATCACAAGTTACATTCTGGATGTGAACTGCTAGGATAGATGACCAAAAAGTCAATTAGATTGGTCTGGATGTATTCTATTCTTACAATTAACCAATATTATGTAATATTACTTTTAGGTGAACAACATGAGTATTCGCTTATTTGGCATTTACTTTGTTGTGCTCATTTCGTATATTTGCATCTACTTGAACATCACAACAAAACACACAAACCAATTCGCAACCGTGCAATTGAGCATGCTTTAGATGGTGGTCATGAAACCAACTACCAAAAGGTTGGGCAGAAACGTTCCAAGTCGAGGACCTCGAGATTAGGCATCGAGAGTCCTATGGAGACTTATGCTAAGAGCCGCATTCAATTAGTGGGTACCGTGTTTCATCAGTGACAGACGTGGGGCGTC
Organism: Sesamum indicum; assembly: GCF_026168435.1. Lineage (NCBI taxonomy): Eukaryota > Viridiplantae > Streptophyta > Magnoliopsida > Lamiales > Pedaliaceae > Sesamum > Sesamum indicum. The sequence goes on along the minus strand of NC_142669.1, from coordinate 13,596,697 downwards.
TATGAAATCTTGTGGGTTGATTGACTAGGTGTCGAATCAACTAACTAACTAGTGGGGATTGTCATATGGAAGCCTCGAAGGCTTGGTCAGTATGACTCAAATCCCGATCCATAGTACGGGAGCAGTCCTCATACTTGAAAAATCATGACAGTCACGTGCATATGATGATTGTATCTTGGATCTACATGAGAGGTGATTGTGTCACAGACATGATCATCATAAGCCTTGTCCAGTACAGTCGGAGTATGTAGCAATGACGGTGAGTTCCAAGAATAGGATCCGTTCCCTATCAGCATGTGACAGAGGTATCTTCTATGCACTTGAAGTTGCGTTCACGCTTTATGAACCTATTGCCGTAGCGCACGATCCTTCAAGTGGTATTAGAGCCCGATTCAATGTAGGGGCTGATGGTTATGTGATATTAGCATGTTAACATGCTCTTTATGGCTTTTGAAGATGTTTTATCGATTTTCTTTTGGTAATTATAGGACGAAATAGCTTGTTCATTTTTTCAATTAATTGAATGATTCAAGCATGTGAAAATTTAAAATTTCTATATGGTACTTTTTTTTATTGTTTCATGATGAAGAAAAAAAAAACAAAATTGCAGCAGCATTGCCGCTGCCGCTGCACAGTGTGCATGCGGCTGGGCAAGCGCACGCTAAAGGCCGATGGTCGACGATTGGGCTATTTTTCATCGTTTTTTTTAATTGATTTTCTGGAATTTTCTCAATTATTAATTGTATTTTTTTAATTTTTTTGAATAAAATCTTTTAAAAATTAAAATTACATGATTAATTGGATTTATTATGTTCATTAGATGCACATGTTTTTTTATCATCCTTTTGATTGCAAATTTTGAACTTGTGTTTTCTTCATAAAAATTAATTTTATGATATTGGATATCATGGATTATGATTTTACATGGGATGTATATTATGTGGTGTATGGATGGATGATAATGGAGGTCACGACCACTTCTATGTTTATGGTTGGACTCGTATGTCCTTGTAAAGTTTTTCTTATCGCTCCCTCTCTTTTTTGCCTTGGAATAATGAGGCTTGCTATCTCCCTCATTATGTACTCCCCTAACTTCAAATAGGGGCTGCTTTTCAGTTGTAATGAGAGTAGTGTAGGATTTCTTGGTGAGGTTTTTTATTTTAAAGCAAGCCCGTGGAGGAGGAGGCCCATGGAGGAGTTAAAAGTTTCATCTATATGTTGATGGGTAAATTACTTTATTAATAGCATAGGGCCACCTTAGACTGACCACAGACTCACTACGGGCTCAGTGAGTCTCATAGGTTGGGCTCGTGATCATCCCACAGGTGTATGCTATATTATGTTACATGTGATGATCTCTTTATTGCTTTAACATTTGATCTTTATGTATGCAATATAATTATGTTACGAGGTCTCGGTCAAACACTCAAACATAACTGTCACTTGGTTGGACCAAGTTAAACATTAGGCCCAAAATGGACTTCGATCAAGATTGTCTTAATCTGTCTAAGATGTTCAGAAGCAATATGGTAGGTTGGAAGATGTTCCCTCGATAATGCTTCCCATGAAGGAAGTTTATACGATTCCTGATAGGCATATTAGATATGCCGCCACAAAAGTATTTTTTGGGACCAAGATGACTGAAGGATCCTCTATGCAAAGTCATGGTGTCAAGATGCTATCCCTTGTGGAGAAGCTCGAAAACTTTAAAGCTGGGTTTGCAATGACACATACATTAATGTGATGCTTCAATCATTTCTTCCCTTCTATCACCTATTTACCATTAACTACAACATGAATGGACTTGAGAAGTCTATTCATGAGTTAATTAATATGCTGGTGCAATATGAGGCAACGACCCACAAGTCTGCGCATGCGATATTGATAGGAGAGGCTTCGACCTCCAAGGTTAAAGGCAAGAGGGTAGGACGCTGGAGAGGAATAAGGGAAAGGAAAAAGTTGTCACAGCCACTGCTAGCGTCCAAGCACCCCTGTTGCTTTGGTGGGAAAGGAAATAATGGTGGTTCACAGCGCTCGAGGGCAAATGATGTCTGCATTCATTGCCGTGAAAAGGAACATTAGAAGAGGGAGTGCCCACAATTCCTCTCCAACCTAGGTATGTTTGTAATTGAAGTAAATATGATATCTAATTTTGCTTCTTGGGTATTGGATACCGGCTGTGGAGCTCACATCTGCAATAATTTGCAGGTGCTTGAAAGAAGTATAAGGCTACGTAAGGACGAGATGGTCCTAAGGCTTGGTGATAGCAAATCCGTGGCTACGGAAGCCGTAGGATCTCTCAACTTAGCTATTAGTGATCATATTTGGATAGAATTAAAGAACTGTTATTATGTACCGAGCATGATCAAAAATATTATTTTCGTTCCTGTGTTAGACAATGATGGTTATATGTTTAAGATCGATAAAATAGTTTTTATTTGATAATCGAGAAAGCTAGTATTATCATATGGCAAGTTGAATGCCAATATTATTGTTATAATATTGTTGTTATAAAATCTTATGAGAATGTTCTTGCAGATTTCCTGACAAGAGACGGAGGCATCTGAAGCAAGCTCCATCATGATAAGACTCAGGCACCTTTGGAAAAACATCGAGGAACTTGACAAGAAGTTCGGACAACTAGCAGTGAGTGCCCAAGTTATAGGACAAATTCAAAGAGCTAACCTAAACACTATCCAGGTCACCATAAGGAGTTCCTTGTTAGCATCCACCTCCTATGGAATGACCTACAAGAACCAATTCGGAAGACATCACCTTGGGGAATGACTCATGAGTGGAGGGAACATGACCTTAAACATAACTTTAGAGTTAGGGTTCTAAACCTGTACGTCAGATTCAAGTAGTATTCGCACAAGGCCATCGTCAGACTCTGGTGAAATGTTAACAATTGAGTCACAAGAAGTGCAAACTCCTGATGATTCAAGTCAACCCAGCACCTTTAGGCTTAAAGAGGGAGAGATTAGCCTTAGGCCTATGACAGACACTTCTAAGGTTAATATTAACGAATTGATATCTTCTTCTGCTTAGCAGGATTATCAGCAAATGTGAGAAAAATTAATTACAGGCACAACCATCATCGAAATATCTGAAAAATGTAACAAGGTCTGGATGTTAGAGGGGTCCAAACCAGAGGATGTTAGAGAATCGTACGATTTTGGAGCTCTAGCTTCAGTTCATACTTTTGTCACCCAATTTTCCGAAAATCACAAAACTCTCGAAGTGGATTAGTGAGGTGGTTTTGGACTCATAGCAAAATAACCCCAATTTAAAGAGGGGAGATATTCTGGAGATAAAATTTTATTAGTAGCTCCAGAGAATGCAAGAAGAGGGTCTCATTCAGCATTTCATTTTATGAAGTTGCAGAAGCCGGACATGATAGTTTTCAACAAAATTAAAGTTGTCTCAGGAGAAGCTCCACTGGTGTTCGCCATAGGTGAAGACGATATTTCCACTAGAAGAGCTTGGGGATTATGGGTCTGTCTCACCTAGATGGACAAAGTCAAGTATCCTTCTTAAAATATTTTCAAATAGATTAAATGAATCATTCATGTTAAACTCCATGATAGAAAAAAGCACCAAGTTTGCTAAGAGCTTGTTCGAGAAAAAGAGAATCCTGATATGGGAAAATAAGCTGCCAACAACTGAGTCTACAAGGATGAAGAGTTGCAACATATTGCATGTTGGGCAATGGCGTAACCATATATGCCCTTACTATGAGAGACAAGCCTGTTTGGGACCAAAATTCGAGTTACCCAACAGAAACTCGAGCCAAAATTGGATAAGGGTAAAAAGAAGAATTTTTACAAGACAAAGTATATCTCATAAGATGTAAAAGTTCAAGAGGCGGCAGAAGACAACAAAGGCCAACAGTCAGAAAGATGAAAATCCAGCTAGTGATTAAGTGGCAGACAAGCTATCATGCCAAACAACTGGAAAAGATAAGAAGATGACGAACGTAATGGCATCATCTAGAAAAAGACATGAAGATGACAAACGCAGCGATGTCATCAAAAATCAAGTTTGAAGTTTGGGTTGGAATCTGTGGACGATTGTAAATAAGAAGGCAATGAAGGAGATGGGGATCATCAGAAATCTTCTCTAACTCTTCAAAGCATAATATTTCAAGTTTCGAGTCTTTGTATTTTCAAATTCCTTAGTTTATGGGGGTTTCCCCGATAAGTCAAAACCTCTATCATATGAGAGGCTAAATAGTTGTCTCCTCCAGTGAAGGATATAATATCTATGTAATATTTGTTCAATAAAAGTAAGGCTTCTGTTCAATTTGTTGTCCAAAATTCTATAAGTCCCTATATCGGAGTGTCTTCTACGCCCTAAGGTAAGAAACGGAATAGAATTGTGTTGTTTGTTACGGAATGAGCCAAGTACCTGTGAACCATCTGTTGCGGTAGTGTGATTGGAGAAAGTCTGTAAAATCGATGACTTGGAATATCCGAGAACAAGGCGGTTGAAAAAATGTATGAATTTATGAGGGCTTAATTTATTTCGGAAGCATGTTGGGCCTAATTTCGAGCATGTAGTGGACTATGGTTAACGTTTAGCTAAAAGGGCAAAATAATCATAAAATGAGCTGAAAGACCAAAATCACAAACATTTGAAAGTTATAGGATTAAAATTGCCAACTCTAAAGTTAGAGGACCAAAATTGCCAACCCCTTATAGTTACAGGACCAAAATTGCAATAAGCTCATTCGATAATAATATTTTATTATATTAATTATACACCCTCTTGACTTTATATGTAGTACATTTATCTCCTTACAAATATAAAAATATTACAAAGTTATTTTTGCCAATATTGAATGGAAAAAAAATGCAATTTTAGTCCTGTAACTTATGGAAGGTGGTAATTTGGTCCTGCACAAATCGATTTTCATAATTTAGTCCTGTGGCTTTAAAATTTTGGCAACTTTTCATCCTTTCTCGGCCAATTTGACCGGAAAATGGCATATGACTCCTACATAACCCAATTAAGTTATAATTTTAGTCCTATAATTTAGAAGGCGTTGGCATTTGTAGTCCTATAACTTGCGAGAGTTAGCATTTTTTGTCCTTCATAAATTTATTTACAGAACTGAAATTGCAAGTAAATTGTAATACCCATTCAAATTTTTCGGAAAAGAACTAAAATTACCAAAATTATAAAGTTACATAACTAAATTAAGAAAATCGATTTGTACAGGACTAAAAATACCACTACCCCTAAGTTACAAGACTAAAATTGCAATGTTTCCTATTGAATGAGACGTAAAGTTGAAACTTTATATAAAGTTTTTGCTGATGCTAGTGTTTTCTATCCAAATCAAAATGTATAGTTGTAAACGGAGATTTCTAGGAAGTGCAAGTGTATTTTAAAAGTTCCTACTTTAAGTTGTTTAAAAGCAAAACAACTATAAATCAAAAACACTTTTTTCATAATTTTAGCAAGAAGTTAATAAATATTAATTAAGATAAGCTATTACCTACATTCATTATTATTTGTTGTAGGCTCTACTGAATTGTAAAGAAATAATGGCCCAAACCATTGGCTGGGCCTTTTCACTGGATGGCTGAATTTACTAATGGCCCAAAGGGACACTTATCCACCAACCGGGCCCATGAGAGGTTTGATCCGGTTGCTTAATATTTAAACACCTCACTCCCTCATTTCTCTAACCCTAATCTCTCCCTCACCCCCAATCCGCAGTCTGCTCTTCTTCTTCTTCTTCCCCAAACGATCCTTTGGGTTTCCCCCAACCTCTTTGTCTTTTGTGTTCTTCACTTATGGCTGATTATAGACCATTAATGTCCAACCTCTTTATATGGCTGGTTCATGTTGGTTCATGGCTAACAAGCTAAGTACATTCTCTCATCTTCCTCTCCTTCTCTCTGAAACACTGTAAAAGCCTTGGTGGCATAACCTCTATGGTTTCTGATAAAAGCCTCTGTGGCATTTCCTTGGTGGATACTTGTGGAGCCTTTGTGGCTTTAAGTGATTCGAGCAATCGTGTAAAGGTTGTGGCCTTTGGCCTCTGTAGGCCTAAGGGTCTTTGGCTCCGGAGCCCTCATTACATATACTGTTCTATGTCCTTCATCTCTCTTATTTTACAGTTTCTGGGTTTGTTTATTGTATCCATATTTCTACTTCTTAGGATCATTGTAATTTATTATAGAAAAGTCTGTAATAATTTTTAATATTTCTGTATTGTATTCTTGCCGGAGACCGATCCATCCCTTACATGAATGAAATTGGAATTAAACAAAATCTACCGAATAAATGCTTGTAGAGTTCCTTAAAGGAGCAAACTGCCTTATTTATCTATCCAGGGTCTGTATAGCATAAAACTAGAGAAGCAAACTGCATGAACATGCATGCGGTCTTTCTTATTCTAATTTTACATTACCATTACATAGATATATAACCCAAATACTGATTAAGAGAAATTCACCATTTTATCAGTAACTGACATGAAAGGACTGAAAGCAAACATGCAAGACTCACAACCGACGACTCCGCTATTCATTTTCAGTTCACATCATGATTGTTGTGCAGCGCTGTCTGCAGCCAGCTGAGTTTGAGCTTGAGATAACATGATTGCAGTAGCTGGAGTCATAGTTTGGTACTGAGGAGGAGGAGGTGGTGCCGCTGATGCAGCCAGATGCTGAGCATAGTACATCTGATCTTGCATATGATGAGTATATTCGTACCCATAATTTGGAACGACAGCAGAAGCAGCAGATACAGCACCGGACTGTGGTGTAGCCGGGATTTGAGAAAGACCGACAAACTGCTGCTGAAACTGATGAGTCGGAACTTGAACCAACAGCGGCGTGGGGCCTGCCCCAGCCGTCTGGTACATATTTGCTGCCATTTCAGGCTTGGTTGGATAAAGGGTCGAAACAGTTTCCTTGTAGGGTACCATATTATTGGGAGGCGGCGTTAACGGCCGGCTTGAGGCGACAACTGAAGCATCGTAGCAGGGCGGAGTCTGATTAAGCGGAGGCAACAGGTACATGGGATACTGCTGATCAGCTTGGTGTTGAACGGATTGCTGTGTCTGTGGGTGCAGATACACGGGATAGTATGACGTCGACATAGGCAGGGCAGGCGGAGGGTGCTGGATGTAGTGTGGGCTTGGAGCTGGATGAATGAATTGTTGATTTTGGTTCGAAGGTGGGATTGAGAGGGAATCAGCTGAAATCTGAGAGGTGGGCTCCTGAGTATTGCTCATCTTTTGATCAATTACAGGAGTGGGAACTCGGCTTTCTCGATTCACAGGTATTAGATTTGCGTCTTGGTAGATTGTGTGTTTCGATAGGGATCCAGCAGACGCGATGCTGCAATCACTGTAACATGAAGACAGTACCAACGAAATAGATTATATAATTTTTATCTCAATGACGTCTATGTATTAAGTGAAATATAAAATTCAATCAAATCATTTAATAGTCGAGAATTTTATAAGAATTAGGAAAATTTTTTGTCCATATCAAGTTTAGTCAAACCAAATCAAATCAATCACAAAGTAAATATATCACACTTGTTATCTGATTGGTTGTTTTTCTTTCAATCACACGATAGCGTGTTGCACTTGCCATATAATTGATTCAAATCCTGATCGAGTCCAGTTTGAATTAGAATTTCCCAAAGAATTAGTATGCTCTAGTTCTTGGTTGGTTGGGGAAATATTCCGGGTCTAAATTCTTTTGTTCTTATGTTATTAATATTTCTAAAAATATACTTAGCTTATTAGAAAATAAATTTATTTTTTAGATTACCTTTTTCATTTTAAATAATGATAGGACTTTTTATATTAGTGACAACTATTTTCAGCAAAAATTGTACAAGAATATTACACAAATTAAACTTTTATGTATCAATTCTTCGGGGCGAAAATTTGGTAATTAATAAATGGGAGAAAATTCACTACTATTATAGCAAAATATAATATTAACAACAAAATATTTAACAGTTATTTTAAAGTTTTCATTAAAATAGCATATCAATTAAGTAATATTAATTTTAATTTTGTCAAAAATAATTAATTGTAGTAAGAATTGTGTAATAAATTCATCACTATAAATAATTAATGTCATATATATATTGAAAATTTATTGACGATAAAAATATAGTAATAGTCATACTTGTTGTCACTATAGTGCTACTATATTTTGTCATTAATTATTGATAGTGATAATTGTTAGCAATAATAGTTAATATAACTATATTCATTATTAATAATTATTAATTACAGTAAACAAATTCTTATTATTTAATGAAATTTTTTTGTTAAGATCATATTTGGTCGAATCAATCCAATCATAAATTAAATGTATTATGATTGCTATGTGATTAATTAATTTTTTAAATTGTACATGCAATATAAATATATATTTACTATTATATAATTAATTCAAATTTGAAGGGGTTGGAATGGGGTTTAGAATTTCCGCTGCAATTTCACTATCGACGCTTGTTTTCATCCTAATATATATGTATTAATGTAAATGGAATAAGAAACATACCTTGCGACAGAGTCCGGCGACGGCAAGTTGTAGCCTCCAGCATGCTTGGAATCAGGCGACGGCAAATTATGAATATCAACAAGCTTCCTCTGCACCATCTGCAGCGGCAATGGCGGTTTCCGCAGTCCCGTCGGCGGTACCGTTCCGTGATCTGATTTCTCCGATTTCTCATCATCACACATAACCCGACTCAGATTTTCTCCACCACCAGCACCGGCGGCGGAAGAGTTCATCCCCCCACTTGTTCTCACGACGGCATTATGACAAGCAAGAGGTTGGGAAGCAATATTCACATGTGAGAACTGTTCATCCAGCCCAACCATCTGATAATCTTCAACTCTAACCTTAATCGGCGGCAAATTCGCCATTGATGGCGTCGAAGAACTCGACCCAAAGGAAGAACTCGTCTCCGCCACATGCGGCGAATCCAGCACAACTTCTTGAGCACTGCTCTTGGGCACAGCCTGCTTGTTGGACTCGCTCTGAGCCTCGAGATCCGCGCAAGAATCGCTATTCACCATGCCATGGTCGAGTTCAAGCAATGTATCCATAGCCGCAGACTCGGAGAGTCCTCTGGGCAGCAAACCAGCACCGTTTAACGCATCAACGAACCAGGTCTCCGACTTGGCATCGTCGAGCAAAGAGCCCATCGAGGCGGCGGTTTCAGGCTTGGAAGGGAAGAGGAACAAGCGGAGGCGGGAAGATTTCAACGGCGAGGCAGCGTTAGTGCGATCATACTCCTCGATCATGTTCTCGAGATCTTCGTCGGTGGAGAGTGATATCAGAGAGTCGAGATCTTCATTGGGTAGCTGGTATTTGAGGGAGAAGTGGCGGCCATTGAGGAGAATATGGGAGAGGCGGGAGTGGAGCTCGGCAAGGGAGGAGTGGCGGTCGACCACCACAATGCGGGTGTCGCCACCGACGTAGCAAAGGGACTTGTCGTGGGGGCGGGGTATGATGTGACCGCCGTAGCTGCACATGAGGCGGAGCTTGGCGCCAGGAACGGGTGGGAGATGGTGGTCATGATCCCAGGCGTCGGGGCGGGAGCGAGGGGAAGAATTGGCGGAGTCGGGGTGGTTTGCGGAGGTGGAGATGGTGGCGGGGTGAGGATGCAGGCAGGAGGGCGGTGGATCCATGGGTGAAAGTGAGAGGGGTTGTGCGTGTAGGAGAGTGATGGATCCTTGATGAGTGCTGATGCATATGCATGTTCGTTGAATAGCGGGCAGAAGAGGGAGCAATTGGTGTGTGATTCGGGGAAAGGAAGTGAGGGCAATTTTTTACTAATTGTTGACCCTATGGGTATTTGCGCCTTCTGTCAACAACCGAAGCTAGATCACGCAAAGCTTAATTCAGGAGCTTTTAGTTGGCAAATGGACACTAAAATTATAAAACAAAAAAAAAATAGAGTAATTAATTATGATGTATTGATACAGCCACGACGATAAAAGATACGATAGAATACGATGATACGAAAAAAAAAAAATACAACAAAATAAGGTACTGACACAGGTATATTTTCTATCATAATAAGGTATCGACACGATTATATATTTTTAATTTCTCATAAAATTAAAATATGCAATATAAATTGTATCACGATAAAATATAAAATAAATATTTCTTACATCTAAATTTTTAACAAAAAGTAGTTTAAAAAATATAGGTAGTCAGTTTATTTTAAAATGCCCACAGTGAAAAAATTGTAATCATTCATATTAGTCAAATCATCATGATCATCTCTCAAATTTTTAATAATTTCATCCCAAAATTTTAGTTTGAGGGGAGCGAATTAATTTTTTTAAGCCCAAAACTCTTTTTGTATCCAAATCCAGCTCATTTTTTTAAAAAAAAAAATTATAAACATCCAAAATGTATCAAAACCTTGTCGGACACAGTAACAGGCGTGTACGTGATACGTCCAACACAGTGTCTTTTTTCCTTTTTTCAAGCATGAGGATGTTGTGTGAAGCATGTTTGAATTGTGTCTGTATCCGACGAAACTACATCGAATAATTTTTTGAAATGCCCATACATTATAAATAATTAAATATAGCATACAGACTATATACATGATATTATGTTTAATTACAAAAATGTTTTCTATTTTTATAAAATTATAAAACGTATTCTTGAGGAATATTAGTGTAATTTACCTTAGTGCACTTTTAGATAAAATTTTGTCACATGGGATGCATAGTAACAATAATTATTTGCTGTAATTAAGTTGCAATTAAATATGTATTACTAATTATTTCTTTTCTTTTTTATGAATTCATATATAATTTTTATGCCATTAATTTTTATTATTAACAATTTTTACAAAGTAATTATAACTATCAAAATTATGAAACTCATTATTGAATTTTAGAAGGAGAATTTAGTCTTTGATTAGAATGGAAATATGAAAACCTCGGAAAAGGTGGAAAATGTTTTTTTTTTTTTTTACCATCGAAAAGGTGAATTTTTCACTGAAAAAACAAAACAAACAGTAAATAAAATTTTGACCATAGGTAAACTACAACGACTTTTTTTAAAATTTGATATAATTATAAATATTATCTTATTATTTTAAAAATTATTAATATTTTTTTAACTTTAATAATAGCTTAACACTTAGTCCATTTCGTTAGGCTTCCATTCATTTTTTGTGGTGAATTTACTAAAATACCTTTCTGGACTAAAGATTATAATTTTATTTATTTTTTTAATTTTTTATTGACTAATTGGATAATTTTTTATAATTTTATAAAAAAATTTCATCCATTCCATCTGATTTTTTTATAAATTTTAAATTTTAAAAGAAAAAAAATTACATAAGGACATAGTTGATAATTTCATACCTCTATCCAAAAACTACATAATTTCATTTGGAGCAGACTATAATTAGTTAACGTGCCTCCTCGAATCTGTTTGCAGATGTTGCGGTTCTGTTATGATGCAGTACCAACACTGGCTAATCTTTCACTCCGAACTGGAGCAGATCCTCATTGTGTGCTTTGTGAGTTCTCTCAAGCTTGGTATATAGTCATCGCTTTTTTCTTTAAAGAAAAAAAGATCTTTTTGTCAATTCTTTTTTTGTTTTTATGAAAAAAGTGATAATGGTAAACTAATATTCTTTTTTCTAAATAAGTCGATTACAGTAGTCAATATTAAATATCAATATCTAACAACTACCAATAACAATAACAATCATATACCATTCAACTACAACGACAATAATAACCGTATACTATTCATCCATATTAGATAACTATATATAACCAATACCTACTATTAAAAAAGAAACATCACATACGTTGGTGGGTTCGAACTCACGATCTTACACTACAAAAAAAAAAAAAGACCTATTTGGAACGGCAATTTTAGAAGGGGCAACTTCCATTCCCAACTAAAATCGTCTTCGTAACACATTTGGAACGAATCATCAATACTACAAAATTTTAGGTTTTGAAGGTTGTTTTAGGTTCCCTTCCTCCAGCTAGGCCTCGTAGAGGGGCATTAGACCTTACATTCCTTTAAACTCTTGCAGCTTTTCTTCCTTTCGGGCGTTTAAGCCTCGTTGTGCCAGTTCATTTTTTCGAATATCATAACTAATTGCAAAAAATACAACTTAAAGAAAAAAAAAAAAAGAAGAGCTATAGAAACATATGGGGCTATCATTTGATGTAAAAAGTTGTAGTATGATTATTTTGCTTGTACGTGTAAATGTAATATTCTCTACTATTTTTGTTCTATTGTTGAATGTTGTAAGCATGTGTTCAATAGATCAGGAACGAAAGGCTTTGTTTGGATTTGTATTCTCGTATTTTTCGAAACAAGATAAAACACACTCAATGTTTGTGTTTTACACCTTATCTGCGTGTTTTTGTTTATCAACTTTCTATATATAATAAATATATACATAATATAAAACAGACATGATTTGACAATAAACAGTAACTTTTGTCTCCCAAAAATACAATATTGAACATAAAATATGTATATGTATATATGATTTGACAATGAACAGTGATTTTTGTCTTCCAAATCCCAACATCATACTTACACCACTTATTTTAAAATATCTTAAATTATCCCAAAACACAAATCCAAACATATTATCTATTTTTAATACACACTTACTTATCTCTATTTTTCTCTCTCTATTTTTAAAATACAAAACAAAATAATTAAAACACAAATCCAAATGCAATGAAAGTGATCTGTAAACTTTGTTGAATAGATATTGCAAGGGTAACCTAATAAGCCTTCTAGACTTCGTAAAAGGTGTCCGATTTCACATTAAACATAGTAAATTGTTGCATCTCTCATCCTCTGCAATATTTTTAGTATAATTTAATAGTATTGTAATTAAATGCATAACATTGGGGATTCATTCATTCTGGAGGTACTGTACAGCATTTCTCAATTCCAAAAACTTTGGCTTTGTGCCTTCCTTAAGATTTGCAAATTAACCTGAAATCGAAACCCAAGAGACTGAATTCTCTGCAGTTTTTACAATGTGCAATCTATAAAAACTTACTTTTTGGGTTAGGTGCTAATTAAAGAGGCTTAATGTAATTTACCTTACTGTGATATTGCAAATGAGTAAATTATTTTTTTATAAAAAGTAAATAGTAATTTATCCCACTGTGTTTTAACTAATGAAGCAATTTGCCTCAATTTTAAAAATATAGGAAGGTAAATTGCTATATTTTGAAAAATATAAGGGATAAATTGCTATTTTATTTTTTATAAAGGGGTTATTTACCTATTTTTTATAATACAGGTAGGTAGATTGCAATTTACTCCTAATAAAATGGTGCTTTTAAAGTCGAAGTTTTGTGTCAATTTTACTCTTGACGTTTAATTCGTCATTTTGTAGCCTACTACTTAAATTTAATAACTTAATTTAATTTTTAGTGAAAGTTTAGAAACAAGTTCGTTAATATGCAATGTGCAAATTTATCCAAGGCAATATTTTAGAGTATGTTTGGTAGGGTGAAAAATGGGAGTATAAAAAAGAGTAGAAGAAAGAATGTTGTTTGATAGTAAAATTTGATGTATATGAAACTTTTCCGTGATTCAGTTTTATTTTCATTTAAAATTGGGTGGAATGTCAAAAAGACAAAAGTATGTATTTTATTTTTAATTACTCTATTGCCCCTATATATATAATTTTTTTTCAATTTTTTTCTCCTTCCCGCTGATAATATTGTACATAATCGCCAAAGAAAGATAACAAAATCGCTGAAAACTACTACATCAGTGAACGAAGAATTTTTTTATTAATAAAAAATATTCTTGATCTTTTTTTATAAATATTTGTATTAATAAGATTTTTAAATTTTGATATACTAAAATTATATTAGTATGAATTAATTTATCTGCTTTTTAATACAAAATGAAGATAAGGATTTTTCAGTAAAATTATAAAAAAATAGTCTTTTCATTTTAATCTGTTTTTCTCGTACCAAACAAATAAAAATATTTGAGATTTATTTTCGTTCCAATCATACAAAACAACTTGAAGGAAAACTATTATTCTTTCCCTCTACTTTCTCATTTCACTTCTCCTCCCCTACAATTCAAATCCTATTACACAAAAATTCTCCACCCCCTCCCCGGTCCAACTCCGCCGCCCCTCCGTCCCCCGCTAGAAGGGACGCCGCCTCCTCTAGCACTGGGCGACTCGCCCAAATCTATAATAATTTGGGTGATTGTCGTTGCCCCCTTCCACTGAGGGCAACTTCGCCCCCTTTTATGGCCTGCAAGTTCGAGGATTAGGGGGTGGCGGGCAGGGGTTGGGATAGGGAGGTTATTTTTTTATTTAAATTTATATTATATAAAATAATTATTTTATTTTTCATCATATATAATTACTTATAAAATAATTATTTTATTTTTATAATTTTATGTATTATATGATATAAAATAAGAATTTATAATTATCTATAATTTTATACATTTTTTATCTATATAATCATAAAATAATATTTTTATATTTATTTTTATAAAATAATAATTATTTTTGTAATCTATAATTATTTTTTATAATCTATAAGTATTTACTAAATAATTATTTATAATTATCTATAACTTTATGTATTTACATTTTTTTGTTGTGATAATATATGTATATGAGTTGATTTTTTTCTTTTTGTTTTTTTAAGTTGGTATATTAAGTTATATATTTTATTCTAATCTATAATATATTTTAAAGTGTGTAAGATTATTTATCATATGCATGTAGAGGCGTTGTGTCACGAAAGCTAATTTAAAATATAAATTCAAAATTTGTTTTTATGCAATTTGACCTTTTTTTTTCTTTATGTAAGTGCTTATATGGCAAAGAAGATATAAAAAAATATTCACTTCAAGTGCCGTGTCATTTTTCAGTGCCAAATAAGATAAAACATTCCCAAATTGTGCAGCATGTGCATATTTCCCGACCAAAAAAGCAAAATCCGGCCACCGTAGGACCTAATTGAAGCATGTTAATTTGCAACATAGTATATAAAATGTGATAACTATCATAATCAGTGGACTAAACTTGAACGAGGCCAAGTTAATATATATAAATTAAAAAGAATTCCCCTATAAAATATAGGTAGTTAAATTGAATTTTTATTTCATTTTATGCTCTTTATCCATAACATATGAAGGTCGAAATTGCCCACAAAAATGTGTCACACTTGTGTGTGAGTGTGTGTGTGTGTCTATTTACTATCAAATAGTTTTCCCATCTAAGACTAACTGTCAATACATGTCCCTATTTTCTAGAGAAAATTGCCCAATGTTTTCTACGGTCTTGCGTTTATGTTGTGGATCCAACCTTTTACAACGCCAACTTTCCCTTTCTTGTCAATATCAGGTTGCAAATGATCTTCACTCTGTTGTCTCTCGTGCATACCATCTCTGCCATTGTTGCTTAATTCTACTTCTGGAGAGCCCGCATCCTACGTAAGAATCGAACTTCAATCTCTATGAATGATTGTTTGCGTATCTTAATTATATATATACATGTATGAAAGTCGTGACACGTATTTGCAAAGCATGCACGCATAAGGGTTCGACATGCAGCACTCGCTCATAAACTCGTCTGATCATAAAATTTGACAAGCGTTAAGTTTATATATGCATAGATAAGTTGCTTTCAGTACTAATCCATATCTTTAGCGAGTAACGTGTGTGCTGCGTATAGATGGGCTCGTGAGAATGAGGGAGAATCAATTCATCGGGCACACTATTAGATCTCATGGATCAAAGCTTGCGAGAGTGCATCGGCACGACTGGCTGATTCTGCTACTCCTTGTGGCGATGGATGTTGGTCTCAATGTGATAGAACCGTTCCATCGTTATGTCAGTGCAGAGCTGATGACCGATCTGAAATACCCTTTTAAGAAAGACACTGTGCCCATGTGGGCTGTTCCGGTACTTGCGTACAATTATAGCTAACCATGCTGTATTTTTTACTCTATTTAACATATACATATCATGTATATAACAATGATATCATGAATTTTATTTTTTAAAAAAAAATTATATGTATATTCTGTATATATAAACGGAATAAAAGATACGACAAGATTTGAAAAATTCAATTCAGTAGCTTCATGTACTAAACTAACACTCCTGTAATAATTAAGGTTGATTTCATGTTGTCACAGATATATGCAGTAATCTTGCCCATTACCGTATTTCTGGTATATTACTACTACAGAAGGGATGTTTATGATTTACACCATGCTGTACTTGGTATGACCTTCTTCGCATATATCATATATGGTTAATTATTACAATAGCATTCCTCTTGAGTTACTGTAATTACCGACAGTCCTATTTCTTTCTTTTCAAAATTACAGAAAAGCTGAATCCTCAGGAGTCCCATCTTTCAAAAATAATTTAAATTATATCCTTTTATACTCTCCTCTGCTCAAATATAATTATACGTAAATTTCATATGATTTGAAAAATTATATTTAGTATTTTTCATGTTTTCTTCTGTATAATAAATAGGTCTCTCTTATACTCAAAATTCACTGAATCTGTTGATATTAACAAAAAAACTTGTATAAAAATCGATATTTACCCCCAATTGATTTATCATTGACTTTTTGCAGGTCAAATAAATCTTTTATAACTAAACTATTCTTATAACGGTGAAAATATACCTCCTTACATGCATTAACACGTGTGAAGATGTATAAGGATAATTTAGTTATAAAAAGATTTATTTGACCTACGATAAATTGGTAATAAGTCAATTTGAAGTAAGTATGAATTTTTATCATATTTTTTTGTTAATATCATCAAATTTTGTGAATAACGTAGAGATTTATTTGTTAGATTGAAGCAAAACTCAGGAGGACTAAATGAAATTTTTCAAATCGTAAAAAGTTTACATGTAATTACACCAAATTTCAGGAGAATGGAGCATAATTATTCCTTTTTAAATGACAAACAGAATAGTCAAAGTTCTCCTTTTGAGGAATATAACCATAATGAAACTGAAAAAAATGTGAATCCTAAGTTCTCATTTTTGAAAAATAATTTCAGTTATCCTTTTTTAAATCAAAAATAGAACAATTAAAGTTCTTTTGCTAAAATACAACCATATTTTTTAACATTATTACCAGATGTTCAAATGTAATAGACAAGTGTTATGTATAGTCATAAACTTGGAATATAAATTTTGATCATTCCAAAATAACAGAGCTATGTACAGTCAGAAAATCGAAGTAATTTGTTAAATGACAATTTCATTTAAGAACTTAAGTAATTAAAGAGGATAATTATTTAATATTTGAATATTTTTAACACACTCTGTTGCGTGCAGACAGTATTCCTTATCACATAAAGGGATAATTACAGTTTTAGTCTTCATGTATTGCCACTAATTCGTTTTCAATCCTTAAACATATTGAAGTTCTATATATTTTAGTACTTCAACTTTTTAAAATATTAACAGTTTCGGTCCTTAAGCCTAATTAATGACCATTTTGCCCTTTTGAAGAAAACATGTAGTCCAACTATCTTTTCCTTCTGCTTATGATCAGACCCGACATGCTGAATAAAATTAAGCCTCTATAAATTGACCGCCTTTGCTCCAGTATTCTAGGTCCTCGATTTTATGGACTTTACTACTAGGGAATACTGAGGACTTTGAATACTTGGGAACAAGGTGGCCAAAGAAAGGTATATATGAATTTATGGAGGCTTAATTTTATTTTTGGAAGCATGTTGAGCCTGATCATGAGCATAGAAAAAAGATAGTTAGACTATATGTTTTCTTTGAAAGGCCAAACTGGTCATTAATTAGGCCTAAGGATTGAAATTGTAAACATTTTAAAAACTAAAGGACTAAAATAGAACTTTAATATGTTTAAGGACTGAAAACGAATTAGTGGCAATATATGAGGACCAAAACTATAATTATCCCTCACATGGAACTCTTTTTTTATTTTCATAAATGAGTGATAGTGATATCCAAACTCATGACCTTTATTTGGCTTGACTCGAGTACGTTGAATGACCACTTGATCTGGTACTTATGCATGCATCTGCAGGCCTTGCATATTCGCTTCTAGTAACAGCAATAATAACCGATTCAATAAAAGATGCCGTCGGAAGACCTCGCCCTAACTTTTTCTACAGGTGTTTTCCGGACGGTACACCTGTATGTCTTTCCAACCATTTGACGCAATATATATCACAATTATTGTCATATGTTTGTTTGTAATAATGTTCATATGCTATGGTCCTTAATTTGTATCTTACAAGAATTCACTCTTCATGTCCAGATATTTGATCCTAATGATGGCAATGTCTTGTGTACTGGTGATAAGAAGGTTATAAAGGAAGGATATAAAAGCTTTCCCAGCGGCCACTCTTCATGTAGGTGTCAAGCAAAAAGAATTAAATTACGGAAAAATTCTAACTCGGATCTAACTCGATCAAATTTGAATCAATCATATGACAAGTGCAGTACACTTGTCGTGTGATTAGTGTACAATTCAGAAAAAGTGATCAATCACATATATCACAAGTATATCATACTTGCTCTGTGATTGGTTTAGTTTGACCAAACTTGATCCGAACAAGAATTTTCCTTAAATTACATTGCATATCCTTAACTTTACTAAGTACTCGTACCTATATTGAAAAATTGAACGTCGTTTCTTGCAGTAATATTTTATTTTGAAAATTCCTCCATAGACACTTAATGGCAAGTTAGGAGAATTTATAATGAAAAAAAGAGAGTAGGAGAGACGTCAGAGTGATTTACATAATTCAAATTGTTCATTAAACACATAGTTATTCTTGAAATTTTCTCGATTCAATTAATCCCTTGCTTCTTGAGATCTATTCTCATAAACTCTGTGGTAGAGGGCAGTCGATCAAGAAACGTATTAAGACATGGCTTTTGTTGTTTTCATGTTTCGACAGCCTGAAAGATAGTTAAGAACATCATAGATGTTTTCTTGTATTTATACAAAAGTCGTCGTACGTTGAGTGTATTTTTAACTTAGGGTTAATTACACTAGACCCCCTCTATAAATGTCAAATTATATCTTTTTTAAAAAAAAATTAGAATTACACTTACACCCTCTCAAAAATTTACTGTTTACACATACCTACTTTTGTTAGGATTTGGAAAAAAAAAGCTGAGCTTAGCAAAAAAAATTGCATAAATTTTTAATTTTACAATTCATTTAACGTTTTCATTGAATAAATTTATACTTATAAAGGAAAAAATATAATGATATTAACCCCTCTCTCTCTCTCTCTAAATATATATATCCCTTTATAAGTAATAAAATATATATAAGAATGTTAAATGAGGGGCAAAATTAAAAATTTATGTAATTTTTTTTTTGACTTTAAGTCAACATTTTTCGTTCCAACCCTAACGAAAGAAAGTTAAGTGTAAATCGAGAATTTTCACGTAAATGTAATTTTAATATTTATTTTAGAAAAAATATAATTTCGCATTTTCAGATGGGGCTTGAATATAATTAACCCTTAACTCATTTTGATTTATACTAATGTAGTTAATTACAAAATAAAAAAATCCTGAAAATCGTTGGAAAATATAGACATTTATCTCCCCCACCCCCCCCCCCCCCCCCGCCTCCTCAAAAATAGACAAAAACACCTTCAAAATAGAGCATGACAAAGACTAAGAAATTGCTTAATATATATAAAGAATAAGGTGATGATGAAGTGATTCAAAATGCGCAGGGTCCTTTGCCGGTCTGGGCTTCCTGGCTTTGTACTTGTCTGGGAAGATCAGAGTGTTCGACAGAAACGGGCACGCAGCCAAACTTTGCGTTGTTCTTTTGCCGTATCTGTGTGCTGCTCTTGTGGCTGTTTCTCGTGTGGACGACTATTGGCATCATTGGACTGATGTGTTTGCTGGATCTATCTTAGGTAACTGCTTCACTTAAATATACAACTCATCAATCAACTCTAATATACATCGATGCAGGCGCGGTGGTCTCTCTTATCTGCTACCTACAATTCTTCCCATCTCCACATTCCCTCAACGGTGAGTTACTAAAATGTTCAACTTTTTTCTACATCATTAAAACTTATTACAACATGGTATAAGATGTTCAGATGCTGATAAAATATTACAGAGCGTTACAGAAAATCTTTTAGAAAAAGAGCTTACAAGCTCAAAAAATAAGATATTATAAACTTATAAGTTAACTAGTTCAAATTAATTACACAAATTATCATTTCGAGCATCTTATAAACTCGATTAATATTTTAAAAAGGACATGACATGTTATAAATGTTAAAAATATTTAATAAAATGAACGAGTTTATAAAATTTGTTAAACCTATCTTTCAAATATAATTTACTTAACACGTACATCTTTGCATGTAAGATAAATATATGTATTTTTTTATAAGCGGATGACAATGAGATTATAATCCAAGACCCCGTGTTTGGCCTGACTCTGATATCATATTAATCAACCACCTCATCCAAAAGTTTAAATTGTTATACTATGGGAGTCGTTGGGAGAACTTTGCTTTTACAGAAGTGATTTCTGTAGAATAAGTTGAAAATTGTAGTAGAATCAAAAGTGAGTAGTATTTATAAAAAAAAAAAAAAAAGCATTTATTTTGATTAGTATATTTCATGCTTTAATTTTTTAAAATATTAATAAAAAAGTGGATGTTTAATTTAATAATGTTCCGGCTAAGTAATATAATTATTGATTCATACATAATAATTAAACTTGCATGATTGCCAAAAAAAAAATTGTTTTATTAATTAATCATAGCATTTAATTTATATATTTGAGCAATATAGGAGTAATAAGGCAACATAGCAAATAAAATATATTATTTAATATGTGATAGTATAAATTTGATTATTGTTAAATTATTTAAAAATTTCAATATCAACTTAAAATATGCAATTTAAAAAAATAAATTAAATGCGATAAAGTTAAATTAAGAGTATTATAACGAGGGTAAAGTAGTAAAAAATAAAATAAAATTTATTTATAAAAACTCCAAAGCAGCTAGAACCACACTAGCTTTTGGCCTAAAAGCGTTTTTCTTAACAATTTTAAGTTGGCATCCAAAATACGTCAAAAGTACATCTTCAAAGCAAGAAGATGGAAAATACTTTTTTGCGCAAACACTTGCGTACGAAAAAAAACAATCAATCATTTAATTAATATCAATATCGTGAACACTTACTCCTTACATCTCTGTTTCTGAATCCTTAGGTTGGGCAACTCATGCCCTAAACAAACTCATGGCAGAAGCTGCGTCCCAGCAAGATTTGAACACTTTGGAGAGTGGCAGCATCAAGACTTGATTGCAGGATTATAGCAGACTCTACATCCATCCCCCGCCAAGGTTATTTTATTATAGGAAAAAATGTAAGCAGCCTGTTTGTGATATCGCAAATGAGCAAATTATCCCTTTATAAAAAAATAAATAGCGATTACCTCCTTATATTTTTAATATACAACAATTTACCCCCTCTATAATTTGTAAAATGAAGCAATTTACTTCCCTGTATAAGGAGGTAAATTGCTTCATTTTAAAAAGTACAGAGGGGTAAATTGCGATATTTTCTTCATACGGGGTAATATGCTCATTTCCAATATCACGGGGATAAATTGCTATTTATCCATTTATTATATATATATATATATATTGATATGTATATTTATTTTTTTGTATGAAGAGAAATGAAGTATGAGAAACTGAAGCATTGAAAATGCAAAAATTTTGTATCACAAACACACAATACCTATGCTGTAATTTTTGATATGTTTGTTAATTCTATGTCCTGTTTTTGCAAGAAAACCAGTTATTTTGATTTAAATAAGAGATAATATATGTTATTTTCTTATTCGGAATGATTCTTCCGAACCCAAAAATATTTATTATCAAGACTAGTAATTTGTGGCATATTTTACATACGTGTATATGATTTTATTTATTTAAAGTAGAATTTATATTATTAAATAAATGATATATTAATATTGAATTTATAATAAAGTGGTGGAAAAAACAGATGAAAATAATAATTAAAAAAAGAGGCAACAATTATCAGAAGATAGTTTGAGGAGTAGGAAGTTAGATAAATATATAAAAAATTAAATTAAATATTAAAAAAAATGTACCGAATAAGGGCGACACCAAATTGGTGCTCTCTCTTAATATATAGTACTAGTAATTTGTGGCAGAGTTTAAAATAAAATATTTATTATTTAATTCAACATATACAAAATAATAAGTTAATATTAAATTTATATATAAATAGTGACAAAAATTAAAAAAAAACTGAAATAAGGGGTTTAATGCAATTTACATCTCTGTGATATTGCAAATAAGCAAATTACCTCCTATGAAAAAATAATAGGGAGGAAATTTCATAGGGGATAATTTGCTCATTTGTAATATTATAAAAGATTGGTCGTATCTTTTCTAAAAAAATTAATAACTATTGAAAGATATCAGGGAAGTGAGAAGTTAGATGGGTGGGTGGGAAGTTAATAAATAAATTAATATATTAATTAAAATATTAAAATTGACATACTAAAATAATTGCGATGCCAATTTTCCCATTTTCAATTATATATAGTATATTATTCGCTTATTTATCCCATAAACCACATAATATACGACACCGGCTTTTGTTAATTGCTTAAACAAAATCTGTACTATATATTAAGTAGGAGTACCTTTAGATGTCCCACTTAATTTTGATGTATCATTTATTTTTAAGATTTTAAATCAATTAATGAATTATTTCTTAATTTTCCCATTTATCATAATTTCCAAAACTACTTTTTGGTGGTTAATTTACATTTTTTTTTAATTTTTCTACATAATTATCATCTTTATTTGTCAATTAACTATAATAATATAATTTACATAATTATTTTATTTTTTATTTTTGGAAATTATATATATAAAATGGGCCACGCTTTCTAATATATTACTAATTAGCGGCTCATTCATCCCATAGATTTTGGCTTAACTTATAACCACAGACATTATCAAATTTAATCTAATGATTCACACCTGAGTTACTCAAATCGTATGGTTGGGTTGCATCTCGTAATCGAGCATTTGAGCAAAAGCCCCCTTTCAACCTGATTTCCCAAGAGTCTGGATGCACCTCCACCGAATTTTCTTGGACAGCTCCTCTCCGTTAGATTTCTGCTAAGACGAAATTCAAATCAGTCAAAGATGTTCGTCACTTCAACAGAGCAGTCTCTTGGCGGATCTGAAGTAATCTAAGACCTCATATTTTGCCCCTTTGGAATCAATGGCCCGAATTTTTGAGTATTTCGTGGTGTGTGGAATCGGCCCAGAAATCCGGACTCTTGATGGGAACAGGGGATACCATGGCACTGGCATCATGTACTTGCCGTCTTTATTAGATCAATACCCTTCCTCCAATCACTCTCTTTATCCTCCTCCCCCACCTCAGCTTCCTACTTGCGTTTTGCCGGCAGGCGTGCAGTTCTATGCTTCGGGCTTTGATTCTAGTGACCCTTCATCGTTTCCCAGGAGCTACCCCATTGTGTTAACTGAAGGGGATGGGTCCAAGATTTATGTTAGTTGCATTGCATTTCGAGATCCTGTGTGTGAAGACATAGCAGAGGCATATCGGATACCTGCCAATTCATTTGCTGATAAATGCATTTGTCTTATCTCGCGTGCCCCCAGTTTCAGCATCCTGCGCGATGCATTAGAGGAAATATTCCTGCTTTGTTTTTCAACTTCTGGAAGCAGGTAAGAACGCGAGTTCTTATGGACATGGAAACTTAAAGGGAAACCTTATTTACTTGATCTTTGACTTTTGAGGTGCTAACAACTGGGAAATGTCTATTGTATAGTACCAATCCTTGACTTGTTTTATAGTTCATTATCATGACGCCAATCAAAATAGTACTTCAAAATGGTATATGTATTGATTGCTCCTTTTTGTTCTCTGTGTATCTGACATTCATATATAATTGCATACATATGTTTATGTATTTGTATATATGTATGCATAGTAATCAGAAACCCCATGGACCAATACCCAGCAATCTGGGATTTAATGAACCTGATCACAATTATGTGAAGCATTTTTGCTGACATCTTCTGGAACCTTGTATCCTTAAAATGTGTATGATATACCCTGTTGGAGGACTGTCATATTTGTGTATCATGCTTGTTCAATTCCCCATGTATAATTGGATAAGCGACCACCACATTCATCCGTTGTACTAGATTCTTCTATGCTGAGGAGCATTGGGAAGGGTCGATGAAAGGTCATACAGGCATTTCCACTGGCTTTAGGTATCTGATTGAACATTTGCCTTAATCAGCATTGAGCAGGTCGACTTCGTTGTGTGCCTTTTCTTGCATGCAGGTCATAACTATGACTAAGGCATTTGACGGCATTTCTTTCAACATTCCAAGAAAAAAGACGGAATTCAAGGAAAAGTGATTCAGAATAGCATCATATGGATATTAGATTGGCCAATTGATAATTTTTTCCTGTCATGTTCAGATTGCATGTATTTCCTTACCTGTACAACATGTTCAAACTTCCACAGCCAAAGGTTACTATCATTGTTGTTTAGTGTGAATGTTCTCTTGGTTCATTTGGAAACATTATTAAATAGGGACGGAGAATATTTTGAACTGGATGAGTATTGTATTTATGTGGTATGTGAATGGAGGACAAGTTCTGCTGAACTATTCCATTTTGCATTCTGGACAATGTATGTTTTTCTTGCCTAAATACAGCTCTTTTTGCTTGAGTTACAACTGATGGAAGAGAGAAGAACTATTGGCAACATACTTGGAGCCAGTTATAAATCTTACTAGGAACATTGTTCTCTGTTTTCTTGATCCTTTTTTTTTTTTTATGATTACGGATGCTTATTTTTATTATTTGAAGAGGATACATAATGTGCTCAGCTTCAAAACTTTTTCAGCAAGCCACTGTGGGATGTTATAGCATATTTAATCTCCAATGTACCCTTGCCTACTCCTGGAAAGGACCGAGTGTTGTTCGCGATTGAGAATAGCCTGCTTGCTGTAGAGGTTCCTCCAAAGGGTGGGCTTCCTCATGCTGATGTACGTCACCAACTAACTTTATTCGTGTTTTGTTCTGAGAATATATTTTGTTTGTTGGTCTGTATGATTTTATATCGATAGTCATAGTCTATTTCCTTTCATGGCAGATTTCCTTCCAGCCTCTCCTCCAGTGTCTGGATGTTGATAATTTCATCAAACTTTTTACTGCTGTGTTGCTTGAAAGGAGGATTTTGCTTCGCTCAGACAAGTATTTCCTCGACCTTTTTACCTGTGCATTATTTGCAACTTCAGGCTGATATTGGTAATACTTACTATAACTGTTAGCATCAGTACCAGTGTCATGGGCTGTATCCCTTAGCTACATTCTCCAGTCCAGTCCTTTTCATGGACTGGTTTGAGAATATTACATCTTTATTGCTGAGAGTGACTCTTTACCGAACACCACACTCTAAATCCAGAACCATGACCACCATATTAACTGAAAAAAGAAAGAAAACACTAGGCAGTGGTTGTCGATGCAATATTTTCCAAGAAATCCATCTCAGGTTTTCTTTGAAGCACCGTTTGCTTATGAGATTAGAGAAATATCTTTCAGAAGTTTTCTTCTTTATACCCTTTTCAAATAGACATATAAAAACCAGCCATAAACATCACAGTTTTATCTCTTACCGAGCACCTTTTAAACATCACACTAACTAAAGTCATTTGCATACATCTCACATCCAAACACATCTACGAACTAATTTTCTTTTTCTCAAATTTATGTCTCAATTTCATCTCAAAGATATGATATCTCAAGAATGAGATGACAATTCCTACTGATTCTCTATACAGAGATTTATTCATTTGAAAATAAATTAATATTTTAATTTTGTTCTAGTTCATTAACATTCTTTTAGTCCGTTGGTGGTTTTGCCTATAATAATCATTTGTCGTGTGTTTCTTCAAGCTGCCTGTGTTTTTTAAATTATTTTATTAATTTGCTCTATCTTTTAAGTTAGTGATGTTGCCTAATCTTATGTGGGTCAATTTTCCTGTCTGGGAAAAAAAAAAAAGAAAAAAAAACAAGAATCCATGGTTGGCATCACCATAGAGAAACTATTAAAAAATGCATTTTCAGTTGGACACTAGTGGCTCAAGAGATGATGAATGTGATGAGCTAAAATGGCCATATTATGAAATAGAACTAGAAATCACTATACTGTCTTGGATTCTTGATCTTGTTGTTTATGCTGCATGTATGTATAATTTGTTGGTCTGTTTTTTTGTTTCATCTATAGAACTTGAGAACCTGTTTTAGAAGCCACCCCTTTATGTCATGTAATGACATCGTCCTCCCCTTGCTAACGCTTTGTCAAAAGAGTAAATGGTGAAGCAAAAATCACTTATATGCCTTCACCAATATCTCAAGCAAAGTTATACGAATTATCTAGTTTTATGAGATTATATTTTGACATTCAATGTAAAATACATGTGTGCTGCAACCTTGCCTCACTGTTCCCTTGTTCCCCAACTACACAACTGCAACTCCCTTACCCTTATCCTACTCATGCATATGATGACACAATTTTCGGATAGCCAATTCTGGTGGTTTTAGCATAGAAGGTGATGAAGAGGATGGCTAAAATGTAACTCGTGTGGGTGGAAAAGGGCGTATGAGTAGGTGGGATCAGTCTCCATACTAAGGGTCCATCGTGTGTGGTTGTACTGGAGGTGGTCATCTATGTGCATGGATGCAGATAGTTCAATACAACAATGTGAGATGGCTACAGACTGGATCATTTTAAACCAGGCCATTTTGCATATACTCAAGATGCCAACTATTAAACAATTTGATAATTTTGAAAGCTTAGGCTACAATATGTGAGCTGTGTGTATATATCTATCTATCTGTTTTTCTATACATAACATGTACGTATGTGGACATATATATAAATGATTATAAGTTGATAAACTAATATTGCGCATATATGCCCATAGCTAAAGTTTTTTAACTGCTCATCTCTTAACTTCTCTATGAATTTCAATTATAGTAAAACTAGGATACTGTTAATTTTTCAGATGTCAATTTTTGTATATATAAAGAAAATTCAAATATTAGGACGTATGTTGTGAATAGAATATACCAAAAATTTCAAGTTATTAATTAATTTTAACCTCATAATTTCATTTTATCTTTTAGGAATCAACTCATTTTTAAGTAGAATGAGAGGATAAAGATATTATAGAAGATGAGGAATTGAAAGAAATAATTGATATAAATTACTATTGAACCCCTTTTTACTTATTTTTAATTTGATCCTCTTGTTAATAATTGATATATATTTGATACTTCTGCTGGTTATATGCTATTTGCATTTGTGTTTTTTTTTTGGTTTCGGATAATTCACAGCTGTATTTCATTTGTGTCCTTCCATATGCCGGTTGTGTCCCGATATAAAAAGCACCTGATACTACACGAGACTATTTTTAAGAGTTTTTATGCATGGAAGGTTAGGAAATTGCCTAGTTATGGAATAGGGGTGGGGTATGTTTGTGGATAGAAGCTATTTGGGGTGAGGGAATGGGCTAAATGTGGGTTTCATGTGGGAATGGGTTGAGGCAAGCAGGTGCGGATGGGTAGTGCGTGTAAAATCTTGTTCCTGTGCTACGTCTTCTTGATCTTTCACTTTTTATACTTGTATCCAAGACATGGTAATTCGTATAATACACCTTCTTTGTGCCATCTGTGATTATGAAAGAGGCGACTTAGTCCAGTATGACATAAGTTGAGGGCAAATATGGATTTTGATAGCCTTGATGATTCAAAAAGGTTTCCTAATGGGAGCTAATGTCTTGGGGAATATATAGTGTCAAAGTTACTTTTGGAGAGTGACAATTCCGAGGAATTGATGGCTGTCATATATGGACAACCCTAAGGGAATTTGTATAAGATTATCCTTATCATCTTGTTATTTCCTGATAATATTAACTGTGTTATTTACATTGTGTGTGCAGGTATTCTCTTTTAACTCTTGTGTCGGAGGCCATATGCCATTTGATATATCCATTTCGGTGGCAGGTATGTCTTCAACTTTTTGAGAATGGCTCTTGAGAAGGATTACTTGCACTAGGGTGAAATCCGGTGTACTTTTTTATATTAAGATTGTTATGCTTCAAATATTCCAAAGGAGTGCTTTCTGATCGTGTTATGTTTGTTGTGCTGAAGCACGTCTACATTCCGTTGCTATTTTTCAGTGGAGTTGACTATATTGATGCCCCCACGCCATATATGATGGGTCTTCATTCAGGTGTTGATATTTTTGGTCTGGTCATGGATGGCGTAAGTTCTTTCTTGGATTTAAATATATGAAGACTCTGTCATATTGCCAATGTTTTCTTTGTTTGCCCTATTCGTTGACCTTTTTATGTTCATTTGCCGACGTCAGTTGGTTGCTTTTGACTTTTGTATGTGATATCTTGTTCCCTTGACTGCTTCTCAGGATAGCTTAATCTAAATTTAACAGATCAGGAGCAGCCATGACTTTAGAAACCCAAACTGGACTAACTGGTCTAATTGCCCTGACAGTCATGTGGGATGCTTCTTGGGTTGGGTGGAGCTTGAAAACATATCTCTAAACCTATAGTTCTTAGCAATTTCTTTCAAACCGAGTGGTTAAACAGTGGGATCCTGAAACCATAAAACTATAACTTTTGGAACATCATTTTCCCATCTACAATTATATGTCAACTACATAATCCATCTACATTGGTTCTAAATGAAGCAAATCAAGTCTCCACCTGTCGGAAGTTAGTATCTTTTAACTAATCAAGTCGAGCTTTCAGGTGAGCTTATCTTGTAGAATGGGACAAAATATTCAACCTTGCACTGTTATATGCTTGACAAGCCAAGTTCAAATGGCTAGCAGTCCATTTCAAGTGAAGAATTTAGTAACTTTTTTCCATTTTCAGCAGTCGGTGTGGATTACAGACCTTGGGAGTGGCTGCTGCTATTGTTTGTTAAATGCTTATTAACATAGTGACTCTTTTGGAGCTTATATTAGCAAGGGACATGTCATAATTTACTATCTTTTAACTAATCAAGTGAGCGTTCAGGTGAGCTTATCTTATAAAATGGAACAAGGTATTCAACCTTGACTATTTGCTTGACCAACTGAGTTCGAACAGCTAGCAATCCATCCAAAGTGAAGTATATACTGTATAATAACTTTTTCGCTTTTCACTAGGCGACGTGGATTGTGAACCTTGGGAGTAGCTACTGCTGTTGTTGCAAAATGCTTATTATCATGATGACTCTTTTGGAACTTATTTAGCATTTGATAAACTTGTACTGATGCAGTCCATTGGATATTTTTTGAAGTTGATTAGCTGAGTGCCTGAGTCACAATATTTTCTTTAGGACTTGTTGGCGTCTATCCTCTTGACCTCCGTACAGAATTCAATCTATAACAAAACCAAAGAGTTATCTTCTTGGTACAATTGAATGTTCAAATATCATATTATTAAGGAAGTAGGTAGGAAATTGCATGTTGAGACACTATGATGCATGCCATAACATTATATAATGGTCATGATGTCATGCACTGGCAGCCTGCTAGTGAGTGGGAGTCTGATGGTTATAATCCACAGCACCATAGATAGTATGTTAATGGACGTAATAACATGTAGCAGGTGTATGACAAGACCGTTATTTTTCTCTCTAACTTCAACTCTCAACGGGTCTCAGAATTTTGCCCGTACAGGTTCTCCGATCAATGGTAACAATATTTGCTACTGTCTTTTATATCTTCTCATATTCTTCTGAAATAATCTAAGCTTTTGAAATAAAGTAGTACAAAATTGTATGCATGCTAGAAAATAGCTATTGAATTATGTTAACTTATTTATGCTTTATTGACACTAAACTGGCACTTGGTAGATGAAATTTTTTCTTGGCTCTTAAATGTGCATCTGTTTTTCAATGCATTATAATCATGTGACTGAACACATCTAAGGAAGATTTGATGTTCTTTTCCTACATTACATTGCAGGTCGTAGTGGTTGACCTTGAGCACAATCTCATCACAACATCCGAGGAAATTCCTAAAATACCTGAGCCAGAATATAGTTCTTTGCGTGGTGAAATAATGAAGCTGTTATATCCAAATGTTGTTGGCATAGACCAGATGAAGAGTGGTTCCTTCTGTGGGGAATGCCCTGGTGGTGGTGGTAGGCCATGGGGAGAGGATCACGATCTCCATCTTAGGTGAATTGTTGTTAAGCGATTTAAAATTTCATGATGTAATCATTGACAATGATGTCTCCGTTGTAGATAATAGAGTTGTTTGTCTTGTTCTTGTGTTTGTACATTTACGGCTATGGTGATGGCCTCTTTTACTCAATAGAATTTGTGAATTGTGCATTGGAGTATTACAACAGCTTTAGCTTCAATTCTTAGTCATTACATGACCTATCTTTTCATGTTCACATGGTCAAAGTGAAATCCTTTGGGTATCATCAACAAAGAAATTTGTTAGGGTGAACTTTATTGAGTTTTCTGAAATATGAGGTACTTATGTTATTTATCAAGCTAATGATTTTATTCTACCGGCTGTCCATATGTTAATCATTGAGGACTTTGTTTGCTTATACTTTTCCAAATCTACAAAACAGCAACTCATTTTGGTTGTGTGAATTCCCAATCCATTATATGATTTTGTGGTTAGCAAAACATATACATTTATTAGTTGGGTGAGCTTGACCAAGTGTAATGCTCCGTGGATTGCAGTACCAGGTCGTAATTATAATTAGTGAAACAGTTTTCACATTCACATACTCTTCACTTTAGACTTACACATCAAAAAGCTCGATGTCTTATGAGCATTTTGATGCTCCATGCTTTGCATCCAATCTAATCAGTTTGACTGTGACGTTAGATAAATTATGTTGAGGTATATGCTGTTATGCTTTATTTCCTGCGCGTTTCTTATTTAATCGAGAATGGTGAAGTTGATCAACATTTAATACATTTATGGAGACGTAGGCATTGATCCATTTAGTAGAAATCTGCATGGTGCACGAGTCCGGAATCAAAAGAAAATGTATGCTGGCACAGATGTGGATTTAGCATATTCAATTGCACTGATGTTTAAGTCATTTTATAATCTTATTTGTTGGTCTATGATGTTACTTGGTAAGGTTTTATCTTTTATATTTTAGTATGCCCACTTTTTGTAGTGATTTTTCTTGACTGTCAGAGTAAGACTGGATGGCAAGAGAATTATATACTAGGTATCATCTCACCTGTTGAAAATTGTTTTGTTTCTTGCAGGTTTATATTCCTAAAATTCTTTGCATCAATTTTAGGTGGCTATCGCAATTTTATAGTATGGACCTTTAACCTTATTCTTCTTGCCATTTCAGTAATGAGTAGTCTAAGTGAAGGTAGCAACTAATTCAATGTTTCTTAGGAAAATACTGCAACTCATATCTTCAACAGTCAGGCATTTTTGAAGAAGCGTTCTCGGTCAACAAACCAGCCACCAGATCCTATGGTGAGTAATTCATTCATTTTGTGCTAGTTTAAGTCAAAGAGTAGCTATATCCTATTTTAGCAACTTTTTTTGTACCAGTTTAAAATACATTAGTTGCTATTTTTCTTTTCATTTTAAAAAATTCCAGATTGCTGAATTTTATATTTGATCTCCAACTTTAACAGATAAGCCAGTTTTTAGATTCCCAAGGTTTCTTAGATTATTTGGAGAGAGGTCTCGGTTCTGAGGAAAATGGCAACAACCTTCTTGATAAGTTGCAAGATGCTATTGGCAGGGGACAAAACCCTTTCTCAATTCTTCCAGTAATGTTGGCGGAGCCTGAGATTATAACTATTTCTGATCCTGGACTGGGAATGTCGGGTAGTTTTCAATATCTTGATGCTGCTAGACATGCATGCCTGTTAAAAAATGCCTTAAGACATACGAGCCAGACATGGTACCAATGAGTTTTTATTATTTCTCCCTACAGGATCAGGTGCCAAATATTGTTATGATAGGTTCCCTTCAAACATCAGAACAGAAGAGCAGGAAGAAAAGAGGAAGCAGATTCTTGCAGCAGCAAGTGGAGCTCTCGAGTATTCTGGAAAGCACACTCTGAGGTATGCTACATAAGAATGAAGATAATCCTCTATGCTTTTATTGGTTTGCTTGAATCCTGAAACTTAATATTCTCCATCTCTTTTCTTTGTGTAGTTCACCTTCAATGCGTGCTGGAAAAGATTCTAAGCCTGAAAGCCTGAGTCCAAGGGAGAGGGCTGTGAGTATCATGTCATTGTACATCATGTGGTTCATTGAGCAAATTCTGTAGTTTACTTTAATCTGATGAGTATCTGTTTTTTACAGGCAGAGAGGGAGCGCATGGTTCTAGACATTAAAGTGAAGCTGCAGGTGTAATGTTTTTCCGTTTAGTTATGTTATGCTGGCTCTGTATCCACATTCTAATTGAATATCCTTGCCTTTTAGATCTCAACCTCTTGGGTCTGTTAGAATTCTCTGTACTTGATAGTTGATAATGCTTTCATTCTGTTGGTTGGTTATTTCTTTGTAGAACAAGTTCTTATTGTTCTGTTCTTGAGTGTTCCAGTTACAACTCGTCATATCTGTGATGTTCATTTTTAAGATCAACCTTTATACAATAGCATGAGTTTACTTAAACATTAGTTGAAGCTATCAATTAATAATGTGGCTAATGAGCATCCTTCCAGTTCTGTTGAAAGTATGTTTTCAATTTCTAACTACTGACAATGTTAACCTTATGGTTTATTTGATCCATTAGCTGATTTTATGTGCAAGACATTTTCAATTGATAAAATTGGAAGAACAGTGTGTTTTCGCTGATCTTCCAGTATAATTTTGCAGCATACTCTTTGTTGGCAATAAACTTTTGGAGGCTTTTCATATTTAAAGTGTCAGATTGCAAGTCCAATCATTGTCTTTGTACAAATGTCACTGGATATGCTCTATGTGTGTGGTTTTTTCGTAGTTTACTATTTCTGTCAATTTCTTAAAAGCAGAATCTTTTCTTATTTTTGGTGGTACTACAAAGAAAATCTAAAATATATGGGCCCTATTGAACAGGGATTGTGGCTACGACTATTGAAATTGGGAGCAACTGATGACCCTCTTTCATCATTTGAGTATGGAACCATCCTTGGTATGTATGCTTTTCTGGAGGACCAAACTTAATCTCTATCAATAATTATGTCTTTCCTTCCATAGACATGAAATGAGAGTAAGTTTTCTGGCACATTTGTTATCACTTTATCAGCTTTGATCGAGTCTGATGCTGAGGGAATTGGTGGTAGTGGATTTGTTGAATGTATAAGAGAGCACATCCATTCGGTATGTTCTATTCAATAAACAACATTTGATTTAAGTATGTTATCATGTTACTTTCTAACTCTGGTCTTCCCCTTGATAGGGATGGACCTGCCAATTGACGGAAGAGCAGTTTATTGCTGTGAAAGAACTGGTATGTTTCTCACGCTTCTTGAAGCATATGTTTGCCAAATTTCATATTTTTCTTGCACTATTTGAAGTCATTATAGTTCATTTTCTTCCCCTTTTAATACTTGATAATAATTTTGGGATGGCAATGGGTCGGACCCAGACCCCCTGGGGCGGGTTTTGAAGCATTAAACGGTCCCGGGGCAGGTCCGGGTCTTTGAGGTTTGGAAACTGGAACCTGTCCCGATTATTTTCCTTTTAAAATTCTTTTGTATATTTTATGTCTACTTATATAAAATATATTTGTACATATGCAAAGTATGTGTAATTTATTTATACTTGCATACAATGCATAAACATAATATTTTTATAAATTAAAATAATGGTATAAATAGTTTATAAACGTTTTAATGCTTATATAAGTAACACTAACGACACATTTTGAATTTTTTAATATTTTAATGCCTAAAACATGCTAATTATTGCCTCGCATTTATAAAGTTATGGTATTATTTTTTTAATATTTTAAAAATATTAATTGGGTCTATCGACTGGGGTTGGCGGCTCCCGGGTCCGGGTCTAGTCCAAGATTTTCTTGGCAGGACGGGCCCCTAGTTTTGGCAAACCCGCCCTGTTGCCGTCCCTACTTGATATGTGACTGATTATCCATAAAGAAAAGAGAAGTAATATTCAGATTCTTTGCTTATGAGCTTTCTATATATCCAGGCATGATAAATTTAACTGGCATTGCTTGAGGTTTGGTTCTAATTATAGTTATGAGCTACTTAGAGTTGGAAAATTATATGTGATACTCCTTGTTTGTTGTTGTCTTGCAAGTAGACTCAATCATTGGTCTAATCGATGGAATTTGCTTATCAGCATAGCAATTAAATGAAAATCTAATTTGACCTTTAAGTTGTGAGTTCAAGGGTAAGGTTTTGATAATTATAGAAACCTCCTTTAAGGTTCAGTATAAATGTAGATATGGCTTTACATGGCATCTACAGATCCCCTATCATTGTTGTCATCTTACATATAATCTTACACAATCTACATCATTATTTCAATAAAATGACAATTTTGAACTCCTTATTTGCACCTAATTAACTAAATATCTTACAAAGTTTAACCACATTTAAACAACTACCTTTGAAATTAATCCTTTACACTATTTTTTTTTCGAATTTTAATTTGACTTGTATACTTCTTAAATTATACGGACAATGCTAATGGAGAATTTCCAAATTACTTATAACTGAAGATATTAGTCTTTAGAAAATGATTGAATAGGTTGTCGAATTAATACTGATAGTACAAATTTGTAGTATTCATGGAATCTGGTGGAATTCTAAGTGAACTGGAGGATGGATTCTTAACTCCAATTGCAAGGAGAATATGTGTGGGGTTGGAATTGATTAAGCTAATAAACTGAACTAACACAAAATTGGATGAAAACACTTAAAAGATGAGAGAGTGATGCAATAGAGATTAGTCCAATTTAATGAAGGCATTATCCAACTGATCGTCGATCATGAAGAATAAGTTTCACTATTCAAGTATTTTAGCCCAAAACCTGGTAGGATAGCCATGCTAAGTTTCAGTTTTCTTGATATAATAGATTCAACTCAAGCATCATAATAGAAATTATCAGTGCATTAAGTGGGCATGATAGCATTACATCTCAATTGAATAATAGCATTAAACGCAAGTTAACAACTATACTCAAATAAAGTAATCCAGATAGATGCAATTATTTAATGTAGACCTGTTGTTTCCCACAAATTAATCATGAGGGCACATAATGAACTTGTATGCTATTGGTCCCAATCATTCATGACAGTTATGAATAATTTAATTCGTAGATAATAATAATAAGAACAATTAATAGTCATCGGATGTATGAACACCAATTATTCAATAAGCACGAAATATAGAAATAAGAAATAGTTGAACAAAATTTGGATTAGCACAAAACCTCACAGTATAACAAAATAATTTTGCATATCCATCAAGTCAGAAAAAAACATAGCAATTCATAATTTTGTAGAGAACTATTCAAGTTTAGACTTTAGAGAAAAAAAAGAAAATTCTGAAAGATCTGTAAAGTGTGTGTGTAGAAGCCGATGTCTTTGAGTCTTTTCTGCTTTTCCAGCCTGTTGTTTCCTTCCTTGATGAGATACGGTTGATCAGTAACTAATCCTCCTGATTAAGGAAGAGAGACTCTTTCCTTGTTATAGTTCAACACACTGGCTGTTGATAAGGCTTGATCTTGCCTTGGCCAAATTTCAATCTGCCAAAATTTTTTCTCCTTGACGAAGAAGTATCTCTAAAATGAAGGTGCAGCCTAAATTTGTTGGAAATGAATGCAGCTTAAAACAGCCATCAGCCGAGCTACAGCTCGGAATGACATGGCAACTATTAGAGATGCCCTAGAAGTGTCTGCTGAAATGCATAAGAAGGATGTGAACAATGTCCCAGATTATCTCCAGCGACACCTTCGCGCTCTTTCCATCTGGGATGAGTTACGGTATGCATGTCTTCTATTGTATTATGTCTGGCTTTCTACCTTTTTTTTTTTTTTTTTTTTTAATATGTGGTATCTTTCACATTATCTGTTCCACTACTGTGGTTGGTCTATGGATCAATCTGCTGGATGCTTTCGGTTTTACATCTTCTCAGTTTACTTAATGGACTTCATTCTGGTAGAAATTTGGATAAGTATGCTTAGAACTACTTACTTGGATGCTAGCATCATGATAAGTTGGAACAGCCACATGAGTACCAGTATAAAATATGTTAAAGAAAAGATGAAACCTCAAAGCAGGATTGATTTTTTCGTCTTGCCCAATTTCTGGGAGAGTTGCAGCTGCTGCATACCCTATAGATGCTCCAGAAAGCTCAACTGCTCGCTGTGTTGGCATAACAGGAAGTACCATAAAGCATATTCCACAACACACCATTGCAATAACTATACAATTGGATGTATTCTACAAAGTCCTTGAAAAGTTGTTAAGAAAATAACTTTGCAGAGCAACTTCATGAATTGAATCCTAGGATATATAAAGGATAATTATGCTGCACCATTTGTAAACTAGTCAGACTCAAAAACTACTTCTCTATTTTGAATAAATTGACTGAGAACAACTGCATCAAAATAGTGGCCTAAAGGAGCAAACATACTTATTCCATCCTTAACAATTAAATAAGCAGCAAAGAAATCGATCAAACTAAACTAATTGTGACCTTTTTACCATTTGTTTAAAACTTCTAAAGCCAAATTATTTTCCACCTTTTTTTCTGTCTTTCTGCACATATATGTGTATATCCACACGCTACACATATATATGCACATTAGACCTGCATACACCCAGACACATAATACACACACAGAAAAGAGAAACACATAAATATATTTATTTTCCTTGTCCTGATTCAATACTTTGTTTGGAAATATATAAACAAGTCCTCAGAAAAGGAAGAAATCTTATAAAACAGAAACTAACTATAATTGAGAAATCACTAACAAAATCCCTAATAACATGCTATACACTATCCTCTACAGCCAATATGCACCTATATTCCTATATATATAATTTTTCACTCCCCTCGATCTGGCAATACATACTCATCATGCCTAGCTTAGAACACAAATCGTGGAAGTTAGGACGATGAAGAGCTTTGGTAAGGTGCCTGCGGTTTGTTGCTGTACAGAAACATGGTTTAACGTGATAATCTGCTTCTCACCCTTTTCACTTATGACGTGCCTATCAATCTCAAAATGTTTTGTCCTATCATGATGCACAGGATTCTTAGCAATAGCTAGCAAAATGACTATTACTCTTCATGTTAAGGAACCATCTGTTTTCGCCCTTAACCCGTCTAGCAGTCTTTTCAGCCACATTCCTTCACATATTCCAGGCGCTAGTGCTGTGAACTGAGCTTGTACATTACTTGGGGACAACTGATTGGTTCTTGCTACGCCAGGTCATTAGAATTCCCTACACAAAAGAAGGATACCCTGATGTAGATCTTCTGTTGGTTATCCATGTGACCCAATCTGCATCTGTGAATACATCAATAGACCTTGTAGTCGTTTTCGTGAAGAATAGCGCTTTGCCCAGTCACTTTTGAGATATCTAATGATTCTATATATTGCTTCCATGTGCTCTTCACTGGGAAATTTTCATGAATTGACTGATCAAACTAACAGAACCCAATATCAGGATGCATATTGAGCTAGATATATATGATTTCCCACAAGGTGCTGATACCTGCCTCAATCTACACCTCGTTCGAGCCCCCAACTTCATATTTGGATCCATTGGGTGTCCACCAGTTTGCATCGAGTTATACAAGTCTCATTAAGAAGATCTAACACATACTTCCGTGGTGACAATGAGATACTCTGACTGATCTTGCAACCTCCATCCCCAAAAATGCCTCAAATGACCCGAATCTTTAATCCCCAATTCATGTGATAAAAGTTACTTTAGATGATTGATTTCTTCCTCCTAAGTCGTCAACATAGACTATGAGAGGAGTCAACTCTTCACCTGAACGGTGTATGGTTAGCTTGACATTGAGCAATGCCGTTTCTCTTGAGAACACTGGTTAATGTGTCAAACCATGCTTAAGGAGGCCGTTTTAAGCCCATATAAAGATTTCTTCAATTGGTACACTTTATCACTTGTGCACTTGGTCAAAGGCTGGGGTTATATCCATGTAGACTTGTTCCTTGAGGTCTCCATTCAGAAAGGCATTCTTTCAGCAAGTTTTAAGAGAGGCCAATCCATATAGATTGCTATTGAGAGAAGAATCCTGATGGTGTTCAATTTGCAACAGGAGCAAATGTCTCATGGTAGTCAATTCCATGAGACTCAGTGTAGCCCTTTGCTACTAACTGAGCTTTGTACCTTTCAGCACTTTATGGTTGACGGAAAAGATCCACTGACACCTAACTGTATGGAAGGGATGTGATCGTCCAATTCCATAAGGGCTCTAATTTCTTCCAAGGTGCCCACCTTCCACTCTAGTATTCTAAGGGCTTCAAGAATTGGTGAGGGAACGTGGACCTAATCAATTTTTGACACAAAGGCTTTAAAATTTGGGGATAACCGACGTATGAGAAGTGTCGATGAATTGGATGCTACAAGCATGTCCAAATCGGTCATTAAATCTGCACATTGATTAGGTTTCAGCAGAGTCGAAGCTATGGTTAGCTCTGATACTGTGTAAAAATTCTGGAAGGATTACTTTCCATGTCCTAATTCAATATTTGGATAGAATATTTACACAAGGAGAATCACTAGTCCCTAGAAAAGGAAGCAAGATTCCATAAAACAGGATACCAACTATAATTAAGAAATCGCTAACAAATCCTTAATATTCTGCTATACACTATCCTGATATACACCTAACTTCCTATAGATATAATTCTACAACACACATACACACGTATAGGCATGCTTAGGCACACAAACCCCATAGGATAGTGTGGTAGAGGTAGTAGATGCGAACACGGGAGTGGGGGCACTGAGGAAGGAAGTGGGGTTGGGGAATAGTGCTTCACGGGGTAGGGGTGATGGTGGTGGTTGAGGCAGGTTGGAGGGTTGTGATGGGGTGGGTGGAAGGAAAGAAAGAAAAGGAAAGTAGGTAGATGGTGAGTGGAGGAAGATGAAGGACATAAGTAGGAAAAGGGAAAAAGAAAAAAAGCAGCAGCAAGAATTAACTCTTAGTTAACTAGATAATAAATGAAGATATATTTGGTATTATATTTTGTTTGATTATAGTTAATAAAAGACTTTAAAAAAAAAGAAAAGGTGCAAATATAATAAATATGATAAAATTACTAATTTGGTTAAATTATAATTTAGTAATTGATGTCTTTTTCATATGAAAAAAAATTAACTTTAAAATTTTTAAAAGAGAGAAATATATGTATGAAATTACTAGATAAATCTAAATGGAATTTTTAACTAGTGAAAGTATTACATTTAGACCCTGCGTTATATCAAATAAACCTTGCATATAGAAGGGTATACTTTGCAAAAAGGTTTGTCAGATTGTAGACCAGAAAGCCAAAGGGAAAAATTGAATTTTTATAGTCTTATGTGATAGCGTTAACATTTCCGGGACTGAAAAATGTCAGGAAGGGGTGATAGTTTTAAACAATTATAACCATGGGGGTTGACAATTTAGTTATGGTTTGCGTAATTTGATTATTCTTCAAGGGTGTTGACGTAATTATCCCTATATAACGCAATTTAAATCTCAATCTGTAACCCTCAAATCAATTATATGGAAAATAGCTATTTGTTGTGGAGAAAAATCGGATTTTTTACCAATAAATCATTAAACGTCCTGCTAATTTAAGAATGTATATTATTTAGATGCATCAGCTCAGCCCGATCGCACTTGCACTAGGTATTCTTGTTTATGAATCTCATTGGATCAAGCAATGAATATAACAATCCTTTTATTAAGAATAAAAAGAATTGCACATTGACGAATAGAAGGGGTGTTATTTTCATTAGTCATAGGCAAGAGAAAACCGAGTGTGACCACAGGTTGGTTTGAGTG
Organism: Sesamum indicum; assembly: GCF_026168435.1. Taxonomy (NCBI): domain Eukaryota; kingdom Viridiplantae; phylum Streptophyta; class Magnoliopsida; order Lamiales; family Pedaliaceae; genus Sesamum; species Sesamum indicum. The sequence goes on along the minus strand of NC_142669.1, from coordinate 13,556,535 downwards.
AGCATTACTAAGAAAAAGGAAAATTTGAGAATAATTCACACAATTTATGCTGATGACTGAAGCAAAAATAAACTATAAAAGACCAGAATACTTCACAACATGTTTGGTGGGCATTGCTAGAAAAGGAAAGAGTTCATGCTAATACTGGAACAAAAACAAATTATAACTCCAAGACTAGAATACTTAACAATTAGTTTTTGGAGTGGCCTTCTAGATGCCAATCTGATTACACTCGTCTCTATCTAGTAACTGTTGAGTAGAAACTTGTAGAGACAACTGATAAATAAAAGTTATCCGACTAGTTTGGGTGAATTAGCAGAATTGAAGTATTTTATTGTAATGTGAGTGTAGGCTGAGCTACTTCAACTGTGTGTCATGTGTTATGCTCCAGTCCTTTTGCCCTGGGTCATTTACCAACATTAGACCCCAATTCTTTATGGTTGTTATTCTGTACTCGTATCATAGAACAGCATACAGAATCAAATTACTGATATAGGCATAGAACATTAAGCTAAACCAGTCAAAAACATTCACAAACCCACTTTATAATTTTAGATAAAATCAACAACAGGAAATCAAGTCCTTTGTGGGCCAAGGAGGCTAGGATTTATTAAAACTCGTAATTAATGATATGCTGGCCCTTGGAATGATATCTGCAGGCTTCCAAATCCGGAAAACATAAATAAGATAAAGAAATAATTATCTACAGTAACAACTCTTCCCTGAAAATTAATCTCTATGTCAATTTTATGACCAATAAAAAAGTTACAGGCTAATAGACACTGTCTGAGTTGTTCACATAAACTGTTGAGTCCTAAACTGTGATGTACGACTCTTCTTGCTGAACATTAGTGCTTGCAAATTTTAAGCAGGTAAGTGAATAGGAATTTTCTTTATTGCATAATGTTTGGATGTATTGAATTCTTCCACTGTAATAATGATTAATTGGAGATATAATGAATGTTTAACCTGGCTAGGCTCTAAATAGAAAATGAAGATGACTGGTCTCAGTGACAGCATTTAAAAGCTATTTCTATAATGCAGCTGTTACCTGATATTTTTACTTATTTAATTGCATTTGTATATTGTAGACTGTTTATCCTATGTGTGATTTTTGCAGCTTTTGGGAAGGATACTTTGACTATCTGCTCGACCGCTATTCTAGCAAGTAAGGACATTTCATTGTGATGCTTCATTCCGTTTTGATTTAACTGAAATGCCCACATGTTTCTGTCGACTAAACTGAAATCATTGCTCATTTTTTACAACACTAAGCATGTTCATTACATTCTTCTATATACATGTAATATTTTTCAGTTTATATGGTTGTCTGTTTGATATTTGGTTAGTGGTCTTTAAATTAGAAACTTACATTGTTTTTCCATGCAATTTACTGAGGAAGCCACCGATAGCAGCTATTGGAAAATGACCCTTTCCTTTACAAAGTCTGATAAGCAAGTGTAAAAAATGTAAGCTTCATAGGGACACCTTCATATAAGTTCCAGCATGTTCGAGAAACGGGTTGTGAGCAATAGAAATTGCTGCTTTATTGTGACATTAAACTGCACAATCCATGAAGGAATGTGAATTTTCAAGTTTCTGGCAATTTATATATCCATATCACTTCACAGATCCCATGAGCAAGTGAACAGAGCTCATTCTTAGCACAAGTTCTACCTACCATGTTTTGTTTTTTGTTCCTCAAAGTGACAAGATTACCACCAACGAGGCACAGTATTTTGAAGTCTGTTTATCGATAGCACATCCTGCTCACTTGGATTTGTATAGGCTTCTATCTGTAGATATCCATGTTTCTTGAAGAGTAATCCTTTTCCTGCCGTTCCTTCAAGTTACCTCAAATTTCTATTGGTAGCTTCAAAGTCTTCTCCAACATGAGTGCATGAACAACTCATCATACTCATTCTGAAAACTGTATCGGGCTGAGTGTGATAGATAGTTGGTTTTACCCAGGAGCCTTTGGTATTTTTCTATCTACAAGATCTTGGCTCTCGACATGTTGGAACTTTGGGTTGGCTTCTTGGGGTTTCAGCTGTCCTGCATGATTGCATCCAAGCATGCTAGTTTCATTAAGTAAATCCAGGACATACTTTGTTGATTAACAAAGATATCCTCCTTGGATCCTGCAAATTCTTTGCCTAGAAAGAACTTAGAACTCCAAAATCCTTAATTTCAAATTCATCTGCAGTTGTTCTTTCTTTCCCTCAGACTTTGCAGTTTCATCACCTATCATTATTATGCCATCCACACACAATTAGAAGGACAACTTTTTGACTGGAGTGTTAGTAGAACATTGTAGGGTCAGCTTGGCTCTGGGTATAACTGTAGTTCTGAATCTCCTTTTGACCTCTAAAACTGTGCTCTTGGAGATTGTTTGAGGTTATAAGGATTCTTCTGGTCTGTATCCCTTATTTGTCCCAATGTACTCAAATACAGATGGAAGATCAAAGTACATCTTCCGGGTCTCCATTAAGGAGAGCCTTCTTGATGTCTAATTGATGTAGGGACTGAGAATTTATTGCTAAAGAGAGCATTACTTATATTGAATTTATCTTTTGCTATTCCAACTAACATCTCTTGCTCGGCTGTATGTCTGACTGAATCCTTTTGCAATAAGTCTTTCCTTGTATCTGCATAAGCTTCCATTTACTTTAACATTTTATACTGAAGAACCACTTACATCCTGCGGTGGTGTTACCTCTTGGTGAAACAAATTTGAGATGATGATGTTAGGAAGGTGTGCCATTACATTGTTTATTCAGAAACAAAAATTGAACTAGCACCATTAAGTCCTTCAGCGTTTTTGGAGATATCTTCATGACTTTACTTTGTGAACATTCCATTTACATCATCCAGTTGGAAGTGGAGGGATGAAGACAATGGAAAATCTTCCTTTGTTGAAATGAGATTGCTGGTTATTTTTGCGAGGGATGGCGACAGGAGTGGTGTGTGTTCATGATCTCGGACAAAACTGGTTGGACCATTGACCCAGTAAACCTGATTTAATTCTCAAAAATTGAAAAAAATATTTTGTTAAAAGATTATACTTCCATAACTATATAATCTTGAGACAATCATATTGTTGAAAGACTAAAATTCCTTTTATAAATTCATGTGTATATTTTAGGCTTTATAATATCAGTACTTTCAAAATATATGTTACTTATATATAATACTTTAAAATTACTAACTTTTTTATATTATTATTTTAATTTGTAGAAGTATTAATTTTTTGTATTATAAGTAAGCATAAATAAAATATACATATATGTTTTAATATATGTATGAATATACGTCATATGAATATGCATCATATGAATATATATAAAATATATAAAAATACTAAAAGAACCGGATCCAAAACACCAAACCCAGGACCAGCCTTGGGACCCATATGGCTTTATAACCTGCCCCAAACCAGCGGGCTCTGGGTAGCTATCCCTAAGTTTTTTGCGTTTCCTCAATCCATCATGTTGGAAAACGATATTTGGTGTAAAACCCTATTTGGTGCCATCACTCTCTCTTGCTTGTATATGGGGTGGGACAATAATTCCAGAAAATAAAATTGAACAGAAGAGGCCTTTACTTACAGTTTTTTTATTTGCTACTGTTATGTTAGGTCAACCAATTATGCAACACTGGTGACAACACAACTAATCATTATAGCAACGCATATGGTACTTCTTCTATCAGCTCTCAATCGATTCCTCACACCTTTATTTATCCTTAAAGTTATTGTTTTCATGCTCTGGATTATGAAATTCTCTTTTCTTACTATTATGGAGGCTGGTCTGGGACTTCCTGACACCGATGCGTGGTACATGATTGAAACAATAGCTGGAAAAAACAACATTGGATATAAGCACATTGTAAGTTACATTACATGTATTTGTTACATGGAATTATTTACCTGCACTGTTTGGTGAAATATGAAGATGTTGAAAGCTTGAACTACATACAGTTTTCCCACAAGTTTGTGTCCTGTGTATTCATAACTAAATGATCTGCAATCTGTTGCAAACATATATGCTTTTGCCGGTTTAACTCTTCATTTTCCTGGGGAGTTGAACCCATTGAAAAACTTTGTAGTTTCACTTTTGAGTTTTCTGTAGCTTGTGCTACTAAGCCTGTATGAAATCACAAACAATACTTAAAGGGCCCTTTTGGTTCGTGTGATAGGATTAAGCGTGATGGGATTAGATAGGATGAAAATTGAATGATTATTAATCCTGTCCTGCATTATATGATTTTTGGTTTGAGGTATTGCATGTGGGATATCTCATTTGATAATATAATATGGTGTTTGATTGAAAGGATTATAACGTATGATTAAATGGAAAAAGATTATAAAGGGTATCCATTTTTAAGGTATTTATATTTTATATTGTAGCTGTGAATGATTTAAAAACAATTAAAAAAACCACTGAATTATTTATTGATATACAATTGCGTAAAATAAAATTAATTTGTGAAATATTTACTTTTTTTTTGTCTATATTTATATAAAGCCGAAGTTGAAAATACGTATTCAAATAAGTAATTAATGAAAAAATTCAAATATTTTTTAAATGTCCAAAAAAGGAAGAAGTAATATTTTTACTATATTTTATTATTAAATTATTATTTTATTCGTCGGGTTTTGATCGGTGAAAGATGGGAGAAAAGGGGAGGAATAAGCGTCACTTAATAATACTATCTTCCTCGCTGTTTCAGTCGTCCACCGACAGCAAAAGAATCTCGCTGAGAGAATATAGAATCGTCGGATTTTGATCGGAGAAAGATGGGAGAAAATGGGAGGAATAAGCGTCCGTTAAGTCGTGGGGAGAAGAAAGAGAAAATGGAAGAAAGAGGGGAGAGAGCGCAGATGAGGTGAGAAAGACGAGAGAATCCAATGGTAAATTAGGCAAAAAAATTATTCTTAACTTGTAGGAATAATTATACCAGTTACATAGGCATGATTCATAATACTATACATTGTGATTAATAAGACTGGGCCCGATATTAATACCGAGCTCTAATAATACTAACCAAACGTTTGATTAGTCATGATAAATAATGTTATCATGCCTAATCACACGAACCAAACGGAGCCAAAATGTAGCAGAAGTTTCATGACTGATGGATCTTTTGAAATGTAAGTCATAAAATGTCAAGCTGGTGTGCAATAATGTCGAGTTTAGGCCTGGAAGACAGTGACAGGGCTGATGGTGCTCCATTAATTACATTCTGAAGTAAATGTGCTCTTACAGCGAAGGAAAATTCTCTCAAAAACAATGCAAACTGAGTTCATTGAGAAGTTTCAAGTAGGCTACTCATACGGCTCAAAGGAAACTACATGCTCTAGATTAAGCTCGATAGGGATGACAAGGTTTAATACCCTTTCTAGTTGATTAATTGGAAACTGAACTTGAGCTCAACTTGATAAACTAAAGAATATTGAAATGTATGTACTTTGTAAAACCTACAGTTTGTGTTCAGCCCAACTAAAGCTTGTGTGAGACTGCTTACGGGATAAGCTTGATTAGAAATTGAAACCAATCGTGAAAATATGTTCAATTCAGTTTGATGTATTTACACCTATAGCTACTAGGACCGTGATTCTCTAGGATCAATTAATGGTGGTAAAAAATAATTATTAATATCCTGAACAAGTGTAGGAAATAAGCCAGTATGCCTACATATTATTTTTCCTGCAACTGCCTCATGATTATTCATAAAAAAATAAAAGTTGCTCATTATCTACTCGCCTGAGCATATTAACTTCAATATATTTAAGTAAGCATCATTTATAATAAATTTCCTATTTCTTGGATCCCAGTAACTTAACATACCCTGGAGACTGGGGTAACACTTTGAAAACCGTGTGATTTCAGCATTGGGCAATATTGATCCAGTAGGGGATTCTCAAATGACCCAACTCAATTCTCTCCCTTGAATATGACCCTTTTGTATATATATTGTATCTGTATCCCCGTAGATGCTCTATGTACAGTGAATGGTTCTCTACTTTTGTGATTGATGCTTCATAAACCTCTTTGACTTTTGATACTTGTCATTCACATTAAGTCCCATCCACAATATACTAACAGAAGAATAACTGAATGTTCGTTCAGTTTCTTTTAGCATGATTATGACTTAGATGCTTTGGTTTTGACATCATATAGTTATAGTGTCAATCTTAGGCGCTACATCTTTGAACTTTTATGTTATCTAAAAACTAAACTTAAAAAGATCGAATAAAATGATATTACCTAGCCTTGGTGAGACAGACGAATGAATGACCTGCCCATTTACCATGGCTAATGTCAGAGTATTTCTGAAGGTATCCAGCATTTGAATCCTACATGGATATCTGAATCTGACACCCTTAACTAAGTCCATTCAACAATCTTGGCAAAGTATGAACAGTCTTTGAGGCATCTCTTGAAATATGCAACTTGACATGCAAGGGAGAAATATGCAAGTCTTGTATGTAGTCTTGATATGCTATAATTTGCCTTTATCAATGCCATTATGTAAACTATTTCCATCTATATGTTTCTGATATTAAGGAACCTTTGGTCCTTGTTACTAATAATCTGCTGTATCTGCTATTTTGCTTTTATTATCTCAGATAAAGATCAGGGGATTCCTCTCGCATATCCGTCAAATTTGCATTGGATATTGGGCAATCTATTCTGGAAAATCTCTATCTATATCCTCATTTGGATTGCCTTCTCCACGTCCACAAGATGCTGCAGACAGCACTCAGCAATCTTCTGAAGCATCTGTTGTTGGAAGGAGCTGGGTTCAGAGCATGTTTAGCAGGGAAAGAGCCAGCTCTTTCAGTCGTGTGCGTAAATGGACATCTGACAGCGGCAATTTAGGTACATGTCCCTTCTCTAGAATAGAACTGAGCCTAATTGTGTTTTTCTCGGATCATGATGAATTATTGTCGATTCAGCTACAAATGACAATGGATCTCTTCAGAAGCAAGATCTATCTGCAGCAGGGCAGAAGAAAGTGCAAACCAACATCCGCTTGCTGAGAGGTCATACTGGAGCAGTCACTGCTTTACATTGTGTGACAAAAAGGGAAGTGTGGGACCTAGTCGGTGACCGTGAAGACGCAGGATTCTTTATCAGTGGGAGCACAGACTGCACAGTAAGATTTTAGATAAAATAGTAGATCGGAACTTTAGTTTCAAAGCTTGGGACCATTTAGAGACCAGCATAAGACTACTATCGTCATGTTTTTTATTATGCAAAATAATTTTTTCTTCTTTTAGAGATTAAAGCTTCTGTCAAGCACTATATGTGCCCTTTTAGATTTTGAGATCTTTCTGATGAAATTTAGAATTAATAAAAACAGTGTTTTAAATGTTGTCCATGGCGTCCAAAGGGTGGGCAGTTGTACAATCATCTTGACATAATGCTTGTGGGAGTTTTTCCTGCAAGGTGCTTGATGTATGGCTTTTTTGGCCCAAATCGTCTCAAGGCACTTATGCCTTAAAGATGTGTGAATCAAAAAAATGTTTTTTCAGTTTTAGATTGCTAAATGCGAAAATTTTACCAACTTTCTGTAAAGATTAAAATCATAAAAATCACTTCCTTTAGGAATTTTTTTATATATCTCATGATTTGGATGTTTATAAATTATTCTCCTTCATTTTAATATGTTGAGCTGAAAATGTGTACCCTTCTGATTTATTCTATTATATTCATGCATATATGGACTTCTTTTGTCATTATTTTAGCCTACGTTCGAAATACTTGTTTTTCTTGTTATCTAATATTATTTTATACTTTTTAAATATAATATTTCAAAGCTTCTGGTGTATAAGCCCCATACCTTGGGGCATATGTGGTGCCCAAAGATATGTCAAGTGCCTCTCTAAAACCTTTTGCCTTTCGAGATGGAACTAAAATTTACACTATGTTTCATATCATATTTATTAATAAACGCAGGTAAAAATATGGGACCCTAGTCTTCGTGGTTCTGAACTCAGGGCAACTCTGAAGGGGCACACTAGGTATCTGCAAAAGATCTCCTTCTCTCTCTTTCTGTGCCCATCTCCTTTCTCTCTCTGTGTAAGCCTCTATGGTATCTATGTGTTAAGATATGAGATAATATTGTTGTCTTCACATACTTGCAGATTCAATATTCTTGAATGATCAACTAATTTCATTGAGAAATGCTTGGTAATGTATCCACATAGTAAAGCATTTGAAGGCTAATGCGTCAATTATTTCTACTTGTCAGCAGATTTTCAGTAGTTCTCCGTACTTGCTTTACTTATTTTAGGAAGAAGATCAATCATATCATTACCTTATTTTGTAACGACCTCTAATTCCAGTATTATATAATTGGGATTAGTTTGTTCAATAAAACTATGTCGTCATATTTTATTAGTTAACACTAGTTATTGATTTCTCTGTGCAGAACTGTCCGAGCCATAAGCTCTGATAGAGGGAAGGTGGTATCCGGTTCGGATGACCAGTCTGTACTTGTGTGGGATAAACAGACGACTCAGCTTCTAGAAGAGCTGAAGGGCCATGATGCGCAGGTTTGATTGGAGTAGTATTGTTCTGTTGCACTTAAATGGCTTTCCCCCCTTTACTTATGTTGAGTGTATTCTGTGTGTGCTTTGGTAGTTCTAATAATCATTTCACATTAAATGTATAATTTAGAATATAACCATTATAGTACTCTGAGAGGAAGGTCTATCAGATTGAGCTGTTATCTTCGAAAAAATCTGTACAAGTAAAGTAATGGGCTCATTCAGCAAATTTTTCATGTAAAAACCTATACAATGAAAATGCATGATTCCATTGTTCTGGAATCTTCTGCTTAAACTCCAGGTAGTTTACTACTTTACCAGCATATGGTTGATCTATCCATGCAACATTTTAGTTGTGGCAATATGTGCTTATTCTCTTGGTCCCTTGCTGCAAAACAGCTCCAAAGGAATGCAGATGTTGGGTTGTCTTTTCACAATAACAGAAAATAATGTATTCCTTGTCCTGCTGTGATTAGAGTCATTTTTACTTTTTCAATTACTGATGATGCATGCTTCAGTTTGTGGTTTGAATGATTTTTATATCTCTACTTCATCATCTTTTACTCATTACAAAATCTTGTTGTAAAATGCGGAAAGATGGAAACTCTGTCCTCTGAGGATTTGCTAAGTTGCTCAATCCATTGACCGCTAAAATTCATTTTTCTTTTGATTGTTCCTTTTTGTCTTTGGTTGAGTCGTTATGCAGGACAAACATTTAGTATGTATTTAGTATGCTCTAGGCCTGTCAGTGGTCTGTACCTTACTAACCCAGCTCTGAACAGTCCATACAAATCCAGAACCTGATTTGGCATTGGGCTAGGTTAACCATACCTTGATGTTCATCATGCTTTCTTTTGGATCCTGATACATTAACTATACTATGTTTTCAGTGAGGGTACATTGGATTCACACATTGGCAAACTTACAGGACCCTGAACAATACCAGACCTGATCCTGTAAACCAGAATAGATTTAGCTCAGTAACAAAGTTTAGTTGCATGGCCTGTCATAATCCAACAAACCCAATCCATTTAGAACTCTATTTGATTGATCACTTTGGAAAACATACATTTCTGTACCAAAATAAGTCATAAGATCTTAAACATTTTTGTTTCTGACCAAAAATCTGGAATTTCTTTCTCCAATGACCTAAAAGTTGAAGCCTATGAAATTCCACTTGCAGCCAAGACTAACAAGTTGACCTATTTAAGTGCCAGAAGGATTACCTTCAACCAGATTACATTGTCTAGAAAGTTATGGTCTAGTTAGTTAGTGTTGATTGAAGTTTTACTTCTCTCTGACTACTAAGATATGTATGGCTTCCAGAAATTATGTGATGTGTGATAGTACCTTGTTAGCCAGTTTATCTGCAACTTTTAGGTGATAAAGCTGCGTCTTTCCCTTTGATGTAGTGAAACATTTTCTGAGTCACTTCATGCTATGATTAATTTCTTTAATTCAGATTCTAGTTGTTTGCTGAATATTTCTATGCACCTATCTAATCGGTAGGCATATTCGTACTCGTGTTGTCTTGTTGAAGACTCACTTGGCTAATGCTTGTTATGCTCCCTTTTAGGTCAGCATTGTAAGGATGCTCTCAGGCGAGCGTGTACTCACAGCTGCACATGATGGAACTGTGAAGATGTGGGATGTCAGGACAGATACCTGTGTTGCCACCGTAGGCCGATGTTCAAGTGCAGTTCTGTGTATGGAATATGATGACTCCACCGGGATCTTGGCTGCTGGCGGCAGAGATGCGTAAGCCACATAAACTTCTCATATAGACTTTTTGTACATTTATTTGAAGAGAGATAATTGTTATTGTGGCCTCTGCAAATTACCATACTTCTTTATGCCCTCATCTCCCTAAAGCCTGACTTCATCGGACATCCATTTCAAGGGTTGCAAATATTTGGGATATTCGAGCTGGAAGGCAGATGCACAAGCTTTTAGGGCATTCAAAATGGATTAGGTGAGTCATGTTCATTTTAATAAATAATGCTACACCATAATTGTGGTGACTGAGCACACCCTGGCGACAACACAGGTCTATCAGAATGGTTGGGGACACTGTAGTAACAGCTAGTGATGATTGGACTGCACGAATGTGGTCTGTTTCTCGGGGAACATGTGACGCTGTTCTAGCTTGCCATGATGGTCCAGTTCTATGTGTGGAATACTCTATAGCAGATAAAGGAATTATTACAGGTTACAGTCACTTGTCTGCCAGTGGTGGTTTAGTTGGCAATTGTGCCAATCTGATAGCTGCTTAAGTTTGATACTTTATAAGTTTGTGCGCTAACTTTTTCATGTGATTTTCGTAAAATCAGGATCAAATGATGGTCTTCTTCGATTTTGGGAAACTGATGATGGTAAGATTGATAACTTTTTTACATGTGTATAATTCACATGACACGTTTTGAAAACTTGCACCAGCTGCTTTAGACAATGTGGTGTGTAGATCATATAAAATGTTTGTTAATTTTGGACACTCATGGAGAATGTGATGCCTTTACATGGTCTTGCTTGTATTCTCTTATTTTGTTCTCGGAATGATCATGATACATTTTTGTTGTATGCCTGGTTTGTCTTTGGAATTAAGTTCTTCAATAGTTGGGACTAATATGCTTGGTTAGTTCCACCATACTGCCATGCTTGTGAGAAAGTGCAAGCCATTTAACTCGTAAGATGCACTAGTCTGCTACATTGTTCTGGGGCCCGTTCCCCCTAGAATTTGCCCCCAACACAAAGATGGATGCATACAGCTATACATCATATGAATCATGTTTGCCTACTGTTGCATGATTACTTAGCATATTAACACCAGAATCAAACACATCTTTTTCTTTTAATTTTATTTTATTGTTCTGTTTAGTTTTCTTTGTTTAAATTCTTCTGGTGGCCAGTGGTACCAATCTTTTCTTAAGCATGAAAACTTATTAGTAACTCTGACGTTTTCATTTGGGAAAGGTTACCAATTACCTTTCAAAATTTTGAGTCCAGATGAAAGTTATGGAGCATTTAATACCTGCTGCTACTCATAGTAGAGAGCCAGAAGTCTCTTAAGGAATTAGCTCCAAATTCTGTTCTTCAGTGGCACATTTTTACCGAGGGGGGACTCTTTTTTCTGTTTTAAGGGAAACTTGCTGCTCAAAATGGAAAGGGATGTGGCGTTCTGGGATTTCCACTTTTTCTCATGGGTCCCTACCTATACCTATTCTCTATTCAATTCTACGAAATTCTTCTTTTCTTTATTCTGAGGGAACTTAAAGGGATGAGCGCGCTAGAAAAGGTTCATGACATAAATGCTTGTTGGTCATCAAGCTGTTTGTGATAGAAAGTTTTTCTCCCTTGTCAGTTATGCTTCTCTATATATCTTTGTTCTTTGAACCATGAAAGCATCCCTTAGCTTGGAGACCCTAGTGACCCTAGTGAAAAGGTTAGAACTCAGCCAAAAACGTGCATTAGCTTCCAAGATTTTGGAGCTTTTCTTCTTGATTATTCATATGGCGTAACAGTATTCCTTCAAAATTAAATTTCCTGCTGGACATAGCAGTTCCCGCACTCTTAGCCTTCAACCAAATTGAAGCACTTAATCTGCCGGTTGCTCCCTACACTGCATGAGGGGCTCCTAATCCCAATGGGGAGTGAAGATTCCTTTTCAGAAACCTAGAGTCTGGCATTAGCGAAGGTAGCCAAAACTCACATAAGTGCCACTAGAATATAGAATAGACTCAGTATGGAAATCCCAAGTCCTTGTAGTGGACATTCATATTGTTGAAAGTGCTGCCAAACAGGGCAAAAATTCCTCCAGCTCTTTTTCGTTTTGGAAATGACAAACATACATGACATTCTAGCAATTTAGTCATGTATTTGATTCCCAGGCCTTCTTGAAGAGGAGCAATTAATGCCTGTTAACACATTTTGGTTTCACCTGAGAAAGATATTTCATTAAGATACAAATACGAGGTGCATTTGTTTGCATGTTAACATATTCATACATTACCTGTATCTTGCTATGATGTACTTTCTTCCTTAATCTTTGAACAAGCTTACAATTGTATGGTGCTACATTTGTGTAGGGAATGTGTAGAAAAATATGATGTGTCTTGAATGTATAGACACTTTCCAAGAAAGTATGGAAAATTTCTTTTTATCCTCCTTCACTTTATGCTGCAAGATTGAGTAATTTGTTGACTTTAAGAGAAGAATGGCATATAGTTTACTCTTATTTGGTTCTGTTTTCTCTTACATCTTACTGGTTTATTTACAGATTTAAACTTGAAATAGATTATTATAACTGTTGCGTTGTGAAATTTCACGAGTGCCTCCTGCTCAATAGTTAACTTCTTTTAAAATATTTTTCATAATAAAGTAAACTATTAATTGCCTTTTGACCTACCTATCCCAATGTTTGTTAGAACTGAAAGTTTCCTCTCAACTCTACTGCGCCTAATGTTTCTAAATATTCTCTTCAAAATATAGGGCTTTGACATTTGAAGCGTTAATCCATGTGATTTAATAGTCTTCCATATTTGTAGGTGGTATAAGATGCGTCAAGAATGTCACCATTCATAATGCTTCCATATTGTCTATAAATGCGGGCGAACACTGGTTGGGTATAGGAGCAGCTGATAATTCAATGTCCCTCTTCCACCGCCCTCAGGAAAGACTTGGTGGACTCTCTGCTACTGGTTCCAAGATGGCTGGATGGCAACTCTACAGGACTCCCCAAAAATCAGTTGCTATGGTGAGGTTCTTCCACCCTATTCACTAATATTTGTTGTGTTCTGAAGCCATTCAGCTTTAATTATGATCCATATGTTCTTAATATAAATGGCTAACTGCGGACATACACACTTTACTTCTAGCTATACTAAGAGTTTATCTTTTCTCCTTGTGAGCTTCAACCACCTTTTATCTAAGCTCAAATTCTTTGCCTAGATAACCATGAAGATTTGATCAACTTGTTAGTGATTAGCGGTGAAAATCATTGTATTCTGAAATACTAATTCTCCTTCATTTCACAGTGGATTTACTTGAAGGTCTTAAGTAATCAATAAACTAAATTACAGTTCTGTATAATTGGTGAGAAAAGATAAATATATTAAGGTAATTCTCAAATGCATGTAATTTCCCTCATGGATTTGATGCCCTTTCATTTGAGAATGATTAACCATTATGTATAATGGAAAACTTGTGATTTTGAAAACGTGAGGCTTTGAGTTGCATACTTTTTAAGCATAGATACTGAAAAATTAAAATGTTCTAATGAAACATACGGGGATTTTGGAAACACTTTGAGCATGTCAAAGATGCAGACAAGAACAAGGTTCTTCAAGAGTGTGTTATCTTACTACAGTACAACATATTTGTTACTCCTGTTCTGCAAAATCATTGATTAGTGATGAGTTTATGGGTTTTAAAGCATGATTGAATGATTGAAAAACTTTTGTATTCTATGATTGATATATATATCTTGACTAGACAATTCATTTTATTTTCCTGGTTGATATTTTCTGACTCAGTTAAACATAACTATCTTCTGAGATTGTTTGAGCATGTACAGCTATGGCTGTTCAATGCTCTATTTGGCAATATTTATAGAAATGTTTGGTAAAACCTAGAAGGACATGAACTAAATCACATGAAAAGGTGGCTGAACAGATGTTCCAAAGTTGATCTGAACTGGTCCTATCTTATGTTTTGGAAGTGAATTGATATATGACTAATAGGAATACAGGAAACAAAATTCTGCTCCTTATAAAATGGGTGCTTCAAAATTCCAAAATCTATAATCTTGTTTTCGACTTTAATAATCGTTTGCAGGTATACCTGCATTTGTCTTAATTTATTTAAAGGCCACTATGTCCCACGGAATGTCTGTCTGCTCAATACTTTAGCCAATATATTAAAAGGCAGCAGCATATATGCTGACACGTGAATGTCAAATATAACAATTATTAGCAAATAAATCAGAAGTATGGGTTTCAAGATGCAACTCAAAGCACTACTTCATGCTTGAAGAATCACAGAAACCTTGTGTTGCTTCTTTTTGTTGTCTTTTAATATCTTCAAGGACTAACAATTCATTTAGGCTAAATTTTGATTGATGGATTTTGAATTGAGGGAAGGATTGGAGAAATGATTAAAATGACTCAATATTAGAACTTAAAATCCATTAATGTCGAACAAAACATAATTCAAATTATTTGGAATTATGTGAACAAATTGAAAGGATTTGTTATTGGTGATTGAAATCCTTAACTTCAAATTCGTTGATTCAAATGTAACCTTAAGGAACCTTATAGCTAGAATTTGGACCGAAACAGTAGATGGAAAGAAAGAATTTGGTCATGCACATGGTTGCCATTTGACTAAAATTCATATGGCCCTTTAATCATTAGGCATTTAACTAAATTTTGTTGGGCATATCATTCGTAATTCTGCTATGGTTCTGGTTTTTTTATTTTTATTTTTTTAACCCATCATGCAGCCACCACACACGCTCATATTAGTTTTGAACCTAATATCTTAACAACGAAATATTGAGCCCCAAACCATTGGGGTGTCCTCTAAGGAATGTTCCTACTGTTCTTTTGAGATATTTTCAGAGAATAGCAGATAAGGAATTATGTAGCTGAACAATGTCTCGAAAATACTTTCAGAGGAGAACACTTACCACTACATGCACTATTTATGAGCAGCCAACATCGATTGATATTGTTCACCAGCTATGCCAAATTTTGCTGATAATATATATATATATATAGCCCCATTTCCAGGTCATTGCTTTCAACCTGATCGCAACGACCTCCACTCAGTGACAGCCACCTGGCTCTTACTGAAATTCGCCACATAAAGAGTTCTAATTTTGCTACTTTCTCCAGTTTTAGTATTTTTTGTCATGCGACTAATTGATAGTTTGGCAATTCTGACGATGGTTTCAGGTCCGATGCGTGGCTTCTGACCTCGAAAGGAAGAGGATCTGTACCGGGGGACGTAATGGGATGCTTAGGTTGTGGGACGCAACTATTAACATTTAAGTTTTTGTTTTCGTTTAAGTTTTGCTGTAACTTGAGACATGCTTGTTGGGATACATCTTCTCCACTGAGTTTGTTATGCCATATTCTTTTGCGATCTGATCGATACGAATTGGTAAAGAAATGGCAGGTGCAGTGTGAGAGGTAGCGTGTGAGCTTTTTCATTGCGGACAAAGTTTCTTCGCAAACCATTTTTACTTCCCTTGATTACTTCAAGGCGTCCCTTTGTAATTAAACATAACTTTGTGCTGTATACAACTTCAAAAACTTTTATGCTTTGTATGCTACCAGAAAGCTTGTCACGGAGTGGTTCTATGGCTGATCATCAAATTTAGGAATCGTCCAAATCATTCCAACCAAATTAAGGTAGCTTATTGTGGTTAGTAATGTGCATTTATTTTCCACATTCTAATCTCTCTAGTGTTATATTTTAGAATGTGTCTGGTGGCTGCGATGAAAATCTAATCTTTGCAACTGAAAATTCTCAGTTTGTATTTGTTAGTTATTATCTTCGATGATCTGGTATTAGAACAAATTACTAAAAAAGTAATATATAATATAGAAAGTAAATTTATTATTAAAATAAAATTAATAAGTCAGACTGCTTTTTTTTGTTTTTTATTAAGAAATTTTGTTTAATAAAATTGATCATATTCTATTTATAGTTTATGTCTTGGCCATTTACTATGTTTCGAATTTTATTTATTTTTATTATATTATTTCTGTGATGATATGTTTTTATAATTTAATATGTTAAATATTATTTTAATAAATATATATGTATTAATATTATATATATATATATAAAATAATATTTTTGTTGATTATATCACAAGAGGCGCATGTAGTACACAGCTGGATCTAAAGGGTATTGTTTTATTTTTAATAACACAGGGGATAAATTGCTCGTTTTTTTCAACACGGGTAATTGCATTTTTCTCAATTTTAATCAATCGGACATCCGTTGCATTAGTATTTATATCGTGAGGTCCTATAACTATAGTAATTTGTCAAGATACTATTTACATTCTTCATTAACATTTAAATTTGAAATATTTGCAAACAAAAGTAATTGTATGCCTTTATTCTCAATTTTTAATTCCATATATTTTGTGTGATTTCTTGATCTTCTTAATATGAATGTAATTGGTATTATTTATTTCTTATTTAATATTATATGGTGTTTTTATAAATATAGAAGATTTTGAGCTAAATTTATTTAAAACATCTTATGAGTTTTTACATATATTACTTAATAACTGACCCTGTGATATATTTCGATTTAAAAAAGTTAAGTGTAAATCTTCTTAAATTATTCATTGGTGCATTTTGAATTTATGTACTGGCTATGCTTACGAATTATTACTTCTTCTTAAAATAATTAATTATAGTTTTATTTTCATTAATTATTTCGTTTTTCAATTGAGAAGTCCATTTCCCTCCAAAAGGCAGAGTGGCAATATCAGAATGCATCCTAGAATAAGAGGGAACGACACCAACTAGTCCGAAAAGCCCAGAGTGCAACTCAATTTCATTGCAAATGAGATTTAATCCAGTTGTTGAAGTTGAGGCCCCATAAGTTTAGAAGTTATGGCTTCGAATTCCGTCTCATGCGTAGGATGTTGTGTCGACTGAATAGTAGGTGTTATTTCTACTGTAATAGTAGGTGTTGATATGTAGGGGTATGCATAATAGATTTAACCGGCCGAACCGTACCGAACCGAAATTTTCGACAATCAAATTGAATTTTTTATTTCAAATTATATTGCATTTCTTTTTACAGATCATGTTTACAAAGATTATATTATTTATTTTATTTAAGCGAATATTGTACTTTTAGCATATATATATATTAGATGGAATAGAAAATGCATTATAAATTTAGTATAAAAAATTCAATCTACCCTGTAGATTGAATAATCTATTCAAAATTATACTGTAATTTTTATATTATTTAATATATACACGTTATTATATTATTTATTTTATTTTAAAAAATATTTTATACACATAATGTGTATATATATTAAATGAAATAGACCAAATAACAAAGATCTAAAAATAGAAAATCCACACTCTATTAGGAACACAGTTTCAGTATTGACTTTGAGCCAATTTGCACGAGGTGTCCTTTTTTCGATGCACTAACATAATAGGAAAAAATGTAATTTTGGTCCATTTTTTAGACGCTCTGGTAATTTTAGTTCAAATTCAATTCAAAATAGCGAATCAGGATAATAATTTTCAAGAAGTGGCATCTTATGGACAAAATGCCCTAATTTTGTTGGAATTGTGCATTTGATCACATAAATTTGGGAATTTCTCCAAAATTCGGTGAGTTAGTTTTCATGAAAGTAATTTTCAGCGGGTGTTTACGTAACAAAGGTGGCGTGTTTTAAAAAATCATGTAAAAAATACTTCCACATAACTAATTCCCCAGATTTTGTTGAAATTCCCAAATTTATGTGGTCACATGTGCATCATGTGCACGATTCCAGCAAAATTAGGGCATATTGTCCTTAAATTACCATTTTTTGAAAATTATTATACTAATTCAATATTTTGAATTGGACTTGAGCTAAAATAGTTACCGCCCCTAGAAGCTGGACTAAAATTGTATTTTTTCCCAACATAATACTTCAAAACGATTTTTTTTTTTTTTTAAAGAAAAAGGCTCTTGCAAACTGCAAAATCATCTGAAAATAAATAATGTAACACCATACATTTTTACAGGCTCTTACAAATGAGTAAATTATTTTTCTATAAAAAGATATAATAATTTATATCTTAGTATTTTTTAAATGCAATAATTTATCCCATTTTTTTTTATTTTTAATAAAATAAAGTAATTTACTTCTCTATTAAAGGAGATAATTAAGTTATTTTATTGTAAATAATATAGGGGATAAATTTCTTTTTTTTTTATAAATAAATAATTTATTTATTTTTAATATCACATATGATAAATTGCATTAAATCCTTAAGCGGTGTGATTACTTCAAGTACTGAAGTCTCTTCCAAATTGAATTTTAGTTGAGCTTTATATATTTTCAAAAGCCCACATTAATATTATAAAAAAAAAAAGAAAATCATTACTGTGACAAAATAAAAATTCCAATCACACTTAATACATACAATTAATTAATAACAATATTAAAAGTGTCATTTAATTTATTTAGCGCTAATTTTCTCAATTTTGGTTTTAATTATAATTAAAGAGAAAAATGCAAGAAACCCCCTTGTGATATCACAAATAAGCAAATTACCCCATTATGAAAAATAAATAAATAGCGATTTACCTCCCTATATTTTTTAAAATACAACAATCTACCCCCTAATGATTTTTAAAAATGAAGCAATTTACCTCCCTGTATAAAGAGGTAATTAATTGCTTCATTTTAAAAAGTACAAAAGGGTAAATTGGTATATTTTTTTCATAGGGAGTAATGTGCTCATTTTCAATATCACATGAACGTAAATTGCTATTCACAGCAACACAAGAACAATTCATGAATAACCAAACACAATAAGTAGGTAGAAAGGGAGAAGTTGAGGTGAATTAGAAGGCAATAACTCCATTTATAATGTCAGCTCATCACTGCATCATCCTTTGCCCCATGGGAGCTGTCATACCATACTGCTGCTGTTGCTGCCTCGCCACATTACCTACCCACCCTAACAATCACAATAACAAACAACAATGCCTTAATTAATCATTATTGTTGTTATAATATAAATAATATTATCATATTATAATTTTTGAAATTAAGATCATATAGTATTGTTCTTAAATATATATATATATATATATATTTTAATATTTTAGAGACTCTAATTAGTTGGGTCTGGTGACGCGAACAAATCCGAGCTGTTGAGTTTTTTGCCCGAGAAACTCTTGATGGATAATAGGGTTTCGATTATTGACAAATCCTATCGGGACTGGATTCATTCTCATTTCTAAGTTAAATTTCGCTTGTTATGTAAGTTGATTATTTTTGTTCTGAATCCTATTAAATATATGCGTATGGTCTACAAAAAAATAAATAAATGAAATAAATGATATAGTCTTAAATATATGTGGCGCCGTGTATGTGTTAAAAATAATTAAAAAAAATCTGAAATAAAGGATTTGTTCAATTTACGCTTCTCAAAATTAAATTTTCTACTCAATTTTCTCAAAGTATTATTCATGTATCGGTTGAATGCAAATATTTAGACTTACCCAAACTTGTTTATATTTCAGTTTTGTATTTAACTCGTATTCGTGCAATATATTATAAGTATTATATGTGTGTATATGTTTAATTAAGATGTTTTCTTATATATACACTTAATATTAATTATCAACATGCCATAAATATAGGAATGAATTATAAAATGTATGATTAATTATATTTAGACCCTCTATAAAAATATGAAATTACACTTTTTTTTAAAAATATTTTGAAATTATACTTACACCCCCTCCAAAATTCTTCGTTTACACCTAACCCCCTTCCGTTATAATTTGGACGAAAACTATTAACGTTAACAAAATGTTTATATAATTTTTTAATTTTACCCCTCATTTAATATTTTCATGTATGTTTTTGTATTTTTAAAGGGATAAAATTAGTATATATATATATATATGGAGTGATGTTAATATCAATACATTTTTTCTCTTAACCTGATTAAAATAAATGTTATTTTGCATAAAGATTTAAATTTTGAAATAGTTGTTAATAGGCATATATATCATCATGTAAGTGCGATTCTAAAAAGTGTTAGTTGGGTGGAGGAGAGAAAAACCTACCGATAGAAGGGTCAAGACCCCTGTCCTGAAGCTCTCTATACTCTTGACAAAGAGCACAACACTCGCAAAAGCAGTGAACAAGCCAGTCTGGGGCGGGCGATTCAATCAGTCCGAACCGACTCCGCATCTTGCTCCGGTACGTGCACGACATTATGCACGGTATCGCTAGGCAACACGCGATCAGCCCGTATAGCATCCCGCTCGTCCCACAAGCTACGGACACACAAAGGGATACATATATATATACATGCATTTAGGGGATCGTTTTGGCATATTATGAACATGTATAGAAAATATATAAAGGAATTAAGTTACAGAGTAAAATATTTGCATATGGTTCGAAAAATTCACATACGCCTACGATTACTGAAGATCAGTTTTCTTAGCTAGCTAGAATAGTTTTGTGTAAAGTTATGATAAAAATCCACACGTCGACTATTTATACTAGGCCATCTGTAAAATATTGAAAAATTACAATTTTTATTCCTAGTATGTGTAGTAGATGAGTTTGAATATATTGTTAGGACAGACTTCGCACACCAATAATACAGTACTCACACTCAGACATATCCTACATAGAAATTAATTCATGCATGTACGTTTAAGTTGTAGGTGGACTTACAGGTACTGCCCGAGTCCACAATCTCTGCAATTTGGCCAAACGTTACGCATGGGAAGAACATTGTGATGATAGCTGAAATTGATGAATAATACATCAGTAAGTTATAATCACACAAAAATAATATACATATATATATAGGGGTAAAATAGCAATTTATCCCCTTGTGATATTGAAAATAAGCACATTACCTTCTTATGAAAAAATTATAGCAATTTACCCTACTGTACTTTTTTTAAAATAAAGCAATTTACCTCCTTATACCGAGAGATAAATTGCTTCATTTTAAAAATTATAGGGGGGCTAAATTATTGTGTTTTAAAAAATATAGGGAGATGAATTGCTATTTATTTTTTTATAAGAGGGTAATTTGCTCATTTGCAATATCACAAGAGAGTTGCTTGCATTTTTCCTTATATATATATATATATATATATATTATATATAAATAAGTTTGTAGTAGCAAAACAACATCAAGTATAATTATAGTATAAGGAACCCTTGTTATGGTAAGAACATGAAAACTCTGAAAATGTGTCTGATTCTTCCGAAGTAATTAGATGGATCATTGCTCTAGCTGGACTTTAAAATCAGATTCAATATTCTATTTTAAATCATTCTTTTAGTCCATTTAATATATACATAGATGTTGAGTGCATAATTTTGTTCAAGTAATAAAGATACCTGTATTCTTTAACGATATTTACATTCTCTTCGCCTGAGATTTGGTGTAATTACATATAAATTTTTTATAATTTAAAAAATTACATCTAGCATCTTGAAATTTGCTTCCATCTAATAAATAAGTTTATCCGTTAGTTAAAATTCACCGAATTTCCTTATATTAACAACAACAAAAAATAGAAAAAATCTATATTTACCTCCAGACTTTGAATTATTGCAAGTCAAATAAGTTTTTGGTCATGCACGAATTGATTTTCATAATTTAGTACTATAACTATAAAAAATTGATATTTTTTTTCCCTTTTTTGCTAGAAACGCAGATGGTCTTTAAAATTGGGGCTTTCTGACCAAATGAAACTGAAATTATTAAATTTTCAAAATTACAGAATTAAATCGTAAAAGTCTTTTCGTGCTGAACCAAAATTGTCCCCCCCTAAAATTATAGGGTGAAAATTACAATTTTCCATTTTTCAAACGTTGTCATTTTCTTTTAGGTAGTTCATAAAGACAATACGATTCCTAAACTTTTAAAAGAAATGCAAGACAAACTTTTAAAAGACTTTCACAGTCACTTTGCGACGGTTTTGCGAAAAACATTACCACAGTCTATATCCGTCCCAATAGATTGTTTGTGTATTTTCACTCAGGATAAACATGTCATTAACCCGTTAAAACACATAAAACGTAATAGAAAGAAACGAGAAGCGAAATAGTTTGAAGAAGAAGACGCGATTACCATTTTGCGGGTTTTTCATACAATCAAAGAGATCACTCCTCCAAGCCTGAGTCGGAAGCTGAGGATGAATGAAGGGGGAAGGTGATGGCATTGCAGCAGGACGCCCCATCGGCACCCCTCCAACAGCTTGCCCAAAAGGCTGCTGCGGCGGTGGAAACTGCACTCCCCCAACATTATGTTGCTGGTGGAAGAGTTGATCACTAGTTTGCGCAGGAGGAAAAGGCCGCGGTGTCTCATCTTGATCGGGAGGAGGAGGGAAAGATTGAGGTTCGTCTTGTGGAGGGGGGAATGCATGTGGCAGCTCGTCGTCTCTTGGCTTCTTCGTCGGTAGTGGCTTAACGTAAGCATCGTGGTTTGGCCTATTCGTCACCGAATCTTGTGGCTTCTGATAATCACTGGGTGGAGCATAAAGATCTTGGCCTTCGTCATCATGAGGAGGAGCATCGTCGATAGTCTCTGGGCCCTGAATTTGATGGAGTTCTTGAAACTGAAGTCCTTGGTGGTATTGAGAAGCATTCGTGTCGACACGTCCCATGTTCGACTGCTTGTGCCGTGTATTTGAATATACTGAATGATGTAATTAATCTCGATTGGGTTTACTAAGAAGAGGGGAGGCGGGCAGGGTCATGCAATCAAGATGATCGAGCCTTTCTTATTCTTAGTGTGAGAATCAGAAAATGAAAGGCTGTCATGATTTGTATTATATGTTGGCAGTTTTGGAAGACTTTGGGTTGGCCACCATGATAGGCACAAGTGGGAGAAAAGATACTGAATTTCCATGTTTTATTGAAATATTACTATATCTTTTATTATATTTATGTATATTATTTTTGAAAAATAAAATAAATTATATAATTAAAAAAATAACAAATGCGATTATATGATGCTGAAAATAGTTAGTGAACTCATTAAAAGTTCAAACATCGTACTTTTATTTTTTTATTAAGTTCTTACAAAAATTTTCTGCCTATTAATATTTTTATAAAAAAATAAAATTTGTAATTTCAGATTGCATGTATTATTTAAATCAAATTAAAAACGATAAAAAAATTTGTAATGAGAGGGCAATTCAAAATCCCCAAGTTTTAAGTCAATGTGTAGTTGGAATAAATAATGGAAAAGTTGCAATGGACTTAGTCGTATGCAGACATGGAGTTGACTTTGTTAGTACAAGAAACTAATGATAGGAGTGAGATATACGTAGGAAAGTGAGTGTTCAGAAAGGTTGACTTTGACTCC
Organism: Sesamum indicum; assembly: GCF_026168435.1. Taxonomy (NCBI): domain Eukaryota; kingdom Viridiplantae; phylum Streptophyta; class Magnoliopsida; order Lamiales; family Pedaliaceae; genus Sesamum; species Sesamum indicum. Next base: position 13,532,862 of record NC_142669.1, on the reverse strand, counting down.
AGCAAAGTTGACTTTAATTATCTCATGAGCTGGCGCCGAAACTAGTGGTCTGCCAGCTTCACAAATTTATGCTGGAATTATGGGTTCAATGCGTTGTATAGGATCCTCTATTTTATTTTCCTATTTCTTCTCCCGTTGCTTCTCTGGATAATTGTCATGTGGACAATTAAAAATATTTAATAATAATTTTAATGTTGTCGCTAATTATATATATTTAGTGACGAAAAGTATTGTCTTATCACAATAATAAATTTTAAAATTTTACTGGAGATAATTATTTTGTAAAAGTTATAGTTAGTTTCTAATAATAATTATAATTAGTTTCAAATATTTTTATTAATCACTTATTTTAATTCTTGTTTGATTTTTAATTTGAATTGGATTGGCATTAGAAACATTCATAATGTGATCATTTTTTTTTGTAGGGGTATTGAATAGACAGACACAGGGAATATTAGGGAATGACATTTTAAGGATTGGATTTATAAGAGGTTGACAATTAAATACCAATAATTTATTAATTTGATGCAACTTCAGACTCTCTCTCTCTCTCTCTATTTTTTTTTTTTTTATCGTGTCATCAGTTAATGTGTATTAATACACATAATACAAAATCTCAAATTAATTTTATATAGTTTCACTTTTTTTCCATGTTAGTTCTTACGTGCACATAAAAAAAAAAAATGCTCACTCAGCAAAAATCGCCCAAAAAAAGCTCTAATTTTGTCCACATAAGCAAATTTCGGTCACTTTAAAAATTCGGTAGTCGGAGTCCTACAATTGCAAAAAAAATAAAAAATAAAAAATAATTCTGGGGTACCTTTTGTCACCCCTATATTTAGGGTCCTTGTTTGTTACTCCTCTTAATACACGGGACAGTAAATGCAATTAAATCGAAGATGACCTATAATTAGGTTTCCATTGCTGCGTAGCTAAGTAGTGATTCTGAAAAAACCTTGCTACCACGAGAAAGTAATCTTCTGGGAAGTGAACTCAACAACATTAAAGCCCAACCCTGAATCTGCTACCACTACTGCATGTTGTGTTTGCCGTATGCGCTAAAGGTAGGTAGCCATGTTACTGTAGGAAATCTCTATGCCCACTGTTTCTTCTACAAGAGCTTGTTTCTATGGCCTACGAATTTGAGCTAGTGTTGGACAGAGTTCACATTGGGTGATGCGGCATTTTGCTTCTGTGTAGCACCCATCAGGAGGTCTTCTGGATTTTCTTCGAAATTATTTAGCCATGTCGAAAAGTATATATGTTGTGATGACTGAAACTTTTGTAGGAAGCTGGTGATTTTGTATGAGAATCAGAATATCATTCTTGAAACCTCCAATTTTACCTTATTTGATGAGTTATAGGATCCAGGAAGTGGTATATTTGGTTCCAGTGCTCGAGTTGCTCTCTTTATTTTCTCTGTTTTGTGACGGTGCTAGGAGTGGATCTGGTGGTTTGGGTGATGGTTGTGAGGAGTAATCATGGAAAGAACTGGAGAAAACGATGCTGGAGATCACCTTCTGAGTATATTTAAAGCTAGAGGATGTTTTGTTATTCAGACTGAAAATCACAATTTTCCTGTTCATCCTCACCAAAATTTAGGGCGCAGCACAGCATTTGGTGAAAAACTTTTGGGACGTACAGACGCAAGACATTAATTTTAAGTGTTCTGATTGGTAGAAGTTAGTCAAAAACAGGAAATCTTACGAGAAGAAATATCATGCAATTAAGGAAAAAAGCATTTCTTGTCTAACACATGCATTATCCGGAAGGAAATAAAATGGAGATTTTGCAACCTGTTTCTGTTTTCCTTTGCCATATGTACCTTTCCTCATAATGATACTTAAACCAAACAAAGCGTCAATATCTCTCACAATACACAAGTTTCTTTTCCGAGAAATAGTCAAATTTTACCCATGAAAATGAAGATGAGTCGCTAAGCCAATTTCCATTCTACCAAATAGTACTTGGAGTTTTCTCTGTCAGCCACTCCATAGGAATCACTAGTAAATGGCACCAGTAGCACAACAAACTAATAGTCACTAGCAAATAGGTCAATTCCATTGACGCTCATCAATGAAGCAAAATATGTATAGCTAAGAATTGGAATCAAGAGACTTGTAATCTTCCCCTACTTAAGAAGCAATGCTGCAATAAGTGCAGAAAACCGGACATTTTAAGGGCATTTCCGTTGAATATAGGAAGCTCCATGCTCTTCGTACCTGTTTGTACGACAAAGAATGGTGTGAAAATGAGCCAAACCATATTTGTCCTCGAAGGATGAAGGTAGCGTGTAAAATCAACAGCGAAAACTTACTCCGACTTTGAGAACCACATTTGCTGAAATGAACCAAGTGAAGCCAATATACTTCCGCCTATCCAGACGCTGTATTCACAATCATTAGTAACCAACATCCACTGAAAGGAATTATGCTTCTAAACGTCGCATTCAATTGAAGAACTTTCATAGACTACTTGATATCTAACTCTTACGTAGATAAACTACTCTGCAATAGAATCCCTGGTGCTTTGAATAATCATGGAATACATGAGATAAATGGATGAATGCGGAGAAATATGAAATGACCAGTGCATATAAAATTAACTAGCTTCTGGGGACCCAAACAGATTAATTTCAGTCGCAACTCGAACATATAGAATTAACAAAAGTCATGCTTCATATGCATGGGAGGAAAAACAAGGAAAAACTCCAAAAACCTTTACATGCTAATTCACAAGAAACAACAAAAACTACCTCATCAGATTGTGTATAAATATCCACTTTCTTGGTGCGACTACCTATTTTCCCATGTAAATATTCAGTTCTCCTTAGTAGTAGCATGTATTTCATCTTTTTGACAGACACCATACTAAAATACATCACAAAAAGACTAGCTCCCTCCTGTTTCATCACCTAGAGAGTGTCCTATACAAGTACAAGTTAAGATTAACCTAAAGACAACCCCAAAAAGTATTTTACAGGCATCATGAGGAGCATTTTGAGGAGCATCAAGAGAATAAATTATGTCATAAGAATGATTTAACATCAGTTAATCTTTCCAAGTATACAAGCAGGCTAAATTATTTTTTATAACATAATATGTTTTATTCTAGATACGCTCCTGAACTTTCAGCCTGAAGTACTTGGACCGGCGCTCTGATGTTGTCAAAACCAGAGTCATTATTTGCTTCAATTTTGATTAAGGGGCAATTCATACTCCCTTTGTCTAACTTTGGAGGTCAATGTTGAAAATTATGTAGTTCTAGTCTTCTAGATGAGAGTTAAAACATAAAACTTGTGGTATCTTAACATTTTTATTCTTTAACACTAGTGGTTTATATATATCACATCATTACTCAAAGTGAGACAGTAATTTTAAAGCAAAGCTGTGCATATACTTTCAAACCAATGAGGCAACACTAGTAAGCAAATAAATCTAACCTGAATCTCCTTTCAGTAGCATTTCCACTAGCCAACACTTTAACCCTTGCTGCTTGAGGAGATTCCTAGAAGCAGTATAACACGACATGAGAATTCCATCCAATCAAATTTTTACCAGATTCAAGATACCTACATGGCTTGACTGAAATGTGTGAATAAATTAAATCCCTCATATTACCATGTTATCACCATCGGCGGTATCTTGAAAGTAAATTAAAATATGGACAAACTACCATGTTTTATCAATAGCAGTATCTTGAAAAAACATGAAATATGGACTCAATTATCAAACCGGTCATTAGTCTAGCAAGTGGTCGCCCAAATTTCCAACTAGGGGAAAATGCAAGCAACCCCCTTGTGATATCGCAAATGAGCAAATTACCCCCTTATGAAGAAACAAATAGCGATTTACCTCCCTATATTTTTTAAAATACGATAATTTACCCCCATTTTTAAAATGAAGCAATTTACCTCCCTATATAAGGAGGTAAATTGCTTCATTTTAAAAAGTAGGGAGGTAAATTGCTATATTTTTTTCATAGGGAGGTAATGTGCTCATTTTCAATATCACAGAGGGGTAAATTGCTATTTACCCTTTCCAACTGACATGTCTAGATTGCATTTCAAGAAGCCCAGCCATGCTGGCAGGGAGGCCGAAAGCATCCATAGGTTATATGTCAAGAAAAGTTGACAGGCAAACAGATTCGCAAAATTCTCATAATCAGGGTGGTACTTCATGCTTGATACAGAACATAGATACAACTAATTACTAAGAAACCAGTCCACTGAGCAACAAATCATGTGATCTTCAGTCAGGATACGCTACATACTTTGTATCTCTCTCTAGGCAAACATAGTCTAACAACCAACAAGAAAAATGGAAACACACAAGAGACATTTTCATCAAAACAAGCCATATATTGTAACAAAATAACCTCCAGCAAATCTTTCTCAAGTCTTTCCTTCAGTTGTTGCATTGATGCCGTTCCACCAGCAAGCTGCACAACAGACAATCAACAATGTATCAAGAAACCTCACATCTTCAAGTGGGTGACAGCAAGAGTTCTCACTATTAGGATGAAGAAAACCAGAATAACTAATCCACATTATCTAATAATGATGGTTGGTCATACTTTTTCAAGCATTCTTTGAAAATTCAAAGACAAGATATTTTCAGAACCATTTAAAATGGCCAACAGAAAGGTAACCAACTTTCAGAAAAAGGGACAGTAGAGGATATATTCACGTCTAGAATAAATAACTGATCGTTGACATGATTATAGATGGATCATCTACCTAACCAGCTAAAAGACCTATTTAAACAGGAAAGAACTGCGGTAATTTAAAACAAACAGATTGCTTAAAAGAGGTTAAACGAACATACAAGACAAGTAGATTGCAGAACATACATGCTTTTGTCCCTTATCAGATTCTCAGTATGATTGAACGACCTCATTATTAGGAATTAACTTTTTCAAGTACCAAAACAGCATACTCCGTGAAAAGCCTGCAACCTTTGATTTAAGTACAGAAACTTCACCATGGAACGAGGAGCAGGGACTGGGAGGAAACCCAAGGCAACAGTACAAGAAGACAAAGTGGACAAGCAAAGGCCAGAAGATAAGATAATTTCTACCTAAGAAAATATTTAGCTCTCAGCTTCAACACAATTAAAGAGCATACCTCAAACTTAGGAAATTTCGGAACAGTATAATTATAGGAAAAAAAAATGCAGACCAATTTAATAACTTAATAAAATAGAACAAAAAGGGCATGAAAGTTCGAATCTACAACTTCTTGCGAGAGTTTTTATATGTTGAAGTCATGTCAGACAAAGTAGTAATCATCATACCAATATGCTGCTAAAAAGTTCTCTTCTAATGTCAACATCACACTTGTTTATGCTCTCAATGACCTGGACAATTTCCAGACAAATTAACTTATAGTCAGAACAAAAGGAAAATCACAGAATCAGACTTTGAGCATTCAAAGATGATTTATTCACCATTTGCGGAAGACCACGAGCAGAGGAAGCTGTCTCCACAAAACTTTCCATACCTGGTATAGTCTGAGCCATCAAATTATAGATACAAGTTACCAAATCAAAATTAGGCCAATGGTCTAGAATAAACTAGTAAAGCAGCAATATTTTAGCAAAGTTCAAGATCCATTACGTGTCCAAGGTCTTTTGTTCTTCTTGGCATCTGCTATTTTGGCACAAATCTTTTTGGTTCTTAGAAAGAAACAGTTCGAGAAGGTTCAATTGGCTGAAATGAATTTCTAGACTCGCGGATTTATCGACGACATCAGGTTCGTAAAAAGAACAAAATTCTTGTTGTCAATTATGTATGATAAAAAAAAAATCAATTCTGAAAAACCTTTTCTTTTAGTCCCGAGCCCCATTAGGAAAGGGGTAATTTCTAACAAGGTTTATGTGTTGTTGATTCATAGGTGTAGTGCTTCTTCCCTTATGCTGTCCATTGGTATTAGTGGAGTAGGACTGCCCCATAATACAGAACCTCTAGGTGTAACCTTTCGCTCAATACTAGAATCGAAAATTGAAACATAGCATCTGAGGTTGCATTAATCGAGGATACACGACAGAAGGAATTGTTCTATTTCCAAACTTCAAATATTTCAGAAACTTGAAATGAAATAGCAGAAATCTTCAAAAATGCTTCAACATCATGTTAAATAGATATAACAAGAAGTTAAGACAAGACTGATACTTGAAATAAAATTCACAAGCCAAAAGGGGAAGCAATTGCAGAGAACCTCAAATTTACGAGGGAAGATGCATACGAGGAGGATTGGCATATGAAATAAGCTCCGAATGGATCTCAAGTACAATAGTTACTGGGATAAAGAAGAAAAGATATCCTGAAACCTACCTGAACTAAAGATGGATTAAACAGTACGTCAGGAATCTTGAATCTGTCAGCACCAATTTCGATTGTCCTATATTATTACAGTAGATAAATTAACAAAATGCCAATGCTTGACACAAGTACAAACAATATTCAATAATAGTTAACGTCTAACGAACTAGGTACATCTCCAGAAACCATATTGGGTTCAGGAAAGGCAAACAGATGGGAACCAATCAGCTGAATGATATGGATATGACACTTCGAATATCTAAAATCAAATTCTCAGAAATGATCACCAGAAAAGGAATAAAATTACTTGATACAAACTTACTGTCCATCAGGAAGCTCGTAAGGTGTCATTGGGATGTTTGAATATGATGTTTCTGACAAAAAGAAACCACGTCAGCTGGCACAGGTGAAACCAAAGAATTGAAATAACCCGAATCACGTTATCCAAATCATAAGTTAAGAACATTCTCCAGTGAGATTACTTAAAGAATTATATCAACAAGTTCAGGTGTTACTAGGTAGGGCACCAACACTATAGCAATATCAGAAAATCAATCCAGACACCACCTCCCTTTTTCTCTAGAAAGGCAAACAGTAGAAAACCGAAGAAACACAAGATCCGAAGGAATACTTGATTTCTGAGGGGAATATTCTACTAAGTTAACAAGAGTTAGCAAATAATCAAGAAAATTATTGGTTCTTAGATATTCAATAGAGAGTATTTGCTACCAAAAAGTTAATTGACAAGAGTTCAGCTAAACATGCTGACTATCATGTCATCACCACTTACACAAGAAACTTACCAAATTCGAAAAATAACAGCAGCTATGCTAAAAGTTAAAATAATTATAGATCCATCCTAACTTACACTCAATCAGATTCAGTTGGTCTTGCCAATCCTTGTAGTATTCAATGTTCGGATATTTATAGCATCATGGAACGGTGACTTCTATACTCATCATACTACTGTAACTCTATAAGTTTCACTGTACATTACTACCCTAGGGCTGAAAACTTCCATACATGTAGACAGCAAGTTGAGGAACACCGAGTTTAACCTCAAAGGAATTAGGTCAACGATGGGTAACAGGTAATAGGGAACCTTCTTCCATAAAGTACTCATATTATGAGTCAATTATAGGGCAACGAAGAACCATGTATTAAGTAAAATATTACTCATTTATTTTACCTCTTTGTTGTGGTAGAAATCTTTTCATTACCAAAACAAAGAAATGCTCTCATTTAAGTCAAATTCATGCAACAGAAGTCAACTAATCAGAAAGAAATAATGTTATTTAACCTAAAAGCGAAAAACAGACCATCATATGGGGTGTCCGGTGCTCGACAGACACATTCTTTAATATCACCAACAATCACCCGCTGTGGCAAAGAACAAAATTTAGTAACAGCAGAAGTGTTGGCAACTAATGAACTCCTGAGCAATCAGTGACCTGGCAATAGAGTTTGTAGCTTTCCGTTGTATTTGGGAAGTCAAGGTCCACAATCTGTAAGGTCCAGAACCAAAAGGTTATAAGAAGTTCCGGTAGGAAGGAACCAGGAATCCAAATTAAGCTGAAGTAGACATTACATTTGCTCGCAAAAGGACCAGGCAATGAAATCAGGTAGAAGTTAACATTGCCCTTATATATGAAACACAGTGAATTTAAATTGGATGTCATGTGAAGTGTTCATAGGATGATTGTATCGTTGAACAGTTGGGATGAGTGCTTCTGTGAACCAATGACTATATGTTCCTGAAACTGGCTATACTCAATGTGCAATAGAGTAATAGTAAATCTATAATATTGCTTGAATTCTGTAGGTTCTCTGACCTCTCAGAAAAAAGTGATCAAAATCATGCATACACTATTAACAGTAAAAACAGAACCCAAGAGCAATGTTAAATTTCTAATTCAAGGACTACTTTATGATTTACATCAGACAGAGGATGGATGACCTGAAATTCTCCAGGACGAATTTCCTTCCGTTTAAATGCATACCGTGGCTTTATCTGCAGTTTAGACATGAGGAAGGTGGCTACATCAAAGAAACAGAACTCAAAGTATTTACAGATTATAAGATTAAACAAATTTACATGGAGGAACAAATTAAAAACTCACAGAAAGTCCTTTGTGTTCGAGGCTTCTTAATAAGCAATCAGTAAGAAATTCTCCTCCAATAGGAGATGTTGCAACAGCCTATAACAAAGATTGATAAAAATAAATTATCACTGAACAGGATAACTGAAATAAAAGGTTATATCCACACCAAGCAGATCATAATATTACATGATGGAATGCAGGGAAGCCGTCTACATTCATTACCTTCAACTCTTCAAGGTTTGTCTTACTTCTACAACAGATATATGCAACCACACAGTAAAAAGTAAATGTTATAGAAGAGACCACGAACGATCCATTTTAAAATATGACAGACCCAATAGGCAAAGACGAGTCTCCTTAACTTTAGAAGATGCTAATTGACCAATTAGTTACTAATGATTTTGGCAGAGAAGATATTAGAAGTTGCTGCAGATAGCAAACTTTTTTAAATAAACAAATGCTGTAGGTGCCAAATCATATTTGACTTGTTAAGATCATAAAACACACATTCGAAATGAGCATGATTGTTTGAATTGATTCTGATGTATTTTGGACCACACGAAATCTCACCTTAAATAGGTAACTACTGTAGTTCAAAATATTGGAAACATAGTGCGTAAGGTATAATTCATCTAGACATCGAGGATTAGAAACACCCTTTTACTATGTTTATAATTCTCAGATAAAGAATAAATCCTCGATGTCTAGATGAATTATTTCAAACATAGTGCGTAAGGTATAACATATTCACTTTACATGAGTAACAAAATTGTTTAGACCAACACAAAAAGGTAAGAAAGATTACATTTTGTAACAAGGAATATGCAACACAAGATAGCAGTTCAAGTAAGACAAACAGAACTGCTTTTATTGCAGAAGGTGCTCTAGAAGCAAGCATATAACAGAAACAAAATCTATAGACTTCTTACTATCTAATACTCAGGAAACAGCAGCAAGACTATTTTCTGCTGACTTGTCCTCGGGGATCATGTAATATCATTTAAATGAACTTCATGAAGAATCAGAAAGGGAGCATGGATGGGAGAGGATGCTAAAAGAATTGCTGAATTAAAATTCCAATGCAAAAATTAAATATCAACCATGTTGAGCAAAGAAGTCAAATAAAGCATTAATACAAACAATTAGTCAATTATAAAGAGTTGAAAGTACATCTTGCACAGATAAAAAAACTGCTCAGCAAGTATATTCACACACCAATTTCCACAATAAACAGCGACTGCCTTCTGAAGAACATATCCATCATGTACTGGGGCCACAGTAGAGAAAAAGTGCACATGAAGTATATTTACACACCAATTTCCACAATAAATGGCAACTACCTTCTGAAGAACATATCCATCATGTACTGGGGCCACAGTAGTAGATCCTCCACCACTGAATGAAGCAATAAAGTAACACATTAGCCTATTGATGTGCATTTCAACAATCAGATAAACGAAAAATAAGCACAGAAGAGCCTGTGGAAATATTAGAAAATCAGCACAAAAGAATGGGTTCTACATTTTGTAAGAGTTAATAATTATTTTTTTCTGGCAAGCTTTCTTACTAGCCCATACATCAAAAAGTTCACCTAGTTCCTAGGAAAAATGATTTTGAAAGGAATAAGTGAAAATATTTAGCCTTTCTCAATTTTCTGATACTAACTTAGTAACTGAAATCTGAAAAGATTTCCTAATCTTAATTTAGTCCTTTTAATTCTGAAACTAATAAGAGTCCTACATCTTTTTAATCAAAAAGGGCCATCTTACTATGTTCTTGAAGGATGCAACAAATGTGCGATATACATAAGAAATCTTAACAAGGAAACATTTTTAAGTTGACCTTTTCATGAATTTCACAAACCTAGCATTCAGCTTAGCCAAAGTAGGACCTAGTATACACCAGCTTGATAGAATTTTATCTATCTAACACAATTAGTAAAATTTGGGGTAGATCGAGTCTGACCTTATTCCAAAATTATGCAAATGGAACCCAAAAGCCTGGCTAAAACAGTCCAGCCTGTTTTAGTTTTACACAAGTCATGGTGAAGCTCTATCTTATGAGAGATCGGGTGCCATCTATTCTACCAGGGAAATATCCTAACTCAAGGAAGGAAGAAGGCAATGAATTATGCATCATCTTCAGGCTAGGCTAGTTGTAGCTACTTACACAGCCGAGAACGGCAAAGGTCCAGCCTGTTGGAAATGCAGCATACATGAAGAGTCTTTAAAAATGGAGTAACAGCTCCTCTAAAATTTATTGACTACTAGTTCCAATTCTTTACTAATTTTATCAACTAGCAGATTTAGGTGGGGTCGGGAGGTTTTAGTAATTTATTTATGTTCAGGTTTTTTAATAATTCACGTGCTTTTCCGTTGATAAAATCAAACAAAAGAAACAGGCAAAACCCATGCTATTCTAGCTTCATTCATACATATAGTGGCAGTGCCAAACACATGAATGGATCAGGAATGGCATTTTTTGCATGCAAAATGGGTGCAAATGAAAGCAATTAAACAAAAACAAACTAGATGCTCTGATAATAACTAAAGAACCCTAGACTAACAAAAGGAAAACCGAAAAGGTCAAACATATTTGGGTCATTGTTCATTTTGAATAAATGGCCTGTATTGACCATGCATCTGCAATGTTAGAGATGAAAGATTTTGAAATTAACACCATATCTAAGAATAAATAAAGCCCAGGTAGTTAGCTTACAACAGACACAGCAAGGAATTGTTTCATTTTGATTAATAGTAAAAGCAACTAAAAATGATCTAATCAGGAATGCTGCTTGTCAGTTCGGATGCTCCGTATATTATAACTGGAAGCTTCACGTCAAAATAAAACCTAAGATGAAAATAGGAGGAGGACATCAATGAGACACTTAGCATATAAGCTCCTACCAGTCAACAACTAAAGAGGTGGCACGTCCTGACGCAAAAGATGTGAGGACCTGGCATAAGTAAATAGCTGTGATTAGTGAAGGGCAAATTGGAATATTGACAAATAAACAAGAAAACAGGCCATTGAGTTCCAATCTCTGGTCAGATGAATTTAACAAGCAATTATAAGGCTGAAAAGGAGCTCACAGCATTTTTGGCCAAAAATAATGCAGGAACTTGGTATTTTTCAAACATAATCTCGGCAGTCCTGTTAGACATGTAAAATCACACAGTACTTAGCATCGAACCAAGAAAATATCTGCAAAGGGCATATACAGTAAATACAACAGGAATTGAGTCAAAAACTTTATATTATTAATACAAACAACAAAATTACATAACTGTTACGGATTTTGACATTTCCACCGTATGGTACATTTTTTAAATAAGACCTTTGAGGAGAAGTAATATGCCATCATCAACAGTCCATCCCACCCAGCCCAACAAACCCCATTCACCCCACCCCCAAAACCAGAAAAATGAAAAAGAAAACAATAAGAAAAAGGCCAAAAGGAGAAAATCAGAGTACATAAAGGGAGCCTGGAGTAACTAACTAGCCAAAAAAGTCAATCCTCTCTGTTTCTCTATTTTGCCTCACTAAACTCAATTACTCAAACATAAAAAATAAACAAAACGCCCTCATGAAAGACTTCAACCATCAGGAGCATTTTCTGTTATCCAGTTTCCCTTCTTGTGGTAGCTAGGCTTGGTAGCATGTTCAACTGCAGTAAGTTTGTCATCAGGTCGAGGAACTGGCAACCACATTTCCAAATTCAGTCAAACTGGTTACTTTTTATTTCTTTCTTAACCAAAAAATGAAGTGCCTAGCTAAAACTTAATTTTTCCAGTGACACCTCAAGTAAATCAGCCTAGATATCCTTCAGAAGCTCCATGACAGTTTTCTTCTGAACATATGAAGCACCATTCAGCAGACAGTTACATTTATCAAGTAACTAGCCACGAGGATGCATCAAGGGTAACTTCGCAATAGAGAAGATAAGTTAATACAATCTTGAAAGTTCTAACAAAGTAACACTCTTCAGAAACATGGTGATGATCTTCTGTGTAGATCTGTAAAGACATAACTGCTGCTAGCAAGAGTCAACCTTTCAGATCAATCATCTGCCACTAGTATCAAAATGTAGGTTTGCTCAAAGTGAAAGGAGAGAGCTATCAAATCCTTCCATCCCCATCTGTAGATGAACCCCAATCTTGCCCATGACAATGATCTTCTTCATGTCACAGAAACCGGTAATTCTTCATTGTAAAATATCAGAACCACGAATATACCAATTCTCCCACCCACCTTTTCAAGGCAGATCTATGGCATCTCATCCCAGCTCAGTAATCTATCCAGTTTAGTATCCAACATTTATATAACCTTTGAGTAAAGTAGATATTGTGTATCAAGAAACCATTGTTTAATATTGGTCCAATACCATGCAACCTTGTTTCCTGGAACTAAATTATTATAAGAATAATCATCATTAGATTCCCAACCATGGAAAGCAAAAATATGATAACAGAACCATTTGGGGGATGCTTGGCAAATAGAAAAAGTAGTACTAAGTGGAAAACTGGAAAGAGCCTACAGTACGCGATAGCTAATACAAGTATGCTCCTCCGTGATTACAAAACTAAATTCAAATTAGATGGGAGCTGTTTTATAAATGCCTTAATCATAACCAAAGCATCAGTAAAATGACTTGGACATGCAGCTTACTTTTCTCTCTGCTGTTGAGTATTAGAACACGGCTCAGCAAGGAGCATTGGGTGTTCCTTTGGATCAACCAATAGGCATTTCCTGCCAATTAAAAAGTACATAAAACCTATAGACAGTCTGAAATGTGAAACATCTTAAACAAGAAAAGACGAAAAGATAGGATGAAAGAACTGTGGGCTAGAACAAATCTGCATTCTTCCATTAGTTTTAGGAAATATTATAAGACTGAAGGTCAAAGTATTTAGCATATGTTACGGTGTTACCTCAAAGCATGGTCCCAAATATTCTCAACCATATCCCAGTCTACAACTATTCCATCCTTGGTAGGTGATAACACCTGAAAGTATCATTTTTACAATTCAGAGCACTAAATATGGAGTCATGAGATGAAGAATACATGGAACAGCCCAACCTCCATGTGGTCCCTGCGGAACCCTAGGTCTTGCGATCCTACATACAATTTGCGCTTGCCCTTGGATTTAGACTCTGGACCAGATCCAGAGTTCTTGTCTGAATTATCAGCATCATCAATTTCCATTTGATCAATTGAACCAACAACCTAATCAGAAACATATTCAACGAGAGAATCTGTGTTAAACCTATTACTAAATCATTAAGGAACACAAAACAAAAAGAATCGGAACTCATATCACGCAAGCCTAAAAGATGATTCTCTTAGTTTCTTGATGTCTAGAGAGAACAATGAATGCAAACTTGCCAACATAAATTTTTAAGGTAATTCATAAAGCAAGCATAACTTGTTAACGCAAGAAAACCAACTTCGCATGTGTATAGAACATCTTTCTTGCTACTATAGAATCAGTGTCTGCAAGAAATGAGTTCATATCATAATTCACTCAACCAGAGGAACATTCTCATCAGTGTAATAAATGTATCCTGAAATGTGATTACCCTAATTGATTCCACAAATATTACACAGTTTATGCATGCAGTCAGAGGATGCTGATGACTTGAGTCAAAATTCCACTGAGTAATTGAGCGCCTACATCAGAGATCGCCAGAAAACTTCTTTCCAGCTCCACATGCCAAGGAGATGCTTCAAATCACAACTTCACATTATCCAGAAAGGCATACTCATACCAGAGAGTTACAGTAAAGTAGGTCATAGTACTCCACTGGAGTGTACAATTCACTCATGCAGTCATGCAATAGTTACATCCAAATTCCTCTTAACTGTCTTCGATAAAGTTGCAAGTAGTCAAATTGTAGTCAAGATCTTTCTTCATGCTACCCATGATTAGAACAGAAAAACAATTTCTAGCTACTTTGAGCACAAAGATCAACCGTGACACGACATTTACGCCTTGAAAAGGCATGAGCCACATGACCTCGTGTAAGCCAAAGCAGTGAGACCCTCTTGGGCTTATTTCACTCTTTCATAATTGACTTGTCTACAATCATTCGCTCATGAGTAATACTGCTCATGTGAGAGCAAGTATTCTCACAATCCAGTCAAGCACCAACTTTCTTGTAAACAACAATTTTTTGTACAAAATTTGCTTTGTTGGAGAATCTAAAAGCTATTCAACTTTCAGTAACTCATTACTTGGTTGGTAGTTGGTACTATTTGAGATAAACATGCACCATTTTGTCAGACCTTATATCCCCCAAAAGTGTGAACCCACCCAAAGCAGTAAGATTTCATGATAAAACTACCGAGTATAAAATCAAAGTGCCAGTGGTCCAAATTCAAATTCTTCAGGCACCCATGAGCGGAAGGAGTGACCTCTGAGAAACCAGAATTTCTTCACCAATGTTATCTCTCTTTATTCTATCTTCATTTCAAGTTTCATTGTTTTCACCCAACTTCTAATAAAGATGTGCATGTTTAGTCGCAACAGTGAACCTAGATAAACCTAAAGTGTGAAACATTTAACCAATTAAAAACTCCAAATTAGAGCAAGCTTATCATTTGTTGTTCAACATCATCTTATGTCCCCTTTTCCTTATTCCCCCCCGCCCCCCCAACCATGGCTTCAACTTCAAGACTTTCTACAAACTAGAAGCATTATCTAACCTACTCGAAACCCTAGTCTTCTGGCGACCATTGTAATTTCTTAAACAGGAACTCATGCATAAGTGCATGCAATTGCTACCTTGAAACCACAACCAAGAACCTCCAGGATCACACCCGAGAACTAGCTACACCGCAAGCAAAACACAAAAACTTAAATTAAAAGAAAAGGAATCAGGAGATGCTCTTGGAAAAAGATAGAAAAAACAGAGCTACAGGTTAGGTTGGCTCACAGAAGGAAAAACAGCTTTAGGCGCATCTTCTCCGGCGTAACCAGCTTTGCAGGTATGCGAACCCAAGTCCACCACTATCGCCGACACTTCATCTGTAACAAAGAACAGTAGCAGTAAATGGTGCCGAAGTACATGTATAAAAAACCCAACAACAGTATACAAATATACACAGAAACCAGGGAAATTATCAGCTTTGCTCACCTCCTCCGTACATGATTGCAGAGTGCGTCTTCTTCTTCTACTTCGTTATCTTGTTTTCGGTAGAGTGAGCGGGGGAATTCGAAATTTGATGGTGGGGTTTTTGAAGGGAGGAGTGTGCACTGTGGACGAAGGACGAAAGACTCGGGGCTAGTGGGCTTAAACTAGGTTAAAATTCATTTTTGGCCCCCCACATTTGATTTTAACTTCAAAATAGTCCCTATCTTTTCAACCAACTTCAAATTAATCCCTTCATCAGTTAATTTTTTTCATATTACCCCTATCAAACTTTTTTTTTTTTACAAAAAATTATTTTAGTGCTTCACTTTCCATTTTCTTATTGCAATTTGGTCCCTTATACATTAGCTAGAAAATATTAATCATTTTAATTGAAAAATTTATCATTAAACGTTTATTCAGATGTTTGTGTATATTTACTTCTATTTTTTTTTAGAAATATATATGTTAATTGGATAAATAAAAAATATTAAAAATTAGAAGAAAGTTATGAAAAATTATTAAAAAAAAAGAGTGGGAGAAGAAAAAGAGAAATAGAAATTGAGAAAAAAGAAAAACACAATAAATAAAATAATTTTATAAAATAAAAGATGAACAAAAAAATAAAGACAACAAAATTATGATATTCAATTATATAAAAGTGCATATAATTATTTGATTAACGGCATATCAACATAATTGTTACGAATTTATTGAACTTCTGAAATTTTTCATATAAAAGAACACCTAAATGAACTAAGGAGTTTTATATACCATATTCTTCAATATTTTAGCTGACATATTTATTTTCTTAATTTATGCTCTAATTTTAAAAGTTTTGTTTAATATTTTTGCTCTATTTTTTATTCAAATTATTTTCTCCAACTTATTTATTTAATTTTTTTATTTGAAAATTTCAATAAGTTCATTAAATTCAAAATAGTTATATTAATATATCATTAGACAAGTCATTATTTGAGGGCCAACAATAAATTATTTTAATTATAATGGTTATATTTTTCTAAGTTTAAAAATAGAAGGGCCAAATTGTAATTAAAAAAACAAAAAGTTAATGCATGATTTTATGTAAAAAGAAAAAAAGAAAAGGAAGAGTTGCATAAGGATAATATAGGAAGGTCACTTATTGGAGGGACTAATTTAAAGTGAATTGAAAAGATAGAGACTATTTTGGAATTAAAATTAGAAGTCAGGGATTAAAATGAATTTTACCCGCTTAAATAGGGATCAAATCTTTTGACAAATTGGCTTTTCATTTTCTTTTTTCTTTTCAACTGAACGTGCACCTATATATGAGCGCTTATTTAATTATTTAATAAGAATTTTATTTTATTTTTCAAATTCTAATAAATTATAATAATTTATGTGAAAAAGAAATAGTTATTTATAGTAATATATTATTGATAATTTAATAGATTTAATGCCTCCATTTTTTTCAAAAATAAATATGAGCGCAAATAATCTAACAACACACTCAATCGATCTACGACGTGAGGGCCCACATTTGTCTGTAAGCAGCCAAGTTCCAAGCATGTAAGATACACATTTTGCCCATTTAGCTTAGGTGGATGTTGTCAACAAGCCGAAAAAAAAGGTGGAAGATAGGTACCACTTGAGTTATTTATTAATTTATTATTAAAAAAATTATATTATTATAATTTTTTTAAATTATATAATATAAACATGACGAATCGCGATTTGAAATCGCGACTCATCAATAAAAAAACCGTGAAAAATGGAGAAATGCCCAAGTCGGGATTCAAAATCCCGACTTGGCTATTTTTCTTTTTTTTCATTTAAATAAATTTGTATAATTTAATTTATATATAATTAATTTTTAACAACATATTAAAATTCAAAAAATTCTAAAATTAACATTGAATTAATTTAAAAAATTACAATTAAGGGTACAAATGTAATAGTTATTTATTTTGTACAATTGTAAAAAATTATAAAAAATGTATAAATATAAAAGTGTACATTTTTGTATAATTGTAAAAAATACAAAAAGTATACAATTAATCCTGGCAACCCGGTACTGGCACATCTGATTGTGTTGAAAAATTTCTTTGTTGGGCTTGTTGTCATGCACACGTTTGTGCCCAATCCATCTCGTTGTGAATACGTGTTGTTTGATTTCGACCAGGGCGCGAAGAGATGCGAATAGTAGGATCGTGGACCAACTCAAATCCCGGTACATCCCAATAATCTTCAGAATGCACAGGTTCAAATGACTTAGAATATGTATTCTTATAAGCCATTATATCGTAATAATCCTACACCATTGATACAACATTAATCATGTATGCAGCGCATACCTTTTGAGCGTGACTGCAAGGAATACCAAATTGAGTCCATTTGCCGCAAAAACATTCTCGGTTCGCAATTTTGACAATATGGGTTTGACTCCATGTCCACTGTGACGTCTTGTAACAACCGATGTGGACTGTTGGAACTAATGGTATTTGGTGATGGTATGTTCAATAGAATTTTGATGCCAATGTGTGAATATCTTATGTGCAAAATCCGTCCACAGTTGGTTGTTTGGCCAACATTACAGAACTTCTCGCTAACCTCTCACGGAAATAATGGACACTTCGCTGAAACGTCATCTCAGCAATTGCTATCAACGGTAGGCGGCGAGCGCCTTTCAATACTTCGTTTACGCATTCCGACATATTTGTTGTCAGAATTCCGCATCGCCATCCACCATCATGTGATGCTGTCCATTTTTCCTTGCCGATCCTATCTAACCACTGAAACGCCTCTAGTTTCTGGCTCTTTATCTCCTCCATAATGCGATTGAATTTTCTGATCTGATATTCAAAGCCAGCTTTCCAACAAAGATCCTTCAACACAATATTTTTGTGTTTACTGTTGAAATTGGAACACACATGTCGCAAGCAATATCGGTGCACGCCGTTAGGTGGCACGAAATTCGGACATTCACGTATAGCTCTTGTGATACCAGTATGGCGGTCAGAAATAAGGCAGATAGCCCGTCGCCCCCGTATAATGTGTCTGCTCAATTGTCTAAGAAACCACTTCCAAGATAAATGTGATTCTTCATCGACAATTGCAAAAGCAAGAGGGAGTACCTATTGATTTCCATCCATGGCAGCAGCAATCAACATCTTGTGCTTATAGTTTGTGTATAGATGGGTCCCATCTACACTGATAAGGTTGCGACAGTGTTGGAACCCTTCAATACACGGCTTGAAAGCCCAAAATACGTACCCTATCATATATGCACCGATTGATGTGTCGCGGGCTTTGTGTTGCCAATCAACAATCGTTCCTGGATTATATTTTGGAGAGCTCCCAAGTATTTGGGTAGCTTTTAAACGGAGCTCTCCCATGTGCCATAAACCATCTCACGTGCCATCTTCAAACTGTATCATGCCTTTTGATATGGTATATCGTATCCGGTATGATCTTTCACAGTCTGGATGACATGCTTTATTCCATATGACGGGTTGCATTTTACATGTCCTAACAGTAAAAACGCAACATAAACCCTATCTAAATTACCGTGTTCGAGGGACATTTGATTCAATATACATGTATGGTCCCCTCCATATTTTGTTATTGTCCACCTTCTCATTTTTTGTTTGAAAATGCCTAGCAGCTCCCATTTACACCACATATCTGAAAAAAATGAACACGAATCAATCGAATAATTTTGTATGTTTATACATATACGACAAAAATATATATATATACCTTCGGTGCTATGCTTACACAATACTTTCCACTTGGCCTTGAACTCTCAGCTACCCAATACTCGCGTCGGGCATATCGTATTGAGTGATCTTTCACCGCCTCGATTAAAACTTTTTTATTTTTGAAAAGCATTCCCACATCAAGTCTGCCTTCGTTTTTGTCATAAAATTTTGCATATCTTAAGTTCGGTACATTAATAGAATCCACTGGTACCTCCGGGAATGTTTGTTCGAAAAATAGTATGGAGCGGTAAAATATTTGCTGAGTAGTTCGATGTGGCGTAACCGGTTGAGAGGATGTTGATGTACCTTGTGCAAAATTTTCGGCCACAACATTTATGTCAATATCTTGTATTCCATCATCCGGTGGAATTGAATAATCCACTTCATCCGGTTCGGAAGCTGCATCTGATTCATTAGCCAAAGTGTCCGCAATAGGGTTTTCTGGCTCGGCAGTGTCTTGTGCAGAATTTGGTATAAAATGGGAGGTAGATGGAGTATGTGAGTGGGTGGGCTTTGTGTAATTGAGTTCAATATTATCGAGCCCTTGCGTAACAGACACCAAGGTAAGGTAGTGAATCCTTCAAATGACACACATTGATCTCTTTACTCGGATAGCTTCATACCCGCACCCCTGCCGCCTCCTATCTCGTCATCCCATGCGCCACCCTTGCCCCTGCCGCAAATGGGGGAACGACGAGCCCCTTTGCCATCGCCCCCAAATTTGGCGACGGCAACTTTGTCCAGATAAAAAAAAGGGTGACGGCGTCGCCATCGTGCATGATGCCATCACCCTTATGCACTGGGGTGGCGGTCATTGTCGTCGTCTCCATTTTTTTTTAATTAACTTAATTATATTAATTAAATATATATTTTAGTTCAGTAAGAATAATTTTAAATAATTATATTAATTATTGTATTTAAATTAATTTAAATTATAATTATCGTAATTGCTTAATATTTATATTCATGTAGATATCTAAATTTAAAAAATAAAATTTAGTATACTAATCTTTATTATGCAATTTTTTTTTATTTTTTTTGAAATTTTGGCACTTAATATAAATATATTTAAGAATAAAAGAAATTATATTTTTAGAAAAGAGAAAAATGCAAAAACAGAAAATTTAAGAAAAAGTCAATTGGATCATAGTAATTTTAGATACAAGCATTTTAATCAATTAATAATAAAAAATATTAAATAACAAAAGACAACAAGTCTAAACGCACTTCAGACGTGTGCACCCAATATTCTGTTAATTTCTAATGAAAGAGGGAGTTTTGTACTAAATTTATTAAAATACCAAAAGAGTTTTTAACGTATTTCTAATACATACAGATATTTTTATGTATTTAAAAAAAATACGGAGTTTAGTCTTAATTAAAAAGAAAAAGGTAAAATAAGAAACGAGGTGTAGGCGTGGCTGACGGCTCTACAAAGTAGAGAAACAGCTACGACACTCTGTACCCCTCCCCAATTCCCTCGTTGCTGTTTGGCTGTTTGGTTTTCGGTCTCAAGAATTTCCTTCGGCGGCTCAGATCTGGCTCACTCTATAATCTCAGCTCCGACTCTTCTCATCAAACTTCAAAACCTTTCCCCTCTTTCTTCATCCTTCTTCCTTTCCCTCCATTTCTCTCTCTCTCTCTCTCTCTCTCTCTCTCTCTCTCTCTCTCCTGTTCTTTTGTCACATATACACAACACTTAGTTGTTTGATTCTTCTACTATTACCGGAAAGATCCACTTGAATGTTGGATTTGTGGGTACCTGCTTTCTATCTGTTTTTCGTATTTCCCTCTTCAGTTATCGAATAACAACTAACCCAACAAAGTTGACCCTATCCAAGTCTCTTGATCTGAGCAGCCAGTGCATGAGTTTTCGGTGGCAATCAGTCTCTGTTTATCTCAGTATGAATTTAAATGCCTGAATTTCAAGTTGTTGTTGTGGTTGTCTGAATTGACATCTGGGTTTGATTGTAAAGCAGACAACAACAGTGGGCGGAATAGCTGCAGCTGCCAATGTGATGGATTGGGGTGTTAATAATTCATATAGTAATCAGTCCTTAAAAGGTTTGCAGTTATTGTTGTTTTATTGTCAATGCTGTAATGGGATGAACGTTGTCGGATTACTTCTTGTTTACTAATGCCACTCGGGGTTATATTTTGTTCTGTGGCTTTTATTACCTCTTGAATGGTTGGCTCCTTTCTACTGTTCTTCTTCTGCTTGTTACTTTGTGTTTGGACTAGTTTTGTTTTCTAGTTTAGATTGATTAGCAAAGTATGAGATTTCATTTGGCTCTTGCTCTTGTTCTGATGACTACTGATCTTCTTTGTCACTGCTATCAAATAAGTGCCAGTGCCTTGATTTTTTTCAATTTATTGTTTCTTTTTTAAGGAAATTCTTTTAGTAATATATTCAAGAACGGTCAGCAATGACTGGATAGCCTTCTACCTTGCCTTGATATTTTTTACCATCAGAGAGCATCTGTGTACTTCAAATTTACCATGCTTACAAACAATTTGGATGAGAAGCAGTAGTTTTCTGCCTTATCTTTGCTTTATGTTCTCATATATTTTTCCGGCTTTCTGAAACTTGCATATTCGGCCCTTGACAAAGTACTATCGGGTAACACTATTTTTGAAATATTTTTTGAGATATTGTTAATTAAGCTAAAAGCTCAGGTATATGTTGTTATAAATAAAAAAGTTATAGCTCCTGGAAATCAAGTAAATTTTCAGCTGTTGCAGCTTGGACATGTTTAATCATGGTGGAGGTATGCAAATTTTAGAAGATTTTTCCCTTTGTTTTAACAAAGGAGAGTGAATATGAAGGAGATTATTTGACAGATGAAAATCTGATAATTCAATTAAGAAGTTAGTAGGAGAATCAATCAGCGAGTTTGGCTCAGACCTTGACAACCTAAATGTAGGACCAGGGTGTATTCTCAAGAAATTTTGCTAGTATGCTAGTATTCACTGCTGTCCTTTCTCTATGCTTTCTGAAAAAAGCTACACAGGCAAGTTCAGAAAAAACTTAAGTTGCAAATAAAGTGGTTTTCTGGAAATGCTAAATGTGATTATGTGCATCATTAAAGCTTAAGCTTGACTTTGTTAACCCAATTTTACAAATTGCTCCTGAATAGAGAGATATAACAATGCGAGTATCCAATCAATTTAAATCAAATAGTTAAATGATCTAATAAACAAGTAATAGAACTTTTTAATTTGGCTGATTTAGGAAAGACAAGTTTTCATTCTCAAAAGACTCAGATGTTGCTGCTGCTATTTTTGTTCCGGAAGGGTAGATACTATTATACAAGAATTAGACTAATTCTTTGCAGTTTCATTCTCAAAAGAGGTTGCATAAATTCAAAGTTAGACATACTATTTATACAAGAATGAAACTGATTGTTTGAGGTAGGTCTGGAAACTTTTTTCCTGTTATCATAGTCAAATCTCATTGGATACCTAAATTTGCATCAGATCACTTTAAACACTTGCTTTTCTTGTTTGTTATCCAATCAAAATTTATGCTCAGAGCAGATGAACCTGATATATAAGTCAATGTAAAAGCTATCTGGGAAACATACCTGAAGGTGGCCAAAATAGATTAGATCCTTCAAGTGCAATGCTGAAACAAATTTTGCATGTTGTGATGTAATTCCAGATATATGTTCTGGCAGGTTTATGTGGTTTAAATGCATAATAAAATCTCGATGGTTTGAGATGAACTTAAGATGGTTGAATAACTTAGTAGTTTGCAAGCTTTTATGATTGATTGACTTTACAGAATTCCATCCTGTTAAATTTTGTTTAATACTGAAGCTGTTCCTGAAAGTTGATCAAGTCCACAAGATTATTTTCTGGTACTCACTTTTCGGCAATTGAGTTTGGATTGCAATATATCTTTGAAATTTAAACTAGTTTTTTGAATTTGAAAGCATTATATTGTGTGCATCTCAGACTAGCATGTTAAGATAGTTATGTTAATGTGAGAAGGATGATGAAAAAAATATAAGAAAAAGGTGATACAATCTGAGAAAGACTGGTGATGGAATCATTTGAGATGGTTTAGGCAAATTGAGGCTTTTAGGTGCAGTCGATAAAAATCCTGGTGGAATTTGTTTCAGTAGTAATCCTTGAGGAAGAGGCTGAAATGAAATCACATGTATGTAGTCTTAGGCAGGATTTGAGTCTTTAAAAATCAACCTCACTACAATGGAGTGGAAGGATGATTCCAAGTGTTCATTAAGATTCCTAGCAGTGTATAAATTTTGTTCTCAACTAATGGTTATCCTTTTATCCTTTATCTGACTGATGATATTATTTTCTCTCTTGTTTGTAGTGGATATGGATCCCAAGTCTGCCACCGTAATGGGTGGAGCAAGTATCCCCCATATAGAGCCAGTAGATATTGGGTTGGGCTCTGTAGAGAAGGGAAGTACTATTCTTACTGCTAAACCCAGGAAAAAGACCATGACTTCAGTATATCTCAAATATTTTGAAACAGCTGTGGATGGGAAGAGTCGGAAGTGCAAATTTTGTGGACAAAGCTATTCTATTGCCACTGCTACCGGTTATTTTCCTTTTCTTTTTCTCCCCTTTTTGTTCAAGTATTTCAATATTTCATTGAGTAATCCAAATGCATTTCGAGTATGTCCACTGTAGGACGGATTTTGATAGTTAGTAATAGAAAGTTCGCCCTGGTGTTCAGACTTACACTTAAGTTACAAGAATTTCCAAGTTATGGCTAGTTACATCATGCTTATGATCCAAACAACCTGGACATACATCTTGATTTACAATTGGAGCATTAATTTAGCTGAAAAAATTGTTAATTTTCTTTTACGGGAAGCTGTGCCTAGTTAATGACAATCTTCCATCATTTATTGAAGGCAATTTGGGGAGACATCTGAGTAATCGACATCCAGGATATGATAAGATAGGGGATTCTTCCAGCAGTCCCACTCCACAGCCCGTGACAGTTGCTAAGAAACCTCAAGCTCAAGTAAAGGTGCCTGTAATTGAACTTGATCACTTGAATTGGGTGCTAATCAAGTGGCTCCTTGTAGCATCACTTCCGACTTCTACTTTGGCAGAAAAATGGTTAATAAATGCATTTAAGTTCCTCAATCCATCAGCTGAGCTTTGGAGTGGGAAAAAATTCCAAACAGTGGTCCTTGAAGTCTTCAGAAGCATGCAGGAATCTGTGAGACTGATTGTGGAGCAGGTTTGTTCCAAGGTTTCTGTCACTCTTGATTTTTGGACTTCTTATGAACAAATCCTGTACATGAGTGTTACATGTCAGTGGATTGATGAAAACTGGTCCTTCCAGAAAGTTCTTCTTGATATTTGTCACATTCCAAGCCCTTGTGGGGGGTCTGAAATCTATTATGCTCTATTGAAAGTCCTCAGGCTGTACAATCTTGAGACTAAAATTCTCTCTTGTACTCATGATAATAGTCCAAATGCCTTGCACGCATGCCATACACTGAAAGGTGATATGGATAGTCAGAAAATGGCTGCATTTTGCTATATTCCCTGCGCTGCTCACACACTGAATGCAATCATAAATGATGGGTTAAGAACTACAAAAGCAGTGATCTTAAAGATCAGGGAGTTCGTGCTGGAACTGAATTCGTCTTTGGAGATCTCTGATGATTTTGTGCAATTTACCACAGCATACCAAGAGGGGAACTGGAAGTTCCCACTTGATGCCTCAGCACGGTGGAGTGGGAGCTACCAGATGCTTGATATTGCATGCAAGGTATAATGCTCTCATCCCTTCTAACTCAATGAAGATGCTCTCATCCCTTCTAACTCAATGAAGATTTAGCTCATTTCCTCATTAAGTTGGATAACCTGAGAATAAGCATGATGCCTTATATATATTTTTGAGTTTACTCATAGTCCATTCTGATGTTCTTTGCATTCCAAAATGTTTGATTTAAAGTCTTATATTGAAATCAATGTTTACTTATTTAGAAGTGACTGATGATTCTCACTTTTAGACTAAGCCTGCTGGATGACCTCGGTGAGATTTATGCTATTGGTGTGCCAAAAGCTACAGAAGTGGCTTGCTGCATTTTACTTTTGTTGGTCTCCTTTAGGCCTTTTAAGTCTAGAACCTGTTTGGATGTTGCATGTGCTAAACTCAAATGATTTATATTTGGTGCTTTCATAATTGGTGTTATAATCTTTGGCTGACTACAGATTCAGGTTTTTATGACCTGCTTTCAGTTACACATACATGTTGAATATGTAATCCTTTAGGCTCCCATAGTTGTAAAAGGTCCGCCATGGCGCAAGCCCAGCCCCATTTTTATAAAATGGCGCTGGGCTTGCTCCTGGCACAGAAATGGCGCACCACAGTGCACTTTTTCCTATGGCGCCAGGTGAAAGCGCTGGGCTTCGCCTAGCTTGAAATGAGGCTAGACTTGCTCAAGCCCAGCCTTTAACTTATTTTTTACTTAAATTAAAAGAAAAACAGAAAAGAAGAAGAAAAAAGGAACAGAAAGGGCTCGCGTGCTGAAGGTTGGTCAAGTAATAAAACTGTTGTATTTTCTGACATGTATATCAAAAACTTCAGGGCACCTTTGCACCATGAGCCTTTAACGACTATGACCCAAGTTTCTAGAATTTATGGTCCCTTAGACCTTAATGTTCACATCTGGGATTTGTTGGGTGGGGGACCCAAATGACAACTCCAAAAGTAAAACAGAGTGGAATATCATATACAAAAGAAAACTTTTTGAGGATTATTTCTAATTAAGGGATATATTTCTTTTGCAGGCTGGTAAATCGATGGAAACTGTGATAAGGAAGTATGAAGAACAACTTGGTAGTAGATTGCTGCTCAACTCTGCTGAGAAAAATGTTGTTAATATTATGCATAAATACCTTGAGCCCTTCTATAAGACCATTAACAACATATGTACAAATAAATTACTCACCATTGGAATGGTTCTCTTCTTCATGGATCATATTTCTGAGACAATTTCCGCCTGCAAAGATTCAAGGCAAACCCCAGACTGGCTCAAGAGTGCTGCTGAAGACATGTATATCAAAGCTCAAAATTACAGCGATCAGGTTTGCAATGCATTCACCTACATGACTGCAATTCTTGATCCACGGATTAAAGTTGAACTCATTCCTGAATATCTTAACTTAGAGCGCTATCTAGAGGAGGCAAGAAATCATTTCATTAGAAATTATTCTACCAGCTATTTTTCATCTATGGCCAACACATACAGCACTCAAGAGCTGGAAGACCAAGGAAGTGCTTCTTTTGCAGAAGAAATTGCTCGTAAGAAAAGAAGGGCGAGCATGAACTCTGCTACTGATGAGCTTACCCAATATTTATCTGAGCCACCCGTTCCAATGCCAACAGATGTTCTGGATTGGTGGAAGGTAAACAGCTCAAGATATCCACGGTTATCTTTGATGGCTCGAGATTTCTTGGCTGTGCAATCAACATCTGTGATGCCTGAAGACATATTCTGTATCAAGGGAGATGAAATTGATAGACAGAGGTTCTCTACGCCCCAATCTGATACACAAGCTCTGCTTTGTGTAAAGTCATGGATGCAAAATGGAATCAAGCTGAAGTACAAATCCACTGAGATTGACTATGAAAGGATGATGGAAATAGCTGCTGCTTCAGCAATAGAGAACAGCAGTAGGAGTTTCGACAGAAGCAAAAAATGATAACTTAGGTTGGTGGATGTTTGGAGAAAAACAAGACGAGGTCCTTAATTTAGGTGAATCCTGCTATGCTAATGTATTTAGTTTAGATATGGAAATCTTAGGATGGGGGCGCATACTCATCTATCTTGCCATGTAAAATCATTCTCTTGTATCTAGGTGGATCGTGGATTAAGTTAAATAGCACAAGTTGGAAGTGCTGCAAGGGTCTTTCTGGATATAGATTAGGCGACATTACATCGACATCCTTCAAAATTAGTTTTAAATATATAAAATTTCTTATTCTTTACAAAATTATAAATACGTATCTGAAGTTACAATCATAATTACAAGTATAATTTTTCTATTTTGAGATAAAATTTTACAAATACACTATTTGAGATAAATTAGATCGACAACCCTTTAAGAAACGTACTTGTAATTTTGCAAATGATAAGAGCTGTGGTGTAATTAGATAAAATCTCAGAAGATGTCTAGATGTACAGAAGCACCTTGTCACAAAATTCTGGGCTCTGCTGCTTCGCTAGATTGTCCAAGTTTCAGAATGCATGATATGTAAGTATTAGAAGATATTTTAGGATTTGTATATATCTTTCCCTATGTCTTAGGATTAATAATTTTGATAAGTAGGTTGATTGATTTGTAATTATCCCTAAAATCTCATTTCTATCTATTGGCATTGCGTCCTTCAATATTGAACACACAAAGTTACTCTTCCAATTCATCGTAGAAGATACTGCAGAGAAGTTTCCTAAATAAAGGAAAACAGTGCGAACTGTACCTCCATTTAACACCACCCACCCTTTCTCTTCGACCATCTGCCTTCTTGCCGCCTGAACACTAGGAATGGCAACAACAGTTCGGGGCAAGTTTGCTCGGACCCGTCAATATGGTCCGTTCTAATTTAATTTGACTTGAGACTTGTCCCACTAAGGGCTCTCAAAATGCCCCTGCCCGCCTCTACCTTGCCCCCGATCCAGACTAGGGTGAAAACGAGTTGAGCTCGGCCAAGATTTCGAACTCATGCTTTAAGTTATTTATTTTTTTAACTTAAGAGGTGATTTTTTTTTTAAATTTTACTTTTTTGCAAATAAAAATATATTATTGTAAAATATATAATATCAATTATTAATTATAAAAAGTTTTAGAAAACATATGTTAAAATGTTATGATATAACGTTGATGCGTGCAAAAGCCGCATGTATGATGAGGTTCGTGGACTCGAGATCTCTTGGGCCAAATTCTTTTGCAAGAACCTGCAATGGCTCTTAGGACACTTCTTGGGGGATAGGCAATGGCTCATCTACCTATAGAGGGGCTCGGAGGTGGAGCTTGAGGAGTGCTGCTGCTGCTGCTTAGCATTGTGTGTTGGATGAATCCTTAGAGACGGAGGAGAATGAAGACACTGGGGAGAATGAGGAAGAGGGCTTGCACGGAGAGGAGGAGAGGGTTGAATTGGAAGAGGTTGGTGGTGAGGGAGAGAAGAGATAGCCTTGTTGTTGGGGATTAGGCCCCTTTTTCCCTCAGATCCTCTGACGCCCGTCGTTTGATAGAGGAGTATGGGATCCCTCCGAACTATACTATTTATACTCCTTCCCCTGATAGCCAAGTAGATTCTCACCTCGCCAACTGCTTGTGCTTTTCACCAACCAACTTAGGGTAGGTCTTCGTTTCCCCATCACTTATTTTTACTAGGAGGCCTCTTAAATTTTCTAGGTACCCCTCAATCAGTTGGCCCACAACTTCTTCCGTCTCGTAACTAATTTTAGGCATGGTATTTTTGCACAGTAGTGATCCCTTGAGGCTCTTTTCTCATTTAGGGTTAAGCCCCAAGGCAGTCCCTCAGGAGGAGCCTTTGGGTATTTAATATTGACTTGTTGAACTTTGCTGCTTTGTATGTTTGAATCATGTTGGTTGAACTTGTTTGTTTCTTTCTACAGAAAAGATCATGTTCAACAAACTATTGAGAGATATTGCTCAGGTAGCCTTTGATGTTTGGAAGACGTTTAAGAAATGACCTTTATTTCTACTAACCAAAGAATTTACTTTAAAAGTTGATAATATGAATGTTAAAGCTTTCTTGAAAAATAAACTTGAATCACAAATTGAGAAAGTTCTTATTATTAGATGGCAAGTGGAATGTCAATATTATTGCTATGATATTGTCGTTATTAATCTCATGACAATGTTCTGGTAGATTTCTTGGCAAGAGATGGAAGCATTTGAAGCAGACTCCATCATTATGTGGCTTAAGCGTTTCAGAGAAACTTTGATGAGCTTGATAAGAAGTTTGGACAATTGACGGTTAAAGCCAAGTAGCTAGCCAAGTTCCACAAGTTGATCTTATACTGTCCAAATCGCCATCATAAGTACCAAACTTGCTTCTTGTGTGCTATGGGACTCGTTACTATAACCAATTCGAAACGCATCAACTACGGTGATGACTATAGAATCGAGAGAGCAGGGCTTTAAACCTGAACTTAGAGAACATGGCTCTAAAACTGTAGTGGTAGATTCAAGTATTGCTTGGATGAGGCCATTATCAGACTCTGGTGAAAGGCAACAATTGACCCATAGGAAGTGCAAACTCCTAATAGTTTAAGTCAACCTAGCACCTCTCCAGTTAAAGAGGGAGATATTAACCTCTGGTCAATGACAAATACCTCTAAAGTTAATAAAAATGAATCAAATTCTTGTGTTCTGGTTGATAGATATACCGAAGAATGTGGAAAAAATTGATTTTCCACAAAAAAATCAATCCAAGTAAAATCATAGTAGACACATTCAAATAAATATAACAAGACTTGGATGGTTGAGGGTCTCACCCAGAAGAAGTAAGAGAATGATATGATTTTGGAGCTCTCGCTTTAGTTCATACTATGTCATCAGGATTTTGAAAATCTCAAAACTTTATGGAAAAGTGTCGTGGTCTATGACTCATGGCGAAATAATCCTCCTCTTAAATGAGAGATATTTTGGTGTTTAAATTTATTTCAGCGGCTCTAGAAACTATAGGAAAAAGATCTCATCAAACATTTCATTTTATCAATTTGCAGAGACCTGACATGGTAGCATTTTACAAAGTCAAGGTTGCCACTGGAGAAGCTCCCTGGTATAAGACGAAAGATCTACCTCAAGAGCTTGGGGGTTATGAGTTTGTCTCACTGAGATGGATAAAATCAAATGTCCGTTTAAAATATTTTCAAATAAATTAAATGGATCATTTCTATTAAGCTCTATTATAGAAAAAAACCACCAAGTTTGCAGAAAGCTTATTCGAGAAGAAAAGAATGCTCGTTTAGGAGAATAAGTTGC
This sequence comes from Sesamum indicum, assembly GCF_026168435.1. Lineage (NCBI taxonomy): Eukaryota > Viridiplantae > Streptophyta > Magnoliopsida > Lamiales > Pedaliaceae > Sesamum > Sesamum indicum. The sequence continues at coordinate 13,502,552 of NC_142669.1, read as the reverse complement.
ATGCAATGGAGGCCACAAGGAAAAAAGCATGAAAATGATGCATGTTGGGCAATGGCATAACAATTTATGCCTTGCAGTGAAAAACAAGAAAAACCCTTTTCAGGGCAAAGATCCGGGTAACCCATATAAAAAGAACCCAACCAAAATCAGAAAAGAGCAAAAGAAAGGCTTTTGATAAAGTTAGGTAAAAACTCCAAGATGTAAAAAAACAAAAGGAAGACTGTCGCTAGAAGAGGACAAAAACGCCAACAATCAGAAAAGCGAAGAACACCAGATGACAAGCACATGGTCTACAAACCATAATGACCACAACTGAAAAATTGAGAACCAATATAGGTGAATAACGCAATAACGCTATCTAAAACAAGTTTGAAGTCCGTAATAGAAATCCGCGGGCTATTAAAATAAAGAGGTAGGAAGCAGATATCAGAAAACTTCTCCAACTCTTGCAAAAATTAATTGTCTTTAAATTTTCTAAGTGTTAGTATTCTTTCAATGTATGGAGATTTTCCCAACAAGTCAAGTTTTCTTTTCCGTAAGAGGCTAATTGTTGTCTCATTCAATAGAGGAATAAATATCTATATCATATTTCAGATGTTCCTTTTAATAAATTCAAGGTTTCTATTCAACTTGTTCATCCAAAATCTTATTAATATCTATTTTGGAGTATCTTTATGCCCTAAGGTAGAAAACGGAACAGGATTATACTCATTGTTGCTGAATGAGTCAAGTACCTACGAACCATCTGCCGCAATAGTATAGCTGTGGGAAGTCCATATAATCAGGAACTTTGACTACCCAATGGCAAGACGGTCAAAACAAAGTATGAATTTATAAGGCTTACTTTTATTTTGAAAACCTGTTGGGTCTAATTTTGAGTACATGGTTGGACTACGAGGCTTTTATCAACAGAAGGACAAAATGACATTAATTTGGTGTAGGACCAAAAGTGTTAAACTTAAAAAAATACATGACTAAATGTGTTACATTCTTAGTTGGAGGACTAAATATGCAAAACTTCTACACTTACAAGATTAAAAGTGCAATTCCCCCTCCCAAAAAACAAAAAAAAAAAAAAAAAAAAATCAACTCCGGCAACATCTACTCCCACAATAAGCTTCATCACTTCTTCCACATCTCATACAGCTTAGAATATGTTTAGGTAAATGTATAAGTTTTTCAAAATATTTTATATGATATTAGACTTATAAAATATAAATAAACTCTTTTAATTGTAATTATTTTTGTTACAAAATTATCATTAATAATATCTTATAGACTTTCTTATCTTATTTTATTCAAACACTTCAAAAAAGTTTACTTTTAGATTAAAATTCAATATTTTATAAATTCCAAAAACATCTCACAATAATTAGCCACCAGTTAAATGCATGGCATCTTCCGAAAAGTTTCCCCATCATTATTACCATCCGGACGAATAAATTTTAAATTAGGGAGCACAGAGCAGTAGCAGACAGGATATAGATCAAAAGTGAGATCGCATGGCAAACTACAGACTACAAAGGAGATAATCCACAAGTGAATATGAAATAAGTTTATTATGTGTATCGTAATCATAGTAATATGGTACTCAGGATAGACAATTCATCTTCCAACTTTTTTATGTACACATATATGCGGTGTCGAATTACATGCCAAGTTGCTACTTATAAATTACCCAAAGGCATGTTGTCAACAACCACCACTGGCAGGCTCAATTGAGCTCAAAAGGCCATTGCCTCGAAGCTGCATGCAGTGCTCTTCTGCATCAGCTTGAGCGCATATTATCACCACAGACAACCCATTGTAGTGTGCTTCTTGCATAATATTCACAGCATTATCAAGAGTCATCCCCGGTATAACCTTCATAAGTACCTGCACAACATACTCCCTTTTATTGTAATTGTCGTTATGCAGCAGCACACGATAAGGTGGAGACATTTTCCTCGACTTCCTGGAGAAACAAAAGAAAGACTTTTGTATACTTTCATCTCAATAACTGCTGATCTTTTTGGAACAACTACTCATGCAAATATCATTCACAAAGCATCAAACTCCAAAAAAGTTCAGGCGTATATTGTAGAAGTGAGAAAATAGAACAGATGTATTCGGGCAACAAACTAAAAGACGAAAACTTCTACAAACTAGTGAGTGAATTAGAGCATACAGGAAGGCCTTTCTAGAAAGACTCAACCGATACTGACCAAGGATACCGTATTATATTGAAAACGATGTCCTACCTTTCAATGAGTAAGTGATATCTGACCCAGGCCTATGCACAATAAATACATGCATTGATACTTTTGTATCCTACCCCAGCATAAGAAGGTGTGCCCAAAAGTTTAGTACGTTTTGAGTCCTTATGTGAACCTCTTTTCCCTATAATTCTTGAATTCACATCAACATCAAGCAATGGAGTTTCTTAAAATGAATAATGCAATTATTATGTATTTTCCACAATCAAATCACAAGAATACTTTACCAATTCACTTAATAACAGTTGATGGGCTTCCGGTAATGTAAAAATTTAATCATCCGAATTTTGAAGGGGTGCAAATCAACCATCATTAATATTACAAGCAATAGTGTGAACCTTGTCCAAGTGATAACTATTAACTAATTGAAAATGCAAGAAAATGCAATTAGTGAATCGAAGAAAATTTAAGAACGGGCACAGAAGAATTAACTATGCTAGCATATCATTTGAATTTGGCTTGAGTTTTTTATCCATTTGAATTTCTGTTCAAATTAAACTTTAACATTAACTAAATTCAAAAAAATTAATTTTGTTTGTGTTTTCTCAATTTTCAGAATATCACGTCGAGTTTACATCACAGATATCCTAGAAATTAGACAGTTACTACACCATAAAGAGAAAATTAAACTAGAGTTGCCACCACAAAATCAAATATGGAAAAGTCTATCTAATCTTGTCAAAAAATCAATATATAGAACAACGTAATCAAAATATTTACGGAAATGATTATATAAAATTTAATATCAAAGTTTAACCAGTTGTATAGTAGGGATGCCAACCCAACCTAACCATCTTTCGGGAATTGGTTCAACAAATCAATATTCCCCACATTGCAAAGGACCATTCACTTCAATAAATTCATCTTTCCTCTTCCTTTTCCAAGTGATACCGGCCTAACTAGTCACTCACATGAGAAAATTGATCCTTTTCAGGCAATAGAGTCGACAAACTACACACAAACTAGATCGTTTATGAGCAAAGTACACACAAGGACATTAAAAACCAATGAAGTTTATTAAACTGCTTAATGCATTGTGTGCAGAATTAGGTGGAAGAGAGAAGTAAAACAGGTATTTCATTTTTTATTCTTTTAAAGTTAGGTATGGCCTTCTATCCATTAGGTAGGGCGGAGACCTAGATGAAAAGACTTTTATAACACATAGCTGGTTTCTAGGAAAATAGTTATGAAGCCCAAAAACACCAACATGTGGCAGAATTGAGGAAAATACAAAATCAAAACGCAGGTGCTAAATTAAAAGGTCAAACTATTAGCTGGAATGGTGCTCCTCATTCAGTTTTGGACAGGTAGAAGGAGTTCTCAAGTTTCCAAGAATCTGACTTTTTGAATTAGAAAAGATAACTACAGCTACAAGACATTGTCATACTTGCAAATACATGAAATACACACAAAATGAAGACAGGATTATTTGGGGATGGGGCCATGTACATGTGAAAGTATATTATGTGGTAAATGCACATAATCAAACAAACCACTTGTTTTGATCTTTTATTTACATCCCTTTTCATTGTTTTGGTTAGGCTATGGTATTTCTACACAAGAATCAATTTTCATCATTGGAGAAAGCTAGCAAGATTGGAAACCCTGGATACAGATAATACTACCAACTAGTAAAATTAGGTAGAACAACATATGAAATATGGAAAGGGGTTTATAATAGTGTAACTTCAACCATTGGGAACGAGGATAGGACTATAATTAACAAATTCAGCTTTCAGAGACCCCATAAGCAGTATATCTGATTAATGCATAATGTTCAAATCATTCGTATGTATTCCCTCTTCTTTCAATATAAGTTATGATTAATTGATGGATCCAACTATATTTTATCTCAAGGGATGCAAATCAGAGAATCGGAGCTAAGATGAGCTTGGTACCCATCATTCAAATACCAAAGTTCAAATCCCAAAACATGGAGGAAGTTAAAAAGTTGAATGTGAGAAGACAAGGGTGTCCATGTCTTATCCATTAAAGACAACGCTGGAAAACTCTGCTCATATAAGGGTAATCCAGGATCAAACTAAAAGGATGATAATTGAAGTTTACTTTATTCCTATCTATTAGAAAGAGAATATTTTTTGTCTTTATGTTTTGGAAAGAGCATATTTAGGATTTACTTAATTGTAGGAGTCTTATACTCCCAAAACCAGGAACTAGGCAGTTTATCTAAAGAAGGGGAATTAGGTAAAAGGGAAGAAAGACAAAAACATTGTAAAATACTCTCTTTGAGAAGACTTCTTCTTTTCTTATGAATGATGTGGGGCTGGGCCGCCTCATGAATATTCACTGAACCATCTTCTTAATTAGATTGAGCTTTGCATGACAACAAGAGTGTGACACTATTTTTACATCACATGTTTTGTTTTACTCTGAAAACACATAAATGTGTTGTTAGTAAAAATCAGGTTGACCATTACTATTTTCTCATGTTCTTAAGAATATGGCATTGTCATTATTCAAGGTCCAAAAGTAGCATGGAATGACATAATGACTCCTAAATGGAAACAAAAATGATATCTGACTTCAGTTTGTCTCAGCTTTGTCTCACAATCCCCAGACAATCCTAGCAATTAATGATTGTCTGGTAAATCTTGGGATGGGAGGCATGTAAGCATCCTGGTCGGAAAGTTGCGTACAAAAATCATTCTTACCAAAAGAATAAATGTATCTTTAGATAGAGCACACAGGCCAGTATCCGGAAATATAAGAAAAACACTAAAGTCACAAAATTATCCAAACACTAAGTTAAGGTCTAAAGCTTAAAGACTCTGACTACAAAACAACAGGATTACCTATTTGTTGAGGTATAGTTTCATGTAATATTGTGATCTGAGTTTAAGCATTTATCTCCTCCACAATTGGTTAAATGTTCCTTAAACTACCTGATCTATAAAATAGGCACCATTCGGTGCTCCACAGCGTTCAAAAGGATCACAGTATCATAGTTCCTAAGCTATTCAGACTATAAGAGTTGCTGTTCTTACTTTGCCTCCAAACATCCCAACTTGTCCATTTTTAGTCTGGCACTATCCTTTCCAACAGTATTAAACCTCCAAAATTGGAAGATCTTATAACTTTGGACAGGGCAAGAAGAATAATTGCTGTCACGATGACAAATTAGAGAAACAAAACCCAGAACCTAGCTTGTCAGAGCTGAGAGAAGATTTCCACATAAGTCAAATCATAATGAAACTGATATAGAAACCAAATACATTCAATGTCCCAATCGAAGAATCTGTGAGTCCGAACCAAAGAATCTGAGAGTCCCAATAGTAAATGCTCCCATTCAATAAATAAATTTTTGATACAATATGATAAAAGAAATAACCATGTTGTATATAACACAACTAGGACTGGCTGGAGTGCTGATTAGCTAAATAACGAACGAACCAATAAAAGAAAACAATTCCGATTAATGGTGTAGGGTATAAGTTAGATATCGTAAAACTCTTTAATTAAGATTAAGGCAACCTGGAAACTTCATGCTTACAAAGAATAGAATACCTGGTTAACGTTTTGATATCCATACCTCAAATCAAACTCAGACTCCCGCCCTGGAGTTGTTTTTTCTATTATTGGTTTATCTAAAACTCCACCTTTCCCTTGACCAGCAATTGGCATTATCATCAATGTGCTTCGATTTGCCCATTGTTTATGAAGTGGGTATCTATCGCCTGTACACAGCAGTAATGCATCTTAAACGGACTCATACTTCGACAAATAAAGTTACAAAATCTTTTCACCGGAGTAAACTCGCAAAGAGGATGTTGGAGCATACGGATGAACACAAAACAAAAGGCTGTAAAGTTAGCATAGATTCAATACAATTATTAGTGGAAAATTAAAAAGCGCAAAGCAATGATTGCATGTAATAAACAAGTTAATAACTATAGGAGGTGTTAAAGATCTTTAGCATCAGCTAACCACATAGAACTTTCGCGGTCAACTCCCTCCTTTCTTAATCCAAACATGACTAACTTTGTTTCTCCAAATCATACCACATAAAATGTAAGCTATCCATAGAATTTCAAGCTATATCTGACGCTATAACTAGAAAGCCTGAGCATACTTTTCGGCCTCAACTGAATATTCATTTTAAAGTTCTACTCAAGGTCACTTTATGAAAGGATTAAATGCCATGCTAAAATAAGTAGCATGCCAGCATACTATTCTGTCTCATTACCTATATGAAGAAAAGATTATTTAATCCCAGGTAGGCTAAGACCATAGTTGGTACAGGCACACGGTGAAGGTCCCCTAGAGCCATGGTGCACGGTGTGCGCCTTTTTAAAGCATGATACATATTTACAAAAACAAATTATATATTCATACATTAATATCTTTCACCATCAATCATGCAGAACCAATTAAATATAAACACTAGAAATTATTTTAAACATTACAAACAAACATAAAGTATCTATTACTAAGACCCCATTTCTTCTTTGAAGCCGAGTCGTTGTTTGAAGATGGAGACATGACAGCGAGTCACGAGCTGCAGAGAGAGAGAGGGACGAGAGAGGACGCGTTTCTGTGCTTGTCGAAGCCGGCAGAGATGTCTGAAAGGTTTACGTCTCTTCTTTTCTCTTTTACTTTTTTTTTTATTTTTATTATAAAATTTTAAGTTAAAAGGCTGGGCTTGTTGAAACCCAGCCTTCTTTAAACTGGGCGAAGCCCAATCTTTGAAAAAAACTGGGCGAATTGCAGCCCAACCGAAAAAGGGTTGGGCTGAAGAAAGGCAACCTTAACGCGCTTCTGCGCCACACAGAAAGGCGCGCCTTCTGCAGGCCATTTTCTAAAAATGACATTGGGCTTGAGCCATGGCGCGCATTTTACAACTATGGCCAGAATATGGCAGTTGTTCTGAAAAATAGAATTACTACATCAGCCACACTAGATGTTTTACTCTGCACAAGGAACAGACTAAGACCCATCCAATCATATTAAGTGGATCGTGTCATTCTACCTTGGTGACTGGGTTAGTGAAACAATAGATGTAAGAACATAAGGAAGTTGTTCAAAATCCTATGACAAGTTTTCAAATGTTAAGTGTGATGAAAAGATAACAGATAGCTTAGACAAGTTACAAACTCTGCAAGTTGGTTGCACAGTATATAAGCTAAAGACAATCTGAGTATAATTGTACATGTGAAAGAATGCAAAAAAAAAATAAAAAAAAAATAATGAAGAACTTTCGATGTTTACTAATCTCAAATACTTTTGTAAATGAAAAGGCATATATTCTATTGGTTTGCGTTATGATCTTAGTTTGCTGATAGAAACCGTGTTTGATCACTAGACGTGGATGCCGAAAGACTACTCTATTTATGCAGAAACAAAAACGAAGAGCAAGACGAGAAAGGCAAGCATAAATATTAAGTGATCTAATTGGAACTTTTATTTGTCTTCAACTCCACATTGCAACTGCTAATTCAGAAGTTGGCTCAGTTCTTCTTCAGGAAATGGGCTCGACAGAACATTTCCAAGTGGTGCACAACACATATACGACATGCTAATAGATACTGAACTATCATGCTTACTAAACAATCCATTCTTTCTTCAAATGGGGGAATCCACGTGTCTTATGTTTTATATGTAAATCTTGTATTAAACATCACCAGATATTACATGGAACATATGAAATAAATAAAGTCGGCCTCGTTCCTTTCTTGACTTACTATTGCAGTATTGCTGAAATTTTTATATCTTCGAATTTTTCATCTATGCACCGACACCATATGATTCCGTCCTTGTCATATAAGAAGGATAATGATATAATTAAGTGTCCTAGAGAACCGATTTTGCATTCGACAGCACAACACGGTGACCTTTGTCTCTATTTGCAAAAACTCTAAATGACAAGCAATGTAACTGTCATGGAATGATTAATGAGAGGAAAGTGCAATAGTTTTCGAGCAACCCATGTCTATGTGATTTCAAGAGACCCATATATATTCAAATTGGCACACCAACATTGCAAAAACCTGTTGATAAGGCCTGATAATGACATGTAAAAAGGAGTAAAATAGTAAGTGCTACTATGATGTATCCAAATACTTAAATAACCTCAATGGCCAATGCTCGATTCAGGATTACAGGTTGGTTGAAAATAATAGTTCAAAGGATGACAAGAACTAAATGCAACCTTTTCACTAAGCTAAAATCTAACTTACTGATGCTAGCAAAATGGAACAAAGCTTACCTTTGCTTCCATCAGAAAAAAGTCAGTGAGAACATGCATCTGGCAAAGAGACTACAGTGTCATGTTATCTACTGAATATGAACAACTATCCACTCAACCAAGAAATTATTTTATGATATTTATTTATAATTGCAAAATCCACCCAGCCATCTTTATATCCCACAGAAAATGCACAATTTTCCCTAAAGGAATATAAGTAAATCATACTTAGTTACTTTTAGGAACTCAATATTCTGCAAAGTTTTTCCCAATAGCACCTCAATAAGAAGAACTATTCTGAATCTGGATAGTTTCAGAAGGCAACTACTTCCTACTTAGAACATTTATAAGAACTCTTAATACACTTAAAATTTCAATTCTATTCAACGTTTGTTCACTCCAGATATAATAAATTTAAGATTTAAGCCAATTACCCTCAAATTCCATCTCACTCAAGAATACTTTAAATAAGGAGGGCATCCCTATACCTTCTGCAAAGATAGTCTAACACGAAACTGAATTGTATTTAGCTTTCTCTAGCAACATGATGCCCAAGAATAAATTTTCCTAAACAAAAAAATTGGCTTTTTCACCTGCAAATTTCCAGTTCACATTGAGCTTCAACTAGTAAATACTTAGCAGAATTTGACAACAGACCGAAACGAAAAAGTAGATTAAATAGAAGAACAACTGAATTTTTTTAACAGCAACTGAAATAATTAAAGACGAAGACGACATAACTCTTAGAAATTCAGCAGAATGAGTCAAGAAAGAGCAGAGATTAATTACCAGATGTTGGGTGGCAGATTTGATTAGGGGAAAGAGCCACTCGTCCGCAACTAATGACGGTCTCCATTGCCTCTGTGCTCTCTCCACTCTCGCTCGCCCCACCACACGCGCACGCACACTCACTTGTGTGTTCTGTTCTCTCTGTTCAAATGAGAAAACAATAAAGAATAGAAAGTAATGGCTCTCGTGAATTACAACAATAGTACAAAATAAGGAAAGGCTGATGATACTGCCAGAGCAACTACCTTATTTCCACACCCAATTTTCTTGAATCCCTTTTTTACCCTCCACCACATCTTAATTTCACCTTTTATTTACATAATTGCCCTCAATTGAATAAATATCTCACCTTACTCCTAGCACAAAATTTCACCCATTGCATTCCTATCAGCAGGTACACTTTGTAATTTTGAATTTTTTTTTGTATATTTAGACTTAATTTTAAAAAATGTCAATATAAATCATCCTTTTTTTTTAATTACTATGAGATATTATATTTATTAATATTTCCATACGGGAGAATTTTCAGTCAAACGCTTATATAATAGTTCTGTTGTGGTACACGGTGATATTAATATCGATATATTATATAATTATCAATTATTAATCAATCATTTTGTTCTGAATCTAATAATGTTACTTCATTCTTTTTCAATCAATTAGTAAGGTGCACGCGCACTGCACGTGGACAATTAATATTTATTTTATTTTTTGTTAAAATCAAAAGGAGGACTAACTCGCAAAGCAGGGATTAACACTTCAAAACTTAAGTCAATAGTTGATCAACTGAAACAATAATTGAAAAACTTGAAATATAGTGAGAATAATGGTCTAAATAACAAAGTTAGAGTAATGTAATACGAGAATAAAGTGATAGCAAGCGCATATTGTGCAAAAATACGCAAAATTATGCTAAAAAACCCGAGAGGAAATGAGAGCAAAAGTGAGTGAGTTGGTTACCTAAATGACTGCAAAAGAGTTTCTATTTATAAACAATCACAGAGCAGGATCCTAGAAATGGGAAAAATACAAGTAACCCCCTTGTGATATCGTAAATGAACAAATTATCTCCTTATAAAAAAACAAATAACGATTTACCTCCCTCTATTTTTTAAAATATAATAATTTACCCCCCTATAATTTTTAAAATGAAGCAATTTACCTCCCTGTATAAGGAGGTAAATTGCTATAATTTTTTCATAGAGGGATAATATGCTCATTTTCAATATCACAGGGGAGATAAATTGTTGTTCACCCTCCTAGAAATGGTCAGGACAAATGAGAAGGAGATCTCCAAATCTATCTCTTAATTGAGGCATAGGGTATGGAATTAGATTGGTTCCCATCTTTGGCCTTTAATGTCTAAGTATCTACTTAAAATCATGTGTTGATCCTTATCTTTATGTGAAACCCTTTCTTGCTTCATCATCTTGTTGTGGCTGTGGGCTTAATTAGTAGCAACACATTTAGGAGAGCAAAATAGATTCTCATCACCTCATGATGAGTAGTGAATCTTTTGTAGAAGCTTACAAATCTGTGTAAATGGATATTGACTATGCTTGCTACATGGCTATCAAGAACTACTAATATACTAACTTCCTTAATTATTGATCAAGATATGGAAGTTGTGTACACAATGCTATCATGAAACCTTAAGTATAAGGACCAATTCCTTCACTATTATAACTATCGAGAAGCCGTTGTACTTAACACCTAGCGTATCAATTTTTTAAGGTTCAATGGAGTTGTCTGCCCCAATTAGCTCAAGAGGTCAAGCACAATAAATACATAACTAGCAATCCAGAGGCACCAGGCTTAAGGATCAAGGTGTACAGTAGGTCGGGTCAACCTAGGACCGGCACGGACCAACCCAAAAAAGTTCGGACTAAGACCGCCCGACAACTGTTCATAGCCGATTTTGGAGGGGTCCTGGGCCTCTAAGCGAGCTCCAATTGGGTCCATTTTTATACTCAGGCCCAACTCATGGATCGACTCGGACGAGGCCTGCATCGAGCTCAGTTGTGCTTGTTTATATATATATTTTTATAATATTGAGGTTTTCTTATAAACAATTACCTAAGTTTATAATTACCTCTTGAAATAAATAAATAATAAATTAAATTACACAAAAAATTATATATAAAAAATAATAGTTAAAAACATATAATGAATTTTAAAAAAGGCCCAATAGGCCCAGCCTAAGCTCGATGACCTGGACCATTGCGCTGAGCTGGTTAAATATATAGATTCCTAGGACAGGTCTAGGACCGGCCTAGTCCGAATTAACCCATTTTTTTATTGGTTTAATCCAGTCCTAACCCAACTCAACCCACTGTATATCTTGACTTAAGGAATAAAATACCACCTCTAGTCAAACTAAAATCTGCTGGAGTGACTAAGCTAGCCCAAGCCTAGTTGCAGTTTGTTGGTGGCCCAACTAACTTAGCTGACATGTCAGCACTACTTTCCAATCTCGAATGACATAACACTTGAAAACATATCTGCAAAGGATAACCACACCTATTGGTAATTCGGAATAAAGCCAAGCTGGCCCCAAGTATGTAACAAACTTCCTCCTAAATAGACGATTTTCCTGTTTATGTGATAATTTCTTTTTCTGCTTGACATGGCATATAACTGAACCAATGTAATCCTATAAAATTGGCCTTCATCTAGAATACTGGGATATGAAAATTGTGCTCAACTGACGACATAATAAGTCAAAGAAAGTAACTCCAATTTAAACAACCTAAACTAATTTGAATCACACTTGTAAACTTAGTCACTTACGTGTCTGTTCTCTCATTTCTATAACACTCCACCTGCAGTTACACAGGCTCTCACTAATTAAGCCCACTGATCCTTAAGTATTTGTGATGTATTCTTGCTCCCGACATAATATGTTTTGCTAGTTGGTCTGCAAAATTTTAGGATCCTCAACTGGCATTTTGACATTTTGTTGGTGTTGTTGGGCTTAATATTGATTTCGAGAATAAGGCTTATGATATTCTCTTGTATGTCATGCAACGAATTTCACAACTCTTTATCAACCAACCATGAAAGTGTAGACATCATATATAATTCTGTGTATATTATAAAAGTGTGAATGATTTATCATTTTTTTTACTTATCTCATTTTTTTTATGCCAAACATATATATTCTTTTCATATGATACAAGATTATAAATTTATGTATACAAATAAGTAATTTTGTAATTGGTTTTTATAATAATAGTTGTTAATTACTTACGCAATTGAATCGAGATAGAATTCTGACGAAAATAGATTATAATAAAGAGTTTTATTCATAACTAATACTAATTAGAAAAAATATAAAGGCTGTATAATTAGGAGAAGATATGATTTTGAGACTTGAAGAAAGCATAAAGGAATGTGAAGCAATCTGTGGAAAAATTTAATGTAAGTGAAAAATAATGCAGTTGAGTTTGCGGCTGAATGTTTGACTTGTTAGCAAATAAAGGTATAGTGGATTAGCGGAGAGGTTTAAGAGCCTAAATTATTTTGGGACTTTGGGTTTGGTCAATACTAAAATTGTTATAGATTATTATTGGGGCAGCCAACCGATTTTTTTATGATTAAGGTACTGACTTCAGGAATTTTGTCCTTGACTATGTCGGTATATGTCCCTTTGGGGATGTTGAGATATTAAAAGTTGGGGTTGAATATGGGATGTCAATATCATAAGAAGTCTTTTAAAGCATAGTTGTTTGATACGTGGAAATGGGCGCGGAGGAGACATGTGCAATAATGACTATTATGACAAATTTTAGATATTAATCACCGGAGCATCAAGTACTAGTAGGTAAATTTCAAACTTTATTCTATACGTACATGAAAATAGTGAAAGATTACTATAGACTTTATCATTGGGTACCACGTACGTTAAAAAAATAAAAAAATTAATGCTATCTGAATAATTGTGGATAGACTAACCAAATAAACTTATTTTTCACCTATGAGACAAGGTTATTCTTTAGATTAATGAGTTGAGGCTTATATTTCAGGAATTGTAAGATCGCATGACGCGATTGTATATACATATATATATATATATTATTTGATAGAAATCCACGATTTACTTCGGACTTTGGGAAAGTTTATAAGGGGCATTAGGTGATACATTTCACTATAATATTACATTCTCAAAATGGAAAATTGAAAAGAATAATTCAAATTTTAGAAGATATGAAAAGAGCTATGATGCAATGTGAAAATAGTTATGATGCGATATGAAAAGAATAATGATGCAATGTGAAAGAATCTATGATGCGAATTGAAAGAGCTATGATGTGAAATGAGATTGATGAGCCTTCGTGGCATGTCAAGGGAATTCACTTAAACATTATATAATAAATAGTGAGATTGAGTTGGTAGAAAAGAACACTATATCTCCTTTTGGTAAGCAAACTAGGAAGAGAGGAGAATAAATGATTGTCTTGTGATGAATTGGTTGTGTGATAAAGTTGATTATATTGAGATTAAATTAATTATATTCTATATATGTTGCTCATTTTGTCTTGTTGGATTGAGTTGTAGGCTCATTCATCTGCTAACAATTTTCAAGGATAGGCCTTCACCCACGGAGAGCTAGGTCTAAATCTTGCATTCTATTAGATCGTCTGCAGTTTTCTTATCATACATCAATTAAAATACGAATTACATTTTGGATGTATAAAGAGGAACTAAAAATGTGGACGGTGTGGGAATGATTTATGGTAGTTTACCTTGTGGTATTTGATATGTGCATATATATATAATCTTGTGGGTTCATTATATCTGTTGTGACGTTGGGATTACATGTGCATATTGATTATATGCGCATTTATATATATAAACAGTGTTTACTTTAAATATGATATTTAAGGGAGATATAGTCGTAGTGCCGTTAGAGGGTGCTACATAAATTTATGATAAAATCAGTTATTTATGAAAACAAACTTAGAATAAGATCACTTATTTCCTAAGTGGTTTCATAATCTTTATAATATTAACTATAAATCATAATAATATTATTCAAAACTTATTTTCTGAATTAAATGAGTTGATGATTTGTGGAATATTTAATGCACTTATTACTAGGTCTATAAGAGTTCTATTGCATCGTTTTTTAATAGGACAAAATGCATAAAAATCCACCTATATTTTAAAAAGTATGAAAAAAGAATTCTCATGTTATGAGAATAGGCTAAAAGTTCCACTGTGTTTTGCAAAATTCAGCTCAATTGTCCCCTCTCCGTTAAATCCAACTAACAGTGTTAATTTTTAAAAAATGACCATTATACCCTTACTTAATATATATTATTTCTTATTTTAATGACCGTTGGATCTTTTTTGATCAAATATTGATTGTTAGATCTAATCAATTAATCCCAATCGTTAGATTTTAAAAAAAAATAAAAGGTCTAGATTTATTATTATTACACTTGTATTATATATAATAATTTAAAATTTTAAAAATATATTCCGCTAAATCCAACTAACAGTGTTAATTTTTAAAAAATAACCATTATACCCTTACTTAATATATATTATTTCTTATTTTAATGACCGTTGGATCTTTTTTGATCAAATATTGATTGTTAGATGTAATCAATTAATCTCAATCGTTAGATTTTAAAAAAAAATAAAAGGTCTAGATTCAATAAATTATTACACTTATATTATATATAATAATTTAAAATTTTAAAAATATATTATTATTATTATATATTAAAAAAAAGAACTAACTAACCACCCCACCTCCCACCATCTCGTCGCTGCGGCAAAGTTTATTAAAATCGTCGTATCTCCATAAATGTTTTTTACCAAATCGAGTGAGGTCGGTCTCGTTAGAATAGTCTTGAAGAGATAAGTCTGATGGTGGTGGTCTGAGACCGAGATTCGACCAACGGAGACAAATCAACGAAAAATATGTTCGGCGGTCATGGCTTGCGCCCAGTCTCTCTGATTGACAAAAATTCAAATTGAAGGTATGGAAATGTTCGTCTTGAAAAGAGGATTCGAATGGTACCTTTGGCCATCGAAAACTCGTCCAGACGACGCCGAAAACTTAGAAACAAGTTTCTGGCAAAGGGGCCAAAATCATTCCCTTTTTTTTAATTTTTAATTAATTTTAATTATATTAATTAAAATATATTTTAGTTGATTAAGAATAATTATAATAATAATTATCGTAATTAAATATATATTCTAATTAATTAAAAATAATTTTAGATTTAATAATTAACAATTATAAAATTATTTGAATTTAAATATAATATAATTTAATATTTAATATTAAATAAATTAAATTATTTTAATATTTGAATTTAAATTTAATATGCAAAATTTAATATCTGTTTTTTTTTAGGGGGAGAAAAATGGCAAAAAAAAGATACAAAACAAACTAAAAAGCCGTTTATGTATATCAAAAAAGTATGAGTAATAATATGGGATGTTTTTAATTTCTTAATTTTTTATAGTTACTAAATTAACTTAATTAAACTTACATAGTAAACATAATTGATGCCTTAATAGATAATATTAATTGATGTGAAACTAATGGAACAATACCATATGCATTGAAGTACTTTTTCTATATATTTAAAATCTAATAAATAATTTTCCTAGCAATATATGATTTAATGTTTATATCATTAAATTCTTAATTGATCTCCAAATTAAATAAAAATAGTCAATAAAAATAAATATAGCACTTCAATTCATTCCAAAAGGCACAGATAAAATAAAAATTAATTACTAGAGGATTATATTATAAATAACTCTAAAGATAGTGGGCGTAAGAATTAATAAAAATAAAACAAAAATATTAACATCATATTTAATAAATAAAATAAATATAAGGATGCAAATTAATATTTCTAGAGAGACTTCATTATAAGATCTAAAATTTCAATAGAAAAAAAAGAACAAAAATGTTTAAGTATCAATGTTTTCGATGAAATAATTGTGAATTTCTCGTCACAAATATAGAGATGAAAGAAAAGTATTACGCAGAAAATTAATTGTAAAATCTATAAGTTTATAAGGACAAAATCCAAAAAGTAAAATATACTCTTCTACAAATAGGGATCTCATTCCCAGGCGGGGATACCTTCAACAGACAAAAACTTGGCTATTATTCTGTTGCATTTATACTGTGTTGTTAAATATGATTTATTTCTACTTTTCATCATCGCCCTTCATTCTCTTGACACTTTTTATTATTTCACATTATTATTCTTCAAATTCAATGCTAATTGGCGTGTTGGAGTACTAATGTTTTGTTTTACAGGTCTTTTCCTTTCGAATTCTTTCCTAATCAATTCAGGCCCATCGCTCAAGTCTGAATCCGTTGGACCCGTGCTAAAATTGCATGCATCATCAATAATATTATTTCGATATACATATTCTCAATCTTTTTAGCCAATTAATTGTTCATAATATATTTATTTAT
Organism: Sesamum indicum; assembly: GCF_026168435.1. Lineage (NCBI taxonomy): Eukaryota > Viridiplantae > Streptophyta > Magnoliopsida > Lamiales > Pedaliaceae > Sesamum > Sesamum indicum. Next base: position 13,485,850 of record NC_142669.1, on the reverse strand, counting down.
TTGAATAATTCTATAATTATTATAAACTTAAATTTGTAAAAGTACATAGTCGTATTAGCGAGCCTAATAGAGTAAATAAAATTGAAACTATTTTTTTAATTTTAGTTTAAAATTTTCAGATTTAAAAAAGATTGAAAAGTAAGAAAGGTAATTGTGTTATACTATTATATTTGCTTTTCATATTTTGTCTTGATTAGGCTAATCAAATAATAAGTTCTAGAAAATATAAAAAAGATAAATGATAAAACAAAAAAAAGATAAAATAATTAATAATTTATTGTTATTCTTTCTAATAAGGGTCAACAATAAACTTCTCTTGGTATATTTGTTGTAACGTACACAAATTTTTATATTTCTCATTTATTAGAACAAGAATATGGATATATGATGCTATAATTTATACAGTATTTTATGTTCAATTAGAGATTAAAAAAACAAGATAAATTATTGTAAGGAGAACGAAAATGAAAAAGAGAGATGGTGGAACAAGGAGAAGGAAAAGAGGGTTTTTCTTCTTATTTTCTTTATAAATATATATATGTAATATATGCATCTATGCTATTGATGTAGGTCGCGCAAAATTGGGATTGGATTGCAGAAATGGGTTCCAAGATCGGGTCGCTAGATCCTTATTTTGAGCTACCTGTTAGTGGATTCTGATTACAAAGCAAGTGTAAGACTAGCCGAGTAGCTCTCGGCGATGGCCCTCCGATCCTAAGTTAGAAATACGGGGTCGAAAAATGTAAGGTCAAAAGCACAGTAAGGTCGAAGGAGACCAAAAAATGGCGGTAAACAGTAATAAAATGTGTCCTTGAATAATCATAAATGAAACTATTTATAGCCGTACGGTACCGTCTAGGTGAGTGACATGTGGCTCCATTGGGATGCTGCCACGTCACCTGATCCAAGGGCAGTCACTAGAGTTGACTTTCAACCTAACCAAGATGGGTCAAACTTGGTCAAATACATCTAAATATACATATAAAAATGTCTTAAGAGGTAGGAGTATTTTGGTAATTAAATAATCTCCATCATCACATATATATACACCTCATTATATATATATATATATATAGAGAGAGAGAGAGAGAGAGAGATGAGCTATAGAAAGTAATAGATGGAAGTAGAGCCAACAACAAAAGAAGAAGAAGAGTGATGTGGAGAGAGAGGAAGAAGAAAAAAGAGAATTTTTGTCTTCCTCCATTATCATCAAATATAGGCAGTTTTTACAGTTGGTTTGGTAAGCCCCATATCCCTTTTCTTGTCTAATTCATGTATGAGCTGGAAGGGATGTAAGTTGAAATTGAAGAAAGTACACCAATTAAGTTGGAAGGAAAGCAAAGGGACAGGCTTTGTTTGGATTGGCCTATCCACATTTAGTGATTATGGCACCCAAGAACACCTTTGGATGTCTACTAAAATTTTGTAGTTTTGAGTAGGAGTTAAATACTTTGTTTTAATGGATAAATTTAGAAAAATATTTTATTCTCCTATTTCTGTGTATTTAAAACATTATAACTTGAGATGTAAAAAAGTTCAATTTATATGATTCTTGTGTATAATGAAACTAAACGTTATAGTTTGTAAACATTATATTTTTCAAAGAGTATACGTGTTTTCAGAAAATTTTGAAGTAGTATTCTGAAATCTATTACAGTTTAGATCAGGCTGTACTAAAATCTAAATAATTCATTGTATAGAAATCTAAATACAACTAGAGACATAGGAGAATATTCAGAGTAAAAGTGGGAGCTGTATCAATAGTATTTTAATTGGGGGTGAATTGTGAGTTATAATAAAGTTGCTGTCAAATCTGTCTGGAAACGACTAATTAGCAGGAAAACTTGAGTCCTTATATTTTATTCTTATTAGCTGAAAGCGTGAATTTACAATGAATCAATATTTGAAATCTTACTAAGGGCTGGATCAACATGGAAACACTCACACAACAAATTAAGACCATCCGTGTTCTAGTGATTGCAGTAAGTCAATAATCAGTGCCAACGATATGTGTTCCATTTCCTCTTAACATTACTTGTAAGTGTGAATTGTGCTTGAAACAAATTACTACATATGGTATGATTGATTTTGATGCTTTACTTTGAATGATGGTGTTGTGGGGCAAGACGAGAAACCGTATTTTTTATGTCCCATGAGTTGTATGACATTATGACTATATGCTTTTGAATAAGAGATGCGATAATATCAATCTTACTTGACTAGTTCCTTACAAGAATGTTAATATATAAAAATTAGGAAGTGATGAAAATTGAATTTTAATTATTCTACCCCCTATGGGTCCGTAAGGAAAAAAAAAAAAAAAAAAAAGAGTTACGATGTGAATAAAAAAAAGCTTTGATCTAAATTAAAAGGAGTCATGATGCAAATGAAAGAGTTATGATGCGAAATGGAAGGCCTCGGTGGCTCTTTGTAGTTTACAAAGGGTAATTCACTTAAACATTGACGACTAATGTTGAGGCTGAGTTGGTGGAAAAAGACATATACCACTCTCTTCTAAGCAAACTAAAAAGAAAGAATTTGATTGATTGTCTTATTAAGAGATAATTGAATTGTGAAATACAATGAGATGTGTTGGAATCAACTTAATGATATTTTATACATGTCGCTCATTGTTGCTCGTTTAAACTTGCCTTAACGTACATGTATAGACAATGTTGGTTATTTACTTATTGAGTTGCATGCTCATTCTTCTGCTAATATTTTTAGGTATAGACCTTGGTACCTTCACTCATAGAGGAATAGGTCCACATTGTGCATTACAAATCGAGTCGGGCTAGTGCACAGTGTTCACCTCACAAGTTAATGAAATTAGAAGTCATAATTTTTTATATACTGAAAGTGACTATGGCTTGTGAACAAATATAATACTTCTATTCTGCTATACGTGACAGATACATGTATAAATGTTGCGAATGAGATGGTGATTTATGTTGATAGAAGTATGTTTGTATAACTTTATAACTGACTATGGACTGGTTATGTTATCTATGCATAATGTTGTTTATGTGTGCTCAATTAAGTGGCATAAAATAGTAGTATTTTTAGAGGGAGTCACATTAAGTGGTACCGGAGGATATTATCATTAAGGAGTGTGATATTAAGTGGTTCCAGAGTAGGGATTAGATCCTTTAGAGATTTTTGTGAACAATCACGTTATTGAATAGGAAAACCATATACTATGAATCATATTACAATTGTGCATTTCTTATAGGACGGACGTTCCAGGTGAACACATTATTGGCCCAAATCGATACATGGTGATGATCATGCATGCATCATGGATTAGAAGCCCAAAATATAAATATCCACAACCGGATGTGAATCCATTTCATGCAATACTTCATAGCATTTATACAAAGGATGGGCTCGACCAAGACAACCCGGATAACACGGTCTACAAAAAACTATGAGGTAGTTAGGAAATAGGGTTATAAAGATACTTGCAAGTAACACTGATCTTCCAGAAGTGGAAGAATGGTTAAGAAATATGGTAAGAGTTTTAGATAGAAGTGTACTTCTAAAAAAAAATTGAGGTACGCAGTGTCCCTTCTGAAGAAAGATGCTTTAGGCTGTGGGAATATGTTCCAAGGAGTAGGGTCGATCAAGCACTTTAGCTTGGAATGATTTTTTGAAGGCATTTGCCAAGAAATACAGCCCACAAGGTTGAATTTCTTGAATTGAAACAACATGACTTGTTTGTTGTTGACTATAAACTGCAATTTGTGAGGTTATCAAAGTATGCTCTAGAAGATCTAAACACTGCAGAGTTAAGGAGGGACAAATTTGAAAAGGGTTTGAGGTTTGATATTCAGGAAAAAATGACAATCAAGCCTCCAAGTTACAGTGTGCTAACGTAAGAACATTGAGAGCCGAATAGACATCGTTAGGAAAGAGTTTTGCTGAGGTTAAACGGAAGAAATTGGCAAGCAATTTCATTCTATTTCCAAACATTGAGGTACTGTTTCATTTAAGGATTTTGGTTCTCAAAGAGGTGGTTATAGAGGTCGAGGAAGTGGGCAGACTAATAGGTATTACAAAATCTAAAAGCTCGGGATCGAGGTAGGAGAAGGCGTCTCCTCAACTACATCCCTTAATTCATGAAGATATCTTTATTTCTAAAAGATACCTTCATCCATAATGGACTCCAACCACCCTCGAAGAAATGCGGGTCTCCAACCGTCAAAAGATAACCCTCCACCAAATCTGAAGGGATCCTCCAACCACTAAGGACTCTCCATCGAATCTAAGGAGGACTCTACATCATCTAACAATTTAGAGATTATGCTCCCCAAATTTGTGATCTTCTCCAACCAACTTAGAATTGCTTATAAATATAGAGCTTCGCCAATGGGAGAAGACATGTTTTTATATTTTGAACCTACATACTACAACTTGAGCCTACATTCAACAACTTGACCCTTCATGCTACCATTAAAATTTTATTTCAATATCAATCTCTCATTTGTACACAAAAAATGAGGAACCTTTTCACTCATTTCCACTGTCTTAGTTCCTAGCATTCTACTTTACCATTTTCCACTTTAAGTGTACTCGAGCACCATATATTTTGCTCACGTTAGATCGTAATAATGCAATGTTGTGTTTTCTTTTTATGCTTTGTTATGTATGTATACAATTATCTTGGTCTCAATTTACTTATATGAATTTCATGTTTACTCATACTATAAAAGATTATATTGCATGTAGAAAGAAAATAATTTTTATAATATAAAATAGTAATTTAAATGAAGAAAAAATATTTTATTTTTAACTTGTGCTTTCACAATGTCAAAATAATATTTTTTTTTTATTTATAAAATACCTATTAAATTTTAGTTAATTTATTTTTGTTTATAGTTGTTTTATATATTACTATAATATAAAAATTTTATTAATAATGTGGAATGCACGTATTTCTTACTAGTATTTATAAAACACGACAATCATTTTATAAATGCATCACTTTATGCAAGTTTTATTCTTAAGTGATTTATGATTCTACCCATAACATTTATGATTTAAAAATCTCAACCAAATGCACATATTGAATATGTATAAACTATAAATGAATATAATTAAATAAATTACTACCTAATTAACATTTTTTCATAAAAAGAAATACCATTTTCAAATAAATTATAATGGTATGGTCTTATGTGGTCCCATTCACGGACTAAGATTATAGATGAAGAAAGTATTTGGCAATATAAACTAAACTAAGAGAGGGGGACATAAAGGGTGTTTGGCTAATTTTTTAAAAATATTTTATAGATTCTTACATTTTTATAAAATATTTTACGAGCTTATAAGATGTTGGATTTTATTTATTTTTAATGTTTTTGGATAAAGTAAGATGTTAAAATTTTTAAAATGTTAGGCTGTTTGGCATAATAAGATCTTTAATTGATAAAATAGCTACAATGGACGTGATACCATTGAAATCAAAATAAGTTGTTATCTTTTGCGATATTTTGTTTTAAATATTTTTAAAATACTTTTATAAATAGTACTTATTAGTTTAATTTTAAATAAAAATTTAATAGATAATCTTTTTACATAACAATTATTACCTAAACTTTTGAATAAGAATATTATATATTTACATTTATGTTAGTCGAATACTAATATAGATATATAATTGATATTTTCTTAGTTAATGCACTGATAATTTCTAATCGTATGATTAAAAATATCTTGAATTTATATTTTTCAGTAAATATAATATCACTATCAATACCAATCTTATTTTTATTTAACTATAATAATCTATTATTAAGTAATGAAGCATTTTCTCTTTTACGAATATTTAAAAAATTAAATAGCAAAAAAAAAAAAATTAATCCTAGAATGTGTGTGTGTGTGTGAGGGATAGAGAAAGACAGAGTAAGGATAGTGTGTGTGGATGTATGTGTAAGTATATGGATAAGGATATTTTTATCTTATTTAAAGAGCTTATAAGATTCAAAAATATTTTATTTTAAGAACTTATAAGCTCTTTAAAAATAAAATTAACCAAACAAATATTTACAACTTATAAGCTCACAAACATCTTATAAGCTTAGCCAAACACCCTCTTAGCGGTATTAGTTTATATTAAAACGGTATTGATAGTCAACTTGATTCGAGGTAAAAACTCAATATACAAGTATTAAACGCTATTTCGAGTACATTAATATTATAATTAATTATACTTAGATCCCCTCTAAAAAAAATACTGATTTTTACAAAAAAATTTACATATATTTTTAATTTACCTCTCATTTTACATACTTGTGTAATAATAATTTTGTAATAAATTATAAAAATATTAACCTCACTGAACACACACACACACAAAGTATAAAATATACATGAAAACATCAAATAAGACGCAAATTAAAAATTTATGTAATTTTTTTTTTCTCTTTCAAACCCTAAAGGAAGAATTTTCGAAAGAATGTAAATATAATTTTAATTTTTTAAAAAATATATGTAATTTTATATTTAAATATGGGGTATAAGTATAATTAAGGCTTATTAAAGAAGAAAAGAGAGAGTAGAGTATTTGTGAGCAGTGTTTGATTATGATATAGTGACAGTGGGTGACCCACCCACATAAGATGCAAGAAGACAAAGCAGAGCCCACCTAACCAATTCAGAGAAAAGTTAATGATGCTTCTTCAGTCTACTCTAACAAAACTCCAAAAATACTCAATTAATAAAGACTCAGAATATTTTTACCCCTTCTTTTATCTACTTCCCACTTTTTAGAAATCCCATTCCCACCAATTAAGCACACTTTTTTCTTCTTTTGTCAAACTCCTTTTCTTCTACTCTCTCTCCTCTCTCTCTCTCTCCTCTCTCTATCACTATTTTGTGGATATCTTTCCCATTTTATTCCATGGACTAGAAATGGTGGTGTGTTGATGATGAAAAGTGTTAAATTCTTTGCTTTTTTTTTTTTTAATATTGTGAGTTTGAATTTTATTAAAGGTGCATATATTATTATTTTGTGGATTAAATGTAATTTACTCCCCTAAGATATGTAAAATGAGTAAAAAAAATACTGCGAAAAAATAATTAGTAAATTATCCGTATATTTTAAAAAATGAAGCAAATTATTTTATATTAATGCTTTAGATAGAGGTAATTTGCTTTATTTTTCAAACACAAGGATAATTTGCTACTTTTTTTACAGGGTTTTTTTTTGTTTATTTTGCTCATATCACAGAGGGGTAAATTGAAATTTTTCTTTATTCTATGTGGGTATTTTATTGGATGATGATAGCCGATTGATAAAATTCTTGATCCAGTAAAATTGAGCTTAATTTACTAGTATGTTGGTCGGGATACAGTGACAAGATTCATGCCCAATTGCCCATTAGGTCTGTATTATGAGATATAAGGCTGGTCGATTTGATTCAATAAAATTTGGGTTCGATTTATTAGTATATTGGTAAAATTATATTGATAATACTGAATAATATTTTCATGAAATTTGATAGAAATGAATATTTTGTGCTGACTGTCTAAATTTATTAACCATTGCAGAAGAAAAAGAAAAAAGATGGACTGTGCCTCTCTCTCTCTTCTACTCAAAAACTTAGTTTATAATTCACAAAAATTTCATTCTTTCCCATCAACACCCCCACCCCACCTCTCTTCCTTCTTCGTCATCCCTTTTCTCCACACACGCAACGCAGTTGTTTGTCTCTCTCTCCCTCTCCCTCTCTCTCTCTCTCTCACGCACACACATACACACACACACAAGTTGAGAACTTCTTTTCTAATTCACAAACTCCTTTCTTGAAAGTCCTTCAATCTACACCCCACTTCTCTCCTCCCTTCTATCCCCCAACTGTTGTTTGAACTCACACGCGCAACCAACCAGTTGGTTCTTTCTGAAGACGACACCGGACAGCCATCCTGTGGTGGTTGCCGACGGCTCAACTATGGCTGAACACGTTAGGTATAGGAAGCCCAGAAATCCTCCCCAGCCCACCACCAGCCACAATCTAGATAGAGATCCGAATTCCTCTCGTTCGAGACCCACCATTTCCTCTATCCTTCTTTCCTCCGGCCCAATCAATGAGACCACCTCCAAGAAAAAGAATTTCTCCTCAGCTACATTCAGAGGACTGGGCTGTACTGCCTCCTCTCAAGTCTCAGTGCCTGCAGTTATAAGAACATCGGCCAATTGGGAAGCCAAGAAATTGAAAAAGAAGAGGCTTAAGACCAAGAAAAGTGGCAACGACAAGCTACCAATGAACAACAACAGCTCCGCTGCTGCCATAAGTAACAGTAACCCATCACCACAATCATCGATTTCTTTGGCATTGTCATCTAGTTGTGTGGGTGTTCCTGATGTTTGGTGCGGCCCGGGTATGGGGCTAACTACTGATGCTGCTTCTGTGGATTGTGTTGTTTCAAGGAGGCCTCCCAGAGGCAAAGTTGATGGAGTTGACAGGATTTTCCTTGGTCAGAGGGAGGTAATTATGTGTTTCTTCTTTTATTCTATGCTTCTATCCTGTCGACTATAGTTGGCTTTCTTTTACTAGTGTATGATAGGGTGTCTTTGTGGGTGAAATTCTATTAATGATGTCGATTACATTATGGTAAAGGGTATCTTTTCTGGACGCTCTGTGTGCCTTTGCGTCTATTTTTCTGTTTTCTTGGTTGATCTTGATTTTGCACTGGTTGTTGATGCCAATGTTGCGCTCAGTAGGGATTTGTACCATTTCTTGCGCTCAGATGTCGACTCAAGTATATCTTTGGGTAGAATTTGCAATAACGGTGTGACAACAGGTTTAATGTTACTGTTGACATTCTTTGAGCACCAAATAGATTGATTTTTAATTGTTTTAGCATGTTTAGCCGATTTTCTATTACATTAGATATTCAATAACTAGATGAGTGTGTATTGTTTTGTACACGTATCCAGATTGTTTCTCTTGGTTTGTAATGATTACTCTTTTTCCTAGCTGGATCTCTTCACGTTAGATTCATGCCTTTTAATATGGTGTTTCTTTCCATGCTTTACACTATCGGGTCTGTTCTTGGTTCTTTCAATGCCTTTCTTGTTAAGTGTGAATTTTTGGACTTTGTTGCTTTACAACCAATGTAATACACTGGCCTCAATTTACTTTTTGTTGTCAGCGGTCGTATACTGTGAGGAGAATGGTTACTCCTGAGGACAATCCTTTCCTAGAATCTGAAACTGCCTTGGGGGTCCCTCGTATTCGGTCTGATGTTTCTGGGTCCAGACATCATCGTCATGTCAGACATGGTTTCCGCGAAGGGCTTGCTGAGGTTAGCTTAATTCTTGCTTTTGTACAGTTGTGTTATCTTGCTGTGCTAAACCCTGAGGGTATTTGAGCTCCAATTACATGTCATTTTAGTGGATATGCATATTGCCAAGTGTCTGCAATGTCTGATGCGGCTGTTGGAGTCTAAATTTTTTGTCAAGCAATCATGGTAGAGACATGTTCAACATGTTGCATATAGCAATGCCACTCTTTAAGATGAGTTTGCCCTGTATGCAATACTTTCCGGTTCTTATTTTAGTTTGAGCGTCATATGTGCCTGAGATATGGCATCACTGAGGGATTTTAGAACTTTATTAGTGAACCTCTAAGAGAGGTAAAACAGATTTGACTAGGTATATGAAAGAAAACAGACACGAAAACACTGTAGCATTTGTTTATTTTCTGTAAGACAAATGTCCTGGCGAATTACTACATTCAATACTCAACCTAGAATTCAAACTACTTTCACTTACTACCCCAAAGTTCGTAACTAGGGTTGATATGTTAACAACATGGAACAAGCTGAAAACTGAACTTGCCATGTCTTGGTTCATTTGAATATGCGAGAAATCCGGTCAATTTGTTCATCTATTAACTGCAGGCTAATCTTGCTTCAGTTTGTAGCCACTTATCTAGGAATTAGTATAGTCTTGAAAAGACTGGAGATTGCTAACTTATCAGGAAGCAAAATTTTTATGAAAGACGCCCAATATTGTGGGGCTGAAACTTAATATTGATGTTTGTTGACTATCTTAAAACATCAATTTAACTGAATAAGAAGATGCTTCTGAAGAAAATACACTGAAATGCCTAATATTTCTCTGAGATATAAGAACAATGCTGGAAGTGTTTGTTTGTCTTTCTTAGACTGCCTTCCATGTGAAGTAAACCTTGTTTGAAAGCATTGGGCCTTGGCATGCTCGGACTTAACTCTCTAAAACGTTTAATTTTGTGGAAAGAAAAGAAAATTAACTGGGTTGGAACATTGAGAGTGACAAGACCATTCGAGTGAATGCTGGAAAAGTGTTACCATGTGGATGCGATCTATAATATGTGTGCATTCTACTCGATTTTTCTAGTGTGACCAGGTTTAACATTTTCTTCCACATTTTGTATTATTGGTCTTTCCTATGTAGTGAAAGGCTGGGACAAGGAAAATTTAATGTAATGCATGATCAACTGTTGTTTTCATCTTTCTATAGGTGTGACTTCTAAACTTGTGTCAGAACTATCATTGGCTGATATCAACTGAAGAATATGTTACAAAAGTATTACGTCTGGAAAGTTAAACAAGGGAAGATCATTCTCACAGTTGCTTTTGATACTTACATTGTGCTCTGTTTGCAGATTGTAATGCTCCAAAACAGTCTGCTGATGGGAGGGAGATCGGATGGGCTTGACAGATACAGGGATCTGAGGCTTGATGTTGATAACATGTCATATGAGGTATATGTCTGTGAATGGTGGATCACCGTTGTTTTATCTAGTTTTCCTGTAAATGTTTGCCACTGAAATTTTATATCATTAAAATGTCTTCATTCGGTGGGATAAACAGGAATTACTGGAACTCGGTGACAGGATTGGGTATGTTAGCACTGGACTGAGGGAGGATGAGATAGCTTGCTGCGTGAGGAGGACCAAACTGGCAATGTTGGACGATTTGCCATTGCATTTTGCCTCAGAAATGGAGAAGAAATGCAGTATATGCCAGGTTTCTTTGCCAACTCTCTCTTCAGTTTCTGTACAGGAACTTAGTTCTCACGCTGTCCTGTTTTCGACTGCTCATGTTTCTTTACTTTGTATATTGTTGCAGGAGGAATATGAGCTAGATGATGAGATGGGGAAGCTGAACTGCGGACACTTCTATCACATCGATTGCATAAGGCAGTGGCTCGGGCAGAAAAATAGCTGCCCGATCTGTAAAACAGCTGCCGGGTCTCAGACCTCAGATAAATAGGTTGCACGACTAATACATCTTGCTGGTGCTTTCTTATATTCTGTATAGATTTCGATATCTTTGAAAGAAAGATCACTCTTTCATGTGTCAATCTTGTTTCTCTGTACCAAGAATTAATGCCATTTTTTGTGTTGGCAACTTCCATGTTGATACAAAAGCACGCTCGAAAAATCGTTGTAAGCTGATGTTCCTATTTACAGGTTGGTTGTGCAATTTCTTTGAAGACTAGTGTTCGCTTGTCGGATTATTTCATTTCATCTCTTTCGGAAATAATGGATGAATTAATTCATAGTGTGGGGTTAATTTTGGATGATTCTTGCTTAAGGTTAGAGGGTTAGAGTTCATATATGGAAAAACAATTTGGGATGAATAGGTTTTATTTATTTTTATTATTTTTTCTTTCAACAGTAATTCTGTTTTACTCCTGAACTTAACTCTAGTTTTAAAATGTGCGACTCACATAATATTTGGGTGTCAAAACAACGTGCTTTATGGCCATGTGCAATGCATGTGGCCATTTTGTTAAAAATTTAATGAATGTTCTACCGCGCAAATGACCTTGTTTATTGTTAGCGTAGGTGTTCAGAAAGTCAATTAATTGGTTGTTTTGTAATCTAATGTTAATAATTTTATTCACGCAATGTGAAATATTATGGATATAGTTTGTTCTTTGGTCTTCTGGTCATGTTATATTATATGTTATTACTGTATTGCAAATAAGTTAAATTAAAGAAGTTCAATCACCTATCTGATGGAGACTATGAACTTCCAAAGGTTGGTGTAAAACCTTTCAAGTCAAGAACCCTCAAGAATGGGTATTGAGAAATTTTGTAGAGACTTGCGCTAAATGATGCATTCATGCCATGAATGTTGTATTTCATCAACGACGAACGTTTAACGTGTTAGAATACGTGATCAGAAAGTCAATTTGATTCGCCATTTTAAAATTTGTTTTACCAATTTCTTTCATTATAATATTGAATAACATGAATAAAGTAGATTCATTTGGCCATATTTGTCATATTTAACTTATTGCTTTATGTGTCTATTACGGACAAAGCCTACAAACCATTTAACAATTAATGAGGTTGGTTTGCGCATATGATGACAACCCTAAAACCAACTTTTGAAGGTCGGGTTTGAAACGTTTCAAGTCGAGAACCTTCGAGACAAGGCATCAAAGGTTACATCTACTTCCAAATCAGCCTCCAGTAAATATCAAACCATACCGCTACCCTCACTTTCAGAAAGATGTTATGGCCTGCATGATTTCAGAAATGTTACAATGAGGGGATTATTCGGCCTAGCAACAGGCCTTTTTTGTCCCCGCTTCTCCTCATTAACAAAAAAGATGGGACTTGGCGTTTTTGTGTTGATTATCAAGGCTTGAATGCAGTGACCCTTACCCCATTTTGATGATAGATGAGCTGTTCGACGAATTATACGGTGCCTCCATTTTCTCGAAGTTGGACCTCTGCTCGGGGTACCACCAAATTCGTGGCCCCTGTGACTGTCACAAAACTGCATTTCGTACAATTGACAGATATTATGAATTCCTTGTCATGCCGTTCGGACTCACGAATACCCTGTCCATATTCCAAGCGGTCATGAATGACATATTTCCCCCCTTATTATGCCGTTTTGTCTTGGTGTTTTTTTATGACATCCTCATCTATAGTAATTGTTGGGATTCTCACTTACTCCATCTTGAACAGGTCCTGCAGATTCTGCATGCTAACTTTTTTTTTGCCAAGTTGATCAAGCACTTTTTGTGTTCCCTCTATCGAATATCTGGGGTATATCATTTCTACCGAGAGTGTGGCGGTTGATCCCTCCAAATTGCAGGCCATTGCAGAGTGGCCTCCACTGCAGTCGTTAATGAACCTCTGGACTTTTCTTGATTTATTTTGGTTTTACCGACGGTTTATTCGTCAGTACGCCTCGTTAGCCAACCCCTTAACAGATCTCTTGAAGGGGTCGACTTTCCATTGGTCACTGGCCGCTGCTACAACATTCACCGCTCTCTCTCTCTGAGACATATGAGCATTTATTCTCTCAGTGCCATTATGTTCATCAGTACATTGCAGATATTCAGAGGACCGTACAGGTCCGATGGCCTATTCGATCGTGGAATATTGACGTAGAGTGGATGTCGCTTAAATGGAGAGGGAAGCACGTCATCAACGCCTCATACCACACACTGTTAGCATTGTTAGCACTTGTGGTAAGAATGAAATGAACGGATCTTTCAGCATACTAGCCGTACATGTGACATACTTTGCTAGAATTGTAGTTGAGGAGATTAGACATGTGATACTTAGTCATACCCTCTCCTCAACAGTTAGTACATGTGTTTTTTACCTACTTTGGAGGATCCCTTGGTTTGACGGGGCCTTGATTGCTTGAACCGTGTTGTTGTATTTCTTTTTTTATCTATTTATGCAATTTACCTTTACCCAAAAAAAAAAAAAAAAGAACATTCACCGCTCTCAAGGTGGCTATGCTCTCACTACCCGTGCTGCATTTACCTGATTTCTCTCGGTTCGATCTTACCACGAATGCTTTGCAGGTGGCCATTGGGGCTGTTCTTTCGCAGCAACGTTACCCCATCGCCTTCTTCAGTAAGAAATTGGGCCCCCGGATGCAGGTCTCATCGGCATATGAGAGGAAAATGTTTGCGATAACTAAGGCGGTGCTCAAGTGGCGTCAATACCTATTAGGGCTCAAATTTCACATAATCACCGATCAAAAGAGTTTACGAGGCTTACCAGTTCAAATACCAACCTAGCAGAAATGGCTTATCAAGCTTTTGGGGTACGATTTTGACATCTATCATACACCAGGTCGCGACAACAAAGTTGTCGATGCTCTATCCCACCACCCACTAGCCACGATGCTTACTCTTACGGCTGTTTCCACCGCAACCTCGGCCCTTTTTGAGAAACTCCATAGGTACTACACTGACCATCCCGCTGGTATGTCTCTAGTTTCTCCTTTACAGCAGAATGCGAGTTCCCCGCTTCATTTTTCACCCTACCATAGACTGGTTTTCTTTAACAATCACATCTTCGTCCCTAACTTTGATGGGCTCTAAGATCGAAATTTGGACAAATTTGAAGAAACGACTAGGCGTGCCCACACCTAACTGGCAGATTTTCGTCTAGAAAATAAAGATTCAAACTCAATTTTTGGCAAGAATTTGGAGCTGCTTGGACTACCTTTTTTATGAATGAGGAACACCTTTTGCTAGAGAAGTTTAATTAGGATAATAATTTAATTCCGTTTAGTCTTTTAGTTCAATTAGGAATCTACATTTTTAATCATAGTAAAATTAGGTAACTAGTTAATATATATATATATATGTATATATATATATATGTGATGCAATTCACCATATGGACATCTTTGGATTTTTAATCTCTCACTCTTGGGAGATTTTCTCTGCATTTTTCTATTATTTTCTCTTCTCTTTTATTTGTTCTTTCATTAGCATGCTAGGCTAGATCTTTTAATTCCGGTTAAAGACTTGGTGAATGCTTAATTCCAACAAGTTATGAAATCTAATTTATGCTTTCTACTTTCATTCATATTGATATTTGTGTTGTTCTCTGTGCTTTTATTACAAATAATCTGATTTATGAATGATAGGTACAGTTATTTATTATCAAGAATATTTCCCTAGCCAATTATACTTGCAAATTCGTAATTGTTTGATTAGTTCAATAACTAGTGGTAACATAGCATAATTGATTATGTAGAAGTTTTCGATTATATTGTGGGGAATGCACAATCTAACTTAAATAAATCCTCATAGAATTTATTGGTTAGAATTGGGCATTTCTCTTAATGTTGTAGGTAAATTAAATCTTGAGGACATTCCCAAGGTTGTTTACTGATTAGGGATTTAGTGAACGGACGTTCCTTGACTATCCACAAGGTAAGGAAATGTGAGGTCGTCAGGTCGTACCAATGGCCATAACCAATTCATCTATCATAAATGATTATTATCTTTGCATCTATGATTCGCCGTGGAATTAAGCATAATATATCTTTAACTGGAATACCCTTCTCTTACATTTACCTCTTCTAATTTTATTAGCTCGTTAGTTTAATTTAATTTTTATTTTTATTCTTCTTCACAATCAAACCCCCCCTCCTAATTATTTTCATTTTTTATGGTATTAATTTAAAACCAATACATGTGGATTCAACCCTACTCACACTTCTACAAAAGTGTTTATAGGAATTATTTTTTGTAGATTCGACACTCATCAAATTTTCGCGCCATTGCCGGGAATTGGTGTCTTTAAATTAATTTTTTTTTGTTACTTATTCTTGTTACTTGATTTTTACGCCACGTTCTTCTCGTACAAGTGAACTTGAATTTGACTAGAGATTGAGAAGATCATACATAGACTCCGAAAGGAAACCAAGCAACACAAGGAAGAGGCTTTTACTTCTTCCAAACCAAAAGCAGATTTTGAGTTAGACATGCCCACGTTTAGTGACTCTGAAAACGAAGTCATGGCCCAAAATTCGGAACGAACGATCAAAGAGATAACTTCCTTTGACTTAAATCAACAGTCTCTCTACATTGAATACCCTACTTTAGATGTTGATCTTGAACTTAAATCCAACCTCATTCACTTACTTCCTACTTTTCGTGGCCTTGCAGGTGAAAACCCGCACAAACACCTCAAAGAATTTCATGTGGTGTGCTTCGGCATGAGACCCCAAGGAGTCACCGAAGAACAAGTCAAGCTAAGAGCCTTTCTATTCTCATTGGGCGACAAAGCAAAAGATTGGCTCTACTCCTTACCTTTGGGATCTATTGTTAGTTGGAATGAGCTCAAGAAATAAGTTCTTGAGAACTAATTCCCCGCGTCAAGGACTACATATATGTGTCGAGTTAAGCGTGCCCACACCTAACTTGACCAACTAATCTGTCAAACAAGGGAGTATGACATTAGGAGCTAGGCATGCTCACGCTTAATTCAATCACCTAATCTGTCACAATTACATACATACACACACTCACAGATTTTGTTTTTCTTTTTTTCCTTTATTATTTATATTTTTATTTTATATTTAAATATATAAAAAAAAATCAAAAATCAAAACCCTATATCCCCAAATCTCATCTTCTCTTTTTACAATTGCAGCCAACCACTTCTCACCTCTCTCGCCGCCGCCTAACCGTTGCTCTCTCTCTCTCTCCTCTATTTTCCTCTTTCTCCTTTCTTTCTTTCTCTTTTCTCTTTCTTCTTTCTTTCTTCCCCTTTTCTTTCCCTTTTTTTTTTTGCTTTCGCCAACCACCCCTTATTTTCCACTTCTTATCTTTTCCATTTTTTTTCTTTTCTTTCTTTCTTTTATTTCTCTAATTTTTTTTTTTATTTTCCACCTCTCTTATTTCTTTATTTCATTTTTCTTCTTTCAACAGTAGGAGCAGCCACAAGCGATTCTCCCCTTCATTCTCGGTCTCACTATTCCCGATGTATTCTGCGGTGCCGCTTTGAGGAACCCCGTGGCTGCAAGCAGTATTTGGTCCAATGGGAAGGGCAAGACGCCCTCGACGCAGCCTGGATCAACGCCTTGGAGTTCCAATCGTCATTTCCAGAATTCGACCTTGGGGGCAAGGTCATTCCTAAAGACCGGGCAGTGATACGGACTTGGGCCCGAGGGAGAGTCAGGTGCAGCCCAACAGTACCAAGATGCTGGAGAAACCCACTAGAAAATCCATAGACAATTCACCAGGCCTACAAAATTAAATGACTATTACTAGTATAATAAAGCAAAGGGAGACAAGACAAAAGTTGTTAGCTTGGTGGAATTAATTAAGCAATTTGTGTTAAGAGGATCAAACTCTGAAAAATGTGTTTACCTTTGCTGAGTAATGAGAAAAGGCAGAACAGTTTTGCCATGAAAAATATCTCTTTCTTCCCCTCTTTTTGGAGCCGTTATTCCCTGCTAAAAGTGGGAATAGTCCGCCGCCAGGTTCATATGTATGCCGTTGTTATGAAACTTAAGCGACTTAAACCTATCTTTTGGCATACGAGGAGGAAGAATGAGGATTTATCAATCAATGTGGAAGAAGCGAGGCACTATCTTGGCCAAGTCCAAACTTTGTTACAAGAGTTCCCACACCCAACAGTTTATTGCAAGATATGTGGGGTGGTATATGTTAATGTGGTTGAACAGGAGCAGTCTATGTTACAACAAGAAGCCAAAATACAGTGGATACGTGATGGTGATCAATGCACTCAGTTATCTTTTGATTGCAACACAGAAAATTTTGAAGAATCAGACCTCCTTGGGAGAAACAGTTAGTGATGCATCTCAAGTTGAAAGGGGGTTTATTACATACTTTATGAATCTATCGGAAGGAGTAACGTTAACGAGGGAGATTGATCTTATGGCCTTAAAGTCTGCACTACCAAGTATTCTTAGCTGGGATGAGGCGTCGTGCAAGGTCTAATCGGTCGAAAGAGGTCAAACAGGTTGTCTTTTCCATTGATGTAATAAAGCACCCAGACCTAATGGTTATTCGGCTAGATTCTCCAAAGGTGTTTGACCGATTATTTGAGATGACATAGTTGCTTCTGTTGTACAATTCTTTCAAACAGGACGACTTCTTAAACAAGACAATGTGACCTTAGTAACATTGGTAGCCAAGGTTCAATCTATGATGGTAATGGCGGGTCTTAGGCAAATATATATCGTGTTGCAATAAACTGTACAAGATCATCGCTAAGATTACTGTCAATTTGTGCTCCATAAAATAATCGATGGAAGTTAAAATGCTTTCATCCTGGGAAGGCGAAAATCAGCGAGAATATCATGTTTGCTCAGGAAACTATTACACGGATACAATCAGATAAATCTTGTGAAGATGCATGCTCTTAAAGTGGACTTACGAAAGGCATATGATATAGTAGAGTAGAACTGCTTTATTGTGCATTGCGAATGTTTGGGTTTATATATATATATATATATATATATATATATATATTTTTGTAAGGTTTCATGAAATATTTGTTCAATGGATCAAAGAATGTGTTTGCACGGTTTCTTAATCCATTTGCATCAATGACAACCATGAGCATTCTTTGAAGGAGCAATTCAAGGAGACCCCATGTCTCCTTATTGTCATGGAGCTATTACATACAGGTATGTAAAGGAGAACCCATAAGGCTCACCTGGTCCAACACCATTGGCAATGTGTGGAACTTCAATTATTTATGATTACATTCGCCAACAATTTATTGGATTTTTGTGAAGCAAATGAATCGTTTTTAACTATGCTCAATCAGGGCTCTTTGATTTTTCTAAACACTCAGGATTACAGGCTAATGTGAGGAAAACCATGATATTTTTCTCAAAGTCTGGTTGATTATCAGGAGCCCAAAAAACTAATGGGATTTTCAGTTGGCTCTTGCCCTATTCGATACTTGGGTGTTCCACTTATAACATCCCAACTTACGAAAGGAGATTGTCGGTCACTGATCAATGAACTTAACTTTTAAATTAATGATTGGGATTCTCGGTTACTATACGAGGACAACTTATCAGGTCAGTCCTTTCTACAATGTACTTGTAGGCTATTGTGTTCCTTCTATCGAAAGGGAGATCGAACAGAGGCTAAGAAGGTTATTATGTATAGAGAGGGCATACTAATGGTGGTGTTGCAAAAGTGCCGTGTATGTAGTTCGTAAGCCTAAGGAGATGGGTGGATAAGATTAGACATTCGACCAGAGCTTCCTATAAATAAGACCCTAAGGACCCGACATCTTGGGGAGGTCATTGAGATTGCTTCCACATCTTTATGAGTGAAGTGGGCAAGACAATATCGGTGTGATGAAAGTCAATTTGGACAGTTAGCATGCACCGAGTTCATGGGGATGGGAGCAACTCTTGAAAATTCGTTCTGATATCATACAAGCGCTTGTGTATAACATTGATAATGGGAGTCGATCCACTTGGAATCGTCATTCATCGATAACTCAGTGGTCCTTTTGTCACGGACATGCAATTCTCCAAACTGTAATCCAGAATGATTTTTGAGTATGGGTTTCTAATACAACTTTTGATGTTATGAAGATAATGAAGTCCCTTCCAACACTACGGTCACAGCCTAATTCGATAGTTTGGAAATTTAATAATGATACTTTCTCAACATCCTCTGCGCTCCAACTATAAAGTCCGGAGAGCACAAGTTATCAGTTGTCATACTTTGATGGGCAGACCGATTAAAATCCCACGGAATTCCTTTATTCATGGCTTGCTATTCAGGAACGTTTATCCACTTTGAACAAACCTTAGCTGCACACATTGACGGTCTTGTGTTCTTTGTGAATTGAAAATGTTCTTTGACTTCACATATTCTAAGTACTGTTTGCAAACCTGCTAATGTGAAGTTAGGTTCCAATGGCCACACTCGGAGTGGAAACTTATCGATCACTACTTGCTTCTCTTGTCTATTACTTGTGGATTGAAAGAAACCAGTGTCGATTTAGCTACATTATCGGAATCCTTTGATTCTTACACATCTTGTGATAGATCAAGTAAGAAATAGATTACTTGGTCTTAACCTTTCACAAACTTCACAAGGTAATCTAGTTGTCACTTAAAGGATTTGGAAAATAACTGGAATACATTAACACCACTGCTTCTTTACACACTCATGTCCTGAACCTCCTGTGCATTTCCAGTCGTGAAACTTTGAGCTGGTGTGAGGCTTTGCCTCGATGTTTTGTATTCTAACAACCTGTTTTACATTAATAAAATTTACCTTAAACTAAAAGAAAAATGAATTCAAGTGTTTGGAAAAGATAAAATTTGAATGTTTCGTAAGTGTAACAAAAACTGAATTCAAGTGTTCGGAAAAGAAAAAATACACTTCTTATTTACAATTTTATAATAAACTACAAAACAGTAGGAAGAAACTTGTAGCTTTTGACCAAAACCAGCTTAATCTAAACAGTTCAAACATAAAAGGTGTAAATCAAAAAAGCAACTTATTTTACAAAAAAAAAAAAAAAAAAGAACTGATGAGTGCTCCAGCTATTTTGCAAACACCACTATAAACTTATTAATACTAGGACAACCCACAAGATGGTTTAAAACCTGCTATACAAAACTTTTATATAATGTCTACCCTTTTTTTGTGACTAAGAATTATGTTACACAGAAATAAAATAGTAGACATTGCAAGAAAATAGTGGGACAAGAATTCCTTTTTTTTTTCTTTTCTAGCAAGGAGAAGACTCGTTGTTGTACCGGCTTGCTAGAATCTGATGGAACATTACTTGTCGCCTGATTCTAATGAACTGAGTCAGTATAGAGTATCAGTTACAAACTTTCGTGGCCTTGCACAATCTGATCGAACCCACCCAATTTTCCCCTTCACATTGTCATATACAAATAGCAGACCACGTAAGGATATATCTGTAAAGGCAAGCACATGCATCAGAAGACAAAGAAAAGTGAATGAGATAATATTGCCACAGTAAAAGAATGTACAAGTGAATCCCAAGAGTGTTCAAGTTCTATCACAAACGCCCCATTTTGTTAAGATGTCGCAGTAGTTGTGCTACATTTATTGAGAATTACAGTTGAAGTTTTCTAAGGGATCGCATTTTTTGTTCATGGATCACTGCATTAACACTCTTCAACTAAGGTTAAACTACAGAAACTACCATTTCTGTTTGAATGATTACACTAACACTCCTTGTTATGATGCACCCTCCAAGCGATCGTTGTATGGGTCAAGAAAAATGAAGAAAAAGGGAAAAGTATTCCCACATAGAAAGTGAAAGAAAAAATGCAAGGGAATAAATAGAGAATGAGCCAAAAAAACTACATAAGCTTAAGCTTTTCTGGTGAACTGATGAACCCAATGCATGCAAGGCCCATTCTGGAGACTCAAGACCGATGATACAATCAAAGCCCCAAGCACATGAATCCAGCCCCATCTCATACAAAATTCCAACAGAGATACACTGAAACATCCTAATAGGAGGTGCCAGCACTTATAACTATTCAACAAATAGGGGTGGTTTCTATAATTTAGTTGGGGGAGTGTAAATATAGCTGCCCCTTTTATTTAAAGGTCAGTACCTCCAAGTATAAAAGTGGATCCATCATGTACTTCTCTTCCATTAAGGATGCCCAAGCACACATTACCCTTGCTCTGCGGCAGAAGAAGTCTTGTTTCAATGTGATGCAAAAATCTTGCATAAGTAATATATGGAAGAAAAGAAAATACTTACATTCACCACTAAGTACCCTTCAGGAGGAATTTGAAGCTTTGTTGAGACGATCCACCACTTGCTTCCAAACTGAAGGTTTAAAGGTTTGAAGAACTGTCTAACATCTTCAACAGATCTAAAAAGGAGATACCATTGAGTAGGCCCTCTCAAAATCGAAAGATAAGGAAAAGGCATAACATGATTCATGCTGTTAAGTGTGTAATTGGATAGCAGACAGCGACAGGAAGTACAATACACTAAATCAACATAAATAAATACATCCACTACAAAGTAGCAGCATCACGAGCTCAAACTGAAAAAATAGTACTCTCGCAATTGACATATAACCAGTAACTTAAGGAAAACAATTTATTGAAGTAGAATTTAGTTGCCCAAAAAAAGAAAAAAAGAGAAATGAGGGTTGATCACACTAACCAAAAGGAACTACAAAGGACTGTTAAAAAATTTTGAAGCTGTAACATTGTTACACATCATTTATGTCATTTCAAATCATCCCCCAACAGAGCTGCTTCATCATTACCCACAGCTGAGCTGTTTAGGATGATCCTATAATTATAGGCAGCATCAGTGATCAGGCACATCATCTCAGCAAGAGCTGCCCATTTGTTTAACATGTTTCTGTTATACCATCTCTTTTTGTTGTTGAAGAAATATTTCAGACTACAAGACACGTAATGAATTAGGAATAACAGTTGAGAAACCAATATGTCACGAGAGACCCATGGCTCCCCCCTGCTCAGGTGGGGCCACCAATCTTTGCTAACTGCACAATCAAATTCACATATCCTACCTTAAAGGGGATTTGGCTCGCCAACAAATGGGTAATGATGTATCTGACATGTCACGGACAAGGCTTTCATTGGGAATATCATTAAACTGCAATCACAGGTTAATTAAGAAACAGATGTGGATGAACAAAGATAGTATCTTTATTCAATTCTAAGACTGCCTCAAAAGAATGTCTATTTACTTACTATAGCGACCAGATTATTATATGCTTCTTCAGTAAAGTACGAATAGGAGCTTCCAGTGTCAAAAACTAAACGTCCTTGTCCACTCCTGACATTGCCTAATCCAATTTGTCTGCTTCCATAACTCACCTTCACTATATTTGTCTGGTAAGAATTCCTGGACATAGAATGCTCGTTGTTATTACAAACTGTATACCGCTTGAGTGAAGCAGCAAAAAGATCAAGACACGCAAAACAATTTTACAGATAATGTTTTGAAACTAGATCCTCAGAGATGCAGATAAACATGGATATTAGAATATTAGGTTGACAGTACAAACAAAAGCAGCAAACATAACACAAACTCTACATTCTCCGAGTTCTGGAAGACCAATAATAAACTAAGACTAATTCATTGTGCATGCCACTATCTCATGTTATGCAAAAGTTTGTGTATCAAAGATAATGATAACATCAAATAAAGGGATAACTACACTGCCCTCCCTTGAGGTTCAGTATATTACATATAGACCCGCCTTATGGTTTGGGAAGTTATATTTAGTAATGCTAACGTTTGTTTCTATCTAATAAATAACAGATACCTCCATCAAAATTCATTAAATTTTACGATATGAGCAAAAAAGTTGAATGAAAATCCACATATACCCCCGATTGACTTATCAATGACTTATTGCACGTCAAACTACCCTTATAAGGGTGGAGATATACCTCCCCATATGCATTAGTGTGTAAAGATGCATAAGGGTATAGTTTGGTCATAAAAGATTTGTTTAACACATAATAAGTAAGTAAATAAGTCAATCGGGGGTAAATATGGATTTTCATTCAACTTTTTTGCTAATATCAATAAATTCAGTGAATTTTGACTAAATGATGGGTCAATTTGTTAGAAACAAATATAAGGGGTACTAGATGTAATTTCCCAAGTCACACAAGGTTTACATGTAATTACACCCTAAAATAAAATGAAAGATTCTCTTGATATTGAGGTACACCCAAGACTTGGTTATGACAAATATTGACCTCCAGAGTGAAAAAAAAAAGAAAGAAAAAAGAAAAGGAAGAATAGAACACAATGGAATTCTCCAAATCCAACACTCACAAATCATAGCTCTGAAGCATGGGGACCCACGCCATCTGCCAATAAGGCACAAAGTCATCACCCAAGAACAAGTAACCGCCACCACGGGCATCTGCAGCAAGGCAATGTCCTATCACATTCTTTATGATTCCTTGGCTTGCCAATTGAGATGGCAAACTGATTTTCGCCCGGCTAAGTCCAAGGATTCCATCTGTCTTCCTCAATGTGTTCAAAAGTAAACCTTGCTGGTCATAGGCACAACTGACATAATTCAACCATATAAACCTCAAGATTTGTAGGTCCACAAAAGTACACTGATTCCAGGAATAAATAACATTACCCAAAAACAATTTTGGATTGGGCCAAAGACCCATTTGCAACGGTTAGATAAAGTTCATCTCTTGCAAGCACTCCCACGGAAGAGCTATGATCTGCATATTCTATCTCATAATCACATTGGTTACACGAGTCACAGTCTTTAGCTATTTGATTTTTTTGAATTTCAACACAGAAAGAATCCTTAGGCGGTATAATGTTAGCTTTCACCGGCTTGTAAAAAGGATGAGCTCCCTGCAACACATTTATCACTAAAGTTTCGTTATTAAAATGTGACAAGCTTAAAAAATTAGAGTAATCTGAGGTGGAAAAGGACCTATTTCTCTCATATAATTTCCAAAGCAGATCGCATCCAAAATACATGCACTGGTCCAAATTTATGATACAGATAGTCACGGTGGCCTTAAAGGACCATTTTTCATATAAAATTTTGGAGATAGAAGGAAATGACAGAGAAAAAATTTCAAGCTATTATTCGAGAAGTCTCAGCCAACCTCTTCATGACATTTAATGTGAGAATGGGATTGTTTGCAACAGCTTTCTTAAGCTGTTTTTTCTTCTTTTTGTTTTTTTTTTTTTTCCCGCTTTTGACTTCTATAAAGCATTTTGGGTATGTTTTAGCCACCAATTTCTACTTAAAATGGTCCAAAAAGAAAATCGGACCCACTTGTCAGAAGCATCAAGAGGTTCGCTTCTGCCCGCTTCTGACATTTCTGTGATTTTGTTAAAAACAAAATTGGAAATTATTATCCTTAACATTTTTGCAGGGACAGTAGGTGTGCAAAAGTGACAAGGTAGCTTTGCAGCAAAGTTACTAAGCAGGGGGGGGTGCCGGTGCCCATTGACGAAAGAAAGAAGAGAACTGGTAGTGAAGAAAGAAGGAGGAGAAGAATGGGAAAAAAGTGGGGGAAGGAAAAGCAAGAATAAAGCAGGAAGAGATAAAATGAAAAAAAGTGAGAAGAAATAGAAAATAAGGAGAACGGAGAGAAAAATTGAATTGGGGGCATTTGAATTTTTCCCAAAACATTATGAAGTACGAGATCTTTTACCAAAAATTCTCTTCCCATTTCTTTTACTACTTCTTCCATGAATTTGCAAATGTTAGTCACTTTAACTACTCCACTTTCCTAAAATCGCTAAGATTCAGCATTTTGCAGAAGCTGAAGCCCCATGCAAACATTTGCAACATACCATCTGTTCCAAATAAAACAATCCTTTTCATGGCAATACTATATTTTCAAAAATGAACCTATTTTTCACCATGTCTTGGCATTCCCCTTTTCCATGATATGGCGATTAATATAGAAGTGGCAGCTAAATATGCCACAATTATCTTATTGAAAATGGACCTATTTTAGCATTTCTTGGCATTCCATTTTTCATGTAATGGTCATCAGAGAAGTGGTGGCAGCTTCTTTAGCAGATGAAGATACTATTAATGCCGTAATAATAGTAGCAGCAAATATCAAGAGAATGAAACTGCAAAGATCGACAAAACAACAGGGATTACCTTAGCGCAGCTAGTGCATGGAGCATCACACTGAATCCAAGTTAAGGCACTGCCGGTGTCCATATCAAGAAAATAGGGTCTTGGAGGATTCCCAAAATGCAAGTATGTATAATACAGCCTGCAACAAATTTGCAGCAAGGAGTTAACCTCGTAAAGTGTCTTATTATCCCACGACATCATAGGCAATGGTCAGCTGAGTCAGCTCCTTGAGCAAAAGATAGAAACCGTTATAACACTAAAAAAGGCACAGCTCTTAACTTCTTTGTTGGATTTTCGGAAGATGTAAGAATTTAGCACCAATTGATGGGTAGTTATTTAATTTTACCAATAGCAATACTCTAAAATTGTGAAGCCAAGATGTAGAGAAAAGATGTAAATTATGCATACACCAAGTTCTGCAGACCTTGTTTTTGGTAAATTACCAAAGGAATCTTGATAGCATGCAACAATAAATTAGACCCCAGCCACCAGAAAGGATACTCAAATAGGACCCTTTAGCAAAGTAAAGCACAAATATATTGGTGGTAGTGGTCCAACTCAAAGATTCTTGCCAGGGCACAATACTCTCATTGAGAGAAAAAGATATAACACAACTATAATACTGAATTAACATTTCAGTGGGTATTGGATTTAGTTTAACAATAAGGTGAACTAAGCTATTTAGTTTAACAATTAAATTCATATAATTACAGAGTTTACTCCAGCTTTTACCATCTTTAATCCAAGTTAGCTCAGATCTTATTTTAATACGAACAACTATCAAAAACAGGAAGAATTGCTCTTCTGCCCATGAGAAAAAAGGATATCACTGTCACTATTTTCATTATCTCCTCCACATGTTATCACTTACAATTTCATGACAACACCATCTCCTAATCTCACATTGTTATCTGTGATAACCATAAATTTTGTTCTAACAGCAAACCATACTAGGGATCAAATTATATAGAAATCTATATTTCTGCGGAACCCTGTCTGATTATAGTACAATATTTTGTCATTTATTTAAGTTTTTGTGCATAAAATTCAAAAAGACAGTAGACACATCCAAAAACTGCAACAGAGGGTCAAAACATACGCATTTGACATCCATCAAAGTGAAAGATCATAGAAAATTGCGACCAGAAAATGCTCATATAACTTACACAAGTGTAAAATAAAAGCACATTCAGCAAATACTTACCCGTCAGGATAAATGTTACCCCCAACAGGTATAACATCAGTAACATCAATTTTGGATGCAGTAGACGCCGTTTTCGGGTTGATCCTTCCACGACTCAGCTCATCACCAAGTTCCTCCGAGAACGATCGAGAGTCAATACTAGTAAGTCTTCCAAGTTTAAGCTCAAAATCTCCCAAGCCACTATTGCCCCAATAACGCTTCTGATACAGTGTGAAAATAAATGTATGCTGAGACTTGTTCTTCTGAGGATCATCCTCACTCCCTAGCTCATCCTTTAACTGGAAGAAGGCTTCTTGAGAAATAGAGACACAAATATACAAGGCGATCAGAGAGATGCCCAGAACCGGCAGAAGGGTTCTTCGGGGACTTCCAAACGAAAACAACGATTGAGGGCCATGGTTCTGCGGTACGACCTGCAGCGGCGTCTGCGCTTCACCGGCCTGAGGGGCTGATTGCGGTTGGTCGAGTTGAGGGGATTGAGGATGATGATCGGACAGAGTAAAAGCAGTAATAGTTTTGCCAAAAGAAGGGTTATCTGGTGGGGGGAGAGTGATTATGACTACGCCTGTCAGCCGAGGAGACCGCTCGTCATTCTCCTCCTCCATTTCCTTCTCTGTGAATTTCTCCCTTCTTGAATGGAGGAGGAAGAATAAGAGGATGAAGGGGAAGACTTTACTTCCTCTCCGCGTTCAGAGTCAACTGAGATGCATTCGTCCTGAAACAAGTAATTATTTTATATTAGAAAAATAAATTTTTGGTGTTTGGGCGGGGAAAATTTAATTTTTTTTATTTAATTATATGAATAAGAAAATAAATAATTATCAGAATTTCTTTAAATATTTTTATTAAGTTTAAATGTGTAAATAAAATATTATTGACAAAAAAAATTTGAGTAAATTATAGCTATGTTTTCTGATATTTGACATAATTATAAATATTTTTTATTTAAAAAAATATAAATACATCTCTCAAACATAAAAGAATTATGTAATCCTTAGATTGTAATAAAAAAAATTACTACTTTATTTTTGTTAATTTTTTAATCAAAAAAATATTAAAAAATTTTGAGGGTGGGTAAACTAAATATATATTAAGAATATTAGTTCAAAAAAATATTTTATAAAATTATAATTCATTATTCGAAAGGGCATTTTGAGTAATTCACCATAAAAAATTGGATGAAAACCTAATGGATTGGATTCGTTGTTATATGGACATTAAAGTCAGGGAATATATATATTGCTTAAAACAATGATAAAAAATTTGTAATTATATTAAATTTTAGAGGAGGTGGCCATAACGTACCAAAATTTTTTTTTAAAAAGAATGATTAGTTTGTTAAAAATAGGATAAATTACAACAATCTCCCATGAGGTTTGGTATAATTACGAATACCTCCTCATTGTTTGAAATTTATGCTGATGTTTGATGTTCTAGCCATAATGATCAATACCACATCTATCACATAATTTCATTTCCACATATCAACGCACAATGTCTCCATAGGCTTCTTATCAAATTGACAGTCGATACCAACCCAAACTTTTGATATTGTCACAAAATCAAAGGAGCCAATATATAATCAACGACACAATTCAGTACTTTAATTGTAGTAAATAGAGTACTAGTCTGCCGCCCAGTAAAGATCTATAACGATTTAGCATTGAACAAACCCAAAAGTTCTAAAATAACTTAGGTTTTTTAACCTTTATTTTAATCCAATATACCTTTATTTGTTGACAAGTCGAGGATTTAGTTATAAATTCAACTACATTCTTTTTCATTGTTTGCTACTAGTACTATATAAGGTCTTAGATTGCAGCATAAGTTTAAATTTTATTTATTTATTTATTTAACAGTATTATGATACATCGCATATGGTGTATTGGAGATTTCCTACATGATTTTCAGGTATAACCCTTCCATATCATGTACACAACGACTCACTATTACCCCATCTATCCTTATGAAATATTTGGTTTCTTACTGAATCAGTTTCTATTTCTTTTTTTATACACCAAGACTTATCCATGAATAAGGACCTTATCAGTTAGTTTTAAACTCAATATCTATTTCTTTATATCTTATCAATATAATTTCAGCAAAGCTATCATCCTTAAATCCAAGTATCTCTAGAATATATTGGCATTACAAAACTTATTGAGCACCAACAATGTCATCTCATATATCCAGTGCAACCGAAGTTCAAATCATATTTTAAGGTATCCTAATAATAGTAGGTACGTGAAATTTAGTTGATAAACAATTAATTTCAAGACATTCATTGCAAATCGAACATCAATTCTGTCAAATTATGACTCGCCAAATTAACTAAGGTGCTTGGACTCTTCCTACTGAAAGTATAAGCTACTTATTCGTCTTCTCATGACGATAATCAACTAGTACAATCTTAGTACTTTAACAATTCTATCCACATACTTTAGATCAGGTTCAACTCTTCCTAAGTCAAAATATATTTCAAACTCTCACGCTCATTGAAAATATGAAATTTTTTCCATACAAGTAATGTCTCTAAATATTTAATGCATGCACAGTTGCTGCTAATTTCAAATTATGCATGGGGTAATTTAACTAGCGGATCCTTAAATAGCAAGATGCTTACGCAATTACATTTTCGTTTTGCATCAATACTCTCCCTAAACCTTATTTTGAAGCATCAATATATACCACGGATCCATCACTACCAGATGGTAAAATCAAAGTCATATTGACGCCAATTCTTTTCTTTAACTCATCAAAATTTTGTTGCCACTGCCCGGTCTAGTGAAAACGACCCCCTTTATAATAACTTTATTAGATGTCCGACAATTGCGGAGAAATCATCAACAAATCACTTATAATACCTAGCTAGTCAGAATCTCTGAACTTCATTCTTCGGTATTCTTCATTCCCTAATAGCTTTCACCTTTGTAGGATTAAGCATAACCCCATCTCCAGATATCACATCTTCTAGAAAACTATCCAATTCAACCAAAATCGCACTTACTTAGCATACAATTCATTCTCTTTCAGGATCTGCAACACTATTTCCAAATAATCTTCATCTTGTTCTAAACTCTTTGGATACAATAAGATGTCATCTATAAGAACTACCAAGAAGTAACCCAAGTAGTCTTGAAATTAATGTTCGGCTCATCAATGTCATGAATGCCACCAGTGCATATGTTAATCTGAAAAAGCATTAATAAAAGCTCAAAATGATTGCAACGAGTGTGAAAAGTTATTTTAAGTATATGCTTCTCTGTTATCCTTAATTGTCAATAGTTAATCTTTAGATGTTTTTTTTTTAAAATATTATAGCTCCTACTGATCTAGCAGATCATCAATTTTTCATAATATGAACAGTTTGTTTTTTCTGTTTTACAATTTTTCAAAAATTTTAAACCAAGAATCGATATGATTATAGGTCATGAGTACATAAAGGACTAAGCCCTCATTTACTTTGGATGATTAGTCATGATATCATGACTAGTCATCCCTTATTTCTTGTTTACTTGAACATGGCCCGGCCCGTGATATATGCATGAAGCCCGAAAATAATTACTATTAAGTTGTGATTGAAATTCAGATTTGCAGTGTATTAATGTGGTATGCCAAGCTATCATATTTTGATTAAAAACTGAATCTGAATTTTGCCCTCAAATGTCATAGCAATTTACCATATTGTCCCCACTTGTACATAAAATAACAAATCAACGTGCTGATGAAAGGAGATTTCTTGAAGAAAGAAACACAAACCTCACAAACTCTCCATCTTTGAAGAGGAGACGACAATGGCAACCGAGCTAAAATCCTGACGAATGTGGCTGTTTTAAAAAAATACAGATATTCTACTCTTCCATTTGCTATGTTCTACCTTGCTGCTCGATTTTTGAAAGAAACATTCTATTGTTCTGTTTATAAGAAAGAAGGCGGTGAGGGAGGTGGAGGAGGCGCAGTTGGGGGGGCGACAAGGGGCCTGAGGTGGCGGTGAAGGTTTGGATTTTTGGCAGAATTGGGGAGGGAGGCGAGGAAGGGGTTGACGGTATTAGGGGGGTAGGGAAGTCGTGGAAGCACGTGCAAATGGTGGCGGTGGAATCACGTGGGGAGGAGCGGTGGTGTTGGGGGAAATGGTGGTAGTGGAATCAGGCGAGGAGGGGCGGCGGCGGCGGCGGCTGATGATGAAGATGTAGGGCAGAAGTAGAATAATAAATAATAATAGAAAATATATTGTATATTATTACTAATTTTGTTATTAAATATATATTTGATTATTATATTGTATATAGTTTATTAATATTGTTAAATTTATATAATAATATTATTTTTATGAAGATGAATTGATGGTGAAGGGAAAAATGATATAGATATAAGATTTATATATAATAAAATTTAAATAGTTTTACATATTTTATATTTTGTGATGAGATTATGTGATACTGATATTTTTGTCCTATTATGGGGTATTCTTTTTAATTACATATTTTATCTCTTATAATAGCTACAAAAATAAATACAATATAAAATTATCACACAATGATCATTCAATTATTCATACAAAGTAAATAAAAATATTAAATTATCATCTTATTAAATATCCCAATATTAATCATGAAGTTATTAATCCCATCAAGAAAAGTAAAGGAGGCCTAATAGGATTATTGTTGAGAAAATTATAAATTTGGTACCAACATATAGGGTGACTTGAAATATTAGCCCATATTTCTTTTAACTGTCAATGTTAGTCCTATACTTTAAGAAAACATTGCAAAATCTTATTCTAACAGTCCCATTGTGAAAAATTAACAAAAACACTTTTGGCCTCGTGTGTGTATCATATCTGGCGTGACCGCAACATCAGGCGATTTGATGGAGTATATAGAGATATACGCACTGTGGGTGCGCTAATGGTTCGAGATGTGCAGCGGATGATTCTTAGTGTAAAATTACCTACTGTTATTAGCACTTGTGCGCTTTACCGCTTATGGCGGATTCCTTGGCCTGTCGAGAAAACTGTTTAAATTAATCAAGTTGTATTGTACTATTATACCTTTTTTACTTAATGAAAATTACGTTTACCGAAAAAAATTAACAAAAAGTCACGTGAATTACACGTGGCAGTTAGTTTACTGGCTGAATGGGTTGTGACAACCTACTCAGACAATTTTTACGACTAAGAGGGTGTTTGGCTGAACTTTTTTAGAAAATCTTATAAGCTCCTAAAGCATCTTATAAGCTGTTTTGGGAGTTTATAAAATGTTGAATCTTATTTTAAATATAAGCTCCTAAAGTGTTTGGATAAAATAAGATATTGAAGCTTATAAGATGTGAACTGTTTTTTAAAAGAGCTTATAAGATCCAAAACATTTTATTTTGAGATCTTATAAACTCTTTTTAAAAAAAAAAAATGTCAAACACTTTATTGGAATTTATAAGGTCTCTAACGAATTATAAGATATTCTGAAAAGCTTATAAATTAGCCAAACACCCTCTAATATTGCATACCACCCTCCATTTTGATACCAAATTATCTTAATTTTGGGATCATAATTTGTAATTTTCTCATAATTATATGTATAGAAAAGCGATGATATAACAATAAAAACAATGAACATAAATCAGGTACTATCATTAAGAACAAAAGAAAAATGCAATAAAACGTGGCCTTTCTGTCATTTTATTTTTACGGTAAAACTAACTTTTTCAACGTTTTTTTTCCTGTACATACCATGTAAACACAATACTTATTCCCACTATTTTTTTTTCCATCTATTAGTCCATCGAAATATACAATTTATTAAATTTTCTTTTCATTATTAATTTATCCTAACTGTCGAATGATTTATTTGGGGCCCCACACAAAAATATAAACGACCCCTTATTTAATTGAATTTTTCATAAAGAAACAAAAATGATTATAATATTTGAAATAAAGAGAGAAAACCCAAAATTAAAAAGAAAATAATAATATAAAAATAAAAAATTAAGAAAGAGAAATTATGAAGGGAAAGGGAGACGAAAAAAAATATAATCAGCTAAAAATAATCCATTGTTTAAGAAGGTAGTATTGCCACTTGAGATAATGGTAATAAAGATAGAAGTTAGTAGGTGAAACTAAATAAACAAATACCAATTATGACATCAAAAGAGTTCCGACCAAATACTGGCTTCAAAATCCATTGACAGCGTGTATGAGTGAGTGTTTGCGTCTGTTGAAAAGACAAAGAGAGTTCCGACTAAAGAAAATCTCGTCTCCAACCACAAAAAACAACAACAATCAGGACATATCTACCATCTCCTCCTATCATTCTGGATGAACAACTGACTCCACATCTTCAACACTAACAGAATGACGGTACAAATCACGTGTAAAGCTCGTAGTGGTATCAAGAAAATAGAGTATGCATGACATTACACAGCAACATAAGAACATCGCCACCGGCCCGAAAACCCAAAGGAAGAGCGGCACTGACAAGTAGAATGCTCGGAGTCCTAGTGACCAAAAGAAGCCTCCTCTGTTCAGGTTTGTCGCCACATACTCGATAGCATCCTTTCGATCTTTGAACGCAGGCACCGTGACGAGAAAGCTGCCGTGGGCGTAGTACCTGATAGACAACAAGTTGCAAAGAAAGGCGACCATGAAGCAGATCAAGATAGCAAAGAACTTCACAGAAGGCAGGACCGAAACTCTATTTCCATGCATGTCCAAGGAGGTAGAGCTCGATCTGTTGCTCACGTATACACTTATTAACGAGCTGAGAGTGATCGCTGTTGTTGCCAAAAGCGTCGATGCCATTATATTGTTACGTATCGTCTGAATCGCCAATACGCCGTTTTTAAGTGGATCCTGCAGAACTTGAAGTTGATTTTGAGTTTAGGATGATTAAGTGAATAACAATGGAAAAAATACATTTGCCCATTTATGCTAAATTCATAATCGATTGACTCAAAATTGATGTTGGATCAGACTTCACACCTCAACAATACCATAGCATTGGTTAACAAAGTGAAGTGTCATTGAGATGCATTTTATCCAACCAAAAGAATATTATAAAAAGAAAAAAGAAAGCAATAAAGTCCAACAAAATGAACTAAGATACTAAAAAGGAAAACATTAGACACAATTTTAAATTATACTTCATTATTATAAATACGGTTAATTACATTTGAATTTTTTTGTAAAAATATAAAATTATATTTTTTTCTAAAAAAAAATTAAAACTACACTTACATCTCCGTCAAAATTTTTTTTTTTCACAATTGTTCCCCTTCCATTAAAATTGGGTCAGAAAATGCTGACATTAGTAAAAATAATTACATATACATCTAATTTTATCCCTCATTCAATATTTTTCTAATAATATTTTTATACTTATTAAGAGATAAATACAATATATATACAAATCCAAAAAAGTATCATCAAAATAAAATATTATTTTTGAATTATAGTCGCTGAAACAAAAGTAGCCGTTAATGAATGAAAAAAACCAACTTTTGTCCATCTTTCCATATTCATATAAAGTACCATATAATATTGTGTCAACGTTTTAACATTAAATATAATATAAAAAAATTGCTTGTATTGCTAAATTTTAAATCATTATATTTTTGGAAGCGATTTGACGTACGTAGTAGGTTAGAAACAGGGCTGAATTGTTGTATATCTAGTATTCTACTTTTTTTAACTCATTAAATGAAATTTACTTTTTTCCTAAATAATATATATATCTATATATATGTTCAAAAGACAAATTGTCGATGAAAAATAAAAATTGATGTTACCCTTACTCTACATATGGGAAGTAAAAAAAAGAAAATAATTAATTTGTTCATTCATCTACGATTGTTTGTTATCCAATAACTATAATATAGGAACAATATGTACCCTTTTAACTTTATATATATTACATTTACCTCCTTACAATTATTGCAATTTTTTCACTGACGTCATTTTTCATCCGAACTCTAAAGAAAATGGAGATAATTGTAAATAAAGAATTCTTGAAAGGGGTGTAAGTGTAATTTTAAAAGCTTTTTCAGAGAAAATATAATTTTATATATTTTAAAGAGATTTAAATGTAATTAACCATTATTTGTAATAAGTGACAAAATATATTGTACCCACACAGCAAGTGTATTGCAATTTTAAAAAAAGAATTATATGATTGGTCCGAACTCGACGGAGACTAGGAATTTCCAAAAAAGAACAGCTTGAGCATCAAGAAAAAGAGATACAAAGACAGGAGTTAATAATGGAGAAGTAATTGGGTGAAGAAGAGATGTGCAAACTCACAGCCATCAAGGAGAAGACCCATACGCGGCGGCTCTCAGCATTCAGTCCAATCACAGTTCTTCTGGGATTTCGTATTATGGTGTAGAGAAGGCAGAAATGGTAGGCCAGCAGCGTTCCCATGCCCAGAGGCACCAGCACCAAATCCAAATCCAACTGCTTTTCCCCCACTATCATTTTTGCACCCTTCTTCAGCAAACTGTACAGCTCCCTCACACTCACTACCTCACCTATCATTTTTGGCTCTTCAGTGATGCACATGTTGTGTTTTTTGCACCTAATAAAGCTGCAGAAAGAGACGAGGAATGGTCAGTCACATCGTGAGGAGCAGTAGAGTGGTTTTTGCTTTTGTATATCTTCTGAGGAATCAAATTGTTGTCTTTTCTGACGTTTCTATGGCCACTCTTATTATTATTATTAGATAGTATATGTTGTCATACACTCACAATCGGAAAGAGGAGAGAACAATAGATAATTATTAGTGCACCCATATTACAAGTAGTGTTTGAAAATCTTCCATCTATGTCTTTCTTTTGAGCAAACGATAATTATAAATATATAGAGGAAAGTGCCCTGACGATGACATGCATACGACAGGTTCGGAATTAGAAATTTTTTTTGTTTGGGTCAGATTTGATTGAAATAAACCAATCGCAGAGTAAATGTATCACACTTGCTATGTGATTGGTCACTTTTCTTAAACTGTACACCAATCACACAACAAATGTATTGTACTTGCCATATTATTGATTCAGGTTCGGCCGAGACGGGTTTCTGCTAGAATTCCCCACGAAACTCGTACAGGAAGCAAAATTTGCTGACATTCATCAAAATTGTTACTTAGATTTTTTACCGCGCCTGATTGTGCTAGAAAGTACGTTGATCTGTTAAGTTATCTGTGAGTTTGTTATGTAACTATCTTAACAAAATTGGAACACATTTTTATTATTTGGAACATATTTGTAGAACTATGTTAGTAACAGATGTAGGAACGATTTGTATAGTTTGAAACACATATAAGGTACTTTATTAGTAATGCTATTTGGAGCGGGATTTGGAATGGTACTGTGTAAAATTTGTAATATTTTATTTAGCATTACTAAACCCATTCATAAGTTTTGAATTTTATATTTTTTTATTATTTATTAATATATTTAATAAATTTGAATAAATAAATAAATTTATAGATTTTAATAAAATTTTCAGATATAATTAATTTAATTTAATAAAATTTGAATTAATTTTATATATATATTTAATTAACTAAATAAATATAAAATAGTAGAATTTAATAAATATTAAGAAACATAAATAATTTTTAAAAAATATATTAATATAAAAAAATATTTAATTACAGAAATAGAAAAAAATATAAAACCTAATCTAAACGCCCCTCGTCCTCCTCTGGATTCTCGGCCGGGGGATTCATCGAAGTGGTGCTGTAGTCGACGAGGAGGCCCGCATCATGTCCATCATGTCGGCCATCATCGTTTCGAGACGACCGATGCGGTCTCCCATCGCTAGGTTTGAAGGTGACGGTGGCAGTGTCACTGGCGGTGGCGATGTGAATGTGAGTTGGAGACGTGGGCCTCAGAACCAAGGTCGAATACTTGGCCCCGACTGCAGCCAGCCACATCTGTTGGTCTGTCATCGCCACCGAAACCTCGAACTTGGCTGGGGTACTTAGGTCATTAGCCGTGGGCTGGGGCTGACGATCTTCCAGCATTTTCTGGAACGTCTCCTATGAAACAAACAAAATTATTAGTACTTTATTCAATCAATAATTAATTATTACAAAATAATATAAACTACTACTTATCGCCACCTCCGTCGCCCTCGGCCCACTCCAACCGTCGTTCTCTTTCTTCTTGTAGCAGCGCTCGAATATTTCCATCTCCTTGGGCGGCTGATCGAGCTGCGTCTCTTGTATAAGAAAAAATAGTTAATTAATTATGCCGCATACTATTTATAAATAATTATTTAACACACAAATAATTTATATATACTACCAACTTTCTCTTGTGCATGCCGACTGAGGAAGACCCCTGATAGAAAGTCGAGGACGCTGTAGGGTTTGCTGCCCGATTCGCCTTATTCTTTAAGGACTCCTACTTCAAGAACGACAGTGGACACAATTTTTGGAACAATTTTCTGAACGGGCACAGTAACACACAGCTAATAATTCTAAGGAATCGTTCCAATTTGTACCTCATTTTGGAATACGTTTTTGAACTGAAAATTTTGAGACATATTCTGCAATGGGTGTAGGAACGGTTAGATTGTGACCATTCCTACATCTAATATAGTGTTCCAATGATTTTTCGTTACCAATTTGGCACGGAGTGTGGAACGGGCTAGTAACTGTTCTTTTGGAACTCAATTTCCGACGGTTGTGTCGTGCCCAATTCGTAACCCAAAAAAAATGCTCCACCTGATGTCATCTTTCAATATCCGTTCCTCAAGCGTCCCAAAATCCGTTCCATGATGGAACGAAATTTGGAATGGGTACCCTGACTGTGCCAAATTTTGCCTTTTTTTGTAGTGGGTGTTTCCCTCTCCACTTCCTACTAGCCTAAAACACCCCTTTGTGCCATTGGTTACACAACCATTGAATTTGTTTTCATCTGTAAGATTGCAATACATTGCCTTGAGAACCTACACTGAAAAAAAAGAATGTGAGCATCGTCCCCAAAATACTCATCACATGGAAAATAAAAAGCCTCCAAGTGAAGAAACCACATTTTGTCCAATGTTTATAGTCTTTCTTGGATGGCCAACCAAAGAATAAAAACATTCCTATGGATTTTAAATGTCTTTGCAACAAACTTGTCCATGGAAGTTAGAGGGTTTGCTCCTAATAAATCTCGGGCTGCACAGTGGAAAATCGTCTATTAGAGGCATGCCATCAAATTTGGTCTTGACCCCCAGTTATTGTAGGAAATTCTCTAGAAAAGC
Source organism: Sesamum indicum (assembly GCF_026168435.1). NCBI lineage: Eukaryota > Viridiplantae > Streptophyta > Magnoliopsida > Lamiales > Pedaliaceae > Sesamum > Sesamum indicum. The sequence continues at coordinate 13,447,994 of NC_142669.1, read as the reverse complement.
CATCATCTTTGCTGATATAATAGAAGGCCAATTCCAAATGAATAACAATTGAAAGCATTTCCCCCAATCTCAGCCTCATGCGGTCCCTTTAAAAGACAACTTTCAAACTTATTTGCTGCAAGTTTTCTTCCAATGGCTCTCGAACCATCAGGAAACAATTGGATAAGGACACCCATAGAATGCCAAGGATCAAGCCACACCTTAATGCTCTCTCCTTCTCTAATGACATATTCCATTGGTGCCAGCATAGAACCTAGTAATTTAATTATTTTCTTCCAATTTCACGATCTTGTTGTTGAACTCACTGTCCAAACAACCTACTCTTTAATTCTATGTTTCAGGATCCATTTGACTTACATTGATCCTTCATATTTATTCACAATGACCAATAATAGTTTGCATATCAACTCCTTGTTCATCAATGCTACTGATTGAATTCTAAGACCACCATAACCTTTAGGCAAACAAACTTGGTCGTAGCTCAATTTTGCTAAAACTCCTACTCCGCTAGCGGCCCATAGAAAACACCCCAAGATCTGCTCCATATGCTTAATTACTCCCTTCAAAAGAACAAAGATTGAAGACCAATAAAACTAATATGAAGCCAGCACTGATTTATAAGTTGTAGTCGCCCTGCAAAGGAGAATTTCAAAGTCCCCCATGCTTCAATCCGATCCTTTATCTTGTCCAAGAGTGTCTGACAATGGCCAACAGTAAGTCTCGATGAGGTAAGCGACACTCCTAAATACTTGAGTGGTACTAAACCCACAGGAAATCCAACCATAGCTTGCAATGTTTCATTTTGAGGCGTAATAGATTTTGAGAAAATAATTAAACTCTTTGTTACACTCTCTTATAAACCTGATTGTTGCGCAAACTCATTAAGTGCACTTTTTAGCATTCCCAGACTGAGTCGTAGCTTTTCAAAATAGCAAAACATCGTCTGGAAAACTCAACATATACAAGCCCAATTCCAAACACTTCCAATGAAATTGAAACCCAATTGGATGATCAATATGTTTCTTCATTGTTGCATGTGGCATCTCCATGACCAAAACAAAAAGGTATCATGATATTGGATCCCACTGCCTCATTCCTTAGGCACCTTGGAATTAAATAGGACGCCATTGTCACACATTATTAAATCCACCCTATAAAGTTAGTTGGGAATCCAAGTAACCTCAATATAGCAAACAAAAAATTCTTGTTCATTGTATCATAGGTTTTCCAAATATCATTCTTCATCGCACATCTGAGAGGCAAGTGGTTCCAATTGCAACCATGCAGTAGATCTTGAGCCAATAACATGTTGTTATGATCTTTCTCCCTAGGATAAAGGCCATATGACTAACATCAACCAAGTTGCTCAACATTTGCTTCAGTCTATGCCCAAGCACTTCAAAAATTATTTTATACAACACATTGTAGCAAGTAATGTGCTGAAATTCTACAGCTATTAAGGATTCTAACTCTTAGGCGCTAATACAAGAAAGGTGATGTTTACTTGCCTCAATAAGCAACCCCAGACAAAAAGTTATTTCACAGCACATATTACCGATTCACCCACCACATGCCACACTTTCTTGAAAAATTATGTTGTACAACCATCTATTTTCTCATCCCCAATTTGCAAAAACTGTCTCCTTAATCTCATCATCAGTGACTTTGGCTACCAAGGGTACAACCTCTATTTCCATCAGCCTCACTATAAGGTAAGGTTCAAGGTATTCTAATCGGTTATCCCTAGTGTCCCTTGTGCTCTGAGAAGTTCGGAGTACCACCAAACAAGTTCTTGTGCAATTTGAGATTGCTTTAACAATATCACCCCACTAGTTGTGCTCAACTGACAGATCTTCTTCCTCACTCTCTCCACTGCTACCTTTTGGAAAAATAGTTTGGTGCTCTGATCCTCTTTCTTAAACATCTGAGTTTAGCTCGTTGTTGAATAATTTCTAGCTCCTATTACATTGCTTGAGCATAAACCAACCTAAATAATTTCTCCACTTCCTTAAGTAGCAACACATTTGGGAACTCTTGTTGCAGTATCTGAATTTTTTGGAGAAAGTCTGACACAACACACATTCTGCGTCAAATTTTTCTTCCTTTTACACATTTTCCTTAAAACATTTTGAGTGCTTTAAGCTTCTGAACCACAGCATACATCGGTACCCCGTATACCTCCAAGTGTTAAATAATAAGCATTTCTTGAAAGAAATCTGGCCCAACCACTAAAAAATCATCAAACCTAAAACACCCATAGCCATGTGCAGGAGTTTGTTTGAATTGAAGGATCAATGGGCAATGATCCGACATTCTTTAAGTAGTGCAAGTGTAAGAACTTTGGGACCATGAAACAAATTGTTCCTCATTCCCAACAACTCTGTCTAGTTTTTTTCACAGATTTCTGGTACCCAAAAAAATAGTTATTCCAAGTCTATTATAAATTAGAAATAGGTAACGTTTATAATATGCTCCTATCAAATAGTTGGCAAACTCATTAATAGAATCAGAACTATCCATTAAGGTACCACATATTCACTCTCATTAAGCACACAGTTTTAGAAGTTCAATTAAAATCCTCCCAACGTCCTTTACCACAACTGCTTTTTCCAAATTGCCCTCCCAAAGAATCCGTCTAGAGATCTAATCATTTGTCCCATAGACTATTAGGAGTAGAAAAGACCTATGATGGAACCTCTTCCAAACACTACAATCGCTTTTCATGTGAATCCAAAATACCACGTCAATATCCTCCAAATTCTATTTCCTAGCCCTTGAGAATAATTTGAAAACCACGTCCAAATATGATTATTAATCTGCTGCACAACATCCACATTTTGATACCTAGCTCTCATCTCAATTAAACCAATCAACTCCAGCTTGAATTATGCTACAAGTGGTTTGACAAAACTTGATGGTCTCTTCGAGATCGTGTATATTCCATGCAGCTAAATTAATCATTAAAAATCACTAAAGGGCTGTTGTGGTTAGGGCCCACAGTATCAATTGTATCATCATCAAGATTACTTAGTAGAGAACGGATTATAAACCATAAACTTCTTTACCTTTGTCACTAGTTGCAGGGACATTATGTATACTAATCCTCAACTGGCACTCTTTTGGTCGGGCTAGCTTTAGAACATAGACTTACACAAGCGGAGTCGTTTGTAGCATTGATTTCTTCTTTTTAGGACAATGATACTCTGTGTGACCAACAACCTTACAACTACCACATCCAGGCAGCATCTATTCATATTCAGTGGTGATGTTACACACTACATCACAATCCCCCTCAAAACTAGGTTGCATTACTTGTTTAAATTTCAATCCAAGATCTGCCAGAACACAAACCCTTGCATAGTCCACTCTAGCACAATTCATTGTAATTGTATCTGGGTTTAACGGGGTTCCCTCTCCACTCACTACAACAATGAGACATTCCACCATCAAGTACTCCATCGGGATATTATAAAGTTTAATCTAGAGTGTTATCAACTGATGCAACTGCTTCTGTAACATCATGCCCAACTGCCATTTTTGTAAAAAAAAAAAAAAAGGGTTGCCCTTGGAACAAATAAGGGTCATCCTTAATGACCTCCTCTATAGTAGGACATAAAGCAACACTTTCTTGTAGAGTTAAAAAGGCCCTCGGCAATTCAATCAATATGTTATCTAGGGTTAGGGTTAACTCAAATACTACCAATATAAATGTCTGCAAGGTTCACCACTAATGCATGCTCCGTAGATGACTCCTAGATTGCAGCCGACATAGCAGAGCTATCCCCCTAAAGTAACACTCTAGTTGGGGTAAAGGGTTTGCGGGATTATGAACTATAATAATAAGGGACAACCCACATGCAACAGTGTGAATACCAGAGGTCTACTCCTCAGTTAGAGTACCTATAGTCGTGGAAATGAAGCTCGATCCACTATCACCATAATGAGCCAGGCTCGTTCTAGAGTTTGCATGGAATTTGTTCACCCTCACGACCCGTTAGATAGGAAAATATGAGAATAAGTTTCTCATTCATAACAATAATGTAACTTTTCTTCAAAATGTGCCACAACTCATAAGACCACGAAAGGGATGAAAGTAGCGTCCACACTACAATGTTATGAATGGAAGGCTTAGACTCATTAAATATTTTAATATGTCCATCATAGGCCTAATATTATACTTGGATAAGTGAGAGTTTAATTATCTTTAGACCGGGACCTCATCACATTAGTAATTTGCATACTTGTTGTTTCAAAACTAATAAGTCATGCATAACATCACATGCAATAAACCAAGCATTCCTCTATCAGGATGATCACAAGTCCGCTCCTACGCAACCTACTGAACCCATAGTGGATTATTGGTCTTTCTAAGTGTATGCCCTAGGCTATTATAAATTATTATAACCCGTTACATTTAGTGGGCCTTTCATAGTCCTTCTTTTCTTCGTGATCCTCTCTAAGTGTCTCCTTAGACTCAATCTACAGATGACCTTTATTACAAGTCATATTACAATAAAATAAAATCTCGTACTTCCTAAGCTACTTTCATTACAATTAAATTTATAGAAATCTCAATCTTAAGTTGGGAGGAGGTACATAAGAGGGACAAAGAATGCTTTATTATTTTCAAGACTACAAAACGAGAAAGAGGAGAAGAACAAGAGACATTTTTTTCCAACCCAAATAGAATATAGTACCAATCATATGGGTTCAATGGGCATTGTGATCATTCTTTGATTCATTTATCACATGAATAAATAGAATATATTTCACAATATCATATATTATAAAATTAAAGATGACCCAAAAATGCAACTTAGCACAAACTATTACAATGAAATAGTGGGTTACAAAAACCCCTTTAATATTACATATCGATTTACAGGAATAATACAAAATATAGCGATCTACACAATAATAGAGTAAAATAAATTGATTAAAACGACTCAAGGAACTGAGATCCGAAGAGGCAAGACGCGGCCATAAAGGCCGGCAACCTTACTCATGGTTGCTCCAATATTTTCACCAAGAAATCGCTAGGATCATTGACAAAGAACCAACCACTTAGGATAAAGAACCAACCACTTAGGAATATTACAAAGATCTCAAGTATAACTCTCGATTTTTTGCTTCAAAGATTCATCTGTGTTTTTCCATTTCAAAGGGAGAATTTATAGGGTAGAAATGTAGTAGAAGGAGGAGGATTTGGACAGTGGAGTCCATTTCTAAGACCATTGAAAATGAAGAAGAAGTAAACAAAAAACAAAGAGAGAGAGGGGTGCGCTGCTGCCAAGAATGAGAAGGGAGAGAGAGTAAGTTGCAGAATGAGTGACCGGGTCGGGTCGGATAGGATCCTTAGACTGGTTTAGTGTGAATGGGTCTAGCAGATTTGATAATAAAGAAGCCATCCAAGTGAGATAGGACGATGAGCCTTGGGCTTACCTTAAATTTGGTCATGGGCCACAAATTATTTTAACAAAATATGTATCAAGAGATATCTAATATCCTATATGCCATAGTTATGCAACAAAAATATATATTGCTCCTTCACAAGTAATTGCACTTAATAATGAATATCAATATTTTATTTTCGACAAACACATTAATCCAATTAAAATTTGCCGAAAATAACCTTGAATAAATTCAAGTTTTGGACACTCCAAAATAGTTTAATTAAAACTATGAAAATATTTTTCACAAAATTAATAATTTTTTTGCAAGAAAATTTATTTAACCCAAAATTGCAAATAATCAAAGATTAATTGTAAGGATTCACAAAATCTAAAAAATCAAAAAAAATATCACATTTTTATATTATTAAAAAATATATGATGTTACTGAAACGATTTTTGATCTGAAAAAAAATGTAGCACAACAACACAACTGTCAAGATCACTCGCACCGGCGGACCGTGCACAACACATGTGTGGGCATGCGCACTGCTGTGAACAATGCTCGCACGTGTCGGCCGCAGACAACGCGCACTCTCACTCTGCCATAAGCAATTTTATTTACTCGATCCTTCTTTTTTCTTTCTAAGATATGCATAAAAAAAACAAAAAATGCCTTAAAATATTTTTATAACATAACATGATATCCAAAAAGTAAAATACAACATAACATATCTTCCATCATATAATAATGCATAAAAAATATGTAAATCTTGCTTTAATTAAAATCTACATAGAACATGTTGTATCACATATAAAATCACATAAACAACAGCTACGAGTATCGAACTGGGCTCTAATACCACTAAAAGAATCGGAATAGTTCGGGACTTGTCAAGAACACAATAAAATCATGAAAATAAGCATATTTAAATTCTAAACCCAAAGCGAACTAGCCCCTTAATCCCGAACTTAGGCACTTAACAAGCATAAAAGAAGCTTAAATAAAACAAGTGTTTATGTTAACAAAGAGTAACATAAATGTAATTATGAAATTTTACCTTTTACATTTGAAGAATTTCTTCAAGTTCTTCTCCTCCAACGGTGTGCTCACACATAGACCAACGAGATCTCCTCAACATCAACCACACACTACACTACAAGGTGGTCTATATTAAACCTTGCTAGAGATAAGGTGTGTACGTATAAAAAACTTGATCATACTATTAACTCAGTATATCAAGCTTAGGAAGATCTTGCTCTGACTTGAAACTAGTCCAAAAAGAGCAAGAAAATAAAGTGAAAAGAAATGGAGAAGAGAGTGGTCGAGATAATAAATGTGAGGGAGGAGTACTGTCTTTCGTATCATATATACAAACTTATACTCTACACACACACAAGAAACATCTCGTGTAAATGCGCAAGCTTGAAAGGAAAGTGGTGATTTCATTGTGTAGAAGAAGAAGATTGTAATCTTGAAATTAGCTTAGTATCGTATGTACAATGTGGGAGCTTAAATAAGCTCACAAAAATTAACTAACTAATCACCTCACTAAACAAACTACTAACCAACTAATAACTGCAGCTTAGTTAAAACTAATTAACTAAAAAGGAAGAGAAAACATGTTTAAGGAAAGAGCAACTCTATTGCACATTACAGTTCAATCAATAGCTATATTGGAGATGGCCAATATCTTTACGGTTAAGTAACAATCACTAGAGATTATTGCACTTGAGTACTTAAACAATTGCCAAAATTTTGGCAAAATATCACTTTTGGTCCTACTAGATAGGACCCTTCTCACTTTTGGTCCCATACTTTACGTGTTCAACACCTTTAGTCCCAAACGGTACCTTGTCATGTGCTGTTTTCGTTAGTTGTTAACGAAACAGGACCATTACTGTTAAAAAAATAAGGTTTTGAAATTAAAGGTGTTGAACACGTAAAACGTGGGACCAAAAGTGAGAAGGACACTATCTAATGGGACCAAAAATGATATTTTATTCAAAATTTTTATATTTAGCTATAATTATAAAAAACCAACACAGAATCATATAAGGATTTGAATAAATATGTTTATATCCATGAAATGCTTCAACAAGAATTTGGATCTATATTTATGTAATAATCTTCAACCCTAAATTATCATGGCACAATGATGGTGGTCCAAACATTGTGCCAAACGTTGTCAAATCAAACAAAGAGCTGAGGACTCGGGGCAATTACGAAATTATTTTTTCAACCTTCCGTGCGGGTGCATTTCAGATTTTGAACGCCAAATTTCGCCTTCGTTTCGCAATTCCGTTTCCTTCTACCTTCTGGCCCTTCTCTCGTTCACCCCTCCGCGAAAATGACAGCGCCAGAATCCAATTCCAATGCCGAATCTTCAGACATCAAACGCCCTAACGAATTCAGCAACTCCAATGTGTCGCCCAACAAAAGGTTGAAAACTGTGGAAGAATTGAAGACACAAAGTACTGCCACCGAAGCTTCGAGAGCAAACAGCTCTTCGCATAAGGGTTTTATTGCAATAGAGGCCGATGCAGCGGAAGATAGAGGGTCGAGGCACACTATGGAGGATGCTTGGGTCGTGCTTTACGATGCCACTTTGGAGTTCCCCGGAAATTTGAGGTTCCTTATCACTCACTTCTATAATCCGTTTATTAGTGATTGATCTGTTTTTAATCGTAACTGGTCGATTTTGGAAAAACAAATATAACTAAGTTTGACGAGTTATAAAACCTTGAAGTTCAATTCATTATTAGTTTTATTTAATTGTTTGCTGAGCTTTAGGCGCAGCTTATCATTTTATGCATCGTTTATATGCATAATAGTCCTGCCTATTTCTCTTTTAATTATTCTTTTACCGATTGAATTTGATTATCTTGGCATTCTTTCCTTCTGTCTCCAAATATTTCAGTTCCTTCCTTCCTTTTTCCTAAAACTATCCAATTGCATTTACATGGAGGTCTGTCTTTTAATGTCTTATTCCTTGTAGATGTGCGCATTTCGCAATTTATGATGGGCATGGGGGCCGGTCAGCTGCAGAGTATGCACAAAAGCATTTGCATGTAAACGTGCTTTCAGCAGGCTTACCACGTGAGTTGGTCTGTTTGTCTAAGCATTTAATGGATTATTAGAGTTTGAATGTTCTGAAAATGCAGAAATTTCTTTTTTACTTTTTGTTTGCGATTTCTCCCATTAATAATATTTTTTATTTGTTCTTCTGTTGAAAATTTCAGATGGATGTTAAGATGGCTAAGAAGGCTATACTTAATGGTATGCTCGTATTCCGACGTCTATTTTTGTTAATATTTTCTATGAATTGTTTAAAGTCAGAGCTTAATTGGCTTTGTTCTTTTCAAAGTTTTCATATAGCTTTATGTGCATCAGGGTCTTGATGTAGACTTTTTTTTTTTCTCCCCGAGTAGGATTCCTGAAAACAGATGAGGCTCTCCTTCAGGAAAGTGCTGCAGGTTCTTTGAAAGTTTCCTTCTTGTGTTATCTTTTCCTCTTTTCTCTCCTGAAGTAAGTTGCATACTTAGGTTACACTTACAGAGAAAACTCAGAGAATATATTATTGATCCATATCGTTAGTATTTGCATCATTTTAATCTTCATATTGGATTTAGTGAAAAATCACAGTTTTTTCAGACCTAGGTGTTCTTTCTCTTTTGCCCTTATGTGGATTAGTTTGATCCTGTTGTATGTTAAGCTTTTAGGGTATGATGTTAACTCTAATGTGGCAACAATATATTTTCGGACCTTGAAAAGGACTCGCATGATACATTTGTTATGTGCATGTGGAATGTAACTTTATTTCTGACATACTATTGATTATTGACCTCAAGAGCAGTGAATTGCATGCTTAAGACTTTAAGCATTTAGTTTTGATTGAAAGTTGCTGATTCTGTATGTTACTATGTTGCATTGCAATATGAAAATGCTCTGATATTTTCACACCTTTTGTGCTTTTAACTACGGCTTTAAAAGGTAAAGGTGGGGATGAGGCATTTCGTATATCTGAGGTGAGGTGAGGGTAATCTGATTATAAAAATAGCTAAAAGATTTGAAACTAGTAGAAGAAGAATTTGGATGGAAGATGTAGATTCATCTGCCATAAAGTAGCAAATATAGAAAAATAGACATCATCAACTATTCGAAATTTTAAATTGGAACACGGGAATTGCTTTCTAATGTCAAAGTCATGAGAAATAATAGATATTTTTGAAAAAATGGCATTTTCTGAAAATTTAAATTTTGAAAAGAGTGATAGAAAGTTTTGGCATCTAGACATTCAAAGCTGAAGACAAAAGCTTTTCGCTCAGATATCTTTTAGCATAAACACAGTGACTTTGGATGCGGAAAACGCATATGTCCCAAATGCCAGAGTATATGATGTGTCCGCCCATCATGCACATGGCAAGCGAAAGTGGAAACTCCACTGCTCTTGAGCATTTTTGCAGTGCCCTTGCCTCTAGGTGAGCAGCCTCGAGGCAAGCCCCAAGTGCCCTTTAAGATCACGGATTAGAATTCATAGAATAAGCTTTTGACGACATGCTTCATTGCACCTTATCGGCGCCAACATATAATAAAAAGCTTTTCAGGCCTATCCTGATGCCATTCAACTGTTTTTCTATTTTCAAGATTTGACCAGCGACCATGGTGATTTCCCTCATCTCCGCAGATGCTCAAATAATTTGATATATAACTGCATTTCTCATGTATTGTTAAGATAAAAATTAATATTCTCCTTTTAACTTTGGTTTCATGTAGGGGGGTGGCAAGATGGTGCCACAGCTGTATGTGTATGGGTACTGGGACAAACAGTAAGTTTGCTATCATTCATATGCCCTGTTATGTATGAGGAAGCTGTTTGCAACAGTTCAAACTTCAAAAAGAAAATCATTTGTGCTACAACTATTGTTAATATAATGAAAAGAATCCTTGAGGATGCATTAGCTGCCTTGCTAGCATTGCTTGATGTGCTCACAATTTCTACATATAGTGTTGCTTTATAGATTACGAACTTATTATTAATTCAAGAAGGAAAGAGTATATTAATTGTAAACAGTGAATTTGAGGAAGTTTTTGTTATTTGAAAATTCACAGAAGTTACCTTAGAATACCTAGTCTAGAAACCATATGTGCGCTGAACAAAAATATTGTAAACGTGAAATTTTATGGATTTTGTGTATAACAAGTTACTAATTTATGCGACTCAGAAATGAATTTATTACCTCATGTTCGTGGACATTAAATCATGTCGAAAATTCCGAGTTACATCCTGTTAGATTTTGTATGCTGCCCAGGAGAAGGAAAGCAGATAAAGATGTACCTGTGGACAACCCAAAGTATTCTAGGAAAAAAATGCTATTGGTACTTTCAGTAAAGCACATAGTACTCGACGAAAGGAAAGTTCTTTCTTCCTTTCATGGGGATGTTTCAAGTTATAGCTCTCCTATTTCGCCCATCTTAAGGGGAAGGTATATTATTGGGAGCTTGGATGATACCTTATATCCAGATGATCCCCTGATATTGAGAAAGATAATACTCACATAGATATTGGGCAGTAGGAAAGGAGCATCTAATGTTGCTTCCTTACAGATAAGAATTTGGTGTCTCTTAAACTGAAGTTGTTTCACTTTTTGGCCACTCATAAGGTTTTGTATAGCACCTAAGAAAGCCAGATCCCTAGAACCACTGGTTTTAACAAATTCCAGTTATTTTTTGACTGCCCTTCTCTCTTGTGTCCCCTTATGCTGATGCGAGCACAGTGAGACCTTCTTGCTATGGTTGGGGGCAATGCTTCATCCTCCCTCATGGCCAATCTTCAAATATCTACTTTAATTCAATTTCTCCACCCTAATGGGATGTTCCATCTTGAATTGGTTGAGTTTATAGTAGAGTTATGCGAAAAGATAGAAGTTCTAAGTATCTTTGCATTCTTACCCTCCAAAGTAGTAGTTGTAGTTAGGGGTTTGCATTCGGGATTATCGAAGTGAAATTTCAGTTAACCGGAACAATTGCAAAACGGAACTCTTTAAGTAAATTACCAACAAAAATTCAGGGTTAGGTAAATTACCCAAAAAACCGAAAATTTTTCAAAAAGATAAAAAATTTATAAAGACAAATGAACCAATTATAATTCCAACACATGAAATCAAAGTATCATTCCAAGAATTGAAATACAAACCCAATTAACCAAACACAAATCATCTACTAAAAAATCTTTTATATCAATAGAATTTATATTCGAAATATCCGAATAAAATCTAACATATTACATGTGATAGTTTGATAAACGAACATCAAATACCCAAATCAAATCCAATACCACAATTTAGTGTTTTCTTTAAAAATAAATCTGCATATATATATTTATTATATATATATATTATATATTTAAAAGAATTGGTATTCAGTTCGATATGCTTAACTGGTACCCAAAACTGAAATCAAACCGAATACCGAAATTGCAAAAGAAAATTATACCTAATACAGAATCGAAGTAGAATAGGTGGGTTTAGACCATTGGTTGGTATACACTAAACCGAACTGTGCACGCCACCCCTAGTTGGAAGTGGTGATGCCACATTATTACTTTTGACAGGGTACCTTTGGATTAAGAGTTGTCATTTCAAGAATGGGGTCCCAAAATGGAGATATGAGTATTCAATTATGGAATAGAGGGAGCATTATTTTTTGTATGCACAAACCTTCATGAACTCTGGTGGTATCTTCATAAATCTAATACATGTGTAATTGAAGCAAGAATTGTGGCGGTGGATTGTGGTAGCAAAGGTGCATGTGAGTGCTTAGCCTTTATTTGCTTAAAATATCAGATAGTGTTTTTTATGTTATTCATGTGAAATTTTCAAAATATTTGCTATATATGTGTGTTGGTGCAATATTTGTGGCAGTTAATGGTTGATTTTGTGGTTTTTCTCAAAATAAATAAATACATGGTTGTTTTTGCGTAAGGGTGTATTTTGTGGTAGTGAGTCTAGTGGCATAGACTTGTTCTAGATGGTTGCAGCAATCATAGTGGTGGTGGAAGTCTGTAACTCGGTTGTCCAAATACCCCTCGCCCCACTGCAAATCCACTGGGGGGAAGTTCTTGAATTCGTTTGCAGGAAATTCAGTTTTTGAGTTAATCAATGTATGCCACAAATTGTGTACAGCCCCCACATGCTGAAGCAAATTGATATTACTCTGAGCTTCTCTCTTGGACAATATTTTGTGGATAGTTTCTTCATGCATGAATAGATGTATCCAGTTTATTTATCCATCATTGACATTCGTTTATCATTGGATTTTTACTGTGGGTTAGTTTTCATGTGAATTTATTTAAATTCAATAGGATGATTCTCAATCTATGACAATTACCGAGCTACTTTAGTTAGTCACTGATTCTGTGGTGATTGTCTACGGTCATGCGTTGCTCCTGGAAATTAAACATTCCAATCCATAAAGGATACCCTTTGATTACTTCTTCTTTTTTTAAGAAAACATTTTACTTTTTCTAACAAAGGAGAAGAGTCAACTTGAGTCACACAGTAAATATCAACTATTAATAGTACAAAGATGAAAATTTTTGAACAAAAGGTTGAAAGTCGGACATCCTTGCTGCAAAGAGGAGTCATTTCTTAGCATAGTGCCTCTAGATTATCTATGGTTCATCGTATTAAATTTCATTTCTTGTGCTACTTAGGTGTTTGTTGCTAATATTGGCGATGCAAAGGCCGTGGTAGCAAGATCATCTGCAACAGATGGTTCCCAGAGTGGTCCAGAAAGATCAAATCCATTGAAGGCCATTGTTTTGACAAGGGAACACAAAGCCATATATCCACAAGAACGAGCACGCATTCAGAAGGTCTGTTTTTCTGCGCTGTGAAGGAATTATCCAACCCTAGTTCTTATCCTTGATTCCTTTCCATTCCAATTAGGATAATTGGGTGCTGATGCCTGATTCTTCGTGGTTATGTTTGAACGCCTGTGTGATGTGGAGAAATTCTTCGTTTTCTTTCAGTACTTCGACTTGTGATTACTTAGAAAGAAAGCTGGCACGACTCATATTTTGCAATGTGGGTCTCACAGTTATCAAGTAATGGTATAAACTACTTTTTCAGATACATGAGATAAAAGACCTAGAAGATTAATTCTTAACTTAGTAGTTCACTGGTAGGGTTTTATTGTGAGATGAGAGGATAGATTTGCCTTAGGTACCTGGTACCTTGCGGAGATTACTTGGGTGATGTTCTTTACATAGATGATATCCGTAATTTGAGCAGTAGAGTGATGGTTCTGCTTCAAGAGAGTGATTTAGTTTAATAAACTTTGTTAACTTGTCAAAACAAGAAAATAAAATCTTTCCATTTTGATTCCCTTTATAATGAAGTGGTCAAAGGATTTCCTGGAAAATGAGTTAACAAGTAGAGTTTTGACTGCATGCATAGATCTATTGAACATATATTGTGGCCTTTTCTTATCTCTGACAAATATGAGCAGTAAGACTGGACAAGGTTATGCAATATGAATTATTCTGTTTCAGTACTCAATAGCATACTGCTGTTTCATTTGAACCTGACTATTCAATTAGTATTTGTTTGATACTCAAAATCCTGGGCCTTGTCACTTAGTGAGTAAATGATGAAAGAAGAGAAGGCCATTCACCATTTCCTACTCTTTCCTTAGGCCATGTTTACTAGCCTTATTGGGATAATGTTGAATTATATTAATTCATGATTATAATGGTGATTGGTTGGGATGTGAACAATGTACAACTTATTTACTAGTAGAATTTGAGATTTTGTTGATGATTAACACAGTATCATGTGTATTAGCTAAAGCATTGTTAGTGATAAAAATGATCTTTTACGATTTCGCCCTCTAATTAAGTCAAAACTAGTTGTGAGTCAGCTGTCAATTCATTTCTTCTTCTCTCCTCTTCTTCTAACCATATCATATGTCTTCATTTGGGCATATGAATACTCTGTTTGGGGAAGCCGCAACAGTGCACAATAGATCCTGACCTCGCTGGAGTTAAGCCTTGAAAAATGGTATAGTAACAAAATTATATAAATCAAATTACTAGCAATAATCATTTTAATAAAAATTAATATTGCAATAAAATATAAGTTTTATGAAACATGCAGTACATAGGTAATTACATTTTCTTGCGCTGATAAATTATAGTAAAATTGGAGAATAGTTCCAAACTTGTCATAGGCAAATTTCCAATTATGGGAAGTAAGCAAATGTTAAATTGGAGGACAACTTTGGGGAAAAAATACAATTCTGGAATTGATTTTTAAAAAAATACAAAATAAAGTCAAAAAAGCATTTGAGGTGCATTGATTGCACCTGATGCATAAGTCAGTAATTTGGTCCAAAATAAGGGCTGAAAGAGACTTTCGGAGGGGCATCCTTTTGGACAAAATTGGAAAGATGAAAAAGGCCAATATCCACAGGCCTTATTGTATTGTAATCAGCCCTCTAATGTGGTGATTAAAAGAACCCCAAATTTATGTCGGGCCAGCCCACATAGTCTTGGGCTGGTCCAAAAGCTAGTAAATGGGTTATTGCTTTGGACTATCCTGTATATCCTGGCTAATACCTTGTGGTAAAAAAGGCCTTATTGTTCACCTATGCTGTTGTCAAGATGAACACTCCATCAATATGATTGATATCAGCCTGTGTATTGAGCAAACAAAATAGGATCCGCTTGTCGAAAGCAATGCCATATAGCTTTTAGACATATCTACCTTTTCATATGAAATATTTTAAATGAGTGCAGTTGACCCTCATAGGTTAACTAATCTATAGGAATAGACCATCCTGTCTACTAGTTGAAAACTCTGAACTATAAATTACTCTATCTGAAGAATTGTGCCATAAATTTTGTATTCCATGTCAGCCAATTTTTTTGTACTTTACTCCTTCAACATAGCTGTATTTGCTTTGCTAAGAAAACGTTTGTCTGAATATATTTCAACCACAGGCTGGTGGATCTGTTGGTTCAAATGGACGATTGCAGGGGCGGCTTGAGGTTTCAAGAGCCTTTGGTGATAGGCAATTCAAGAAGGTCATGCCTTTGGCCCTTGCTCTTTCTAACAACCCTTTATGTCCTTAAATCATGTAACATATTTGTATGTGTCTTACTCTCATATGCTGTTAGTTTCATTTTTCAGCTTTTACTTCTATTGATTTTAAGTGGGGTAGGGTGGGCTGTTCTTTTTTTTTTTTTTTTTTTTGTGGGGGGGGGGGGGGGGTGGAGGAGTCAAGGTACTTCATATATCTCATGGTGATGGTAGGGGGAGTAAATATCTTATGTCTAAATGTTATTGGTTTGGAGTTTCTTGGTGTGAAATATTATGCCTAACTCTAAGGTTTTAAACTTTTATTCAAGCTGAACTGCATTTGGATGTATGAAATAATAAGAACACGATGATGTAGTTTAAGGTTGATTTTTATCTAGGTGAGGTTTTAAAGTCTACCTGGTTGGGGGTGTGGTTCCTGAACATTCTTGGGAGCATTAGATATACTTCTATAGTATCTTATTATATGCTAGCTATTCTTTACTGAAAGTACTATATGAATTTCAGGTGGGCGTTGTTGCAACTCCTGATATTCATTCATTTGACCTTACTGAGAGAGATCAATTTATAATTCTTGGCTGTGATGGCTTGTGGGGGGTATATCTTCATCTCTGAGAACTCTCTTACAATCTTTAAGTTTTTGGAAAGATTCTCAATTGCCTTTTGGTGAAAACTTTTGACCAATATGAATGAACTATTTTCCAACTTTTAGGTGTTTGGACCAAGTGATGCTGTTGAATTTGTTCACAAGCTGTTGAAGGTTTGTATGCATCTGTGGACTCTTTAATTCCTATGTTTTTGCTCAGTATTTGGGTACTTGGAGCCTCAACCTCCAAAGGAAGGTTGCATACCCGATGCTTGGGCTTATTTTTCGAAATAAATGTTTTATATATGTAATAATATATTTATGTTTATTGAAAGGGCAAGAGTCATAATTTATTTGTTTTAAGTTATTGTAACAAATAAATTGAAAGTACTATGAAAAGTTAGGCGAGAAAGTAATTCAAATTTAAAGTGGAGATGTTGTTGGAGAAACTACTCAACACATCATTTTCTCGTAGTTGCCAAAAGAAACCAAGTTGGGTAGGAGTTCACATAGGGTAGGGGTCTCTACACTAACATAATAGCATTGTTATCTGATGCATATCGATTAAAGATATAAACGCAATATTATTGTAATAAAAGGAGTTGGTCATCTGAAAGGTCAGGTCAAGAAAGTGAATTTTCTGCAAAGCATAATTGGGAGCCAAAGTCTGATTATTTCTTGAGTTTTATGTTGTACTGTAATAACGTTTAGGAGCTGAGAAAGTTCAAAAATTTGCGTCTCATGCAATTCTTACAATCTATGGCAGGAGGGTTTACCAGTCACAGCAGTGAGCCGCCGCCTTGTCCGGGAAGCTGTCCGTGAGCGCCGATGCAAGGATAACTGCACTGCAATTGTGATTGTTTTCAGGCAGCAGTAACAGATATCACAAATTGGTCCATGCTTGATTTCACTGTATGGATTTGTTTTCATAATGTGTCTGTTCAATTTTTCTCCCATGTGCCTCCATTTGCCCCGGAAACTGAATGGTCTCGACTTTGTGATTGCAGCTTCGCTTACTGTTTGATGTATGTAAGTTTTGAAATGTTAAGTGTTCTGCATAATCATGTAATGTAACTTGGACTCGGCATTCACTGATGTAAACGTTGATGATATTAATCTGCTAATTGTGTCTAGTTTTCTTACAATCTCCAGTATCATATACCTGCATTTTCATGCAACTTGAAAGAAGTAAAAATTTCCATGGATTTCATTCTTTGAAGAGTTATGGTTTCTAGTTTTCGTATGGACGCGAGGTTTTGTGACCATAGTCATGGTTGTACCATGAGCATTGAGAAGAAAAGTAAGGACTCCTCTTTACCGATGGACTGGGTAGTTACTTTTGCTAGTTTTTGTTAAATTGCTAAAGAGGTGGGAAGAAGACAAATACAGAGACATGGGGAAGTTAGAAATAACTTTTTCATGAATTTAAACGTTACCAACAATACATTGAATTGCTGAAATTGCTTAATCTATATATTATATTTATATCTATAAAAGTATGAATATCTTTAAAATTTTATTTTATTTTTTGATTCGGCTAAATTGCCTCTATAATGTTATCATTTTTAAGGATAAAAATGTAAAAATGATATACTTATTAATTACTTTCACATACTTATTTACTTTTATTAATTACTTTTTACATTAGTTTTCATATTTATTCTTATTAGTTACATCTCACATTATACATATTTACTCTTATCCAATGCCTTTTGAAAATCATATAAACTAATTTTCTTAGAAACAAGAAAATTACTTAATAAGTATTAAACTAAAGCCTCTGCAAAATGACACATGAAATTTCACAAATAGATTTTGAAAAAAAACTAGTGTTGTTAAGAAAACTAAAGTATATTCATTACCATAAACACATGTCATAATTCCTTCATTGAACTTGGAACATTTTCATGATGAGTACACATAAGCTATGACTTAGTATAATTTTTATAATTGAAAGCAACTTCTATTTTTTTAATTCTCATTATTTATAGAAAAATATTTACTTAGTGTATGTTTATTTTAACTAAATATGATAAATTAACTTTGAAATTTCCTTTCAACAATATATTATTTGGTATAGTTGAAAAGGTTAATTAGAAAAAATAATTGTTTACTTAAAAGGATATCAAACTACATTAGAAAAAATACAAGTTTGAATTTTTATGTAATTATAAATGAGTGAAGCAAATACCATAAACTTCAAAAAGTTTTAATTTATTTTACATTTTTAAACAAATCATGCATGAAGAAATAAATGTTAAATTAATATTCAATAGCATCTCATAAATATAGATTCACTTAAACTTAAAAAAATGAAGGTAAATTTGAATTTGAATATTAATATGATGATTGTTCTACACTTTGATATTGGATACCAATTATTCATAATCTGTGGATGATTTTCAGGTGGTGATAGGAAGTGGAAAGTTAAGATGGATGGTCCTAAAGCTGACTAGTGGTAGGGTTGTTGCTGCAAAGGCTAGGGACTAGTTAGGCTTAGCATAGCAGTGATCAGATTACGGTAGAGTTTGATAGAAAATTATGTAACGTAGCATGATCCAAGTATATTTTTCATTTATTGTTGGACAATTTTGAATTACATATATTTGATCAATAAAGTTATTTTATTTGTCAAAGAATGATTAATGTTGTCCGCTAGGCTGGATAAATAATTGTCCTTAACACTATCCCGTAATTAGATTTATGAATACTTAAAATCAAATTATTATAAATATATAATCAAGAGAAACTTAAGAATTTGACATCCGTAAGCTAGGACGGTTTCCTCTTGATAAGAATGAGGAAGTTGGAAGATTTAAAGAATTTAGGGATAGACAATTTGAGTCAACTAGCTTACAAGTCTTTTTTTCTGAGAAGAAAAAATCATAAAACTCTTTGTTAGACAAGTGGGCTTGCGAAATGGTCTATTGGATTAGATACAATTAGACATCTCTAGGTTACTGAATACACAGAATTAGAAAGAGGTTCACAAGTCTAAGGACCTAAGGTAGGTTTGAGAAATCAGACTTGGAATGGTGAATCAAATTGATTGTAAAATTAAACCTTTTGATATGATCGAAGGAGTGTGTATTTAATGGGAGTTCTTGAAAAATCCAGTTGAGAATGGAATTCTCCCTTGGTGGGATTTTTTAGGATCAAGGTTGTTCGGTCTTTGGTAAGAGAGAAATTGAATTTTGTTGGATTTGGTTCGATCGGGGTTTCACCGAGTTACCTTAATCCATCTAGGCATAGACTTGAAAAAATTACCAAAAATGGCATTTTCTGATAGTCATGATCTAGTTGTTGTATACGATATGGTTTGGCAAACATGTGTCTTATAAAGTTCTTGAGCATGTGGGAAGGTCCTGCGTACGTCAAGAGACTAGTGGGAGAATTAGACTCGATGTCTGATTTTTACAGATTTAATACTGAATAATACAAACATCATTTATAATCGACTTATTTCTACTAACTATATTCCAATCCTTCGAGGGACGACCAGAACATCTCGGATACTTGATAGGTATAGGTTTTTTGGTCGATTTGATTAATTGGATTATGATCGAAAAGATACAAGGAGAAGCAATATTGAACATCGGGTTTAGACAAGTGGTTTAGAGGTATAGGATCCTTTCATGGAAATTCAAACTCAGTTTGTAATTTTGTATTACTAGAAATATTCTTTTTGACAAGCTCATATGTAGTGTGACTTGGTCAGTAACGAGCTTTAGGGTCAGTAGGAGTGCAGTTGTGTTCCAAATGTTTAGTGTGTAATGCTTATTCATTTGGAATGAATCTAAAATGTTGGGAAATATTGAAATACGAGCGTGCAATTCTCCAAATGATTTGGATTCATACATAGAGGGTTAAGTTGTTAGAGACTTAGTCACGGTAGACGGGTGAAAAAGCTTAGATTTTGACAACCCCTACGTTTATGTCCTAGGCATCATAGATGTACTGTTTGGTGCATTGGACCTGATATTATATATCCTTTGAGGATAACAAGAAAAATAGGGTGTGTACCGAGGAGGTAGTAGACATCAGTTGGAAACAATCTTTAATACCTAAATAAGGATTAAATAAGTGTTGTTGATGCACAATAAAATTAAAGTGATACTAGCTTCCAGATTCATGTGAATAATATTTTATCTCAATGTATATGTATGATCAGACTTAGCGGTGAATGTGGTGGCTTGGAATGGTTCCAAGAGTGATATCCATGACGCTTCATTATGAAAGTCAAGTACATACCGACTTTGAAAGTCGTTTATGAAAAGTGGTTTGGATTGAAAACCACATCAATTGGATGGATGTGGTGCTTAGTATGGTCGAGCCAGTAGTTCACTTGGAGGCGGACGACTAGGCTATGGAAAAAGCTTTTGGGCTTGAGATTTCGTCACATGTTCATGGAAAGTTTTTAGACAACCACCATCTACAAGTAGCGATTAAATATAAATAAAATTTAAAATATTAAATATAGTTTTTTAATATTATAAAAAATTTATATATAATTACATCAAATTTGAGCCGCGATGGATTTAATTATCCCTAAATTTTTTGGAGTAGTAATATAAATTCGTTTCTAATTCTTTCCTTGTTTCCCAACGTAGGACATAATTATCCATTCTATATTCCCTTCCCACGGACCCTGTGTGAACGTGCTCTTCACCGCCTCACTCTTTTCCGTTAAATAGGGAGACACCTGGCGTCAATCTACAGCACGTCACGATTAGCGCGTGGACTTTCTTGATCGACTCGCTTCGGTGAAATCTTTGCCCTAGTCGCCTGCCAGGGACCTCCTCTCTCTCTCTCTCTCTCAAATCGACCATGAACCACCGCCCGCTACTCCGATCACCTACTGCAAATCTCTGATTCGGTTAATAACGCTCAAATCACTATCGATTTCACAATTTTGTCTGATCTTACAGATATAGCGTGTTTGATTCTCAGGTAACTTGGATTTTATCCTGTTCCTCGTGTTTTACGGTTGTTCTGCCAGAGCTTATGATCCTTATTGATGTATTTGATTTTTATTCGTCTCGGCTTTGAAGATAGAAATGGAACCTATGGACATTGTTGGTAGAACTAAAGAGGACGCTTCGCTTCCTAAAGGTATTTTCCTTCCCTGTTCCTTGTTGACTGTCTTTTTTCGTTGTTCGGGTTTCAATGATCTTTTTCTCAGATACATTGAACATCAACGACGCGTATACCTATATTTGAAGTTTCTATATAAATTTTGCCATGAAAATTTTCTGTGGAGTAAGGCGTTGAGTGACGTATAGCATCTGCAGTAATTGATAATTACTGACTTGGCTAGGGTTAGCGTTCGAAGAGAGTTGTTCATCTGTTAGGTGAGTGTGTTATCTTGAGCTTTACACGTAGGTGTGGCTGTCAGAGACCTTGTTTACGGCATGTTTAAGTAGAGTTCTGTTAGGTTTTCATATAGGGCTCTCTAATTTTTGGGTTTTGTTTTATTTTTCTATAACTAATTAAAATTGCGTTATTGAGTAATTCATGAAGTTGATGTTTCCAGCAGTTTTGGAGACAAGATACCTTAGCACAATCCTTGCATTTCCTAACACACTGAACTTCGAAATTCTACAGATGAGAACCTTAACAGACTTCCTGCATAAAGAATTCAGATCTCAAGTTGTAAGAGAAGAGAAATATTACATGCCCAAAATACCAGTTTTAGAAAGTGTACTGGAAATTTTGTTTACACACATGTACAAGTGGGTTAAGAGGCGCGGACACAATGTTGTCTTTCCTTGTCTGAAATTTTACAAAGGGAAGAACCAACTATCAAACACACATCAGTCGTCGCTCAAATTAACAAGTTTGTGAACTACTTCATGTTGCCTCCACCAGCGTGGCAACTTTTGTGCAATATCTTGTACGATAAAGCTTGATGCGGTCTTGATATATCAGGACTGTTGATCACTGGAAAGGCATGGCTGTGTTGGACTGTTAGAATGTAGGTAATTTAATTTCAGTTCGAAACTCTATGCCTCTTTGTACAAAGTATCACAAGAAACAGAGATGAAATGATGGTTTCTGTTGTTTTGATACTTTAGATTATGGAGTAAGCACAAATTCAGGAGCACAAATAGTGCTGATTCTTGGAGCACTTTGCAACTTTTAGGCATAAAGATTAGAGATTGTTGCTATCTGTATAGGCTTCTTCTAAAGTCTTTAGAATTTCTGCATTGAGTGGATTGTATACCAGTCAACTTAGGAATATATAGTCAATTCAAGCTTGGGTTTTAAGGCTACTAACATCTGTTTCTTCGGTTATTGTAATGTGTTATATCAATTTTGTGCATTGATCGAAATTGAGCCCTGTATGGTGGTTATGAATCTTTCTTTACGTTTTCCTGAATCAAAATTTTCTCGAGATTTTTTTCATTCATGATCAGTCATATGCTTGCTTAATTATCAATATCTGGAACTAGATGCTTTCTCCTGTATGAGCTCATTTTCTTTCTCACATCAAGATATCTATCATCAACTATAATGTCGTACTTTCTTGCATCCTTAACTGAAAAGTAGACTCACTTAAGCTGTGAAAGGTGAGTTAGAGGATGAATCACCATCCTTTTTGGTGTATTGAGAAAAAATTTCGTGTTTGGTCCAAGCTTCTGGCAGCTATTAAAGGTGTTAAAAGGATGGTGTGGAACATGTAATTGAGCATGTTTCTTGTTGAAGCACATATGAGTGCTGATCGTTGCACTCTTGTAAACGAATTATTATACATGGATTTAATTGTTTGTGAGTGACAAAAGTTTTCTGTTTCAGCAACTATGACAAAAATCATCAAGGAGATGCTCCCTCCAGATGTTCGTGTTGCAAGAGATGCTCAAGATCTTTTAATCGAGTGTTGTGTAGGTGTGTACTTTTTTTTGTTTTTACTTTCCATCACCTCTACATTACACACTGAATCCATTAACTCTCTCCCTATCCAATTAGAATAAGAATGTCCGATATTAATAACTTAATACTTTACCAAATCTTTAGTTGATTCCCTGCTTCTTTTTTGTTAAGTTAGTCTGTGCCTTTAATAATGCATGTGATTATCTGTTGGAGTCTTCTGCCGAAAAGTATCATGATGATAGATGAAAGATATGGTTATGGGCCCTTTGGCTGTAAAAGGATTGAACTTCTGCACTAACTTTTGGTGATGAGTAAAAAGTTCTTGTCATTGGAAAATAAATAAAAGCTAAGCAAAAGAGAAATGTTAAGTTGCAACTGGCCTTTCTGGCAGTAGTAATGTCTCAAATTCTAGTTTTCTTCACCTCATATATCCAATATTCAAAACGATCATTGTCATTCTAAATGCTAATGACCAACCATAGAACTACCATTCCAATTCCCAACACTAAGAATTGCATTGACAAAATTAAAGCTACAGGCTTTGTTTTCTTCATGCGAGATGATATTTGCATCTGTTATGAAGATTAACCTGATTAGGATCTTTTTGAAAACATTACATGATCGTGATGGAAGTATCTCTTTTTTTGGGTATTTTGAGGGTGGGTTGGCTGGAATCTTATGGATGGTAAAATTAAGTCCACTGGCGGCTGGAAGATATTTTGGTCGATTATAATTGTTGAAGGGGCAGTTCCATGGTTGCTCTGGCACTTCTTGCTGTTCTGTGCTGGCATTAGATCACAGGAGAAGGCCAGTGGGTGAGAAGTGGAGCTTGAGGTGGTGACAGTAGCTAAAATGGAGGGTAATTGCTACGTATAAATCATAATGGCGAAATTGGAAGAAAGAAAATGCATATTACAATTTACATTTGACAGCTCATTTCTTATGCATGGTATGCATGTAGTATTGGATGCAAATGCATCACCATATGTTCTACAGAAAGCAAACTTATTGATTGACATTTGCACCAAGCACCTGAGCCAAGAAGGTGGGAGAAAACGGAAGAAGCTAGGCACCATAGTTGTTAAAGGCACATAGCGCAAAGGTGCCCTGGAGTCATGGCGCACGGCTCGACGCTCGCCTTTTTACAGCATGGTGGGGGTCATGGAGTCGGGGGGGGGGGGGGATGTTGCAAGACAATTAGTCAAATCTTACGTAATCATTATAAAACTCTACAAGCATAAAATATGTCACTGTGAGTCCATTAATTTTTCGTCATAATCATCATTCTTTTCATTTAGATTTGTAGCAATCAACATCTTTATTTCTAAGCCCAACTTTTACTAACATGAAAAGCCCAGTCTTCAAAATAAATTGCGCTTTCCCAACTTTCTTCAGCCACCTGGTGAGCTATAGTGCGCCAGAGCGGCGTGGCTCGCGCCTGGAGAAAGCCCAGCGCCATCTCTATTGATCCATAGCGCGCCTTTTATAACTATGCTAGGCACATAAAAAACATGCATTCAGTGAGAAGAAATATTTCACTTTAGCATCTCAGGATGGCCTTGACATCATCACATTCACTCATTAGATATAAACATTGGACATCAGTTTATGATCTTGGGAACCCTGCATTGCATGCTGGCTTCTTTTGTTTTTCTAAAAACTGAAAGAGCCAGAAGACAACAGCATGGCATAAATGTTTATGGAATATAGATTGAATAGGCTTTATCTTATCTTCTTGTATCTTGTGAACTCTGGATCAAGTATAGATAACTTTGAATACAAGAGAAATTGAGAGGTATCTGGAAAGTATTGCAAGAGCTTTAAAGACTTCAGTTGGTATATCAGGTGCGGAAATATTTTTCTCAAAGCAATATTATAACAAGGGACAAGGAGGTGTAAAGTTGTCTTTATGTTGAAATACCAGAAGTGCATCTTTTTTAATGCAAAAATTGTCCGTCTAGCAAGATTCATTAGATAGTGGTCAATGCAATCAAACAAATGAAAGTTTTTGATTGAAGAGGACCAGCTAACTACGTCTCTTCTATTAAGTCATTGTGGAATCTTTGCTTCACAATTTTATATGAAGTAATATATTAGAAAATTGGGGGTATCAAAATGATGATGAAAGGTAGAAGTAAGAACAACTTAACAGTGGGTAGTTTGATAGTGATTGTTCTTCCTTAATCAATATTTCCATTTGAGTGACTAAGATTTTGTCCTGTGCTACAGTATCTCGGGTAATGATGTTCTAGTGCAGAGGTTTTTTCACTAAGTTATCTCAACAGAAAAATGACCAGAGTTAAAGACGATCAAAAGAATAGACTCCATTTTGCACCTTTTATCCTGTCTTTGGTTTCTTTGGTTTTGTCTTGGTTAGAAGAGATCTCAATCTAATTATTTTGAAGTCTTTAGTCCGAATCCTCTCTTTTTGTTTTGCAGTCTAAGATCAATGGTGAATTAATTCTCCTCCAGGAACTGATGGATTTAAATCTAGTTGAATGCGCTTGAGGTATATAAATAGAGAAAACTTAGAGGACTACTATATTGTATAGGGTATAATAAACACCATGTAGTATAGTTGATGTCTTAAAAATGGATTTTGAATGTTGAAGAAGCCCTTTCTAGATTGAGGGTTCTGCTGAATGGATTAAAAAATGCCATTTAAGGTCCTTATCATATGAATTCACACCTGCATTCCTGGGATTTGTTCTCTGTCTATTTTTCTCCAGCATGCAAGTCCCACACTCACCCGGTCCTTGTGCATCTGAAGCCACCACCTTCCATGCCCTTCATGGAAGTTTCGAACCATCATACTCTGCCCCTTCCACTTGAGTCTCCAGCTTTTCACTTTTGTTTCACTTCTATAATAAACGAACTAAACCCTTTGTCTTCAGTGTGCAGAAAAATGGTTCTGTTTCGTTTTTTGTTTTGTGATGCATCATGTGATTGTGCTTTGGTGCCATAAGAGTACAGGACATATTAGTTATATTTTTCCTTTTCTCTCTGTTTTTTGTGGATGTTTTTACTTCTGGTCATTGAAATTGGTGGCCTGAGTATTGTTGCTGTTCTAACTTTTGCAATTTACTATTAGATGAAAATTACATACTATCCACTGCTCCTTTAGTAGTTGTCTCATTGCAGCATCTTTGCCAGTTAATATGAAGTTCCATTTCAGTAGTTGATGGCTAGGCGAAATGATTTGCATGTTTGTTTCTATTGCAGAATTTATTAATCTCATTTCGTCAGAATCCAATGAAGTCTGTAACAGAGAAGAGAAAAGAACAATTGCACCAGAACATGTACTCAAAGCCCTAGAGGTTTCTGATCCCAACACAATAATTTCCTTTTTGTTTCCTCTTTCTTGTCCTGTTATCATGAAGAAGCTTCAATGGTTTTTAGGGGGCTTTTGTCGGATTATATTATCATTCTTATTTCGTGCAGTATTCTTTTGAAATGGAATGGTTAGAAATTTGTTTGCATATTTGTTCAACATGTACCAACTTGGTGAAAAAGTGTTGTCAACCCCCACCTTTATCTTTTTCCCTCTGATCCCCGTAAGTCACCTCTTGTAAATGAACAAATATCAAGCTATTTTGTTTCGGCCCTATATTCGGGGTATGCCATGGGGGGATATTGGACTGTACTGTTGGGTGCAGCAAATAACTTAGGCTTGAGAGGATAATATGACATTTCGTGGCGTTATATTTTGATTTGAGATGGGTAAAATATAAGTGGGGACTGATTTAGTTGAGAAAACGTTAATATGACAAGATGGTAGAAGTTGTTTAATCTAAAGAGATAAAATGAAAGTGAAATATAAAGTTGTCTTATTAGGATATGTTTGATGTTTCCTTCATAAAATTCTAAGTCACACTCGATGTATCTTGGGATCTGCCACCAGTAGGCATGTTGTTGAAATCATTAAATTTCAAGTATAGGAGTTTTCTGTATCACCAAAGCTTAATGTGATGTGGGATGCAATACAACCTTTGATGGATGCCTAAAGTGTTTTGGGATTGATTTTGGATTTTCTTTCTTATGTTCTTTTTCTATTTTATTTCCTACATAACTACTATTGCTGCAGCACTGGTTATAGGCTTTCAGATTTCACAACTTCAGGAATCTATATTTCATCCTCGTAACTTCTTTTCCATTTTGACGTTTAGCTAAATGTTTTGCTTTCAAGAACAAGCTATTATAGGTCTTGTATTCTTGGAGGGGAATGGAATTTTTGTGTTCTTTACACCCCAAGCACTTATTTCTACTAATCATATGAAGATACTAAATCCTGGCTTGATAACAATTCCGTCAACTGCAACTTTAGTAATTACTCAAGTCTATTTGTTTCTCGTGTTCGCTTGACTATTTTACAATTTCATCTGAATGTGAACTTTGTTAATCTTTACTATCAAATTGTTTCTGTTTGACCCGGTTTAATTTGTACTTAAAATGATCCCATATCAGAATTATGTTTTATCAATAGTATGGTAAAATAAAGAGACTTCTCAAACTGAGTTTATTGCTTTAATAGTGGAGCAGCATAGACATGCATTTGATTGATTATGCAGCTCGCAGGCTGTGATAAATTTCATGGTATTTGGCCGTTTTTTTTTATTTTAAACATTTCGTTTATCCATAGGTGAATGATTTATTCACTTGTGATTTGTGGTAAAGCATGATATCATGAGAGTGGTTCAAGTTCACTTGATCTTGCGCGGTGTTTGACTTTTTCAGTTTATTCCCAATACTTTCTTTCCACTGCCATACTAATGCTTTTTGGGGCATTAAGCTAATGACAAAGTATGTTTTTCTTATGTCCTGCGGTTTACTATGGTAATTATCAAATATCCAAGTTGTAATAAGCTGTGTTTGGCATCGTTTTGGCTGACATAATTTAAGTGCTATTTTTCCCCTGGAAATTAATTGATTTCATTCTCTTGTTGGTACTGAATGATTAGGATATAGAACTCCTACACGTGTCCACTTTTAGGGTGTAACATGCAAGTTTTAGCTTATAACTATTGCTAGTCTGTGCCTTGTTTCTTTTCATCTCCTCCTTGGTCGTCCTTGACAACTGTGGAACTTATCCATATTGATACATCAGGTTCTTGGATTTGGGGAGTATATTGAGGAAGTTTATGCTGCATACGAGCAGCACAGGCATGAGACTATGGTATGCATCTCTTTCTCTCTCTCTTGTGCATGCTCGATGCAGCACGCTAGTAATATTAGCACATGTATGACACATTTCTAGATCAAGTAACCTGCTGCCCTTTTTATATGGCGTGAATAATCATATCATATGTTTTTACATGCTATAGATCCACAAAAGTTTGAGATACACTGTATCACTATTTTATACATCATAAGATGCGCTATAAAAAATTTGAGTCTGTTCTGCTGTAGTTTTCTCCATTCCTGTCATTTTTATTTCACACGTCATCCAGTGGACATAACCAACTGCTATAAGAATCTCAAGAGCCTCTTAAGGTTCGTTCATAAGATGCATGCTGAGTATTTGAGGCTGAATGTTTTGACACAGGACACCATGAGAAGTGGCAAATGGAGCAATGGAGCTGAAATGACTGAAGAAGAAGCATTGGCAGAGCAGCAGAGGATGTTTGCAGAGGCACGTGCTAGGATGAATGGAGGCGGCTCAGCCCCCAAGCAGTCGGATGCCGAGACCCAGCCAACTTCGAACAGCTAACTCTTCTTATTTAGTTTCTAAAACTCTTTTTAGGCTAGCGCTCTTTACTCCAGTCTCGTTCTTTCTTCTTTGTATTATGTACAAAAATGCACTCGGGTAATGTTGTGGCTTCTATTGAACTTACAGCAAACTTTATTCTGTGTACTATATCTATATATAGAAATATGTGTAATTAAAGTTCTCTCAAGGTCGTCCATCTACGATGGGAAGGACATCTGATCTCAGAAGACAAATTATCATTATTGTTGAAACTCACGTTTCGCACTCTTTTTTAGGTGGTTAGCTATCTGAAAGCCTATCTTATTTGTGCGGAACTTATATGCGTTGCTCAAAACCTGTATGTTTATGTATTCACAGTGCATTGTTTCCTACACCATCTATCACTGCATATTGGTTGGTGCTGTGTTACCCTGTCATTTTTCTTCTCTGGGACTTGACTCGTGGTTACTTTGACATTTTCTTATTGTGCCAAGTTTTGTGATTTCTATTTGGATTACTTATAAGGAATTATCCTACAAGAGTAGGGGAGTTGGTAAAACTGAACCTATCGAAATTCAGTATGTCAAAATATTGGATTAAGTTAATTAATTGGTTTGGTTTAATAATTAGTGAATATATTTTGTATTTTAGTTTTGTCTTTTGGTAAATTGATTTTTTTTTATAAATAAATAAATGGACACTAAAAATTACGATCATATTATTGTTTTTCATTTGGTAAAATATAATGAAAATTGTATAAAAACAATTTATAGATATATAAAGATATATAACGTCAAATAGATGAATAAAAATTAATACATTCGTGTTTAGTATGGTTCACTATACTAAAGCCAAAACAAAATGAAGCAGTACACTGAATCTTTATGACCATGAAAATTGAATATTGAATCAAAATGCATTAGTGGTAGCTTTGCACATGTGGAATATATTGAGGGCAAGATGGCAAGCACAATATGGAGTTCCATCCTATTGTGGTAGCTCGAGTTCGACGTCAACTATGATTGGAAATATGGTTCTTGCCAACTTGGAGGCTGATTGAACAATTGCAGCAAGATTCTGGGGTGCGGGCCAGAATACCTAGGATTGTTCTTAGTAATATGGAGCCTCGATCTCAGTTTGGTGAGGGGGGTGGTGGCAATTCAGCACGTGATCGGTTGCTTTATGTGGGTTCAGTTCCTTTAAACCCCAATTCTAGGGTCTTATGTTGATAACATGGTGGAGGTTATTGCGAATTCAAGTAGGAAGACATTGAGGTTTATTGAACCATAGAGAAACAACATGATAAAATAATTATGAAACCGAAAAGAGCCGTGTTGGAGGAGGGTTTTGTAATGTTGGAAAGCGATGATTGTACGGTGTTTTCTTGACTGCCATACTTTCATCACCTGCAGTTATCTCCTCAGCCAATGAATTTTATATCTTTTATCTTTAACACTGAGGGGCAGCCATGGAGGAGGTCATTGAAGGTGATTGTTGGCTTTTTCAAGGACAACCTATGTTTTTGCAACGATAGGTACCAGGATTACAGCTAGAGAAGCATAAACATGATCTAATGTCGGTTTGGCTTAAATTCAAAAACTTACCACTAGAGTATTGGACTAATGAAGGATTCAGTGTGGTTACTAGTGGAGCAGATAAACCACTTTATCCTAATGTTGTAACTCGTACATGTACTAGAATCGACTATCCTGGGGTTTGTCTTTTGATTGGATTTTCTCCAAAGAGTTGCCAATAGTCCAACCAGATGAAGATGACGTAAAGGCTCTTTGTAAAACTGGAATTGAATAAGAATAGTTGCCTTCTGCGTGTAAGAATTGTTATGTTCTTAGGCACACTAAAGATAAGTGCCTTCTTTCGAAGCAGCCTAATCCATGACCCCCAGCACTTGTTTGAGCTTATTAAGGGCCAGGTGTTGAAAGTAGTCTCAACTAGTGGATCGGGGATATTGCAGCAGTGTCTTCCTAATGATTCAATGCACATTGGTTTGAATATGAACTCTAAAGTATTTGCAGTTGGTTGTGAATGAAGTGTGGGCTTGGCCTGAAGGTATGTCTGAAGAAGGTGAGGAAATCATACTACCACCTCTCTATTGCAATTGTTTCATCCATCCCCACCATCATTAATCTGGAATTCTCTTCTACTTGCTCCTCTTTAAATTCCAAGAAATATGTTTATTATTTGGTTAGCTATACAATGGACAAGCCCTGCTTACAACATTTGGGGGCACAATGTATATTGTATGAAGATCATGCAGCTGAGTCTCATTCTCATCTTTTCCTTGAGTGTAGATATGCTATTCATGTGATTGGACATATTCAAGGATTGGTTAAATGGAATTGGTCTTTTAGACAATGGCAATGGGGATCTTGCGGACAATGGAGCAGCAAGTCGAGTCCTCTTGGCTTTGTTGGTATACCGTGTTGGCAGGAATGGAACAATAAGAGATTTCGAATCACTTTAGGAGAAGCGTTGGTCGTTGCTAAACTTATAGTTGAGCAAGTTAGAAAAAAAACTTCTTATACATTATAATCCTTCATCAAAACAGGTAGTTTCTTCCTTAGGATTTGGATAATAGCTCGGTAGTATAAGCTGAATTGTATAATTGTATGTTCGTTATTAATAAAATTTACCATTCCCCCCAGAAAATACTCTAGTTTGGTTTTGCTATGTACCGAATTTTCAGTTATGATTTAATTCGATCAATATACTGAGTTTTGGAGATATATGTGATGAATTTCTTTAAAAGGGTAGGAGAACCTAAGGCTCGTGTAATATATCACCTCCCCTGAGGAGGTAAATTGCTTTATAATTTAAAAGCTAATGAACAGTAATTTGATATGTTTTTTTTTTCCACAGAAAGATATTTTGCATATATTCCATATCAAATGGAGGTTACTTGTATTTTTTTCTTTATTAAAAGATGAAAGATCAATCATGTCATGTTCACAACACAAATTTGTACACTCATATATCATTGTGATAAAAGGCGTTACATCAACTTCTCTAGAAGAATAGAAGAGCTTCCTTTGCTTGTAACATGTAGGGTATAGTGACTGAGTATTTAGACTTCAAGTCAAAGTTAGAGAATTAGACCTAAGCCAAATTTAATTGATCTGTTAATTAAATTTTCGGCTATTCATTTGATGAATTATCTCACGTATAAATAATCTAATTATTTATATATTCTTCGAAAATTAATTCAATTAAAATTAATTTACTTCTTCCGAACTTAATTTCAAATTTAGTTCATCACTCTTACAATATTTGTGTTAACTCTTTAGATTCACTCTCAACTAAACTTGGTCTTGTATCCAATACAATTGATTAATTTAATTTAATTTAATTAATTAACTTTTATTAACCATTAATCATAAAGATTTGTCACTATGGGTGGTCGTCTAGCAACGGTTAATGAGAATTGAAAAATTTTAAGTGTAACAACATCACCACTAACACCATTAAATTTAAAACTATCACATATCTCAAGAAAATAGCAAGATGTTTATTAGAGTCCTTGTCAGGCAAACTAGAGAACTGCACACTAGATTGAATAATCTGAATGATAGCCGGCTTGATCTCAAAGTTATTGGCTTGGACGGTTGGCTTAGCAATGCTAGAGATCGTCACATCAACTGTTGGGAATGAATACTCTATCATTGGTCTTTCTACGGCTCCCATGTTTTTCATAGTTGTCTCAAGATTGCAAGTTGTTCTTTTGTATCAGAGTTTATCCAATGAATGCAAAATTCACAAATTAATCTAGCAAGCAATGTTTTCATACACTGAGGAATTTTCCCAAGTTAATTCAATATACTCTCGAGCTATATCAAATCTATTATTATTATTAAGGAAATAGCGGATTCCTACAATTTAATACTCGTGACAATAAATACATTAAGATCTGTGAAAACCTGTGTGACCAGATGAATCACGTCTATGTATACATATCGTTCAATTCACACCATGAGTTACCTTTTCCATTATGTCGAATTCTCTTCCAGTTCATCATCATAATTAATTAAATCAAAGAGTTGATCAGACTCTCAAATTATAAAAACAAGCACAATAACACATGAATATATGAAAACAAAGTTGTAGATTAATTTAACAAAATACTTAAAATATTGCCTCTATTAAGTTTTCCAAAAGTCCTAGCAAAAAGTAAATTATTTCATATTAGCTAGATCTAACACAAAGAAAAAAGATTTAGAATAACTTATGGAATAGAAAATCAGGGCTGAACGGTTGTCACTTTGGTGTCGAATCTACTCCACCCATCTCCTTCTCTTCTCTTCGTGCTTTGATGTAAATTTAAGAATTTTTCTCTAGCTAAAAGAACATCTTCATCCTTTTTCTCTTCTTCCTATTTATATTAGTTCCCAAGATTCCTGAATTTAATCTAATTCTCTTTCTTTCTTTCGTGATTCTATTTCTACCAAACTTCTCAACATAATTACAAAGAAATAAGCTGCTCCATATAATATTTTGGCTCAACAATTATATTGGAGACTCTGCAATTTCCGCATAGCGCAAGTCTAATAACCCGTGGGTCACGGGTAAAACTAGATTCGACTCTCCATTTGACAGACTCCTCATAACCTGTGGGTCACAATTAAACTGACTTCGATCTTCTGTTTGCCGACTTTCTGATAACCGGTGAGTCATGGGTTATTCTTAATATGCTTTTTACTACATTTTTGGACTTTTCTCGCACTTGAGATTTTTTCTTGCAACTTACTCTTTTTCTGTGAAAACACCTAAAATGTTGCGAATAAATCCATGAACAAACATTATATCAGAAGAATATACGTATATCAATATATGGAGTTAATTGAAGAATTTTTTAGGGTGATGTAGCCCGTGGCATGTAAAATTTATGTGACTTGTCATCCCTTATCTGGTGTTCGGGCTTATTGATCGGACTTTATATTAGAGACTTTTTTTTAAAATTATAATATAAATATAAATAAGCCCCAAATTACACCGTGCTCGGATTTTTCCTATCACTTGTCTTTTGTCCGAAAAATAGACTAAAATCGGGCGTTTGTATTTCCGAGTAAAATGTCGAAACTTCTTCTTTATAGTCGCCGCTTCAGTTCTCTCTCACATGATCAACTGCTGCTCACTCCCAAGTTTCGGCCCTTCACTCTAAACATCCTCCATTTCCGAACATTTTCAGCCGATGTCAATGGGGAAACCAAAGCGGAGACAGCAAGGAGTATGGGTTATGAAGGCGAGGGGACCGGCTATAATGACAGCAAGTATCCGAGTGGCGAGTTTGTTTTCAAGCAGCGGAGCGCGCGGGAAGAGTTTCTGCTAAAGACTAGGCTGTTCTTTGCTTTGCCTTGGGAACGCTTCGAGAAGGGCAGTGTTTTGAAGATGATACTGCGGGGAGAGGTTGTTAATTATTCCATTTACAGTTTTTGGTTCTACAATTGTTTATGTTGTTCAATTGTTCGTTGTCCTTTCTCCTTTTGGCATGGACTGGACTTAATTATTTTTCAGTGTGGTTTTCCTACAATTTAATGGTAACTTTTAAAAGGCAACAAATGAGGTTTTGCATTCCGAATATTGGTGAGAGGTCTGTTCTGGAAATTTTGGAAGGGACGAAATTGTTTGTGATCATGGGATTTTTTTTCTTAAGATTATGAACTAAGCTTCAAGAAAGAAGAAAAGCAGTAGGAAGAGGGTTTGAACAAGTATTGAAGTTAATTTTTTATGGTATATTGGTTTGGCTGTTGGGAGTGAAGTTAATGCAAGTCATTTATGTCAGATATCCGATCAGCTGAAGAGCTTCTCCAGAGCGTTATCTTTACCTCAAATTTGTCAAAATTTTGAAAAAGCAGCTTATGATCCTCGTGTGGTGGGTATTTACCTCCACATCGATACATTGAATTGTGGGTGGGGAAAGCTAGAAGAGATTCGGAGGCACATTTTGAATTTTAAGAAATCAGGTACCTTCTCTGAAGTTCTCTGTTCGTCTGCTCAATCTTCTTGAATTGTGAATCTGGAAAGGCCCTGTTCGTTTCTTTTTCAAACTTAAAACACTTGCAATGTTTTTAATCTTGACCCCCATGTTTTAGATTCGAGATCCAGTTTTCCAAATAGTCTCCCACATTCTATAACCACAGTTTTTAAACAGGTGAATCAAACACATTTTCTGGCTGTCACATGTCAAATCAAAATTATCAACTTAGTAAATTGAGAATATCAATCCAGTAATTATTCTTTTAAAACTCAACTATGGAAATATATTTCCATTTCTGCACATAACCTCAAGTTTAGAGCATAAAGTATGAAAAATAATGAAACCAAACAGACCCTAAGATCTGTGCCTTTGATCTCCTCTTGGGTTACTGCTAAATCAAATTCATTTGATTGATTTTGATTCTCAAAAAATACTAAAGGTAATCTTTTGTTTTTACTATTGTCCGTTGTTGTATGCTTATTTCAGTTATGTGTACATGTATCTACATATCTGGTTGAGAGTGACAAAGTTTGCCATCTATCTTGGGATCAATGAACTGCCACTGTCAGTGGTGGTTAGGCAGTGGGTGATTTTGGACTATCACACTGTTTGTGGTCTTAAATTTTATGAGAAGTATTTGTTCCACATAGTTTCTGGAATATGTATAAATATATTTGTCTGAGCACTCGTATGGCCTCCATTTGGTTTGTTCTCTGTGCAAACTTTTGACAGACCGATATGTTTTATACTTCTATTGCAAAAATAATTATGTAAATCTGCAAGGCATAGTTTATTGTTTTGCTCTAATATTAGATTATTCCCATACTTCTAAAGTTACCATAAAAACCATGCTCCTATGATATGTTTCGTGTGGGTTTCTTTGTTTCAATATTGTGTTCTCTTTTACTTTGTCGTTAAGTATTTAGTCTGAAAATATACACTGGATAGTTCTTTGTCTTAATGTGCAGGTTGCTATTTGTTGTAGGTAAGTTCATCACAGGCTATGTGCCTGCATGTGGAGTGAAAGAGTATTATATTGGCTGTGCTTGTGACGAGCTTTATGCTCCACCAAGTGCCTATGTTGGATTGTATGGGTTACTTGTTCAGGCATCATTTCTTGGAGGTGAGTTGGTGACAAATGGCTGTGGAAAAATATTTTATTATACTTAAAATTAGCCACAAAAAAAGATCTGATGAACATCAAGTCAAAATCTGGTTAGCCTCGAGTTGGTGACCTTACGAAGGAATACAAATTTGTTTACAATGTTAACTCATACCAGACTTTGCATACTTGTTTTTTGTCAATGATTCTTTCACATGGTGAAACAAGAATGTGTGTAGTTGTTTCAACTGTAACTAGTGAAATATTGTGCCATGAGGTCACCATGGGTTTTGCAGGACTTTGACTGAATTGGTTGCTGACTGAAGCTCTTGTTGCTTTGTAATTTGATTATAATATGTGATTGTAGCTTCAATATGCCCTACTTTTTACCTCCCCGGGTAAATGATAAATTGCCTAAAACCACCAATTACTCACCTAATTCAAGAACAAGCCCTTTTCACTTTCCTCATGGGAAGAGTTCTAGGTTGTGGATGAGTTCTTAGAATGAGACTAAAGCTTCGGTTTTCTATGCAACTAACTGGAATCTGGGATTGTTCATGTTTGAAATTGAAGTTTTGTCCCTCTTAAATGCTGTTTTCAAGTAATGAATTGTTTCCGTTAATTAGAGGGCTAACATTTTCAATGATTTCTATCATCGGAAAATGGAAAATGCTTTCAGGGTATGAAAAATGTCAGGCATACTTTCTAATCATGAGAAACTGAATTCGTCTTAGTGAACTTTCTCAACTAAACCTCTTTATTATTTTGCAGGTGTGCTTGAGAAAGTTGGTATTGAAGCACAAGTCGAGAGGATTGGTAAATACAAGACTCTTGGAGATCAACTTACACGTAAGAGTATGTCTGATGAGAACCGTGAGATGCTGACTGCTCTGCTCGATAACATGTACAGCAATTGGCTTGACAAAATTTCACTTGCAAAAGGTGCTACTGTCCTTGGAATTTAGGTCTTGTCCTTGTTCACACTTTGTTACTCATTTCTTGTCTTGTGCAGGAAAGAAAAAGGAAGACATTGAAAATTTTATCAATGAAGGAGTGTATCAAGTTGAGAGAATGAAAGAGGAAGGCTTAATAACAGATATTAAATATGATGATGAGGTACTTGTTCCATCTTCCTGAGAAGTTGGGTGCATTAGGAATTTTCCACAGTTCTTATGTTTTGCTCAATCTCAAACCATAGCAGATGTGTTAAGTTAGCAGCTTCAATTTAATGCTTCTAGCATTCGTGTTCACCAGGCCTTTTGCTTAGTACAACATATATCATCATTCATGAATATGTTCTACTGAATATGGACCTCATTATGTTTTATGTCCCTATGCTCCACAGTTAAGGACTGCATTCGTACTTTAGATGAGAATTGAAAAAGCATAGGTTGTGTCCTTTTATGCTATTACCTTTACAAATAGTGGTTGAGAGTTAGTGGTATCACATTGTTACTATATATGTGATTTTATCTACTTTCTTGTGTTCAAGTTAGCACTTGAGGAGGGATAGAGCAACTTTCTTTTGTTTTCGTTATTTACTAGCATGTTGAATATACTTAACTGATGTTCTTGTTCAAGTTTTTGTATCCATTGCTCTTCCTCTCAAACTATTGCTTCATGTTCACTGTTCTCTTACGTGCTTTGAGTTTTTTATTATGTTTCTACCTCTCTATGGTATTCAAGTTAGTCAATTGCCATTTCATGATATCCAATCTTCATTGTCTTGATATGTTTGCCTGCATCGCATAAATAATATTAAGTGTACATAAATTTAAATGTTTAAATAAAACTAATTACCAATGCTACATTAACTTTATTTGACTTAGAATTCATCGGAGGTCCGAGGAGCTTGTTGATGCATCACCATCTTAAAATTATTTGTTGAAAATTAGACACGATGAAATTTTTGTAAGTTATAGAAAATTAAATAATTTCAATTGTTCAGAAAAATTGATAGCCAAGTAAAACAAATTGATAAAGAAAAGTTGACAAGCTAAGCATATTTCTGCCTCTGTATAACTGGTAGAAATGGTGATATATGTTAGTGATTCAATGTACTTCATTATTTTAACGTAAAGTTTTGGATGCCTATTATGTTCTTCACTATGCACATGTTTACTTTATCGGTTTCTAAACTCTCATCGAAAGGTCTGTTTAGAATTTTTCACATTGTACCTGTCAATTGACAATTAAGGACTAAATAAGAGACTCACCAAAATAGTTAAAAAAATGTGATTTCTTTTTTATCAGTTTGTCAATGCTGCTGTTATCTAATTCTCTTGTAATTTTCTATTATTATTTGTTTTAATTTTCATTAGAATCCCAACAACACTTAACCTAGTAAGTATTTACAATTCATTTTATTATTAATATTTTATTTGTTCTAGCTCCCTAGAATCGTAACACTCTCATGAAAAAGTTTCTTTGACAATTTTCCGCACTGTACCTACGTGCTGATTGCCAATCAAGGAACGGAAATAGACTTTCTAGAAAATTCAAAATAATATGATTTTTCATTAATCAATTTGTTGATGTTGTTGTGTATCTAATTCCTCTTGAAATTCTTTATATTATTTGTTTCAGTTGACTTCAGAATCCCAGCGCCCAAAACTTATAATTCCTCTTATTATTCTCTTGTTGCTGCTATTTAATTTATTTAAATTTCCATTAGAACCCTACCACCATTTAACTTTACAAGTGATTACCATCTAATAAAA
Source organism: Sesamum indicum (assembly GCF_026168435.1). Taxonomy (NCBI): domain Eukaryota; kingdom Viridiplantae; phylum Streptophyta; class Magnoliopsida; order Lamiales; family Pedaliaceae; genus Sesamum; species Sesamum indicum. The sequence goes on along the minus strand of NC_142669.1, from coordinate 13,409,550 downwards.
ACTTTAGTTTTAAAATTACTTAGAAGTATATGTAAATTCATAATTTATATTCATTAGGAAGATATATTAGGCATTAGAGAAAAGTTGAGAAACACATAATGCTCCAACCTATTCGTACTTTTGTGATATAGATAGTTATTATTGAATTTCAGGTTATGTGCTTGTTGAGAAAACGCCTGGGAATCCCAAACACAAAAAGACTTCCTACCGTTGGCTACAGGTAGCTTTTAGCTTGATTTTTGTACATCAGTTTTGATTAGCAACAGTATATTAGTATACTTGTGTGGAGCTGCTGTTCCTCATGGGTGTTCTGCACTTGAAACAGTTAAAATGATCATCATTGAGGTCTAGACCATCGTTCATTACATAAGCTGCAGACTCCCAGTTCCCTAATAAAGTTGGTTTTGAGAGTTATGGGTTTAGGGTCTTGAATCTGATGAGGTTAGTGCATGAAGATGGTCACTTTGAGATGTTGCTAACTCTGTTCATTTTTGGACCAACATGTGTTTGACTCATCAATTTTTAGGCTGATAAAAATGGTCTCTAAGTTCTGCCTGCCTTCCAAAAGAATCTTTTTGTTTCGACACAACTTCTCATTTTGCTTGCTTCTTTTTTTTTCTTTTTCTCTCTTTATATCTTGCTATAGGTTTGGTTTAACAATTTTGGGGTGTTTCTGAATTCTGGTTGTTAAGTTGCAAGTATTTTGACTCACTTGTTGTTTCCTGGGTGTTAATATACTCATATTCGTCAAAAATTGATGGTGTGATGCATGCAGGAAATACAGTAGTGTCAGGAGATGGACTCTGGGCTTGACTGGCTATGAAGACCAGATAGCTATAATTAGAGCATCAGGGAGCATTAGCAGGACACAAGGCCGATTTAGGACACCCAGCTCAAGGATTATTGCTGAGCAATTCATTGAAAAGATTCGCAGTATAAGAGGTACTGGGGCCTTTGCTAGTGAATAGTTAATATTCTTGTTTTTCCTTACACATAAGGCTCGTAAATGGTGCAGATATGTGATTAAACAAGAGAACTATGCTGAATGTACAAGAGGTAAAGTGCGTAATGGAGGGAGTAATCGAACTGCTTCACATTCCTACCTGACACCTACATATCTAATCTATATTTCTCCACGAACAAGTTGTTCTTCTAGAAAATTGATCCACGTCTAAGTTGAAAAGGGTCTTGGTAGAACTTCTACTGAGTTAGGAGGGATAAAGATTCAATTAATGTATGTCATTGAGCCCCTCTGTGGACTTGCAGAAAGCCAGAGGAAGCCCTAGAGGATGGAATTCACTTTTGCTGGAGTTAGCCCGTGCCAAGTACCAATCTAATGTTTGATGTGAACAATAACCAATTAACTTGTTCTTATATATATCAGCAAAGGATTAGCTGCTTATGTTACAAGAGAGGATAGAAATGCACCAGAGAGATTTTGAAGGGGAAAAAATATAGATCAGCAGATATGATGGTTACCAAAGTTCTCTGAACAATTCTGAAGTGTAGGTTTGATGCCATTTGGGAAGGCATGTAAGCCGGGATTTATCTAGTCTGTCCCTATTAAATTTGGAATAATCATACTTACCTGCCTTAGTGATGAAGGAGGCGTAGGGTTTGTTTCTGTACTTTGGAAGAACCATGTGGGAGAGTTAAGTAATCTATCAATGGTCTTTCTTTTTCAGACTTGCAGCTAATATCGAAGTTTTGCTTCCACTTAATGTCAGCATTTTGGATACATGGGGAAATAATGAAGAATTGCATTGTATTCATAAGCAACAATTTTTCTTTTTCTTTTTTTTTTCCAGAAATAGCATTACGGTGTTTTCATTGGGGGTGGTGGTGGTGGTGGTGGGTGGTGGGGGTTGTTCGGCAGACCATAGAAACTTGAAACTAGTATACAGAAACAAGGGACATATTTTTGAATTTCTATTATAATAAAAATGAAAGAGTTTGTTTCATTTGGAAGGTATGCACTCATTTGCGGCAAAATGGAATAATACAATTTCTGATGGTTTACCTAGTTTTTTTTAGGCTAAATGTATGCGTTATGTATGATTTTGGACAAATTAATTTAATACTTTGGCCAACTTTTATTTTTATTTTGTGCGCTAAACAACTAAGCTTAATCTTCTTGGAAACTGAAACAAGAGCCTCACTATCCATTTCTGGTGGTGTTAGCAATAGAAGTTTCTGTGCCCTTCTGAAAAAAGATAAAGTTACTACATCGTTACATATTGATTTATGAAATCTAGGAAAACATAGGTAGAGTTTTCAGGATTTTCTGTTGGCTGTCAGTGAATATAGTATTTGTTCATTCAAATAGGATTGTAAACATTTTGTATCCTATTCTCTAGATTTTACTCACCAAGGTAGAAAGGATACGAAGCTTTACTAGTCTTTTCCCTAGCATTTATCTCGATTCCTGTTTTATATTTTTATGGTCTTCTCTGATTATTACTGAAAAGTTTTTTGCAGTGTCAAAAAAGTATAAAGCTGTCGTCATTCGAATTGATAGCCCTGGGGGAGATGCCCTTGCTTCTGATTTGTGAGCGCTTTTCTGTAACTGTCTTCTCCTTTTTGTTTTTTGAATGTTGATGTGCCAGAAGTCTAATATATCTCCAATTAGAACATAGCATATAGTGAAAATAACAATCTTGGTTTGTTTTGTATGAGAATACTTATTTATCTTCTGCGTCTGTTCATGAAGAGTAATTCCTTGAAGTTAGTTGCATATAGGTATCGTAACAGGTCTAGATTCATTCAGAGAACATCTCTCTATTTTTGCTTTTATCTGTTCGCATCATGGTTAGAGATAAATAATATAGTTAATTTCTTGTCGCACCACATCTGTATAGCATTATCTGGTTTCATCCTTGGATAACCTGCGCCTAATCTTTCCTCTTTATCAATCACTGGATAATGTGGTAAAACCAGTGTTTTCTTTCTTTGCTATCAAAAGGCCCCTAAACACTTAAGGTTGTGTATCTGGTTGTGTTGTGCCTGATGATGCCATTTTCCTGCTCGTCACATCTTACGAGATTGTTTTCCTTGACATGCAAATGACTTACTTCTCTCATTATTTATCTCTTAGTCTTTTGTAGTACCATTATCAAATCGGAGTTGGCCCTGTGAGATGTCAGTTTAAGAAGGGAGCATTAAGATGAAAGCATACTTTAGAGCTTTACAAATGCACTGAATCATAGTCGTTTCTCTTTGCTACAAACTGTTACTTCTGTATAAGCTGTTGCCTTGTTTGGCCCTAATTTGGCAAGTAGACTCTTTCATGGAGCCCCATAGCCTTGATGTATTTATCCTAAATATTTATTCAATATTTATGAATGTTAAGCATTTAGTATACCTCTTGGGGAATTCAAAAAAGAGATGGTGAACTGGTGTTCTTGAATACTAATGAAGGAATTTCAGTGTTTTTGCCTTTGAAGAAACCTGCGTCTAATAACGTTTATTTCCTCTTTGAAAATTACCTTTTAGTTTAGTTGGGTATATGTGGCATGTATCCTATGAAACATGGAATTGAGACCAACTGAATCTCTTTGCCTGCATGTTCCCATTTAAATTGGTGATGCTGTGCTAATTGCTATGGTTGCTTTTTGGTTGATCTCGCTTGTGCGGGTGGTTATATGGGTAGAGATAAACTCATCAATCTTCTGATCAGTGTTCTGTATTATTCAGAATGTGGAGGGAAATCAAACTTTTGGCGGCTACGAAGCCTGTTATTGCATCACTTTCTGATGTAGCTGCTAGTGGAGGATATTATATGGCAATGGCTGCAGATGCTATAGTTGCAGAACACCTTACATTAACCGGTTCAATTGGAGTTGTGACAGGTGAGACCTCAGAACAATTATTCCTATTTCTTACAATAATATGGAAGTTGATTCGGGTATGAGTGCTATTTGGTTCTGTTTTACAATGCTCAAATAATTAGTTTAATTTGTGCAAATGCAATTAACAACTGTGGCTCTTTTGCTATTTTTGGGTGCACTCTCTTTTTTATTTGAGTTGCTGGGTCATAAAGAAGTTAGATTTAGCATGAAAATATCAGATGAAAACTGCGATTGAACCATGTGATGTGAAGCATCTCTACAGCTTACTGTAAAATTCCATGATTTGTGATATAGTATGAATCAAATTTCAAAGTACTGAGCAATATGGCAGGCAGCTCAGGCGAATCTTGTACTTATAATTATCTGACTGCATTTCTTCAATTTGATTATCTTTTGGTCAATATTGGTCTAAACTTTAGCTGACCTCTTGCCATTGACTTAGTATTTTGATAGCAAATTGTTTATCTTTTTCCATCGGAAAGAAATCATTCCTCTGTGTCGTAAAGATGGTTGGTTTATCTTTATATGGTTGATCAGGGCAACTTTGAGATTTACATTACATTATTTGGTTAACATTATTTCTAATAGTTATGTAGACATATAATATCATTTAGACAAATGTGTTCGTGGTAAAATGACGTGAAGTATGCTCTATGATAAAGTCAGTTTCTGCAGAAATTAAAAGTAACTGTTCATATAAAATAGTATGCTCTATGATAATCTTGAATGCGCATTTAATATAAGAAATTAAAATTTAATAAAATTAGTGCCTTTATTTTCATATATCAATTTTTACTCTTAGTACTCATACTTATTTAACTCTTCAGTTATTTTTATAAATTTATTCCTGGAAAAATATATTTATCTTTGGTTTACTTATTTATCATCTTTTATTTCTAGTTTCAACATCGTTAACTCATTTTCTATGTATTATTTTATTGTACTAAGTTGATTCTAAAAATTTATTAATTTAATTAACTATGAAAATATAATTATATAATGGAAAAATAGTCTATAATTATTGTGTCAGTATACAGTTATGTTAGAATTTTACTTTAATTGATATCATTATAATGTTTGTTCATCATTTGACTTTCCTTATTTTCGTAATATAAATTATATGTCATATATATATATTTTGTTTTTAAAAACTTTTTGTTTCTAAATGTTTTTAAAGTTTATTGATATAGTAATTCTTATTTATCCTTTAGAGAATATATTAAAACATAAAATCGATTAGTCAAATGCCCCTCCTTTTAAATTTTCAATTGAACTTCTAATTTATAAGATTCATAATTTTATTCAAAATTAAACTTTGTTCTATATTCTTCGTTATTATATATATACAGGGAGATAGATAGATTTAAGTATAGATTAGTATTTTTATATATTATTCATGTGTTATTTATTTGAATAAAGTGCCATTGTAAATAAAAATGTTCTTAAAATAATTAAGACTTCTTCTAGCAAAGGCATTGCGTTGAAATATTATTTGTATATTTGTTTTTTTAGTTTGATATATCGTTCATTCTCTAAGTAGGTTAGAGCAATTAGGATTACTAAATTGTTTTCTCTTTATAGAATTTTATTATGTTATACTACTTTTAATATATTATTAGAAGGAACTTAGGTAAGGGTGTAGTTGTCCTTTCACAATGGGGAACAAACATTTGTGGATACATACTTTTTTATACAGTATAGATATAGATATAGATTATGAATGAATTCTCAAAATTCTCTTTTTCTTTCCTTTTGTTTTTTGTTTTTTCTGTTTCTTTGGGGGTTGGGGGGTGGGTGGAGGGGGTTACCCTGCTGGTGTTCTTGGTTACGATATTTCATTCACCTTGCTTGTAGGAAAGATTAATCTGGGGAAATTATATGAGCATATTGGCTTCAATAAGGAGATCATTTCAAGAGGAAGATATGCAGAACTTGCTGCCGCTGAACATCGACCATTGAGGTATCTCCCTGACCCTGTTATGTTGAAGAAGATATATGGAGACATGTCTGCATTGTAACTTAAATAAGAAGTAAATAAGCATTAGCGGGTTTTTTTTTTTTTTTTTTGGGGGGGGGGGGGGGAGGAGGAATTAGCTGGTCATATTTTGCGAAAAATTCAGTTTTGATGATATAATAACATGGCTAATACTGATATCTCTAATGGATGGGTCCATTTTAGTTACTTATCGGCTTTGGAATACGTAGTTTTACTTTTCGGTGACCGGAGTACACTTCAAATGTTACTCCCTTGCACGGCTACCATTCAGCACAAATAAATGCTCTTCTACCGGTTCGACGTTCAAATTCTACTGCTTTCAGCAACAAAAGATCCCGTACTTGTTTTAATCACATCTTTTTGCAGATTTTGGAATCTGGAAAAATAATTTGACAAACCAGTGAACTTAGTATTATTTGCCTTCTCATTAGTTGTAAGCTCCTGTTTCATCTTAGCTCAATTTGAGAGTATGTCTTCCACGTATGCCTGACATCATAGTTTAAACCTATAAGCATGGAAGAACATTGCATGTAGCATTTAAAAAGTTGCTGTTTGCGGGTTTTACTTGTGCAAGTCCGTGATATTAAGTATGAGATCAACTTTGTTGCAGTTTGTTGGAAAGTGGATTAATTACATGTTACTGATTTTGGCTTGTTCACCAAAGAATTAGCAAATTAACAAAAAAGACTCACCATATCCCCGGTGCTTGTGCTGTGTTCGTGATTTATATTATTTAAGTTGTACCTTCGTTCGGCAACATTCATGGTGTTCTTAGTACCACTAAATAAATATACCAAATTGTAGAATGGGAAAAGATCTTGTTGTACATATTCTTGGAGGACCCAACCTCTATATATACGATGAATTTTTACAGATAATTACAAATAAATCAAACTATTTGTCTCTAAGAGATAGGAAAGTACATAAATCAACGGAACAAAAATCCTAACACTCCCCTTAAGTTAGAGCATGTATATCAATCATGCCTAGCTTGTTACACAAGGTCTTGAATTGCTTTGCCCTTAAGGTTTAGTGAAAATGTTTGCTTTCTGCCCTGGAATGTACGGGGTGCAAATTATTTTACACATAACCGACTCACGAACTGAGTGACAATCTACTTCAATGTGCTTTGTTCTCTCATGAAAAACCAGATTGCTAGCAATGTGAATGGCTGTTTGATTGTCACAATACATAGCACACGGTCATTATTTGTGAAACCCAACTCTCCTAACAAATTCTTCAAGCATAAAATCCACTAATTTCACTAGTAGTATGAGCTATGGCCCTATACTTAGCTTGTACTCAGCTTCTGCACTCGATCTAGGTGCACCAAGTCACAAGATTTCCGCTTACACAGGTGCAATACCCAAAAGCAGATCTCTATCATCTTTAGACCTAGCATTGTTGTAGCCTTCTATCTCGGCATGTCCATGTCGTTCTAACAATAAATCTTTATGTGGAGCTGCCTTTGTGTATTTCAAAATCCTAAGAGCAGCTTCCCTTGAATACGTCGTCACTTATCCATAAATTGACTAATAACTAGACTAACGGCAAGAAGTAGATGCCAATTCTAGTCACATGTAAATGGATGAACTTCGCTACAAGTTCTCTATTTGGTCTTATCTACCATATAGCTACTATAACCCTTCCATAAATCAAGATATCTATGGGTGTGTCTACAGGCTTAGTACCAAGCAAACCAACTTCCTGAAGGAGATCATAAAACTGAGATACTCCATGCTTGCTATGAGCACTTTCAATACCCAGGGAGTATTGTGGTCGTCCTAAAACCTTAGTGATAAAGAGTTTTTGTGTAAGTATGCCTTGGTATCGTCTATGCTCCAATATCACTACCAATAATCAGAATTTCGTGAACATACATGGCTAGAATAACCATCCCACAGGGCACAACATCAATATAAGTAGTAGTAAGAAGTTCCCAAGTTCCTTTTGAGATTAGAGGAGACATCTCTTCATCCATAGCCATTTTTCATGTGGGATGCTGAAGTGCCTCATGATAAGACTTGGGAATAGATATTGAGGAAAGAAAAACAGCAAATGCGAAACCTAGGGCTAAGATTGTTAAAAGAATTACCGTTTCGAAGGGCTATCCGAAGGTTAGTTTATCTCAAGAGAGGCAATGGCATCCGACATAGTTGATAGCGTGGTACGAAGGTGGGAATGGACTTGGAATGAGAGAACCCAGTTGTGGTAGGATGTTTGGACACAAACATGTAGTCAGATTGAACTTTAGAAAGGTTGGCCTTGGAATAGTATGGAGTGGACAAAAAAAAGTTGAATTTATGAAAGTGAAGGACGAGCAAGCAAAAAGCTGATAACATGGATAACCCTCTTGTGTACGAGATTACCTTAGAAAGGGACACTTAACCGACCAAGGGGAGAGCTTATTCTGACCTAGAGAGACCATATGAACGAAACAAACACAACCAAAAGTACAAGGTAGAGAGAACAATGGTTTATCACGATAAAGACAACTATAATGGATGTTTCTAATAAGAACAATAGAAGGCATACGATTGATGAGAAACAAGTAGTGAGCATCGAGTGCCCCAATACGATCTAGGAATATTCATTTGTACCATAATGGTACAAGCCACATAAATTAGATGACGATGTTTGCGTTCTGCCACACTATTTTGCGGGGAAGTACAAGGACATGAAGTTTGGTGTAAAATGCCATGAGACTCAGAAAAGTCGGTGAGTATCCATAAAATACAAATATTAACAGGAAACTGAATTTGAATTTTTCTTTATAAAAGAAAGTGAAAATACGAGGAACTTCACATCTATTTTTGAGCAGATAAGCTCATGTCATTCTTGAGGAATCACACAAAGATAATGAAATATGGAAAACCAGCAACAGAAGACGTACGACACGGTCGCCAAATATTTAAATCATAGTGGCAAATGCGCGGGCCATGGCCCAAGCCCAGCGCCATTTCTAGAAAATGGTGGGGCTTTGCCATGGTCATGGGAGTGCGTGTTTTCAAGGGGCACAGAGGTGCACCTTCTGCAAGCCTTGAAAGAAAACTGGGCAAGGACCAGTTTTTCAAGGACTGGGATGCACCTAGTTCAAATAAGGGGTGATGCGGGTAGTGGCGAGGAGTAGTGGCCCACTGAGGGCCACTACAGACATGGGGGTGGGGCGGGGAGAGCCCTCAGGCCCACGAAGGAGGGTGCATTTTTAGACTCTTAATGAAGAGGAAGTACGGTGGTATTATTTATTCATAGGATTCACATTCTAAACTAGAAATAGAAGAATCAATTGGAAGCATGTATTTCATTTTGGATAAAGAGGGATGGCCAAACCTACAATGCCACTGAAGGGGGAATAATGAGGCAGATAGGGCACGGTCGACAATTGTTGTAGGAGATAGGTCTAAATAGAGACTACCATGTTAATGCCTTCTACGATCATCCTCCTTGTTTGTAGATCCTGAAAGATGCAATACAAAGGAAAGAAGGCGACAGAGCAATTATGAATTATGAGATCTCTTAAGCTGGTGAATGGATAATAAACTAGCAGGAAAGTTAGGAGCATAAAGAACATTATCAAGGGTAACATGTGTAATAAGTTGTATGGTACCACATTCAGATACAAGACTTATATGTAATAAAGAGTTAGAGTATGTCAAGGGGAAAAACTGTTGCAATGTATGCCCCTCATGATCATGTTCCGTGTTTTTTCTTTGACCTTTATTTTTGGTATAATGCTTTGGATTTATTGAGGCCACACCTTGCCTAGTAAATCAAGTGATATATGGATAGTTTTGTATTAACCTCAATTCATATATTTGGATACTATCCTTTAAGGCGAGAAGCTTTTTCTTGTATTTGTGACTGATTCCTGTTTGCATATTTCCTCTCCAGAGCAGATGAAGCAGAACTTTTTGCCAAGAGAGCACAGGATATGTATAAACATTTTCGGGACAAGGCAGCCTTTTCCAGATCAATGAGTGTACGCTATGCAACACAATTTACATCCCATTCTGGATATTCATGATTCTGTGTTCTTTGACATCAAAGTAGGCACATGGCAGGTGGACAAGATGGAGCAGGCTGCACAGGGCAGAGTTTGGACTGGTCATGATGCTGCTTCACTTGGTCTAGTTGATGCTATTGGTGGGCTCGCTCGGGCTGTAGCAATAGCCAAACAAAAGGCTAATATACCACTAGAGAAACAGGTATATATAGCATTCAATTGATTTCTTGAATATGCATAACAAAATATTTTCACTATGATCTGCTGATTGCCATTACGTTAGACCAGGACATACCATACATATGGTTCTGCTAGATTATGACGGGGATGGTTTTGCATAAGGTCATTAATGCTACTGGTGACTTCATAGCATATCAGATGCTTCAAAAGTCATCCTTATTTTGTGCAACTTATATATACTTATCAAAATACTGCCTTCTCTGCATAAAGTTGTTTACATTGCATGGCTGCTAAACAGCTTCAGATTAAAGATTCATAGTCATTTTACCAAGCTTATTTGGAAAAAAGTCCACTTTGAAAGCATTGCATTAAAATTTACATGGCCACTAAAAAGATTAGGGTTACAAGAGTCTAATCAACTGCACTTCGAGGATGTAAATAAATGGTCACCTGTTGGTGCATCAATGTTGCCTTCTGTCTGGTTACATTTTGGTGGCTAGTATTTCAGTGAGCGGTGAGATGATTTGCTGAAAGTAGCTTCCTTACGGTTGTGATGGCCAGTTGTTCCGTTGTTTTGGAATTTCAGTGTATCCAATATTCTTTCATGCTGAGTTCTATACTGAATTTATTGTCCACCATGACTGTCTTTTGGCTTATTGTAACATATTCTATCAGGTAACTCTTGTTGAGCTGTCAAGGATGTCCTCCTCCCCACTTGAAATTTTGAGGGACATGGGGAACACCTTCGTCGAAGCAGATGAAGCTGTTAAAGATTTGATACATGAGACGACATCTTCTGATGCAATTCAAGCTAGAATGGATGGCATTTTGTTTGAGAAGTTGGAGGGTGCTACTTACACCAACTCTGCCTTGGCACTGGTAAAAGCCTATTTAAGGTCCCTCTGATTCTATTGTTTCTTATTCCAATTTTTGCAATAAAGAACATTTTCCTCATGGAGGAACTCAATGCATTTTAGTCCATGTATTTTCTGAGTTGTTAATTGGAGGAGTTTATTTACTGACAAGTAAGAATTCTGCGGATCATACGTAATAATATTGGAATGAGCTTATTTAGATCCATAAGATTATAGTTTGTTGATGAGTGTTTAGATTGAATTTTTGAGCTGAATTTATTAGGAGGTTTGGTGGTCGAGGTCAGAGATGTGATGGCAGTTTTTGAATTAACATCAAGACCTTGAACAAAACGTTCTCTTCATCAAATTGGAAATTCGTTTGCTGTAGTGTACTTGGCGAAACAGTAACTCCATGACCGTGAGTTTAATAATAGTGATTTGTGTATTTTAAAGTTACTATAGGTTAATTATAAATTATTATTTTCACAAAAAGAAAGAAACATAAAAAAACACAGCAGTTTCAATCTTTTCTACTCACTTTTTGTTCACGTAAGTAGGGAAATATCTCAGCGGTGAAACCCAACTTTTCGAAACTTAGCTTTTAGAATAGAAACATAAATTGTTGGCTACTTTGAGTAAAAGCATGTAGAAGCAATGAAAGGGTACTGTGTTGATCTGATAACTGCAAAGGCTATCAACTATATAACTTCAGTAACCATAACAATGAAAAAAGAAACAAGTAAATAGCTTTGTGCCTGAGACGCACCAACACCTGTTCTTCAATTGCAGTTTTTCTAGACGATGTTGGACCATACTACAGCGTGATATGCCTTGGCAGGTCTTGCTGTGGCGAGGGAATCATCTTCTCTTAATGCAGCATATAGGTCTACTCTTGCTTCCACCAGTTACCATATTTGGCAAGAAAGAAATTGAGGTGATCCCGGGGCGTGGCAATGGATGCAGATAGGTTGGCACGATTGATTACGGACCAATTTAGGATGAAAATCACTAGTGCAGAATTGAAGGATTCTTTGCAAGCCTCTGTGCTTTATAGGCTTAGGGAGATAGCCTGGGATCATGAGCAGGCATATATGTCCACAAAAGAATTGATAAAGCCTTCAAATACTTGAGAACTATAGAGACAGTGATATAACAAAAAATTTAGGATAAGTTTGCAAGAGATAGAAAACTTTTTTCTTCTGTTCGGTAAAGCTTATGTGTCTTTTTTTTCCCTTGCCTTTGCCATTGCTTGAATCTGCAACAAAAAGTTAATATTTGCAAGAAATTTTATGTGCAAAGTAGAAGAGAAACGCTCAATATAGCCATTAGAAAGCAACATTATTGAGCATGATTCCACACAAAAGTTTTAAAAAATAAATTTGAACAGAAAAAACCTCAAGTAAGGAGCTCAACCTACCTTCATTGCCTTCAGTTTCTCGCGAGTCAGGAAATTAAAATGGTGGAGGGAATTTGGAGAGGAAAGAGGGGGAAACACATAGGGCAAGCTGGTAATTTCTGAAAAAAGTCTAGACAAGACAATAAATTCATTGTCTTATCTAGATGGACCTATTAGATTTGTCAATGGATGTGGATTACACAGATTCAGACCCATTATAATAGCCAATATTCAGATTCGGACCCATTAATTTTATGGTAGATCTAGACTTGGGTCTACGCCCAAGTTACTACTTATCTTAACTGGTATGAGTCCAGATTTGGATTCTAAAATAACCACGAGTAGGGGTATTGAATGAGTAAAATTTAGTATTCTAGAAATTCATAAATATTTGTTAACTTAAAATTAATGAATTTGTAATTTTTTTATAAATATGGACTAGATTTACTTGTCATCTAAATTTTGTACATAGTTTATTAAACTTTTTTACGCATTGATATTTTGAGAAAAAATGTCAAGAGTTCTTTCATCTTTATTTTCATAGTAACAATTCTAAATTAAATTTCTAATAAAATTAATTTGAACGTAATTAATAAACCCACCTCCGTTGGTGGAATAATTGAGTCTAGCCATGATTGGGCCACAAGCCTAGGCTCCAACACTCAAAGTAAACAAGAAACAAGCTTTTATTAGATTAGGCTATTGATCCTAACCCCAAGTGAACGCCCCCAAGTTGAATGACAAAGTGAGAAATTCCAAAATGTTAGAAAGCAAAGTGCGATAATTTAATATAATTTGACCATCTAAAATAAAATATTTCGTCCGGAAGGAAACATGTGTTTTTGAATTAATTTGAAGAGTAGCACATTAAAAAAAAAAATTATTTAAGTAGTAAAGTGAAACATCCGTATAGTTCAAACAGTAAAATATGTTGTTCCTACTATAACAAGAACTTTATGTTCATAGGCTTTACATGATGATGAACAAGAACGAGATAACGAGAAAATTGAACTCCAAAAAGATCGATACAACAAATAAAGAATCCTCATTAAAATGCATTAAACATATACTCTAGATCTTTGAATATCAATTATTAGATCATTCTCATCCCCAAGCAGAAACAAGGCCTATTGTATGCTGCCTGATGCGTTATATTGTTATTCTAAGCCTAACTGGCCACCTACAAAATGCCACTCAACAATTGTGTTATGCATTCCTCCACTTCGAATTTATTTGCAGTCTTACTATTGCAGAGTCCGTATTTTCTTCCCATCAGTCCGAGTACGTGTCAGAAAGTATATCTCACTTCATCTTCATCTACTATATATACAATACAGTCCATAGAGTAAGCGCAAACGAGCAGCAATCCACATTTATTTTTGTGACGGCACAGTTCTGAGCAATAGAATTCCAACACCGGCGACAGCCAAAGAGAGAAGTAAAGGAATGCCAATAGAGCCTACATCCTGTGCTCCTCCTGTCTGATGTGTTCGTCCTTGAAGAGACCTTTCCCCATAATATTCATGGAGGAGACTGCTCAGATTGTCGATTTGATGCATGATTTGACGTTGTCCTCGAGCAATATGTAGTACCTGTTTACAAATGAAGAATTGATTGATGGAGATCATTAGCAAGGAACAGAATTTGACATGTCTAATACTTGATGGAAGAGGTTAAACTACTAGAACCAATAACTTATGTAGCCAATGCTCGTTGGTATCATTTATATGAATCTTTTGGATGCTACAAGATATCAAGAACTAATATAGGATGCCCAAGGTAAGTCTAGCACCCATAACCACAAATCTGATGAATTGGTAGTCAACTTTTCATTTCTTCATTTGAATATCACGAATTCAAATTTCAATAAGAATATAGAGCCCGCCAATTATATGGATGTATTGCAGGATGGTGTGGCCGGTCCCTAAAGTTTGATCTAGCGGAGACTGGGCTGGACTTAATCATGCTTTGGTTGGGGTAGGTGATCAAGTTAGGCAATGTCTCAATGAACTTTGATGAAAGGAACATTTCAAGCGGTTAGGTTTCCTCAGTAGTCGCAATGAATTTGTCCTAATCTTTAGATTATAAAAAAATCAAGAAAAGATGGGGCCAATTAGAAGCATCTCCACATTTAGTAATTCTAATCTTTACCAAAATGCAAGCTTTCTTGCTACAAAGACTGTCACAACAAGATGTGTTTAGGTCTAGCAACGGGCCACGGTTGGAACGGAAGAATATGAGGGATACAAAGTTGTTCAGAAGATCAACGAAGAAAGATCACAGATATCTTTGCTTCCCAGGGCAATATGTTAAATTTGCAGCTAATTTTAGAGGCTAAAAGGTGTTAAATCATCGAGGAAATGCCCAAGTAACTATCTTGACCTGAATTCTTAGAAGTTGGTATTTGCATCATAGTGTTTGACTATATTTTTTATTTGTTTCCTTAAGCCAGTTTGCTTATTGACATCTAAATCTACAAGATAAACGAATAATGAGAATCCGATAACACCCACATTCCTAATTAAATATACACATAAACAAATAAAAATTTACACTTTAGAACTGTAAAAACTTTGATATTTAAACACATGAATTGAGGGAGTAGCAATTACTAGTAATCATGATGGTGGTTCCGGGCTTTAGGTAACTAGGAAGTGGATGATAGTAGAATAGCAATTTGAACATCACATGAAATTGTTCTCAGTATAAAAATTGAGCATAAATTATTCTTCTTTACAATAAAACAGCACGCACAATGTTTTATTGGTCTCTGCTTCATAAACAGCCATCACGAAAGTTCAATGGCAAAGGTCCAAATCTTTGTTATTCGAATAACTTTACGAACTTCGGAAAGAAATAGGAGGTGTAACTGATTTTTAACACCCAAAACATGGTATGAAATAAGTTGATGAGAAAAACTAAGCTTCTAAACAAGAAACCAACAGGGAACGTGCATGTATGAACAATTGTACGAACTCCAGCTGCGCTACTTCTACCTCAATTCATTCAGGCCTAAATACCCATGTCCATCAGGTCCTTAATGAGTTTCTGTTGCATCTTTTATTGCATTAGGAAATACACACCATTTGTACAAAAGTTACATCATCTATTTTATTTAGGAAAGAGTTTAATACACGTGGCATGTGTATGTAAATACAGTAGAAAATGCAAAAGGATTTTGAATAGAAAATTCAATCTGCCTAATATAACCCAAATGACCATATCGCGTGAAATTGATGGATTAAAACATGGAGCCCTACCTATTCTTTTGTGTCAATGAACATTGCCCAAAAAGGAAAGAAAATTTTTAGTAATCCCTATGAATCCTTCAAGATTGATAGTGAATGAATAATATTTTTCTTTAAGCTTCACAAACTAAACATATGCCTCTTGATTCTTTCAGGCACCAGATTTCACAGATGATCTATATAAATTTTAAATGCCATGCATGACTTTAGGTAGCTATTTTCGAAGAAAAGAAGCATCTAATTTACCAAGATTAGTTCGAGATTGTCTTTAACTTAAATGATTAAGCACAGAAATTGTTCCAAAGATGCGACTCTACAAAGGTTAAATCCTGCTAAGAAAACAATGAAAATGAAATGCCAATATTCTTGCTTTTTTCTTTTGTGTTCCTACACAAAGCAATGAAACAAAGTCTTGCTCTTTGCAAAGAGGGGGTTTAACTTTGAGCAACAATGTTTGGAAAATAAAAGAGTGAATTTTGGAATTACCTCTTCCATCAAAGGAGACTCCCTTGCCAATTGCGACGATGAGGAGGAATTGGGTAGAAGTTGACCAGTTGCATTACAGGCTTCAGCCTGCAATGCCAAATTTTGCTGGCTAGCCGACACTTTCCTGATTGGAATTTTTGAGTTTAGTTCTTCAATCCGTGATGTAAATTCATCCATTCGCTCATTCAGTGTGGAAATTTGTTCAGATAACTGAGTAACGATGCCCTGAAACAAATATCCTGGTAAGTGAAAAATGGCATAGTATATGACTAATAAACAAGCACAATAATAATTTAAAATAAAATGGTTTTTAAGTTTTAAATCTTTAAAATCACATACAAAAGTTCTGAAATGTCCATCATTCAAGTCACTCTTCGTTTGGTTTTATTTTTAAGGAATTATTCTCTACTTTTGGGAGTTTTAGTACGCCTGATCTTATACTTTGCATTAGTACAAGATAAGTAAAAATGAGTTAAAACAAACTGTCTATTTTACAAAGACATAAACAAACATTCATATTTTTTTTGGTTATTTCTGGAATAGCCAGAAAATGAAAACAAAGCTTGGTTTCCGCAAACTGTGATCTAAGCCACTAGTCCAGCATGATTATAACAGGATGGTCAATTTTGACATGATAGGTCATTAGGAGAGGAACACTCTAGGTTACCAAGAAAAAGAATCACAAAATAGAACCAAAACAAAAGACAAAAAGAAATTGCAAGCTTCAACACTGAGTTTCCTAAGGAAAACAATTATATCCTGAAGTATTTGTAAGTTGATAATTTTACACAGCATGAAACTTTCAACGTCAACTAATTAACCACAGAACATTATAACAGCTCAATCACCAAAATCCATGATAATCACCTGATTAGCAAGTGCAGCTGGTGAATCTGGGGTTCTTGCATCATACCTCCGATTGTTAACAGCAAGTTTTGTTAGCTTGGTAAGATTTTTGTCGCGCTGCGTTGAGTAAGATTGAGAGATCCCACTGCAGATAGTGAAAGAATCAACTATAATTCAGAAGATTAGTGAAACTCCTCAAAGGAATCAGGAAATTGGTAATGAGACCAGAAAACCAAAACTAGTTGCAGCAGTTGAAAACTGTCTACTTATTCAGAGGCTTATGCCCATAAGTAATGCATACCGATTCAGGAACTTCATTCTCCTATCTGCAGAGGCTCGGGATAAAGCTTCTTTAGGACTTGAGACCAAATCATCATCTATGCTGAGCTTTGTCTTCAAATCATCGGGCAGTGCCTGCAGATTTTGCGATGAGTCTAAACATAATAAAGTATGAAAAGATAAACAAATCTTGATTATTTCAAAGGTGTCGAACCATAACATCGTTTATGAGCTTCTCCAGTTGAATTTGTTCTATGTATGTGCGTGGAACGTAGGAACCATCCAATCCCAGCTCCTCAGCAACATATTTGACATATAAACGATCTCTTCCTTGTACCTGTGTACAAGGTTAGCTAAATCAAATAGCAATCAGATAATAATTTGCTCCAGTTGCAAGAATCAAAATCCAGAGCTAAAATAAAATTATCACAGAGAGTATCACTTCAGATATATAATAAGCGAACGAGTAAGGAGTATGTCCCAACATTACATCTAGGGGTAACACCGTAATTCCAAAATGCTTTGCACACATCCTAGGTGGATGGCTTTTTATTGCAATACACACAAAAATACTACAGTAGAAATCAATCTTAGGCAACCATAAACATAGGACAATCCTCAAACTATGTAAATCGTAAGTCTTTCACTTACTTTCTTTACATATGTTTTTCACACATTTATAGTCTGTCAAAATGCTTGCCTAACATCACTTGCATCTCAAAAGATTAAAATACAAAACAAAACACACGTTTGATTCTAGTCCACAAGTATGTGATGACTTTTGTACTATTCTTAACTCCACCTTGACAAAAGGATCACTTGCTTCTGTAAATTATATCAATTCAAATTTCATAACCAGCAGGTCAAATACACTGCAAGGAAATTAAAAACAGAATACTTCGTGATCCCAGCTTCACAATAATAATCAATCTAAGCAATATATTAGATGCTACTCAGAGCAAACAGTAGGTTGATATCATACCTGGACGTACTTGCGATTAAGTTGCTCCAACCAATCCGTTTTCACACAAATTTTATCATTCGAGAAGACATGACTACTTCGTTTCAGGATGGATGCAATTGTATAGCCTAGTGCCATTAGTCCACCAAGAAGACGCACACTGACTTCAAAGGTAATTCTTGGTGATATTATGAAGGGGCTATCAGTGACCCATTCCTGAAAGTCATTAGTTCTCTGCTCAATACCAAATTAACAATAAAATCATAATAAAAGGCTTAAGGAGGCCCCAAAATATCATACACATTGTTGGAATTTTGGTAAGTAATGCGTTGGACGCAAAGGTACGATGCTTTTCTTTAATCAAATAGCAAAGTTACTTGGCTTTGATTAAGGAAAACATATAATAGTGAAGCTTAAGTGGCCAACCAACCTCAAACATGAGATTGTACTTCCCGTCCCTGTTCCTCATCCTCAAATATGATTGGCATGCTTCAGGATCTTCTCCAGGTGGGAGAAGATAAATGTCATAAGTTTCCTCTGTAGTTTCTCTATAATCTTCGGAAAGGACAGCCTTAATTTGATCCACAGTCACTGGCCTTGTTGACTAATGCAAAAGGGTCAAATGTGAGGTGCGCAATACTTTTTAGTGTTATTGTATGCAGAAGCAGAAGATGCACCTTTAATATATATGTGGGATTCTGAAATCCGGAGAATGGATTAAATTTGTTGATGATTTTTATATGTGCTGTTTGCAGATCTGGCTCTATAAAAGCCTTGTACATGGGATAAACCTGTATGCAAGGATGTACATTAGCTATTGTAATTCATCTCGGTAAGATCTGTATTGGCAATTTTAGATACATATGCAAGGGAGAAACTACGAGAACAGAGGTCCACCGTCTCCGAAATCTGATGAATTATCTCTTCAGGCTCTTGTCCAGCACGTTGAATATCTCTGAGAACACGTTTTACAAGGTCAAAGTGCACTCCACCAGTAACAGAAACACGGAGGTCCAGCAAAGGCCGTAGTTTCCCACTCAAGGCATATATTCCTTCAATAATAACAATGCGCGAGCTGGGAACTTCCAGAGTCCTTAACATGAGAAGTTAATAATAGTAACTGGTTGAGTTGCAACAAACTGAATGAATTTAAGAAACATACAATAATAGCTAGAGAGAGAACTATATAGCATCACAAGTGCACAAGAGCCTCTATATAGAAATGGAGGGGAAAAAATAGCAGGCCAGACATGCAAACAATGCCGGGTAGTAGAAGATAATCAGATTCAGAAGCTGTACATCTCGTTTTTCATCTACTATATAAGATTTTTGGTGGTTCGAAAACATTTTGAAGATGGGATTTGCAGTTAAATAAGAAGGGAGAGGACAAGGAAAAAAGATCCATCAAATGGTTGAGATTGAATCAATCGGAGGTAGATTGCAAGAGAGCAGATTATGATAATCTGGAAACATTGGAATGTCGCAGACGTGCTAGTTAAAGTATAGAATTGATTATAAACCTACAAGAACAGAGAAAAAGATGTGATCTTTTCTGGATTAACTTTAACGGATCATCTTAATTGAGCACAATGGAAAATGAGGATCCCTATTGCAAACCCTGTTAAGAATAGATAAACTTTTGTGGTTTAAACAATACATTCCTCTACTCCATCTTTAACACTGTCAAATCATAATTTATATCAAAGTAAAATACTCCAGCATTTAATGGATAACGATCTTGAAGATAAGACTTAGGTTGCTGTTGAGAACAAAGTTATTGCAGCAAAGGTTAAGCCTGTTGCTACATGCTGAAGTCATGGATATTGTTAACATTTCAAAATTTCACAACATTTTCAACAGGGTATTCCAAGACCATTGTATTCTACATCACCCTTCTGAATCTTTAAAAGATCCATACTTTTACTTGGATAATCTTTATTGGCTTCTAGAGCAACTCACATCACTGATATTACAGCCGCTACTGCATCAGAGGTTTTACCCCTAATAGATGACCGAGAACAAGAATAACATTTATGTTTCAAAAGGTAAAGATCTTTTGCAGGTTCCAAACGTTTTGAAGTTCAATAATCCATATATGCCATCAATAAGACGCTTGTTGCTAGTGCTAGTGTGCTACTCCCAGTGTAGACAAAATTAAATTTTATACCCAATTGAACAGTGACAAGTGTAAAATGTTATATTAATTATCAAATTGTTGGAATTTATCAAATTTAATTCCTAATATAAGTAGTTAATTAATTGGTACTCTCATATATATTTCATCGTCAAATCAATCAAGTGCCAACAACTATCAAATTGAGGTGTTCCGACCAATCAAATCATGGTTTAAAGCCAAGTAATGAAACCAAGTTGCACAACGTGGAGTCATGTGCCAATCAAATATGACAAATATTAAGAGTTTATCTCTTTAGAAACTTATAAAGGAATAATCAAAAGTTTTCGAATAGACTATAACTCATCCTCTTCAAATACGTGTACAAAGGGGTCCTTGGAATTTATTGGACACATAACACGCATGGAAGAGTAAAGCTAATTGAAGGTATTTAAGGGACTTTCTTTACGAAATCTATCAAATTCGAGAATATTACAGACATTCAAGTGGGAAACCAAATCGTGTTCGTCAAAGGCGAAAGACAAGTTATGGCATTTTTTGGAATTACGGTGTTAAGGCCTAGATTTACATTATAAATATTCAAATTAAATCTTGAAGGATATTCAACTGATGATTTTATATTCAAGTCCTCAAATCCATATTCAAGATTATAATGCTTAATTAGAAATTATGCGGTGAATCCCTTGAAATAATTTTATGAAAACTGAAATTCAAGTCCGAAGGAGATCCATGTGCAGATTTCACCACTAAAATTATCAAATTTAAGATAAAGTCTGAGGATATAATAGATATAATAGAGATTGTACTCATTTCGTTTATTTTGATAAAGCATTTTGGATTTTTCACAATTTTGTTTTGTTCTGATTTTCGAAAATGAAAAAATTTATGTTTACAGGAAGAGAAATTCTATGGCCGGTCCTATTAGTATACCTAGAAAAGAAAGGATGAATCATCCATAAAGAAATAACAGGACATATGCAAATTAGCCATCAGTGGTAAGTACTTAACCTGTAGCCTATGCGGGAGCTAGACTTAAAATCATATATAGGAATCTGGACAGGGCTTCCAGCTTTCAGACCACGGATATTCTCAAGCAGAGTGTCATAGTCCGTCAAGCGTGGATCTGTTCAGAAAGGTATGAAGCATTATAATCATATAGAGGACTTTGACATTGGATAATCTACCTGTAATTACAGCTTAATAGTTCTACAGGAGTAGTCAAAGAACAGCAAATTTGAGTAAGAACTGGAAAGTACATCACATATGATTAGTTTACCACATGATCACAACATAATCCACACAATTACTGGTTTCAGCAGAAGCAAAGTAATCGCACAATCTGCCCCTGGGGTTATCATGTCAAACCAAATCCCACATTTTTTATGCATAATGACATTTAAACCAAATTTTAACTGTCATGGCAAATGAAAGCAATGGCATTTGTTAAAGAACAAGAAAGAAAGGAAGGAAGGAAGGAGAAGATTACAACTCCGGTTTGTGTCTGGGTTATCTCCAAGCAACACAGCCACCAATCTTAACATAGGTTTCAAGTAAAAGCTACTTTTTATTTATGTATCAAAAAGTAATGACAAAGAGAAAGGTTAAGGATGCCCCTCAATATGGATAAACCCCTTTGTCGTAGTAAGTATGTGTTGTATTAAATAATAATCAGGGTATTAAATGTATCAAGGTGTTTTAAGGAGTCATTCCAGTCATTATCATCTGAGGTGAAAAAGAGTGATCGTTGTCCCAACCGTTCCATACCCAGCCTGTATGCACCATAACACTACTCAAGAGATAATCAGGACGAGTACAGGCTAATAACTTTATTTATCAAGATAACCCCAAAAGTAACAAATTATCAGCTTCATGGAGAGCGAACAGGTAATGTCTTTGGATATTCAATTGCTTAAGCATTCTCAGCACTGTTTAACCCTGTGCCGATGTTACTCCTGTTGCATAAGGTAAATCCATAAAACCACAATAACAACCAACCAACATACATACTTGGTCTCTTCCCAGCCAAAAAAGCTTTGAAAGTACAACTGAATGGTACAAAAAACATGCTTCGGAAAGGCTCTCTCTCTGGCCCTATGCAAGTTAATTGGGATAAAAACAAGCTTCAAGAAAGACAGTAGTTTAAATGATAAGATGCTGCTCATTTGATTTGTCAAAAGCTTCTTATGACTTTCAATAACAAAAGTACAAAAAGAAATAATATATTGATGATTTTTGTGTCAGTAAGAACCAGAATTTCGAATTTGAAAAAGAGTCAGAAGAAATGGTTCAATCCTCTTATCTTGATTTCTCGAACCGAGAGATCCATGAATCGGGATATTCAAGCTATAATTCGTCCCATGGACTCATAACTTTGTTCAAAACTTAATGGGACAGATTGAGATGCAAGTCAATTAAATAAAGTACATATATCTAAAATACGGATAAATGTTTGAGTTCCAAATGAAGTAAGAAAATATCTGGATGTAACACTATTAATTTTATGGCTCCTAGACACAACTTAATCTTTTATATTATTGCAGGGAACAGCCTGGAAATGACCAAATCGTTCAGAAAATTACTTTTCGCATAAATCCTAACTAAACTCCTTACAATCCAGCGACCTATATAATACTATAGTTTAACAAGCACATGTGGAAGTCACTTCTAAGAAGATGTCAGTCAATGCGTTATTGTTAACCTTTCCACGCATACATATCTAATACTTTTGCCAGGGAAAATTCTATGGTTCACTTGTTATCAGATACTCTGTACTTGATTTCAAATGTTACGAAGAGATAATAATAGATGGCTTTAAGGATCCCTGTCTTTGTAGTTAACATCAAATCTTTCAGAGTATTTGATTGCTCAGATCCCACCATTTGTGTTGCTAGGTTAGGAGAGAAATGGTTAATTATTGTATTGCGAAGATCATGAATTAATTATTTTCTACGAGTTGTCTTTTATTTCAGAGCATCCTACAAGTGGATATCATTACTAACTATAGCACGGCGCATCCTGTTCAGAGCCATCCATTTTTCATTGATTGTATAAGTGCTTGCATATATGAGTAACCAACTTGATACGCTTTTTGAGATTTTTTGTTTTTCAGGATGCCATATCCTTAAGTTTGTAATTTATCACACTGTTCTATCTACGCACTCAATACATATCTAAACCACAATACAGGGGAATGATTACATGATGCATAACATTGCGGTGACAAATCAAAAATTCTCTTAGCTCTAAAATTAAGCCATCTTAAGTATAAAATAAGTATTACAATGCATATTTAGTTAATATCAGATGAAAACTGACATAGAGGTGAAGAAGCCTCTAGCACTTGAGAATGCAATCCGTTTATTGAGCAAACTTCATATGATATATTAAAGGTTATTACACTTAGACCTCCTTTAAAATAGGGTACTTACAATTTAGCCATGAAAATGGACCTAGATTTATCCTGAAAATGTTTCGTCATACTCCACCATTAGGTTTCCAGACAAAAACTACAGATAGTCAAAAATTAAAAGGAACTTTCAATTTTGTCTCATTCTATATTTTACAAAATAAAATACCTTTAGGTAATATTTTGAAACTTATAAGGGTATAAATGCAATGTATATATAGTTAACAGAAATACTGTATGCTATTTTTATCTTATAAGACACATTTTCAAATTAAAAATATTCCATATACATTTATTACCATTTTCAAATGTTACACATAACACGCTCCTATGTGTAAGAATACCATCAACGTACACACCCCTCTTAGAACAACATAATGTAGACAAAACACCCATTAGTTACATAGGCAAATTCACATTATAATTATTTAAATATACAGTACAAGCATCACAAACTTTAATTGTATACAAATTACAAAAGTAAACATAATGAAAGCAATAAAACGTGGATAATGTACGTTCTATCTAAGCCATCTTATAAGTCTACAGATTTTCCTAATTACATCCTCAAGGGAATTGTCTTAAAACATTAGAAAAAAGAAAACCATAAAGACACCCCTTCAACACTAGACACAACAAATTCATCCACCTAAAATATAACATCACAACTTATTATTTAATTAATCCTTTAAGTCAAGGGGGAATGAATTTCACCAATTCTGCTCATAGATATTTTTTAAAGTTTAGGTCTAATTTTCAAAATTCTAGGGGATGAAGTGTAATTATACTATTTTGGAGGTAGTCTAAGAATAAATAATCCAATACATTTGATATTGATTTTGATGTAAAAGTGACTGGGATTTCGGGAAGGACACAAGTGCCTAAACAATACAATAGAGATATGTTGTAGATGAACAAAGAAGAACAAGAGTACCTCAAATTAGAATTTTGGTAAAGGAATTTAGTTCAAGACGAACCAATAGATTAACAAAGATGCTATAAAAGTCTAAACATCAGCTTGCAATCACAAGATGTAAACACATTACCATCAAAGTTGCCATCAATAATACGGGTAGCGTCATTGTAGTTATCCATATTTATAATAGCAACACTAGGCATAAAGTTGAGTATCTTCTCTGTAAACACCGTCTTTCCAGCCCCAGAGGGGCCTGCTACCCCCACTAACACCATTCCTTCATTCTTCTGAGCCAACAACTGGCATGCACGAACAACCACAAAAAAACCCTTCTCAAATGACAAAGGATCTTGGATTGGAGCAATCTCATAACGATCAGAATCCTTTCTCTTAACTAATTGAACTTGATCTCTCAATAGACCAGACCGTCTCCTTGGTGATTCAATTTCAGCATTAGGAACAGTATCCTGAGCCATCCTGAAGCAGACAAACTTCTGAATGCAGTGAAGTGGACTGCAGCGGGTACTTTTTATAAATTAGAGAAAGAGAAATAAAACATCATACTTTTGGAGGCAATATCTAGTTGGATAAAAAAGATTAAGCAGCTTTTCCTATAATTTCATTATCACTTCACTTTTTATTTTGTGTGGATGAATTACATTTAGTAAGGTTTCTGTATGAAAGCAAGACAAGCTGTAAGCCTGTACATCAAGTAAATTGATGATCCAATATCTAACTCAAATGCAAAGTCAAGTTAAAAACATTGGATTTCTAGGAATTAACTATACCCTACTATGAAGCACTAATGTGGAGTTGTTCACAAACAAAAATGACATCCCATTCTTGACATTTCAAAGTGTGCCATTTGTAGGTCAACCGTCAATCAACTTTGAAAAATCTCAACAATAGGCACCTTTTAAAGAAGCACATATCTCAATATAAAAGGAAAAGATCTTGTTTTCAGTTCAAGTTTGTCAAAGTTATCATGTCCAAGGTCAATGGAAAATCATAGAAGTGAGCAGGAAGGAAGATATACTAACATCCGAACAGAAGAAGAACAAACACTACATAGAATTGAGTGTTTAGAGAACAAACTTGTTGGAAAGGAAATTATATCATAGTGGGCATGAAAATCTTCTGAACAGATAGTGTATTGAAAGCTAGTCAACCAGAATATTTAATGGAGAAGCAAGAAGTAAGCATAAGAAATTATATACAAGACCAAAAGCAAAGTTTAGCATCACCAGATCCACAATAGTTAGAAATGGCTTCATTTCGTAGAAGATACATAGGAGAATTATGGTAGACGATTCATGATCTGAGATAGGCCAAGAATGGAGCAGAAGAAAATTAAAAAATTAAATAAGTGCGTATAATTATGGTAAACAAGTTCCAAGGCACTTATTTCTCCATGCTTTGAACTTATCTCTTAACATAAGATACTATTGTTTATAACTTAAATCCTACACTAAAGGCCGACTGGATATTTTAATCTTTTGCAGTCTATATGGCTTTGTTTTGTTTTATTTTTGGGACAAACCATTGCTTTATTGAGTTTTCACTTTAACGTATTTTATATGTTTTTTTTATAACAAAAAGAGAAAATTGAATGAGCTTAAGGACAACTTTCACAATTTTCATTTTAAAATAATTATGACAAATATAATGTTTTGGAGAAAAAAAAAGCATAGTTCAGAAGACCATGTTTTTAAAAATTTAAAAAAAAAAAATTATATGCAAGACTACGGTTCTCATATATATTTCATTAAGAGTATGTGTGGTTGGAGCGAAAAGCGGGAGTATAAGAGAAGTGGAAGTAAAAAGAACATGTAAGAGATAGTTTGATGTTTGGTTAGGAGGAAGAGATGGAGGGAAAGTAAAACTCCTTGTATATGAAACCCCTTTGGACTGTTTCACTAAAAAGTGAAAGTATAAGGCCAAAAAGACCAAAAAGTATATACTTCATTTTTATTTACTCTATTGCCCATATATTTATATATATAATTTTCCTACAACTCTTTTCTCCTTCCCACTGATACTACCATACATAGTCATCAGAAGAAAAATAAAATGCTAAATTATTATTGCATCGAAGTCAACGATGAATATTTTTATTAATAAAAAATATTTTTGTTCTTGTTTGATAAAAGTTTTATTAATATGTTTTTAAAATTTTTTATATACTAAAATTATAATAATATTAATTTATTTATTTTCTAATACAAAATGAAGATAAGGGTTATTCAGTAAATTACAAAAAATAGTCTTTTCTTCTCAATCTATTTTCCTTATACCAAATAAGTGGAAGCATTTGAAATTTATTCCCTTTCCAATCATACCAAACAATTTGAAGAAAAACTATTAATCTTTCCCTCCCTCTCCCCCTTTCACTTCCCTTTTGCTCTCACTTAAACCAAACGAAACCTAAATGAATAGAAGTCCCGATAAAACCAGGCTACTTATATATATGTATGTTTCTTTAAATAATAAAAAGAACGAAAAGATTATTGTCAAATCCGATGATATTATGGAAAGAATAAAAAATCATAAACTTAGAAGCACGGTTCTAAAGCACGCTTCAAATTTCATTAAAAATAAACAATTATTTAAAAAGTATTTAAAAAACGATAATTTACCGAAGCATGGATCAAATCCACGCTTCTAACTAATTAAATTCTTTTGAGAAAAAAAAAACTTATAATGAGAATTACATAGTAATGCTTCTCATTAAAGACAAGGCAAGATTTTTTTTATCTTCGTCTGTCTTCATCATAGGTTTAGGCATGTCTTGTATTTTTTTGAAAAGACCCACTCAAACACTTAAACTTTGTTTGTTTTTCTCTTTTTTTTTCTAGGTCATCCTACGCAAGTGCTTGGACATGTCCTGCCAAGACACAAGACACACTAAATGTTCATATGGAAAAGGCGATAATATTTGACACAGTTAACATGGCTTGACATTACGCTTATTTTTTTACATACATGAGTATTAAATATACGCATTTATTAAACATTCTCATTATAGAAGCAGATTAAGCTAAATAACTCAGTATATGTATTTATGTATCTACAAAAATATTCATTTATACATTACAACCATACACATCCTAAATCCTATGTCCCCTGCATAGAAACGAGCATCAAAAGAGCTTATACACTGACATAAAGATATAAATGTTAAAGCCAAATGTGTAAATATATAAACAGATCGAAATAGTTGTAAGCCACATAAAAAATAAATATAAAGAAAGGGAACAACTCTTTGCAAAAATTTCCACAACGGGTACCTAAAAAACAAAAAAGAAAAAATGACTAGAAACAATAATGGAATTCAATAACCCTCAAAATAATGAAATAATTCAATATCAACGAGCAAAAAGACATACCAGACACAAAAGAAAATAACACCCACCCACCCCAAAGAAAAAGGGAAAAATCAACTTTTTCTATTAATTCTACGGAAGAGCAAGAGGAAAAACAAGGATAACAAGTGCTTTTGCAAGACTGAAGCAAAAATCAGGGAATTAATCCACTGACCTTAAGAGCTGACCGCCAGTCCAGTTCTGATCACACTACTGCTGAGAACACGTGGGAGGTAAAGAATGCGATTCAGCACAACCCGCAGCCTAAAGAATCGGCAGGAGTCTTCAGAAATGCTTGCTGGTGGAATTCCTTTTGTCCGAGTGCGGAAGCGCTTCATTTCTATGTTTTTCTTTTTTTATATATAGCAACAACTCTTTTCTTTGTTTTGAGTTGGGAAAGCTTCAACTTTTTTGTCCCAAATGTTGGGATTTTATATGTTTGGTATTACCTATCTATACTTTATTAAGTAAACTACGGCTAACTTTTCTAATATTTGATATAATTATTAATATTATCTTATTATTTGAGAATTATAAAAATTTATATAATTTTAACTATCATTCATAAATAATTAATTTATTAGTGTTTGTTAGTTTTTTTCTAATATTTTTTGATAAATCGATTAAAATATCTTTGAGATATATAATTTTATTATTTTTAAAAACTTTATCAAAACTTTTTTATAAAGAAAGCGGACAATATTTTTACAATTTTTCAAATATTTTTCATCCACCTCATTCGATTTTTTTTTTTTGTAATTTCTTCTAAGAAAGATAAAAATAAAATAAGGGCAAAAATAATAGTTTCAGACATTCATACAAAGATTACGTAATGTTATCAAACATCGAGAGGTGTTGATAATTTTTCAAACAATGAACGAGTATTCGTAATTATGTTCAATTTTATATTAACTTGTTGTAAATTTATCGTACTGTATTAGTAAGTGAGAGCATCCTTTAGTGTCTCACCTTTTTTGTTCGACTATTTTCTAATATTATTTCATCATTTTTTTTTTAAATTTTCTCCGTCTTTTCATAACCACAAAGTTTTGGCACTCTCAACTTTTGCTAACTTTAACTTTTTATAACTTCATTATTATTTTTATTTTTAATATTTTTAATTTCTTCTAATATATTAAAATACAATTTTAAAATCAAAATTAAAATTCTAAAATGTTTATTTAATTATTTACATTCAATTTAGTGTATTTTGGTGCCTCGCATTTTTTATCTCATATTTTATATTTCTTTAATATTTAATTTAAATTTTATTTATATATCTAACTTTCAACTTTCTACTATTTATTATAATTATTTATTTATATTCATGCATTTATCTTTCTTTTAATATTATATTACTATCTGTTTTTAGTCGTGGCTCCATTATAAATTGAATATTAACTTTTTATTTTATAGATACTTTATTAATTATAAAATATTTTTTACAAATATTTTATTTTAAAATTATATTAAAAAATTACGCATACACGTCAAAGATACAACTTACTAATATTATATTATACTTTTAAAAAGATTAAATACTATAGGCTTATAAAAATAAGTGTAAATTTTAGTTTGGTTTTTGAATTTTACCACCAATAAAAACGCTGGTATCTAATTTATACTTTTTTATTTATATTAAAAAGATCAATTGGGTAGAAAGGTGATATTAATTATGAAATTCAAGTAGCAATTGAGTCATTTATAATTACTCAAATACTAAAGTGTGTGATCAATGATAAAACTTGCATTGCAATATAAATTTTACTACTAAAAATAATTATATGTAAAAAACTCTCTTAATAAAAGAAAAAAAAAAGTAATATGACTACTATTTTATCTATAACGAAAAGTCAATCCACACTCACAAACAGCTATTAATGACACCGCCGCATCAATTTTTATAAAGTAAAAAGTACCCTTCATGATAAAATAACTAACTCATTCAACTTTTCAAAATTTGTATTAATCGATAAATTATTTATTTCATTCTTTCTTTTTATTAATGTTATATATTTCTCTTATTTATAATATAGTTTAAAGCGTGAAAGATTATTTATTATATACACATAGGAACGACGTGCCACTATGCCTAGTAAGAAAAAAAAAAGACAATGTGATTTCATTAAAGGTATTGAGCTTTTTCTTCAAAAGTTCTTGAAGTCTAACGTTTATTTTTTTAAAAAAAAAATTAGTTGTTGCCGTACACAATTCGCCCGAGCATATAAAAAAGAATTGTAGTGTGAAAAAAAAAGAAAAAAATATTGTGAAAAGAAATACTCGCGGTATGAAGAAATGAGAAAAAAAGTTCATGAAAAGAAAGAAATATGGAGTGAAAGGGAGGAAAAAAAAACCAAAGTTTATGAGAAAAATAATTATGTATGCATAAAGTGAAAAAGAAACGTAGAGCAGTGAGTTGAGAGAAAAAAAAATTAAAATTATGAAATAATTATTCAGAAAAAAAAAATTTAAAGTAAAAAAAATAAATTAAAGGGTAAAACTAATATAGTAGCCTTGGTTGCACATTTTTGTCTCTAAATCAATTTAAGAAACTAATATGCAGATTAAGAATAAAAGGTAAAAAGATCAAATTTCAGGGCACTTACTTTTTGTCTAATACGATTAATATGTCAAGTTTTATTTGGAATAAATCACCATCAGCAAACCTAATTAAATGATATAAACCCGTCATTTGCAATTAATGAGAAGGATGATTCCTGACATCAATTTTAATAACTTTGTGCGAAAATCAGCAATTGATTAGAAGAATTTTGTCGATTCGCTTGGACTTGAAGGAGGTTTGCAATGTTACGACCCAAAGACCGCAATTTGTTCCCGCCTCCGTACTATGGCAAGTGATTCTTCGATTGTTTTATATATAATATTTGGTGGGTTTTTTCGAATGTATTTTATAGTGCTTTTTTGGGCATGGTCTTTTGAATATTATAAGAGTAGTTTTCTCTTGAGAGTTGTTTTTATAATATTTGTTTGTGATGTTGCATAGTTGTGTACAAATGGGAAGTATAATGTTTTATGTGTTGGTTGCAAATGTGGGTTCTGCAATATTATTTGTTGCTTCTTTCTTATATATTATTTTATGAGTTGGCTTTTGTTCAAAGTTTTTATTTCTATAAATGTTTATTTTTCCATATGAACTTGATCCTGCTGTCACTGTTAGAATTCACTAGGGACGTGAATTTGTTTATCAGCCATTTGCAGCATATATAGGGAGGACCAGAAATTAGAATTGATGATATAGAAACTAACTTGGTGGATGTAAGGGTAAGGGGTGTGGAGGTTGATTTGGTTGAGGGAAGTGAGGATTCTAACAGTGACTATAATGTTGATGTGAATGATGAACATATTGATAGGGAGGATGATGGATTGTTCATGGAAAGCATTAATCCAGATGTGAGTGGAGGGGCCATAAAGTGATATGGTGAGGTAGACTTGGCAGAGAGTGAAGATGATTTAACACAAGTATATAGGTGAAGACCCTTGTCCAAGGATGTTAAAAACAAGATCTCAGACAAGAATGGTTTCAAAACTGCCACCAAGAAGACTTGCACCAGCTGCAATTTTTGTGCCAACCCCAGATCTACCACACTACCTCCATTTGCACTACCAAGGACAACACCACCTCAGTCACTGTCACCACCTCCATTGGTGCCACCAAGGACAACGCAACCTCAATTACTGCCACCTTTACCACCTTCTACACCAACATCTCAAGCACCAGCACCTCAGAAAGGTGTTAACATAAGGGCATCACCACACTTCTCCCGCAGAGTGTGTTTACAACCCAAGATCAACAAGGACCAAATTGAAAATTCATCTTCTTTCATCATGAAAGATGGCAAGAAATATGCCACTTTGTAAAATCACACCCATGTCTGCCATGCTTTGTTTTCTACAAAAGAATAAAACTATGAAAATGAAAATTTATGGATGTGACAATGTATAATCACAATATAACATACCTTGTAGTCTTCACATAAGTAGAATATCTGTCCTGGATTATCATCGGTCCATGAACACTTCAATTGAGCTTGCTTCCCACATTTGTAGTTGACTCGACTTGACCCACAACTTCTCTCACTCATCCTTTTGGTTTCTTTAGCTTGAATTAGAAGTCCGAGGTACCTGTTTTATTCAAGAAGACAACAATCGCGTCCAATTTTCCCTTGTTCTTTCAAAGAAGAAAGTGAAGGAGTTAGGGTTTGATTTGGGGAAGATTCCTTCCCGTTGTTAGTTTAAAAACCATAAAAATTATGGCTCGCGTGGCATTCCAGTTGTTGTATGTGTTACCTAACGTGGCACTCCAATCAAACGGATTGGCCGAAAAAATTTAACGGGGGACCAAAATTATAATTACAAGACTAAATCTACCAAAAAAGGACCAAATCTGTGAAGTGCAAAACTAAAATTGCGAAAGAAAAAAAAGGGATTAAATATGTAAACCAAGAAAGTTACAAGACGAAAAGCCTAATGGCCTAAAATTATAGGACTAAAAATGCAATTTTGCCTTTAAAAAATTATATTTAAATATAAAAATATATTATAATTAGAGTTTTGAAATTATTTGGGAAAGACAAGGGTAGTTTGGTCTTTGCAGTAGCGAAAATGCTTACCCATCTACATTTCTCGACCTTGAGGCACACTTCTAGAGGGGAGGAGGTTATTTGCTCCTTCATAAAAAAAATATATGGGGGGTAAAATGGTATTTTTTATTTTCACAGAGGCTTATTTGGATTTTGGATATTACAAGATGGTAATATGAAATTTTTCCTAAAAATATGTACAGACTGAGAAAGCAACAAGCCCGAGGCCGAGTCAACAACCAAGCGTAAGAGTAGAGAGTGAAATAAAGCATACCCCCAAAAAGGAGGATGTGCAGAAGGATAGAGACATATGTCTTTGATAAGATTTATACATTATACTTCGCTAAAGCTCCAAGAAACAAAATTTTGTCAGTAGCTGAGCAACAAGGATAGTTTAGTGGCCTTGAAGATTAAAGACAACCTGAGTGGCTGAGGTCCTATAAGGACTGATATCATCTAAAAAACGAGACAAAGAAGTTAATCCAAAGGAGTATGTCAATACTCAATCCCAACACCACGAGAAAGAGCATATGCCTTCAAGGCATGAGAGAACTCGAAATATGGAGAGAGTTCGGGGAGACAAAACAAGGAAAAAGAGAACCTTCAAATGGTAGGAATAATCAATATCATTTTCAGAGGACTCGCAAGAGACGATTCTACTCGAGCACAAAAAGCCCTCATTCCAGCTGCATCTTTCTCTTCAGGAGTCAATGTTTTTCATGAGATTGCTTCTCCCACACCTGGAGAGACTAACGAGGATACTGTCTTTAGTCTAAAAGATTTTGAGGGCAACATCACCCCCACACAATGATGCTTTGGTAATCTCAACCACAATAACGAACTTTTGGGCCAAGAAGGTATCGATAGACCACAATAGTGCAACCTACATCCTTTTCTTCAAGGCACTTGTATAATTGAGGATCGTAGCGTTAGAAATGTTCCACAGATCAAGTATATTATTTAAACAATTAAATAATATGATTGATCAGATATGACAATCATTTAATATAAGGATAAGGAGTATTAATGCTTTGCTAGAAGCTACTTAATATTGTTGGATTTAGTCTCTAGCTTAGTGTTAATTAAATCCTATTGGGTCATATTTTATCAAAAATGAGTAGTGTTATCCAACCTACTATATTGGTGAAGATCCTAGCAGATCCCCATAGCCAATTGCTCGTGGATACTAGCAGATCGAGGAGCTCCACTTGCTGCCCGTGTATCTGAAATATTACACGGGGAATCACGCTTCAAGGTTAATATTTCTACTTAACTTTTATCATGGTACATTGTATGTTTACTAACTGGATCTTCGGAAGATTATAATTTTCTGTCCTATAATAATTATAGGTCCAAAATCCTAATAGTGGCATCAGAGCACGTTTTAATAATATACTTTGATCATGATTAAAAAGTTGACGTAAATTTGTAATTGTATATATGAATTTGTTAATTTTAACATGAATTATTAATTTTGCATGAACAATAAATTGGATCTTTGAAATAAAATTAAGAACTTTATAGAGGACATTATTGGATTCAGATGTAAAAGTTACACATTTCATGTTTGTTTTAAAGTGTTCAACATACATGAAATTGATTTAAATTTATAAAGTTATGAATTGTTATTGTTTAGATAATTTAATAGGATCTATATGGAAAAAATATTATTTTAATCCGCTAAGTATGCCTAATTTTAATTTTAGTCCGATAACTATGTCCATTTTTATTTAGGTTCAGTAACTTATGAAATTGCTTACTTTTAGTCCTTTGTAGATTTTCGGATAATTTTACCCTTATGCAACTTTTGAAAGGCAGTTTTAGTCCATATGCACTCGTAGGGGTAAAATTGTTCGAAAATCTGCTAGATGACTAAAAGTAAGCAATTTCGTAAGTTACTAGACCTAAACAAAAATGGACATAGTTATGGGATTAAAATTAAAATTAGCCATACTTAGCGGACTAAAATAATACTTTTCCCGGATCTATATTAATTTTCTTAACAATAAGATTAGTTAAAATTGGATTCCGTAAATTTTATAATGGGCAAAATTTATAATTTTAATTTTGATTTTTCGGTTAGTATAATTGTTATTACTCATTGATTATTATTAATAAAATTACAATTGTGCATTAAAAGTTATTTCATTATTTTGTTTATTATGATTAACCAAATCTAATTAATTTAGAATACTTGTCAAATTGTTCTTAAGTTTCCAGCTTAATTAGATTAATTTTGGGTTATTATCAAGCCTAATTTAATTAATTAATCATATAAATAAATTAAGTCCAATCCAAATTAATCATATAAATTTATAGATGGATATGGGTAAAACCCTAAATTATCGGCAAAAGGATAATTTTGCCCCCAAAAGGGCATAAAATTACAAGTTTACCAGCAGGATCCGCGCCTTTTTTAACCGGGTAGGGTCGCGACCCGAACCGAGGACCCGAAACACGTGGTAGATGCGCATTAGATCAACTAGACCCCCAGTTCCACTCTATAAATACCCCTAGTCAGTGCATTAATGGTACATCGTCTTCACCATATTTTACTTTCAGATCGATTCAGCTCGCTAACTCGTTAAGCGATCTACTTTTACGACCTCAAAATCAAACACTGACTTAAGCATTGGAGCGTCTTAGTTGGGAGCCACCCCAGCAAGCCTAAAGATCCGCTTCTTTTCTCATGACACCAATCACTAGTTTGGGAGAGGTAGCGACCTCGAACCGCTTGGAAGACCAGCTCCTCAACCAAGGAGATCGCGTGGATTTCGACCTGAATCATAGATATTCTTGCAAGTAGCTGCACAATTATTGTAAAATGGAGAAAATTAACAATGTTGTTGGGCAAATCAATTGTCGGGATGCCCATATAACAAAATTTTCTTATGTAGGACCAAAATGCTTTTGTGTATGTCTCTTATCGGCGTTGGTTGTCGGGGTTTTGTTTGTTTGTCGAAAATAGGATAAATCTTGCACCTAAAATATTCAATAGTATAAATTGGTTTTTTCTCCAATTAAAGTGCATCAATATCAAAAAAACCTACAGGTTTGTTAGAAACAGAAATAAAACATGTTATTGGAGTGCTTCAGTGTATAATATATTTATAAATCTTAGAGATAAAATGTTAAATAATTGATAATTTAGGTTTATGTCAAAATTAATAATGATTTGTGGCACGGAATTAATAATGTATTTTGCTGGAGTTTTGAATTTGTTTGATGTACACCAAATGGGTACATTATATTTGTGCATCGCACCACTTGAATTCATTTAATTTATTAATTAATAAGACTTCTCATGACGCATGATGTTAATTCTATTTCTATTTTTTTCTTTTTTAAATTCTGATATAAAAATATTTATTGTCGTGCTCCTCACGAGCACCATTTGTGCGAACTCTATTTTTTTTTATTTAGATTTAATTTAATTGAGCACTTTTGAAGTACAAAACAAAAATGGTTTCTTTTCAGTGGCACGCGCACTATTCCTAATGTTGTGTGTAAATTTTCCATTGTTGGTTGAATTTTGCTATTGGGCTTGCTTCTCACTCGCGCAACTTCTAGTATATTTATAACTTGTTTGGGTTCAATGTACCAATGTTGGACTTTTTAAGTGCGGTTAAAGAGGCCCAAGTGATTCAAAATGAATAAAGAGATCGAGAGAGTTCAAAGGGAAGCGAGACCCGAAAAACCTTAAAGGGGTGAGGATCTCAATTCGAGTAAAAATTTAAACAAGGAGTGGCCGCAGAAGTCAAGTTGAAAATATCCCCAAGAAGTTAGGCACAAAACCCTGAGGGAGTCAAGCACAGGATGCCATTAGAGAATTCAGGTGGCGAATCCAAGTCACCCAGAAATCCGCTGGCACGGATAAGTTCCAAACACCAAAAATCATTACACATAACAGTAGAAAGAGGTGAGTTAGAAATGTCCTTATCCCTTCCGCGATAGAGGAATGCCCCCAACCGAATCCCGAATGGTGAAGATCCTGTCACCTCACCTAAAGGCTGATAATAAATTTTAACACCAAAATTAGGACCCCTGGCAATGAAAGAGGACAAATTGAAAGGTTAGCGTATCCCAAAATCAACCACCTCCCTGAAGGTCAAGGAGCCCTCTGGCAAGGCGGCTTCCCCATCCCAAAAAACAAGAGATTTTGGCATATTTGCATTGGTTTTCGTCCTATTTATAAATAACAATCTCTAAACTTAATCAAAATAGACGTTTTGAATTTCTCTCTCAACTTCGTTCATTTGTACCCTATTAATTACTATCATTTTACTTCATTATTTTGTACCCAAACAATATTTTTTTCCTTACATCAGTGTTAATACATTAAACATTAAAGACTCAAGGGATACAAAGCTCAAACTAGCCATTAATGTAGTTAGTTCTTCTGCTTACTGAATTCTTTATAAATAATTAATCACGTAGAAGAAGTCTTATATTTATGCACTCTTCTACTTCTTTATCCGTCTATGACCTCAAAGTACGTAATCTTGATGGTTCTTTTCCTCTTTAAACTATGCTTGAATAGTTTTCCTCAAACATAGGGTTATTACATATCAGGGGAAAGTATTATTTTAGTCCATTAAATATGCCTAATTTTAATTTTAATCCGATAACTATGTCCATTTTTGTTTAGGTCCAGTAATTTATGAAATTGCTTACTTTTAATCCTCTGGCAGATTTTTGGACAATTTTACCCCTATGCAACTTTTGAAAAGCAGTTTTAGTCCATATGCACTCATAGGGGTAAAATTATCCGAAAATCTACCAGAGCACTAAAAGTCAGCAATTTTGTAAGTTACTGGACCTAAACAAAAATAGACATAGTTATCGGACTAAAATTAAAATTAGGCATATTTAGCGGACTAAAATAATACTTTTCCCTACATATCACTGTGAAAATATTAATAATCACAACCCCTAATCCCACCCCAAGAAATTAAAAAAAAAAAAAAATACAAACAATCCCTTTGTGATATTACAAATGAGCAGATTATCCCCTATAAAAGAAATAGTAATTTATTTGCCTATGCTTTTTCAAATAAAGCAATTTAAAAATGGAAAAAATACAAGCAACCCTCTTGTGATATTGCAAATGAACAAATTATCTCCCTATAGAAAAATTAGCAATTTGCCAGCCTGTGTTTTTTAAAACACAATAATGTAGGGAAGTAAATTGCTTCATTTTAAAAAGTATAGGCAGGTAAATTGCTATTTTTCTCATAGGGGGATAATTTACTCATTTTGTAATATCATATGGAGTAAATTACATTACACCCTAAAGAAAATAATAAAACAATGTAATTCTCTAAATTTTCAAAAAAGAAGCTCGTTACCTCTCGCATTAAGAATCATATTACAATTTTTTTAAAAATTTAGCGGCCTTTGTTGTGCTTTTTTTTTTTTTTTTTCCCAGGAGATTTTTGCTTATTATGAATATATATTTTCATAGGGGATCTATTAATGTATTTAATTCCTTGAATATAAAAACAATATACAACATGATATGTGCATATTTGTGAGAGAAGATAGAGCAAATTAACACGCAAAATCAAACTTAGATAGGTTGTAGAAAAGTAGTGAGTGCAAGTACATGAAAGGGTAGAGGTTAGGATTGAAAAAATGGAGGGCTATGAAGAACAACATAACAAGACTTTAGAAGAGGGACAGTCTTAGGGTTTGGTGAACATTTTTAACAACTCCCAAGTTACTACTCTCTTCTTATTTAAAGGGATCATTCATGTACACTATACCCTCCACCTATATATCTATATATATATATATATCACAATTTTTAATAATTAATTATATCATTTTGATCCTCTAGCTAATTTATGTATGACCGAAAATTATTTAATTTCTTGAATTAACCACGACACGTAGATAATTAATCCACGTCATACGTTGCTATAAGAAAAAAGATAAATTAATGATAATATATCATGTGATAATAACAAAATTTTGATTAACATATATAGGGGTTAAATGCATTTTTAGTCTTATAATATTTGGTGGTTTCGTTCTTTAACTTTCTAGGGTGGTTTTCGGTCTTTCATCTTTTTAATATTTTACGATTTCGGTCATTTTTTTTGCTGAAGTTTGTCCGAGCGGTGAGAAGGGTGAGCTCCAATAGAAAAAGAAAAAAAAAACACTGGGAATGCAAAAATTAAAAAGATGTTGGACTAAATTAAATGATATTCTAGAAAGTGAAAGGACAAAAATATCGGCAAAAATGAGCCAATGGGGACAATTGCTTGAATTTTAAAAAGGTCGTGTGAGATGCAATGCATTTTTTCAGCAAGAAGGGCGAACTCCAGTGGAAAAAAAATCAAGATTGTGAAAATTAAAAAGATGTTGGATCAAAATGCTAACATAAAAAATTATTAGACAAAAATACCCAACAACATAAATTATTGGACTAAAAATACATTTAAGCCTAATCTATAGTATGCATAATTTAAGTAAATTCAAGGATCCTTAATTAATTTTCTCATGATAATATTATTTTACAAGATTTGTAATAATTGTGATTTTAAACAATTAGTGATATTACAAGTAAAATGGTCACACTATAGATATGGGGAGGTCCAAGTTCAATTACTAATTAGAGATAATTATACTTTCATTCCCTGAAATTTGGTATAATTACACATAAATTTTATGTAGTTTGAAAAATTCTATTTAGTACCCCTGAGGTTTGCTTTTATCTAATAAAAAAGTCTCTCAATTAGTCAAAATTAATCGAATTTGTTGATATTAACAAAAATTACAAAAAAAATCTATATTTACCCCGATTAACTTATTATTTACTTATTGCATGTCAAATAAATCCTTTTAAGATCAAATCACCCTCATAGGTCTTCACGCATGAATCTATATGAGCAAGTACATCTCCACCGTTATAAGGGTAGTTTAGTCCCAAAAAAATTGTTTGACCTGTAATAAGTCAGTAATAAATTAATCGAAGGTAACTATCAATTTTCATTCAATTTTTCATTAATATCAGCAAATCCAGTGAATTTTGACAAACAGATGGACTTATTTGTTAGACGAAAGCAAACTTCAAGGGTGCCAAATATAATTTTTCAAACCACAAAAAATCTACGTGTAATTACACCAAACCTCAGGGAAGGAGAGTGTAATTATCCCTACTAATTTTGTATAGAAGTAGAGCTTTTAGACTAACAAATGTAGAACATATATATATAGAGACACGTTTATGGATCAAAACCTGTGTTTGTTCCCCTATTTAATTTTTGCTGCTGAGTATCTGAAGTGCAATGCGATGCAACATTAGTTTCTAAGTAAGTAGAGTATCCGAATTAATGAAATTTGAAGCTTAGTTACCCCTTGAGAACACAAAATTAATAATTTGTCAACACAAAAAAATATAATATTTAACTATAATAATTGCTATGATTAATAATAAATAACCGTAATAAATAATTATTTACTACAGTCATGCAATGGTTGTTGATCGTAACTTTTGTGAGGGTGGCTAAGATATTTGTCAAGAATAAAACCAAAACCTATGATAAATATACTTATTATGGCTCTTAACTATAGAAAATAATTTTTTTATAATGAAAAAACTAGATTTTTTACATTGATGTTATTTAACCGTGGTTAATAATAATTATCTATTATGATTTTTAGCCAGAGCTATTAATATTGTATCCAATAGTAATTTTTTAAATGTGTATATACACGTATAATATTTTTAAATATATAGAATTTTTATGCTCAAAAGAAACGACGTGTGCAAACTCATGTCGATGTATGTATAACAGCTCACGCAAAATTAATAAATTACAAAATAATAGAAGGTTATATGACAAAAAAAATCAAGTGATAATCTTAAAATTGTCACTAATTATGTATATATATAGTGACAAGAATATTTATTTTGTCAGAATATTAATAGTGAACATGATTTTAATAATTACGATTATTTTGTAAAAATTATTATTAGTAAGAATTAGTTATAAAAAAAATGCGAACAAAATTATCACTAAATATATTTAATGACACATGTAAATGACGACCTAGTGACAACAATGATAGTTGTTAATATAGATTCATTACTAATTGTATTTATTGACAATTTTATACACAATTTTTAGATTAATAATTATATAGTGACAAAATAAATATTATTCTCACTTAATATATACCTTTAATGATAATTTTAGAATTAGTATTTTTGATATCTTATCACTAATATCATATTTTCTTATAGTATTTATTACTCTTGAAAAACATCATTACTTCCTTATAATGAAAAAGAAGGTTTAATTGCATTTTAAATTCTGTAATTAAATTTTTTGGGTATTTTAGTCATGTAATTTGTCACTTTCCAGCCAATTTTAAAAATTTCGATCTATTTTATTTTGAAATTATTCTGAAATTGCAAAATTAAGAAAAGGTAAAAGACCATTTTAACCTAACAAATTATAAGACTCAAGCGCCCAACAGCTATAATTACAGGATTGAAAGTACGTTAACTTAAAAAAGAGTATAGAAAAAATGTAAAAAAGAATATCACACACACAAATATATAGGGAAAAATGCAAGCAATCCCCTTGTGATATTGCAAATGAGCAAATTACTCTTTTATGAAAAAACAAATAGCAATTTACCTCCCTGTATTTTTTAAAGTACAATAACGTACCCCTTATAATTTTTAAAATGAAGCAATTTACTTCCCTATATAAGGAGGTAAATTGCTTCATTTTAAAAAGTACAAGGGGGTACATTGCTATATTTTTTTTATAGCGGGTAATGTGTTCATTTTCAATATCAGAGGGGATAAATTGCTATTCATCCCGTATATATATATATATATATATATATATATATATATATTGCATAAAATTGAAAAAAGACAAAGAGAGATATTAGAAAAATGAGACTTTGCTGATTTGATGGCTTCAATTCAGCCCACAACCCCCCACCCAAAAGTAAATTAAAAAACCAAAAAGAACAATGAAATAACACGTGTGTATGCAGATATAAAAAAGGAGGAATTAAAGTAGAATAGATGAAAAGGGACAGATATATATATATATGTATGTATAGGTGATTAGAGTAATGTAGATAATGATATGAGTCATGTTGCAATTGGAGGAAAGGTTATTTAGGCTGCGTTTTGGTGGGCAGAAATGGGTGAAGGTGGTTGGACAAAGGCTCTCATGTTTCACAATCTCTTCTCACTTGTTAGTTCACATTCTACCACTCTTTTTCTTTTTTAATTATTAATTGAAATAACTCGATTCCGATCATTTTTATCAGATACCGATACTTAATAAAGATAATTATAATAATTATATTCTGATCAGCAATATCAAATAAATAAAATTTAAACAACACATACTATTACAGTAGATAACATCTTACGCATATAGTGGGGTTCGAACTTATGATCTCCTTTTACTCCAATATTGCTCCTCGTGGCCCACCAATTTTTAGCTATTTGCTTCTTAATTTGTGAGTGTATGACCAATAAGACGTTACTTGACTGGTACGGTTGATACGTTATAATTAAAAGATTGTGAGTTTGAGTCCCATGAATGTTGATGTATGTTTACTTCTATAGTAGCTTTGTTATTCTTTTGTCTCTTTTGAACGTACTCATTCATTTGAATCATTAATGTGTTTATTTAATTTTTGAATTTTTAATTGTATTGATTGATGTAATAAATCGTATATTATATATATAAAAAGAAGAAGAAATCATGGGTGTATATATGCACGACAAGAACTAAATGGGGTTAATTAATATCATTTAACCCTATATGAAAATATTAATAGGTATAAATTTTTTTTGAACAAAAAAAAAATGACTATGACTTCTGAACTTTTGCAATAGAAAAGCTCACTGCCTCCCACATCAGAAGGTCATGTTGTCCTTTTTTATTAGAGGGAATTGCATTGCTCTAACTTTTTTTTTTTCAAACGGTATTTTTTTTGCATGTTATTTTATCTCGAAGGGTGAATGCTGTGTTTAATCCAATTAGATTTGATACTTTTATTAAAGTATAATGTAAAATTTTAATTTTTATAGTATAAATCCATCTGTTGGAAAGAGGTTAGAGGGATGATGTGAGTGAAAAGATCGACTTTTATTAGCAATTACAACTTTCTTTTTTAGCATAATGTTAAATATACGGGTTAATTGCACATTACATCCCTGTAAAAATACTAATAAATAAGAGGTTCGTGATGTCTTTTTTAGAAAGTTCAGAGAACTGTGTTGCCCATCTTAGTGTAATTTTTTTTTATGTGATGGCTCGATATATTTTACCCTAGTTAAATGCATAATCCTACATTTATATAATATTTATTGATTCGTTGAAAATACAAATAATTTAATCCTCATTACATATACTAATGATTTTAATTTAAATGTTATCGTTTGTGCTACTTGCAGAAGAAAAAAAAAATAAAAAATAAAACATTAACATCAAGACATATATATATATATATATATATCATCTAAAAATTAAATTAAATTAAATTTCAATATATATACAATAATGCATAACGAGTCAAAAAAGCCTCCTACACACGCTTAATATGTCCATTTTGCGTGGTGAAATTTGTTGATGACTAAGACAATACATACACGGCCAAGGGGCAAATAAGGAAAAGTGACGCCCAAATATAATGTCATTGTCATCTTATGGATTAATTACAATATTATTTTAGATGAGTTATATTAACACTTCTTAAGATTAAAATTGAAATAAAATATTTTTTACTTTTTTGTAAAATTACAAATGCACCCTTAATCTAGTTTAACTCGGAGGGCGTAGCTACAAAATTTGTTTCGAAGATTTACTTGCGATTACAACTATTATTTCAGAGAGTATACTTGTACTTTTATAAAATTACGAGTACATCCCTTTAGGGGTATTGATGTGATTTAATTTAGTGTGTTATTGTAAAATTTTATCCTTAAATAAGATATTTTACTTGTGATTATAATTAAAACTTTAGAAAATATACTTGTAATTTTATGAAATTACAAATATACCCCTTCTGAGGAGTGTTAATGTAATTCAACTCAGGGGTTGTAGTAATTTTTTTTCCCCAAGTAGGGGGTTTTAGTTACTTGTGGTTACAACTGCAACTTCAAAGAGTATACTTGTAATTTGACAAAAAATTATTTAATAGGGTACGTTACTTTGACACCCCTTAAGGTTTGTACAAAATTCATAAACACCCCGTATTTTTTGTAAAATTACAGTTATACGCCTTATTCAAATGTAAAACTTACACAAATACCCCTTGAAAAATATTAGATAAAAAGAAAATTTTCGTCCTATAACTTTGGTCTGAATTCATTTTGGTCCTTTATCTTTCGTAATATTAGATTTAGTCCTTTATCAATCAATTTTGCGTAAATTTGGTCTTTTAGCTTAATTTATTACTCTCCTTTTTTATAATAAAGGCTAGTAGTTCATCCTAATGTTGTAAGTGTAACATAAGCAAATATTTTTTCAATAAATCTAGACTCTTATACCATTCTAGGCAAATATTAGCTACGAGATGCAAAATGAATGAATATATATGGATTAAATTTGCTTTTGAAAAGCTGTGTAAGGGTAAAATTTTTCGAAATTGGATAAAAAAACTAAAATTAAGT
This sequence comes from Sesamum indicum, assembly GCF_026168435.1. NCBI lineage: Eukaryota > Viridiplantae > Streptophyta > Magnoliopsida > Lamiales > Pedaliaceae > Sesamum > Sesamum indicum. Next base: position 13,365,375 of record NC_142669.1, on the reverse strand, counting down.
AATTTTGAAAGTTATTGGACTAAAACTAAAATAGGTAAATTTAAAAGATTAAAATTAATAGCAGACAAACTTAAATGATTAAACAAATAATATTTCCAAAATATTACACCAACATCCCTCAAGGTGTAGCTGTTATTTTATAAAACAAAAAATATTATACTAACACCTCACAGGGGGTGTAGTTGTAATTTTATAAAATACGAAGATTGTTTATATAATTTGATTAACCACAAAGAGTATGAACATAATTTATCCTGTACAATATTTGGACTTAACCTCAAAGGGTGCCGACGTAAATTTTTGGTGGTGTTTTCTAATCCATAAGCAATAAGAAAATCTAAAACCTTGATACTGCACTATCTTTGTCAAAGTGTTAGCTGTAATTATGGGAATAAACAAAGACTTGAGGGCAGCTTCTTGTTGAAGGATCATCACGTTTTGATAACTCCGGGGGCGCCATTAATACCCGATGGCCCCTCCCTGCATGCCGTACTTTGTTCGTTTTCCGTAAGGCCTGATCAGTACTCACCCTCGATTTAATCTCACTCATCTTAATCAATGGAGGAAAATCTTCCTCCAGGGTTTAGGTTCCACCCCACGGATGAAGAGCTCATCACTTATTATCTGAGTAACAAAGTCTCCGACTTCGACTTCACCACAAGGGCTGTTGCTGATGTTGATCTTAATAAGTGTGAGCCGTGGGATCTCCCTGGTATGTTGAATCATCATGATTGCGATTGATTATTTTCTTGCTTCTTTCTTCTTATTATCTTTTTAAGGGAAAATTGATAGTTTGGGAGTCGGAGGATTAACGTGCATCATATTGGCAAAACTGCATTTTTTTTTCCCGACAACATAGGGGTGATTCGGGACATTCATATATTGGCAAAACTGCATTTTTTTTTTCCGACAACATAGGGGTGATATTTTCAGGACATTCAAATATGGACCGGGGAATATCACTTTAATTTTATGACAAGTTCAATACATTGCTCGTTGGAGCCTTTTTATTTTTAGAGGAATTCAATCAAGAATTGCTTATGTGATTACAAATTGGGAATTCTTTAATTTTGGATGGAAAAGTCGCATATTTTTTTGGACGTGATGATTGAAATTGCTACTTATCATATTTGTAGGATTAATGTTGACACCGCCCCTTGAAAGTTTGCAAAACACGATTCTTGAATTTATAGAAAATACAAAAGATATAAGTCGAGTACTAGTTAATATGGGCGTGCGGGAAATTGTGCGTACTTTCGTTAATATTTTGATGGAAAAGGTACATGTCAGTATTGAAGAAAGTATTAAAAGTGAAAATTTTTATAACTTATTTTAATTATTAATGAAAATCACGCAACTAAATGAGACGAATATGTTTGGATGATTGAAGAAATGCAAATATAAAGGAATGTCCTTCATGCCCAAATTCATAGATATATTTCAAAATGAATATTACTTGCAGCAAAAGCGTCAATGGGAGAAAAAGAGTGGTACTTTTTCAGCCTGAGGGACCGAAAGTACCCGACGGGGCTGAGGACGAATCGAGCGACCGAGGCAGGGTACTGGAAGACGACAGGCAAAGACAAGGAGATTTTCCGTGGGAACGTATTGGTCGGGATGAAGAAAACCCTGGTTTTCTACAGGGGTAGAGCTCCCAAGGGTGAGAAGACCAACTGGGTTATGCATGAATATCGACTCCAAAACAACCTTGCTTTCAAACCCACTAAGGTATATTAATTAACCTTCTTCGCCTATCATTTTTTTTTCTTCGTATGAATACTATATATGCATCCATCACCCCCTATTTTTGGATCTTCTATTATATTATTTTATTTAAATTATAATGCTAAGACATCAAAAATATCAAGAATTACATAATTTCATCAAATATTAGAGGGCGTATTTATAATTTTTCAAACAACAAAGAGTATTCGTAATTATATCAAACATCAAAAGAGGACGTTGTAATTTACCATTAATATTTTATCACATTATATCTTTTGATGCTGTACTAATTGTTGGGAAAATTCTTGCCCAAATTAGATTTGGCTGCACCAAACTAATAATAGAGTAAGTGTGATACACTTGCTATGTAATTGGTCACTTTCTCTAAATTGTGCACCAATTACAAGATAAATGTATTATACTTGTTATATGATTAATTCAAATTTAATCGAGTCATATCCAAATTATGATTTTCAACTCTCATCTTTGCCTTCAGCAATTGATTCTCTTCAATAACTTAGCACTTATGTACTACTCTACCAGGAGGAGTGGGTTGTTTGCAGAGTCTTCCAGAAGAGTTCGACGGTGAAGAAACCTCAACAGACACCTTCATCACCACCATCACAAGACTCTCCTTGCGACACCACCGCAATGGTTAACGAACTTGGAGACATTGAGCTACCAAATTTCGGCAGCATGGGCATGGCCCTCCCGTCATCACCCAACATCGCCCTACAAAACTACAACAGTGGCACTAACATGATGAATTGGAATGCTGCAACAGAAGCAGCAGCAGCTGTTTCCAACTCTCTTCCATCGCTGACATGGCCGTTGCTGAGCACTAATCTTTCCATGAACTCTTTGCTTCTCACAGCATTGCAGCTTAGAGGGCATCAGCCCAGAGCAGCGGCTGATAACTACTCTTTTATGCCGCAAGGGAGTGTTTCTCAGTTGGGGAACGAGTTCGTCTCGAATTTCAATATGGGGTCTAGCTCTAGGGTTCTTGATTCAGTTCCCCAGCAGCCACCATCGGAGCAACCATATGATGTGGACTCTAATATTTGGTGAAGTCTCGGAACACGTATCAAATTTAATTTCATGCAGTAGTACAGAAATGGGAAATAGGTAGGTGATGGGCAAAGTCCATTTCCTGAATAAGTACTCAAGGTGCATACATAATAATGATCACAATTGTAGGATAGTTGGAAAAAGCATGTGTAGATTCTATGTTTTTCGTATCTTAATTCGATTTAGGGGTAAGTAAGCTTCAAAAGCTACCATATGTAATCCAAATATATATGAACTCTATGATGCAAAATCTTGTATACGTGTCATATCTTTTCTAGCATGAAATGAGACAAACATCTACATATCTGGTGGAACTCAAACCCATGACCTCATTTGTTCATAGAACCTAAACTTTAGCCTCAACCACTAGGCTAAAACATTATAGATTAGAAGAGAGGCATTTTGAAAACTAGTGCAATTGTGCTTAGGTTATTATCTTTACCCATTTAATAAACTCATATCGACATCATGTTTTGGCCTATGATGCATGAACACGGACACGATATGATACAGATACGGTGACACGAAAAATATAAAAGAATTAGGACACAATACGGCACTTACACGGCTATATAATATATATTTTTATTATATATGTTCATAATTTTTTTATAAAATTAAAATATGCATATCAGGATAAAATATAAAATAGGCATGTCCTACATCTAATATATTTAACCAAATATATGACTTTAAAAACATAATTAACTAATTTTAAATATTTAATATTCAAATTAATTAAACCATCTTGACCATCTCTCAAATTTTTAGTAATTTCTTAAAATTTTTAGTTGATATAAGTGAGTTAATTCTTTTTATTTTTTTATTAGTCAAAATTAATTTTTTTCAAAAGAACAAATAGCCCAAAACTTTTAAAATTCATTATAGGTTTTGGCATTTTTTATCGGACCTAAGCATTGAGGATGAACACTAGGTCCCAAATGAGGAAAGAAGTAGAAACTAACATTGTGCAACACTGTCGAGGACGCCAGAGGGGATGTGCCTCCGCCAATTCAGGAGGGAGTTCATCCCCCTTTGGTGAAACTTGTTGTCAAGCTATAGCAAGAGGAGGTCGAGGGCCACTAAGCACCCCCCTCAATTCACTATTAATCTAGCTCAGCTGTAAAGCCTCACGCCAGTTGGTTGAGGAGGTTTCCACGGAAACAATAGCTAGAGATGTTGCTCAATATGTTGTGGAATTCATGACCACACTAAGGACCCCCCTACTTCCCTCACCAAGAGCGATATGTTCCGTACATGGTTCAAATTTGCGGTATTAGCGATAATATCAGTTGGCGTTATTCTACATCGATCACGGCATATCGAGATATTATTGGGTGATACGAAGTAAATGTGCTATACAAATTAAAAAATTCTCAAAAGATTAGTAAAATTGTATTAAAAAAAAAAGCATCACAAATTACTATACAATATTACAAATAAAAAAATTAATTTATAATATCAAACATCGATAAAATTAATTACAAAAATACTTAAAGTATACATGCAGAATCAAAAGAAAGTGGAATGCCGGTTGGGCTTCAAAATGATCGTCACCACCACCATCATCATCATCATTCCTCCTATAGTAATCATGTGAAGCAGGTGAGTAATTCTGAGTAAAAGGTGTGGTGTAAGAACCAACATTGATAACACTGGTCAGGTGTGAAGGTATTCGATAAGGAAAGTACATTACTGATTGAGATGGTAATCCATAAGGGACTTGTGGGAATACACTTTGATATGTTATATTGTAAGGAAGTTGAGGAAGTGGATGAGGTGGCATTACATGCTCTATGTTCTAGTTGTGATAGCCGCAACATTGATAGTATGTACGAGAGGATTATATACCTGAATGTCAATTACTCTCATCGATGCTATCTATAATGCTTCCATGATTTCTTATTCTAGCATTAGATCTGCCACTTTTTATACTTGTTGATGACCCTTGATAACCATGCATTTGGTGTGGTCTGTGTTCATTAATTTCGAAATTCTACATAAAGTATTGAATGTCAAGCTGCTTTCTACCATATCTTTATAATTGAGAATTCATCATATTGACTTGGATAATCCGTCAAATTGGATAGAAACCGACGTTGATTCTCAATTTGGGGGGGGGGGGTACCCGTGGTCTATGTCTTGAGTTGCATAAATTTTTATCTCCTTCAGCACATATCATGCCATGACTGTTAGGTGTACTTGTGCCCATTTTCATCTCCATCATTATCGTCGTCATCATCATCATCATCTTAAGCAATTTTGTCATCACTATCATCCTGATTGCTTGAGGAGGGTAAAATATGTTTATCCTTTCTTGAGGATGAAATTTGTATAACTTTTGTCCTTGAACATGATTAATTTGTTAGCATTTTCTTTTGACGAAACATGTTTACCTTTCCCTTTTGATGATCGTTGAATAGACTAAAAAGACAAAGAAAGCGAAGCATCATCATCTTGATTGTTTGGTACATATTGTCCTTACGCCCTTTTCATCTAACCAATCTAAATCATCTTCAGGTAGCAACGACTCTTCTACCTCCCATATATCATTATCATGAAAAATATGATTAAGATCGATTAGACTATAATAAATTCTTATGCAACTTTTCGGTTGCCAAATGTTTACGTAGTTTAGTATGAATCAATGACCAAGTACTCCAATAATTTTTCACACTCAGATGACACACATGTTGACTCAAAACCTTAACTACTATCCTCCAAAGGTTGGGTGCTTCATGACCGTAATTATACCACCATTAAGCTAAAATTATTTATATTTAGATATCACGTGAATTTTCAAGCATGGTAGATACAGAAGAATTTAGAATCATTAATACCTAGAAGTGACACAGATACTACTTGTCTCGCAAGTGGAGTTTCACATTTTCTCAATTTATCAATAAATATCCTTATCTATAATTAATAGAAGTATGGATATTCGATAAGAAGAAAATATTTTCAATATATGCTAAAATATGTAACACTTGTTACCTCATTCATTTCATTAGCTTGAACTATTAAGTCCTACTCGAGTCATTTAATCACTTCTTTGACTCCTCATCTAAACTTTCAAACACACAAGTGTTTCAATATTGAAGAATTGGATTGAAAAAATTAAATAACCTAAAAGGCAAACTAAAAATAAATTTAATAAGATTTTACTTATAAAATTAATAAACAAAGCTTAAAATTTACCTGTTGCATCCAAGTGCCTATGCAATTGTCGGTATCATCTGTCATCAATAATCTTTCAGTATTTCTCCCACTCTCTAACACTTGCTTTTATAGCCATTTTTGTTGTATCAATTGCTTCATAGATGATAGATGCACAATGTGGGCTTTTTTTATCCTAGTCGACAGCGTTTAAGGCTATCACCAAAGGCTCCATAACTGCACAATATTCTCTTGCTTTATTCCAAAATCTTTTTGTTAGTACTATCTTAGACACCCGGATGGTCTCATTTCTCCATCTTACTGTGTTTTTTAAAACCCTCCATTCATCACATGTACACAATTGTCTTAATTCCATCTAATGACGAATGAGACTTTCAAGGGCTATATATTCAGTAGCAAATGTAGTGATTCCAGATCTTAACAATTCTCTATCCATGGTATAAATTCCAGATCTTGTCATTATTACGTATGAAGCTAGTAATTCTCTTAACTTCATCCATAGTCGCCTTTATTAATCTTATCTTCTCAATATTCTCTAGCATCAAATAATGTGCCGCATAACGGGCCCATAATAAATGCTTTCTTTTCTGCATCGATATTTCTCCAGTAGCTCTAAAAGAACTTTCATTATCTGTGACAACTTGCACAACATTTTGTTTTCCAATCTCTTCAACTACTCGATCCGTCAGACCAAAAATAAAATTTATATTTATCTCTTTATTTGTACAATCGATGGATGAATGATATATCATAACTCATTCAGAATATATCATGAAATTTATGATTGGGTGTCTTGTTCTACTACTCCAACCATCACACATTATTGTGCATCAAAAAATTGGCCATTTAACTTTCAAAGTGTTAATATATTCTTCGAGTTCCTCAACCTCTTCATTCAAATATATACCATCAATTTGATAACTAGATAGCCCTTTAACTCCAAGTCCCAGAGCGATGGTGTGACACCCCTCCTAAATTACATTCAATTCCGTAATAAACTCACAAAGACATCTAACAAAATTAAGATTTTATATATACCTCAAGAGAATAAATACTTCATAAAAAACTTGGTATAACATTCTTCATTATAACATATGAAAAAGGAGAAGTGTTGTTTCTAGCTATTACATTACTTGAAATACTAATTCGGTCACAGTTTAATATTCTTGTAAATATGTAGCTAGAACTCTTGACTCAAAATGACACTGCTGGCCCACCTACAAGTCTGACAACTGACTTATGCTCTAGCTACATGAGTCACCAAGAGTTATCTCCTAAAAAATACGTGGCAAAGAATGAATTGTCAACTCAGTAAGCACAACTAATTAGCTTATATATATACACACACATATGACACGTACAACAGAAGACCAATTTCATGCAATATCACCAATCAACCAATATTCGTTATGTAATCAAAAGTGCTCAATGGCCATTGTCATGCAGAACCAATACGAGAATCGAACCCCAAGCATAACATAATATTTGACGTTATCGTTTATTTTCTTAGGGCCCTACTTAGCCAAATTGAAGTGAATCACTCAATGGCTTTTTTCGGCTATCATCATCATCATTTCAATGACAATACTTCTTTTTTTTTTTCCCCCGATACCACACAACACAAAATCGTAAGGTAAAACTATTTATCTATATAATATGCTACTTAATTGCTTACATAAAGGTAATATAAAGACAAAATGAACATACACAAAAAAAAAATATTACTTATTCACTTACTTTGAGCTTACCATGATTTAATTAATAGATAGGTAATTATTTAGTCCTCTATTTTATATTCGTGTCCTGTAACAAGTTATAATGCATATAACCAATATATCAACTCAATATTCTCTCTCTCTCTTAATATTTATGTGTGTATAGGGAAAATAATCTTATAAACTTTTTGAAAATGTAGCAAAATACGAGTGGATTTCTTTATATTTATTATGAAAAATATAGCAAAATACCCTCTCTCTATTAGAAATTAACGGGGAGTGCATGACACACGCCTAAATACGAGTGGATTTCTTTATATTTTTTAAAGTCTATTTTGCCCCTTCATATATAAGAAAAAACTAATATTTTAGTTTAGATATATTTTAATAAATTAATTATTATTGATTAATTTCATTTTTTATTTAGTTTTAATTTATTTATTTATAAATAAATTAACTAAATATAAAAGTACCTAAAAATATATATAAAACTTTTAAGAATTAAAAATTCAAATTACCAAATCACAATACAAAGATTGATAAACTAAAATTCACTTTTCAGATTAAAAATTTATATGGATGTAAATAAAAGTCATTTAGAATAATTATATATTGTTAATTAAATTAATAATAATTCAAAATATATATTAATAAATTATATTTTTTTATAAAATATAAAAATACCAAAAAATTATGTCTAATTTTTTTGAGTTATATTATTTTCGAAGAATAATATTTAAACCAAAACTACCAATATATATATTAACTAAAAAAATTAATATTTTTTATAAGTTTGAATTTTTAAAAAGTTCAACTAAAAACAATTTCATTTTTAAAAAATTAAAAATAATTTTTTTTTTTGGCGTCGTATTCTCCATCGGCCTCCTCTCTGTTAGCTGCCTCGTCGGCGACCATTACATGCCGTCGCCTAGCCTGAATGATGGCCCTATTTTTCTAGGCGATGGGGGCGAGATTGCCCAAATCTCGAGCGACCGCGTCTAAATCAAGCCGCCGTCCCTTCAAGAAAAGGGGCAAAGGCGGTGTCGCGCCCTTTTGTGGAGGCGACGGCCGTTTATGTGCGGGAGATGATGACAACATCGCCCAGCCTTGACAATGATGGCTTTGCCGCCTGCCTTGGTAACGATTGTCGTAGCTATGTCAATATATGTATATATATTATATTATATATAATGTATATATATTATATATATAATTATATTAAAAATAAAAAATATATTTGAAATTACTTAAAAACTGAATCGTTCATATTTTAACAATTGAAAATCAATAGTTATAAAAAAAAAGGATAATGGGTAACTCAACACAATTATTAACGCTGTTACGTTTTTTATTAGAATGGGTGAGTGTTCCATATTTTGAAAAACATAATGGATGATTTTTAACTTTTGAATAATTTTGAAAAACACAAGCAAGTTATATGCAATCTATTCTTGTATTTTTACATAAGGTGAATTGATATTCTATATGAAATTAAAATTTAAAAGATGTTTGATTTACAAAATTTGACCAAATCTATCATAATAAAGATTTTGAGGTTAAAAATGTGAAATGTGAAATGAGAGTGGAGGGCCCAGCCCACATCTCACCACAAATTTTGAAAAGCAAAGGCCGAACCAGCGACATCTAACGCAATTTTTCAGTAATGTCAACGTTTTCTAAACAAAAAACACTGAAACGGAAGATAGCATGAGATAAGTGACAAACTTAGAATGGAGCTGTACAATTATCCATAGTGAAAAATAGTTACCATACTCTAATGTCAGTCTGATTATTCCTTTCAAAAAACTGCTCTTTATTTTATATCTCAAAACAAAGAAATGAAACTTATTTGCTCAAAAGGAAATGCCATATCAACTTATGAACTCCGGATGCATTTCTTATGGAGTCTTTTAAGAAAAAATTCTGAAAATTATAAAGAATCCAAGATTCACAAAGAGTTTGGTTTTCCCAGTGTGTACAAGATTCACAAGCATTGATCCATGCTTCAAATGTATGAAAGCTCATACTACAGTTCAACAAGGACCAGCAGTAATTTATACTGCGTTACATCCGAAAACAAAAGTCAGCTGCGAAAGAGGGAAAGGCAACATTTTCCATGAAAAAAATTCTCTGTTTGCCTTGCTACAAAGATCTTGGCAATCAACCCATTTGTAACCTGTCTCTCATAGATGCATCTAAAGCCCTGCGATTTTTCACACTTATTCCAGGCGTTCCATCTGCAGAATATGAAGAAAACCTCATGAATAGATCCTAGTATGTCCAAAACTAGAAGAATTTTTTCAGTATATGCTTCAGAAAATGCAAGTCTACATCAAATTTTACATTCCGTAAAAGCTAAAGAAAGGAATAAAGTTTCATGACTAAGTTAAAAATCAGTAACACCAGACTTAAGCAGGACAGAGTTCGTCTGACTCCTGTGAACTACAGTTGCGAAGTCGACTTTCAAAAAACGGAAGACACAAGTTTAATTTTACCTTTTAACTTATGCAGCATGCATAGTGAACATACACCAGGAAATAGGCTCCTTGAATTGCAGAAAGAGAAGAAAAGGAGAAGTGCAGAAGAGAGTACCTTCCAGAGGCCATCATTAAGATAGTGCATGTTATCCACACCAATTCCTTTGTTGATTGTTCGTCTGCATTTTAAATCATGGTCAGATATATAGCAGTTACGTTCTTCGGCTTTTTCCTTTAGGATATAAACATTGGTATTTTTTAGTGTTATCTATATTTTCCAGCATTTTGGTTGCTAACTGAATCATCTATTTTAAGCAAAAGCAATTTGGTATATCTTCATCCTCCATCATTGAGTTTAAAGCAACAAAGCGTGCAGCAAAAGGATAGGATTAGGAATTTGTAGAAGTTTAAAAGCTACATGCATTGCAACTAAAAATCAACAGCTACTGGGAGACCAGATCTATAATGCTTAGGATAACCCCATAAATATAATGAACTACTGACTGGAGAACAATGCAATGTCCTTTCTGCTTACCTATGAGTAAAACTTTACCATATGTCCCCACAAAGGATATTAAACAGTGTCATAAATTAGACTCAATACCTCGAAGTCTCCTATCTTGTCAAAGACAAACAAAAAAATGGAAGATAAGGATCAAGTTCCATATAAATAACCCAACATTCTCCTGTCCTCTTATTTTGATCATTAGTAGCCCCTGATAGAAATGGAATGAGCTGAAATATAACATTGATCAATTGTATCAATCAGACAGATTAGCATTCAGTTCAGTCGTATTGGTCTACACTTTGAAATACTGGGGTTGAGATCCATCTATAATGATTGGATATTGGATTATTCATTACAAGATAGTTCCTTCTACCAGACCACGAAATATCTTCATTAGAAACAGGAAAAAGGTAAGTACCAGAGGGACATGATTACAAGACCGCTCAGTAGGTGTCAGCCTTATTCAAGACACAGTTAAATAGAACTTTAGAGGCTAATTTGCTATCAAGGCAAACCGGCAAATACAAAGATACCCGGAAAAGCATATCTTTTTCGCAATATGATGTGTGCACAACTTCCAGAAAGTTTGCTTAGGAGTTTGATTAGACAACTACTTCATTTCCAAAAAGATAAAAAGGCACAAACACAGTCCAAAACATATAAGTTAACTTACATATCTTTTGCTGACATTTTTGTGAATCCAATAGCTAGAGCGTGTTGCTTCCCTTCAGCCATTATAGCCTGACAATTGGAAACCCACAAGAGAGTAATTTATTGTTAACCAACGATTCACATTGTTAAATTTAATTGAGAAGATTTACACCTCTCCATTATCTAATCAATAGGTAGTTCATGCCATACAGTAGTTGACCCAAAAGGAATTTTTTATTAAATAGAAAATGTTCCAACATGAAGATTCATACTACGGGAGTTTCTGCCTCTACTTCATCATCCAATGCACCACCAGGAGAAGTGAGCCCTGGGCACATTATATTGGCACCAGCAAGTACAAATTTTATCGCCCCTCTGTCAACTTGAAGCTTTTTCATTATGTTTGGATCTGCCAAAGGACAAGTAGAGGTCATAAATGTAACTTAAGGTTACTCCATACATGAGACCAACTGATATCTGTGGATTTCTGCTACAGGTCAAATACATTGAACTGGTGAGTGGTAAAAATGAACATCCAGTTTCATCAGGGCTTCATTTTGTTATCTACTCTAAATCCGAGTAATTAAGAAGCATAGAAATAGGTGAGGAAAGAAAAGTACAAAAAGATTTCATACACCTGCTATCATGACCTTTAGAGGCGGTTCTGGAGTGCAAAATCATCTCCCATATAAACTGGAGAAACGTGATAATCTTAATCGATAGCCAGCTTATTAACGACATATTGAGACTTGATCAGAGAGATTATCTCCAAATTTTAGTAAGATAGATATCTTCAAAACTTTTATTAACATATGAAGAGAAGTCTATTACTACTATTCTCAACATCGCTCCTCTAGGGTACTATAATTGCCTGAGGTCCAGGGTTGATGGTTTTGGTGATATAGGTAGCATCAAAATGGATTGGAACCCACTACCCAGTGGGCTCCTTTTATTGGTGAAGAGAGGTTGGACAATGATAAATCATAGAGAATTCACAATTATTTAACAAGTGAAGGAGTAATCCCAAGTGGACCTGTCATTCCCATCACAAGTCATGGTCCCATGATATATTTATATCCTGAAGTTCCCCAAGCAGAACGCATAGCATAGTGTGAATCATACAAGGGTTGTCAATTGGTTAATCTTGACGCCAATCCGGATTTAATCTTATTGAACTACTTTTATAATCCCAAATTACATTAAAGATATCCAAATATAAATGGCTTCAAATAAAATATTGCATGATCCAATTCAATGAGGAATCCAGTAAAATTAAGTGAATCTAATTTACCTTACTATAGATCAGAAAACTTTAGAAACTTATTATGATACTATTCACATATTTCATGTAAAGTTACAATAAAAAAAACTTATTTCTTTAGCAGTGAGCATCAAACTAAAAGGACCAAGAAAAAAGCATTACACTAGAAAATTTCAAAGGAAAACACAAATAACTTGGGACGAAATTCACTGGGAAACATCAACCCTTAACCACTTGTTGGTACTTAGCTTTAACGTTATTTTCTAGTATTTCCAGTCCCAGATACTATTGTACCTTTCAGTCATTCCATCGATGTAGAGTGTTACCGGTTTAGGATAAGGTCCAGAATTAATTTTTCGAAGAGCAATTAATTTTTTTTAATCAGGAACATACAGGAAATGCAGCACCCTATAAAATCATCGTAATGATTTAATCCAGTCAACGTACATTAATCCATACTTTTTAAAGCTGTACAAGCCTTTAAGTTCATTGTGGTATGTGAAATTCTCCATTTCTTCTTCTTTCTCCTTTCTTTCACTATGTATTCAGTACAGTTCCCCAACACCCAAGGGCCAATAACTCTTCTTAGGTTTCTTAGCATGATCCTTTTGACCACCACTGTAGAGTTGTCAAATCAATTCCCTCCAAGAGTTAACTATGTTAGACAAAATCATCAGTTTAAGGCCTCTGCTTCTAGCCGCAGATGCTAAGATTACACTAGATGCTATCTTACGTTATTTCAATGGTCAGAGAGACACTTTTTTGCAGTATCTACACCAGGAAATATACAATAGTCCAGAATTAACATGTTTGGTACAGTTCTGAATTGAAACACTTACACTGGTGAAGAAGCCTTAGTGTCGGCATATAAGGTCCATCACGTATGTTGAAAAAAAGAGGTACATTGTTTACCAGAACCAAATTCAGATGATTTGGACTACAAAACATAAAAGGAGAAACATTATCATGTCAGAAGTGGAACGAAGTATCTTGCAATTACATAGAAACCAGATGTTAGTTTTCTGTCAGACAAAAGGAATAACCATTTTGCAACAATAAGTGGTGACTTCTTTGGCAGCAAATCCTCCAACACAGGTTCAAGACCCGGATACTGCAAGAAGAACAACAATACATAATAGTAAGTGTACATCCAAGAAAACATGAAAAGCAAGAAAAAAAATGTTAACTGCCAACGGCAGCAAAAGTAAAGAGAAAAGGCAGCTTTACAACCTCCTCTGCAATACTTTGCCGGATTTTCCGTTGAACAGATGCCTTCACTTGATTTTGGGCAGAAACTTCTTCAGATGAGAACCTAAAGATGACAGATAATAAATAGGTTGAGAATACTTGCATGTAAATCAAGTGAAACGAGAATTCAACAACTTTTTAGACTACTAACCCAAAGGAAACATGTCGAAAGTTTACACTCAAAACCCACTCACGGAATATAGCACACGGTGTAACTCAATTTCAATCAGTGAGAGAATAAGGGAGCACGATAGCA